>NW_026061745.1:0-725843 GCF_023897955.1 Schistocerca gregaria
ACACTAGATCGCGTGTTATGCAGAGCCACATTCACAGGGAATTTTGTAGACGCCTGCTTTCTTCAGTTGTAAATCGTCTTTAACGGATCCAACCAGGGCCCGGTTCTTTGCTGGTGGACGGAAGAAAACCTTGATTTTATTCTTCTTCAGTAATCGGCACGACACATTCCCGGCGTATGGAAGAAACGCAGTTGATTTAAAGTCGTCATCAGCGTCCTCAGTGCGCTGCTTCTTGTTATGACAGTTGCGCATGGCCTTTCTTATTTGGCGTGAAGTGTAGCCATTCTCTTTAAAAACCTTCTCCAAGTGTTCTAATTCTGCGTGGAGGTTTTCATCGTCCGATATTACATGCGCTCGATGTATTAAGGTACTGAGAACGCCGGCTGTTTGTGCTGGGTGGTGGCAGCTTGACGCCTGGAGATACAGATCTGTGTGAGTCGGTTTCCTGTACACAGAATGTCCTAATGACCCATCATTTTTACGGCATACTAGCACGTCTAGAAATGGTAAAGTGCCATCTTTTTCAATCTCCATCGTGAATTTGATGTTCTCATGTAAAGAGTTTAAATGATGAAGGAATTTCTCCAGTTCCTGTCTGCCATGAGGCCATACAACAAAAGTATCATCTACGTACCGCCAGAAGACCGTAGGCTTTAAGACAGCAGACTCAAGTGCTTTCTCCTCAAAGTCCTCCATAAAGAGATTAGCTACCACAGGGGACAAAGGGCTCCCCATGGCCACGCCGTCTGTTTGTTCAAAGAATTCGTCATTGAATAGAAAGTACGTTGAGGAGAGTATATGTTCAAACAAGGCCGTCATTTCTGCACTGAATAAGTTACCAATAAGATGTAACGATTCCATTAAAGGCACTTTGGTAAATAGTGAGACCACATCAAAGCTGACTAATAAATCCGAACTGCTAAGCTTAACTTCCTTCAAGCGACTGACAAAATCCTCTGAATTACGTATATGGTGGCAACACTTACCCACATACGGCTTTAGTAGTGAGGCCAGATATTTTGCTGTAGAATAGGTGGCAGCACCAATATTACTCACTATTAATCGTAGTGGGGCACCATCCTTGTGTATCTTGGGAAGACCGTAGAGTCTTGGTGGTACTGCATTGTGTGGTCTCAATCTCTTGATAATTTGTTCAGGTAGAGAACAGTCGTTCAAAAGGGTAGCAGTTTTCCTTGATATTCGGCTTGTTGGGTCCTTTTCAATTCTGCGGTACGTGGAATCATTTAGCTGACAATATATCTTCTCGTTGTAGGCTTCCCTTGTCAGAAGAACTGTGGCGTTACCCTTATCCGCAGGCAGTACGACTGTGCTAGTATCTTCTCTGAGGCTGCGGAAAGCAGCTCTTTCAGCTGGCGAGATGTTACTCCGTTGTGGCGCACATTTCAACAACGTTCGGCAAGATTCACGTCGAATTTCGTCTGCATTATCCGCAGGGAGACGTCTAATAGCTTCCTCAATGGAACTGATGAAATCCGTTAAAGGCAGTGAAACAGGAGTAGGGGCGAAGTTTAAACCTTTCGCAAGCACTGACATCGTCGCATCGTCAAACGATTTCTCCGTAAGGTTCACCACGGATCGTCCAGAGATAGCTTCTTGCGGCTTTCGTGTTACGAGTTGGCTAAACTTCGCTCTTTGCCTGTTCGTACTGTTCCTGTGAGCCCAGTCTGCCTTGGCCCAAGATACACCGTCAATCCAGTCCCAGCTAAGGGAAGAACATCTTGCCGCAATCTTCAGATGTAAATAATATAAATTCCTGGCAACAGTGTCTAACTCACGACGCGTATAACGGATTCGTTCTCTTAATAAAGCCAGACTCGCCTTGCGTTTTATATTGTTGGCGGCCACACTATTAATAAAATGAACAACTCTGGCGAAAGTTGGAATCAAGTTATTGTTTCTACATTTCAGTAAAAAATTTAGTGAACACAGCAACCTGGCTCTTTTCTCGCGTAATTTATCCAGTACGTGGATATCCTGAACCATCTCCTCCCCGTAAAGGTATTTGATGTGACTTCTGAAATTTTCCCGGCGTATTTGTTCTTCTAATAATTTCCGGGTATGCAGCCGGATCCCGTCGACATTCTGCCACGATATTTCGGCCCAGAGACGTCCGGCCATCATCAGGTGAGTACACAACTACTGAAGAGCCCAGGTGCAGTCGCGGTATTTATACCGATTCTCGCGCACGTGTTGACATGCGCGGCATAGCCGAGTTGTACGTGCTGCCCTCGGTGGTGAAAGTAAAAGATCATCTAGTCATTGAGTATCGAATGACGCTGTCTATTCCGCTGTGAATGTATAACTTTAATAACAGGATTCCAAGTTTTATCCAGTTGAAAGCCGTTGTCACGATTTATAAGATTATCGGCAAGACGTATTTCCACTGATTCCTTGATTACGGAATCCCAAAATCCGGAAACCGGAGCTAAAATTTTTGTTCCATTGTATTCCATTGAATGTCCCAATGAAATACAGTGCTCTGCTACTGCCGATTTTGACGGTTGCCGCAGACGGGTGTATCTTTCATGTTCTGTACACCGTTCATGGACAGTTCTTGTCGTCTGGCCAATATATGCAGAGCCACATTCACAGGGAATTTTGTAGACGCCTGCTTTCTTCAGTTGTAAATCGTCTTTAACGGATCCAACCAGGGCCCGGTTCTTTGCTGGTGGACGGAAGATAACCTTGATTTTATTCTTCTTCAGTAATCGGCCTATTTTCGACGACACATTCCCGGCGTATGGAAGAAACGCAGTTGATTTAAAGTCGTCATCAGCGTCCTCAGTGCGCTGCTTCTTGTTATGACAGTTGCGCATGGCCTTTCTTATTTGGCGTGAAGTGTAGCCATTCTCTTTAAAAACCTTCTCCAAGTGTTCTAATTCTGCGTGGAGGTTTTCATCGTCCGATATTACATGCGCTCGATGTATTAAGGTACTGAGAACGCCGGCTGTTTGTGCTGGGTGGTGGCAGCTTGACGCCTGGAGATACAGATCTGTGTGAGTCGGTTTCCTGTACACAGAATGTCCTAATGACCCATCATTTTTACGGCATACTAGCACGTCTAGAAATGGTAAAGTGCCATCTTTTTCAATCTCCATCGTGAATTTGATGTTCTCATGTAAAGAGTTTAAATGATGAAGGAATTTCTCCAGTTCCTGTCTGCCATGAGGCCATACAACAAAAGTATCATCTACGTACCGCCAGAAGACCGTAGGCTTTAAGACAGCAGACTCAAGTGCTTTCTCCTCAAAGTCCTCCATAAAGAGATTAGCTACCACAGGGGACAAAGGGCTCCCCATGGCCACGCCGTCTGTTTGTTCAAAGAATTCGTCATTGAATAGAAAGTACGTTGAGGAGAGTATATGTTCAAACAAGGCCGTCATTTCTGCACTGAATAAGTTACCAATAAGATGTAACGATTCCATTAAAGGCACTTTGGTAAATAGTGAGACCACATCAAAGCTGACTAATAAATCCGAACTGCTAAGCTTAACTTCCTTCAAGCGACTGACAAAATCCTCTGAATTACGTATATGGTGGCAACACTTACCCACATACGGCTTTAGTAGTGAGGCCAGATATTTTGCTGTAGAATAGATGTTCTTCCCTTAGCTGGGACTGGATTGACGGTGTATCTTGGGCCAAGGCAGACTGGGCTCACAGGAACAGTACGAACAGGCAAAGAGCGAAGTTTAGCCAACTCGTAACACGAAAGCCGCAAGAAGCTATCTCTGGACGATCCGTGGTGAACCTTACGGAGAAATCGTTTGACGATGCGACGATGTCAGTGCTTGCGAAAGGTTTAAACTTCGCCCCTACTCCTGTTTCACTGCCTTTAACGGATTTCATCAGTTCCATTGAGGAAGCTATTAGACGTCTCCCTGCGGATAATGCAGACGAAATTCGACGTGAATCTTGCCGAACGTTGTTGAAATGTGCGCCACAACGGAGTAACATCTCGCCAGCTGAAAGAGCTGCTCTCCGCAGCCTCAGAGAAGATACTAGCACAGTCGTACTGCCTGCGGATAAGGGTAACGCCACAGTTCTTCTGACAAGGGAAGCCTACAACGAGAAGATATATTGTCAGCTAAATGATTCCACGTACCGCAGAATTGAAAAGGACCCAACAAGCCGAATATCAAGGAAAACTGCTACCCTTTTGAACGACTGTTCTCTACCTGAACAAATTATCAAGAGATTGAGACCACACAATGCAGTACCACCAAGACTCTACGGTCTTCCCAAGATACACAAGGATGGTGCCCCACTACGATTAATAGTGAGTAATATTGGTGCTGCCACCTATTCTACAGCAAAATATCTGGCCTCACTACTAAAGCCGTATGTGGGTAAGTGTTGCCACCATATACGTAATTCAGAGGATTTTGTCAGTCGCTTGAAGGAAGTTAAGCTTAGCAGTTCGGATTTATTAGTCAGCTTTGATGTGGTCTCACTATTTACCAAAGTGCCTTTAATGGAATCGTTACATCTTATTGGTAACTTATTCAGTGCAGAAATGACGGCCTTGTTTGAACATATACTCTCCTCAACGTACTTTCTATTCAATGACGAATTCTTTGAACAAACAGACGGCGTGGCCATGGGGAGCCCTTTGTCCCCTGTGGTAGCTAATCTCTTTATGGAGGACTTTGAGGAGAAAGCACTTGAGTCTGCTGTCTTAAAGCCTACGGTCTTCTGGCGGTACGTAGATGATACTTTTGTTGTATGGCCTCATGGCAGACAGGAACTGGAGAAATTCCTTCATCATTTAAACTCTTTACATGAGAACATCAAATTCACGATGGAGATTGAAAAAGATGGCACTTTACCATTTCTAGACGTGCTAGTATGCCGTAAAAATGATGGGTCATTAGGACATTCTGTGTACAGGAAACCGACTCACACAGATCTGTATCTCCAGGCGTCAAGCTGCCACCACCCAGCACAAACAGCCGGCGTTCTCAGTACCTTAATACATCGAGCGCATGTAATATCGGACGATGAAAACCTCCACGCAGAATTAGAACACTTGGAGAAGGTTTTTAAAGAGAATGGCTACACTTCACGCCAAATAAGAAAGGCCATGCGCAACTGTCATAACAAGAAGCAGCGCACTGAGGACGCTGATGACGACTTTAAATCAACTGCGTTTCTTCCATACGCCGGGAATGTGTCGTCGAAAATAGGCCGATTACTGAAGAAGAATAAAATCAAGGTTATCTTCCGTCCACCAGCAAAGAACCGGGCCCTGGTTGGATCCGTTAAAGACGATTTACAACTGAAGAAAGCAGGCGTCTACAAAATTCCCTGTGAATGTGGCTCTGCATATATTGGCCAGACGACAAGAACTGTCCATGAACGGTGTACAGAACATGAAAGATACACCCGTCTGCGGCAACCGTCAAAATCGGCAGTAGCAGAGCACTGTATTTCATTGGGACATTCAATGGAATACAATGGAACAAAAATTTTAGCTCCGGTTTCCGGATTTTGGGATTCCGTAATCAAGGAATCAGTGGAAATACGTCTTGCCGATAATCTTATAAATCGTGACAACGGCTTTCAACTGGATAAAACTTGGAATCCTGTTATTAAAGTTATACATTCACAGCGGAATAGACAGCGTCATTCGATACTCAATGACTAGATGATCTTTTACTTTCACCACCGAGGGCAGCACGTACAACTCGGCTATGCCGCGCATGTCAACACGTGCGCGAGAATCGGTATAAATACCGCGACTGCACCTGGGCTCTTCAGTAGTTGTGTACTCACCTGATGATGGCCGGACGTCTCTGGGCCGAAATATCGTGGCAGAATGTCGACGGGATCCGGCTGCATACCCGGAAATTATTAGAAGAACAAATACGCCGGGAAAATTTCAGAAGTCACATCAAATACCTTTACGGGGAGGAGATGGTTCAGGATATCCACGTACTGGATAAATTACGCGAGAAAAGAGCCAGGTTGCTGTGTTCACTAAATTTTTTACTGAAATGTAGAAACAATAACTTGATTCCAACTTTCGCCAGAGTTGTTCATTTTATTAATAGTGTGGCCGCCAACAATATAAAACGCAAGGCGAGTCTGGCTTTATTAAGAGAACGAATCCGTTATACGCGTCGTGAGTTAGACACTGTTGCCAGGAATTTATATTATTTACATCTGAAGATTGCGGCAAGATGTTCTTCCCTTAGCTGGGACTGGATTGACGGTGTATCTTGGGCCAAGGCAGACTGGGCTCACAGGAACAGTACGAACAGGCAAAGAGCGAAGTTTAGCCAACTCGTAACACGAAAGCCGCAAGAAGCTATCTCTGGACGATCCGTGGTGAACCTTACGGAGAAATCGTTTGACGATGCGACGATGTCAGTGCTTGCGAAAGGTTTAAACTTCGCCCCTACTCCTGTTTCACTGCCTTTAACGGATTTCATCAGTTCCATTGAGGAAGCTATTAGACGTCTCCCTGCGGATAATGCAGACGAAATTCGACGTGAATCTTGCCGAACGTTGTTGAAATGTGCGCCACAACGGAGTAACATCTCGCCAGCTGAAAGAGCTGCTCTCCGCAGCCTCAGAGAAGATACTAGCACAGTCGTACTGCCTGCGGATAAGGGTAACGCCACAGTTCTTCTGACAAGGGAAGCCTACAACGAGAAGATATATTGTCAGCTAAATGATTCCACGTACCGCAGAATTGAAAAGGACCCAACAAGCCGAATATCAAGGAAAACTGCTACCCTTTTGAACGACTGTTCTCTACCTGAACAAATTATCAAGAGATTGAGACCACACAATGCAGTACCACCAAGACTCTACGGTCTTCCCAAGATACACAAGGATGGTGCCCCACTACGATTAATAGTGAGTAATATTGGTGCTGCCACCTATTCTACAGCAAAATATCTGGCCTCACTACTAAAGCCGTATGTGGGTAAGTGTTGCCACCATATACGTAATTCAGAGGATTTTGTCAGTCGCTTGAAGGAAGTTAAGCTTAGCAGTTCGGATTTATTAGTCAGCTTTGATGTGGTCTCACTATTTACCAAAGTGCCTTTAATGGAATCGTTACATCTTATTGGTAACTTATTCAGTGCAGAAATGACGGCCTTGTTTGAACATATACTCTCCTCAACGTACTTTCTATTCAATGACGAATTCTTTGAACAAACAGACGGCGTGGCCATGGGGAGCCCTTTGTCCCCTGTGGTAGCTAATCTCTTTATGGAGGACTTTGAGGAGAAAGCACTTGAGTCTGCTGTCTTAAAGCCTACGGTCTTCTGGCGGTACGTAGATGATACTTTTGTTGTATGGCCTCATGGCAGACAGGAACTGGAGAAATTCCTTCATCATTTAAACTCTTTACATGAGAACATCAAATTCACGATGGAGATTGAAAAAGATGGCACTTTACCATTTCTAGACGTGCTAGTATGCCGTAAAAATGATGGGTCATTAGGACATTCTGTGTACAGGAAACCGACTCACACAGATCTGTATCTCCAGGCGTCAAGCTGCCACCACCCAGCACAAACAGCCGGCGTTCTCAGTACCTTAATACATCGAGCGCATGTAATATCGGACGATGAAAACCTCCACGCAGAATTAGAACACTTGGAGAAGGTTTTTAAAGAGAATGGCTACACTTCACGCCAAATAAGAAAGGCCATGCGCAACTGTCATAACAAGAAGCAGCGCACTGAGGACGCTGATGACGACTTTAAATCAACTGCGTTTCTTCCATACGCCGGGAATGTGTCGTCGAAAATAGGCCGATTACTGAAGAAGAATAAAATCAAGGTTATCTTCCGTCCACCAGCAAAGAACCGGGCCCTGGTTGGATCCGTTAAAGACGATTTACAACTGAAGAAAGCAGGCGTCTACAAAATTCCCTGTGAATGTGGCTCTGCATATATTGGCCAGACGACAAGAACTGTCCATGAACGGTGTACAGAACATGAAAGATACACCCGTCTGCGGCAACCGTCAAAATCGGCAGTAGCAGAGCACTGTATTTCATTGGGACATTCAATGGAATACAATGGAACAAAAATTTTAGCTCCGGTTTCCGGATTTTGGGATTCCGTAATCAAGGAATCAGTGGAAATACGTCTTGCCGATAATCTTATAAATCGTGACAACGGCTTTCAACTGGATAAAACTTGGAGTCCTGTTATTAAAGTTATACATTCACAGCGGAATAGACAGCGTCATTCGATACTCAATGACTAGATGATCTTTTACTTTCACCACCGAGGGCAGCACGTACAACTCGGCTATGCCGCGCATGTCAACACGTGCGCGAGAATCGGTATAAATACCGCGACTGCACCTGGGCTCTTCAGTAGTTGTGTACTCACCTGATGATGGCCGGACGTCTCTGGGCCGAAATATCGTGGCAGAATGTCGACGGGATCCGGCTGCATACCCGGAAATTATTAGAAGAACAAATACGCCGGGAAAATTTCAGAAGTCACATCAAATACCTTTACGGGGAGGAGATGGTTCAGGATATCCACGTACTGGATAAATTACGCGAGAAAAGAGCCAGGTTGCTGTGTTCACTAAATTTTTTACTGAAATGTAGAAACAATAACTTGATTCCAACTTTCGCCAGAGTTGTTCATTTTATTAATAGTGTGGCCGCCAACAATATAAAACGCAAGGCGAGTCTGGCTTTATTAAGAGAACGAATCCGTTATACGCGTCGTGAGTTAGACACTGTTGCCAGGAATTTATATTATTTACATCTGAAGATTGCGGCAAGATGTTCTTCCCTTAGCTGGGACTGGATTGACGGTGTATCTTGGGCCAAGGCAGACTGGGCTCACAGGAACAGTACGAACAGGCAAAGAGCGAAGTTTAGCCAACTCGTAACACGAAAGCCGCAAGAAGCTATCTCTGGACGATCCGTGGTGAACCTTACGGAGAAATCGTTTGACGATGCGACGATGTCAGTGCTTGCGAAAGGTTTAAACTTCGCCCCTACTCCTGTTTCACTGCCTTTAACGGATTTCATCAGTTCCATTGAGGAAGCTATTAGACGTCTCCCTGCGGATAATGCAGACGAAATTCGACGTGAATCTTGCCGAACGTTGTTGAAATGTGCGCCACAACGGAGTAACATCTCGCCAGCTGAAAGAGCTGCTCTCCGCAGCCTCAGAGAAGATACTAGCACAGTCGTACTGCCTGCGGATAAGGGTAACGCCACAGTTCTTCTGACAAGGGAAGCCTACAACGAGAAGATATATTGTCAGCTAAATGATTCCACGTACCGCAGAATTGAAAAGGACCCAACAAGCCGAATATCAAGGAAAACTGCTACCCTTTTGAACGACTGTTCTCTACCTGAACAAATTATCAAGAGATTGAGACCACACAATGCAGTACCACCAAGACTCTACGGTCTTCCCAAGATACACAAGGATGGTGCCCCACTACGATTAATAGTGAGTAATATTGGTGCTGCCACCTATTCTACAGCAAAATATCTGGCCTCACTACTAAAGCCGTATGTGGGTAAGTGTTGCCACCATATACGTAATTCAGAGGATTTTGTCAGTCGCTTGAAGGAAGTTAAGCTTAGCAGTTCGGATTTATTAGTCAGCTTTGATGTGGTCTCACTATTTACCAAAGTGCCTTTAATGGAATCGTTACATCTTATTGGTAACTTATTCAGTGCAGAAATGACGGCCTTGTTTGAACATATACTCTCCTCAACGTACTTTCTATTCAATGACGAATTCTTTGAACAAACAGACGGCGTGGCCATGGGGAGCCCTTTGTCCCCTGTGGTAGCTAATCTCTTTATGGAGGACTTTGAGGAGAAAGCACTTGAGTCTGCTGTCTTAAAGCCTACGGTCTTCTGGCGGTACGTAGATGATACTTTTGTTGTATGGCCTCATGGCAGACAGGAACTGGAGAAATTCCTTCATCATTTAAACTCTTTACATGAGAACATCAAATTCACGATGGAGATTGAAAAAGATGGCACTTTACCATTTCTAGACGTGCTAGTATGCCGTAAAAATGATGGGTCATTAGGACATTCTGTGTACAGGAAACCGACTCACACAGATCTGTATCTCCAGGCGTCAAGCTGCCACCACCCAGCACAAACAGCCGGCGTTCTCAGTACCTTAATACATCGAGCGCATGTAATATCGGACGATGAAAACCTCCACGCAGAATTAGAACACTTGGAGAAGGTTTTTAAAGAGAATGGCTACACTTCACGCCAAATAAGAAAGGCCATGCGCAACTGTCATAACAAGAAGCAGCGCACTGAGGACGCTGATGACGACTTTAAATCAACTGCGTTTCTTCCATACGCCGGGAATGTGTCGTCGAAAATAGGCCGATTACTGAAGAAGAATAAAATCAAGGTTATCTTCCGTCCACCAGCAAAGAACCGGGCCCTGGTTGGATCCGTTAAAGACGATTTACAACTGAAGAAAGCAGGCGTCTACAAAATTCCCTGTGAATGTGGCTCTGCATATATTGGCCAGACGACAAGAACTGTCCATGAACGGTGTACAGAACATGAAAGATACACCCGTCTGCGGCAACCGTCAAAATCGGCAGTAGCAGAGCACTGTATTTCATTGGGACATTCAATGGAATACAATGGAACAAAAATTTTAGCTCCGGTTTCCGGATTTTGGGATTCCGTAATCAAGGAATCAGTGGAAATACGTCTTGCCGATAATCTTATAAATCGTGACAACGGCTTTCAACTGGATAAAACTTGGAATCCTGTTATTAAAGTTATACATTCACAGCGGAATAGACAGCGTCATTCGATACTCAATGACTAGATGATCTTTTACTTTCACCACCGAGGGCAGCACGTACAACTCGGCTATGCCGCGCATGTCAACACGTGCGCGAGAATCGGTATAAATACCGCGACTGCACCTGGGCTCTTCAGTAGTTGTGTACTCACCTGATGATGGCCGGACGTCTCTGGGCCGAAATATCGTGGCAGAATGTCGACGGGATCCGGCTGCATACCCGGAAATTATTAGAAGAACAAATACGCCGGGAAAATTTCAGAAGTCACATCAAATACCTTTACGGGGAGGAGATGGTTCAGGATATCCACGTACTGGATAAATTACGCGAGAAAAGAGCCAGGTTGCTGTGTTCACTAAATTTTTTACTGAAATGTAGAAACAATAACTTGATTCCAACTTTCGCCAGAGTTGTTCATTTTATTAATAGTGTGGCCGCCAACAATATAAAACGCAAGGCGAGTCTGGCTTTATTAAGAGAACGAATCCGTTATACGCGTCGTGAGTTAGACACTGTTGCCAGGAATTTATATTATTTACATCTGAAGATTGCGGCAAGATGTTCTTCCCTTAGCTGGGACTGGATTGACGGTGTATCTTGGGCCAAGGCAGACTGGGCTCACAGGAACAGTACGAACAGGCAAAGAGCGAAGTTTAGCCAACTCGTAACACGAAAGCCGCAAGAAGCTATCTCTGGACGATCCGTGGTGAACCTTACGGAGAAATCGTTTGACGATGCGACGATGTCAGTGCTTGCGAAAGGTTTAAACTTCGCCCCTACTCCTGTTTCACTGCCTTTAACGGATTTCATCAGTTCCATTGAGGAAGCTATTAGACGTCTCCCTGCGGATAATGCAGACGAAATTCGACGTGAATCTTGCCGAACGTTGTTGAAATGTGCGCCACAACGGAGTAACATCTCGCCAGCTGAAAGAGCTGCTCTCCGCAGCCTCAGAGAAGATACTAGCACAGTCGTACTGCCTGCGGATAAGGGTAACGCCACAGTTCTTCTGACAAGGGAAGCCTACAACGAGAAGATATATTGTCAGCTAAATGATTCCACGTACCGCAGAATTGAAAAGGACCCAACAAGCCGAATATCAAGGAAAACTGCTACCCTTTTGAACGACTGTTCTCTACCTGAACAAATTATCAAGAGATTGAGACCACACAATGCAGTACCACCAAGACTCTACGGTCTTCCCAAGATACACAAGGATGGTGCCCCACTACGATTAATAGTGAGTAATATTGGTGCTGCCACCTATTCTACAGCAAAATATCTGGCCTCACTACTAAAGCCGTATGTGGGTAAGTGTTGCCACCATATACGTAATTCAGAGGATTTTGTCAGTCGCTTGAAGGAAGTTAAGCTTAGCAGTTCGGATTTATTAGTCAGCTTTGATGTGGTCTCACTATTTACCAAAGTGCCTTTAATGGAATCGTTACATCTTATTGGTAACTTATTCAGTGCAGAAATGACGGCCTTGTTTGAACATATACTCTCCTCAACGTACTTTCTATTCAATGACGAATTCTTTGAACAAACAGACGGCGTGGCCATGGGGAGCCCTTTGTCCCCTGTGGTAGCTAATCTCTTTATGGAGGACTTTGAGGAGAAAGCACTTGAGTCTGCTGTCTTAAAGCCTACGGTCTTCTGGCGGTACGTAGATGATACTTTTGTTGTATGGCCTCATGGCAGACAGGAACTGGAGAAATTCCTTCATCATTTAAACTCTTTACATGAGAACATCAAATTCACGATGGAGATTGAAAAAGATGGCACTTTACCATTTCTAGACGTGCTAGTATGCCGTAAAAATGATGGGTCATTAGGACATTCTGTGTACAGGAAACCGACTCACACAGATCTGTATCTCCAGGCGTCAAGCTGCCACCACCCAGCACAAACAGCCGGCGTTCTCAGTACCTTAATACATCGAGCGCATGTAATATCGGACGATGAAAACCTCCACGCAGAATTAGAACACTTGGAGAAGGTTTTTAAAGAGAATGGCTACACTTCACGCCAAATAAGAAAGGCCATGCGCAACTGTCATAACAAGAAGCAGCGCACTGAGGACGCTGATGACGACTTTAAATCAACTGCGTTTCTTCCATACGCCGGGAATGTGTCGTCGAAAATAGGCCGATTACTGAAGAAGAATAAAATCAAGGTTATCTTCCGTCCACCAGCAAAGAACCGGGCCCTGGTTGGATCCGTTAAAGACGATTTACAACTGAAGAAAGCAGGCGTCTACAAAATTCCCTGTGAATGTGGCTCTGCATATATTGGCCAGACGACAAGAACTGTCCATGAACGGTGTACAGAACATGAAAGATACACCCGTCTGCGGCAACCGTCAAAATCGGCAGTAGCAGAGCACTGTATTTCATTGGGACATTCAATGGAATACAATGGAACAAAAATTTTAGCTCCGGTTTCCGGATTTTGGGATTCCGTAATCAAGGAATCAGTGGAAATACGTCTTGCCGATAATCTTATAAATCGTGACAACGGCTTTCAACTGGATAAAACTTGGAATCCTGTTATTAAAGTTATACATTCACAGCGGAATAGACAGCGTCATTCGATACTCAATGACTAGATGATCTTTTACTTTCACCACCGAGGGCAGCACGTACAACTCGGCTATGCCGCGCATGTCAACACGTGCGCGAGAATCGGTATAAATACCGCGACTGCACCTGGGCTCTTCAGTAGTTGTGTACTCACCTGATGATGGCCGGACGTCTCTGGGCCGAAATATCGTGGCAGAATGTCGACGGGATCCGGCAGCATACCCGGAAATTATTAGAAAAAGCATAGACAGTTTGAGACATTACTCTCATCGAGAAAAGTCCGCAGGGTGCCCGTTGTATTCAATCACGATGCAATATCTGTGTTTCACCAACACTCTGAAGGTTCACACATTGCAGAATGATTCCAGATGTGCTTCGGTAACTACAACTGGTCTTCCAGGAATCGATCAAAGAGTAAACAGTTTGAGACACTACTCCCATGGAGAAAAGTTCCCATGGTGCCTGCTGTATTTAATCCGTATGGAATTTCTGTGTTTCATCACACTCTGAAAGTCCACAGATTACAGAATGACTCCAGATGTGCTACGGAAACTACTTCTGGTCTTCCAGGAATCGATCAAAGGTTGACAGTTTGAGACATGACTCTCATGGAGAAAACTCCGCATGGTGCCCATTGCATTCAATCCCGATGCAATTTCTGTGTTTCATCAACACTCTGAAGTTCAACATATTACACAATGATTCCAGATGTGCTTCGGAAACTACTACTGGTCTTCCAGGAATCGATCAAAGCGTAGACAGTTTGAGACATTACTCACATAGAGAAAAGTCCGCATGGAGCCTGTGTTATTCAATCCCGATGCGATCTCTGTGATTCATCAACACTCTGAAGGTACACAGATTACAGAATGCCTATAGATGTGCTTCGGAAATTACTACTGGTCTTCCAGGAATCGATCAAAGGTTGAAAGTTTGAGACATTACTCCGATGGAGAAGAGTCCGCATGGTGCCCCTTGTATTCAATCCCGATGCAATTTCTGTGTTTCATCAACATTCTGAAGTTCAACAGATTACACAATGATTCCATAAGTGCTTCGGAAAATACTACTGGTCTTCCAGGAATCGATCAAAGCGTAGACAGTTTGAGACATTACTCCCGTGGAGAAAAGTCCGCATGGTGCCTGCTGTATTCAATCCCAATGCAATTTCTGTGTTTCATCACACTCTGAAAGTCCACAGATTACAGAATGACCCCAGATGTGCTACGAAAACTACTACTAGTCTTCCAGGAATCGGTCAAAGGTTGACAGTTTGAGACATTACTCCCATGGAGAAGACTCCGCATGGTGCCCGTTGTATCCAATCCCGATACAATTTCTGTGTTTCATCAACACTTTGAAGTTCAACAGATTACTCAGTGATTCCAGATGTGCTTCGGAAACTACTACAGGTCTTCCAGGAATCGATCAAAGCGTAGACAGTTTGAGACATTACTCCCATGGAGAAAAGTCCGCATGGTGCCTGTTGTATTCAATCCCGCTGCAATTACTGTGGTTCATCAACACTCTGAGATTACAGAATGCCTCCATTTGTGTTTCGGAAACTTCTGCTGGTCTTCCAGGAATAGATCAAACATTAACAGTTTGAGACATTACTCTCATGGAGAAAAGTCCGCATGGTACCCGTTGTATTCAATAATGATGCAATTTCTGTTATCCATCAACACTCTGAAGGTCCACAGATTAAGAAAATGATTCCAGATGTGCTTCGGAAACTACTACTGGTCATCCAGGAATCGATCAAAGCGTAGATAGTTTGAGACATTACTCCGATGAAGAAAAGTCTGCATGGTGCCCGTTGTATTCAATCACGATGCAATTTCTGTGTTTCACTCTGAAGGTACACACATTACAGAATGCCTCCAATGTGTTTCGGAATCTATTACCGGTCTCCCAGGAATCGTTTAAAGCGTAGACACTTTGAGACATTACTCCCATGGAGAAAAGTCCGCATGGTGCCAGTTGTATTCAATCCCGATGCAATTTCTGTGTTTCATCAACACTCTGAAGGTTCAGAGATTACAGAATGCCTCCATTTGTGTTTCGGAAACTTCTGCTGGTCTTCCAGGAATAGATCAAACATAGACAGTTTGAGACATTACTCTCATGGAGAAAAGTCCGCATGGTACCCGTTGTATTCAATAATGATGCAATTTCTGTTATCCATCAACACTCTGAAGGTCCACAGATTACAAAATGATTCCAGATGTGCTTCGGAAACTACTACTGGTGTTCCAGGAATCGATCAAAGCGTAGACAGTTTGAGACATTACTCACATGGAGAAAAGTCCGCATGGAGCCTGTGTTATTCAATTCCGTTGCAATCTCTGTTTTTCATCAACACTCTGAAGGTCCACAGATTGCAGAATGCCTCCAGATGTGCTTCGGAAACTACTACTGGTCTTCCAGGAATCGATCAAAGGTTGACAGTTTGAGACATTACTCCCATGTAGAAGAGTCCGCATGGTGCCCGTTGTGTTCAATCCCTATGCAATTTCTGTGTTTCATCAACATTCTGATGTTCAACAGATTACACAATGATTCCAGATGTGCTTCGGAAAATACTACTGGTCTTCCAGGAATCGATCAAAGCGTAGACAGTTTGAGACATTACTCCCCTGAAAAAAAGTCCGCATGGTGCAAGTTGTATTCAATCCCGATGCCATTTCTGTGTTTCGTCAACACTCTGAAGGTTCACAGATGGCAGAATGCCTCCAGATGTGTTTCGGAAACTACTGCTGGTCTTCCAGGAATCGATCAAAGCATAGAAAGTTTGAGACATTACTCTCATCGAGAAAAGTCCGCAGGGTGCCCGTTGTATTCAATCACGATGCAATATCTGTGTTTCACCAACACTCTGAAGGTTCACACATTGCAGAATGATTCCAGATGTGCTTCGGTAACTACTACTGGTCTTCCAGGAATCGATCAAAGAGTAAACAGTTTGAGACATTACTCAAATGGAGAAAAGTCCGCATGGTGCCTGTTGTATCCAATCCCGATGCAACTTCTGTGTTTCGTCAACACTTTTAAAGTTCTACAGATTACAGAATGCCTCCACATATGCTTCGGAAACTACTACTGGTCTTCCTGGAATCGATCAAAGCGTAGACAGTTTGTGACATTACTCCCATGGAGAATAATCTGCATGGTGCCTGTTCTATTCAATCCCGATACACTTTCTGTGTTTCATCAACACACTGAAGGTGCACACATTACAGAATGCCTCCAGATGTGTTTCGGAAATTACTACTGGTCTTCCAGGAATCGATCAAACGTAGACAGGATGAGACATTACTCAAATGGACAAAAGTCCGCATGGTGCCTGTTGTATTCAATCCCGATGCAACTTCTGTAATTCGTCAACACTTTGGAGGTGCACAGTTTACAGAATGCCTCCACATATACTTTGGAAACTACTACTGGTCTTCCTGGAATCGATCGAAGCGTAGACAGTTTGTGACATTTCTCCATTGGAGAATAGTCCGCATGGTGCCTGTTGTATTCAATCCCGATACAATTTCTGTGTTTCATCAAAACACTGAAGATCCACTAATTACAGAATACCTCCAGATGTGCTTCGGAAACTACTACTGGTCTTCCAGGAATCGATCAAACGTAGACAGTTTGAGACATTACTCCCATGGAGAAAAGTCCGCATGGTGCCCGTTGTATTCAATCCGATTGAAATTCCTGTGTTTCATCAACACTCTGAAGTTCAACAGGTTACACAATGATTCCAGATGTGCTTCGCAAACTACTACTGGTCTTCCAGGAATCGATCAAACGTAGACAGTTTGAGACATTACTGACATAGAGAAAAGTCCGTATGGCACCTGTGTTATTCAATCCCGATGCAATCTCTGTGTTTCATCAACACTCTGAAGGTCCACAGATTACAGAATGCCTCCAGATGTGTTTCAGAAACTACTACTGGTCTTCCAGGAATCGATCAAAGCGTAGACAGTTTGAGACATTACTCCCATGGTGAAAAGTCCGCATGGTGCCTGCTGTATTCAATCCCTATGCAATTTCTGTGTTTCATCTCACTCTGAAGTTCCACAGATTACAGAATGCCTCCAGATGTGCTACGGAAACTACTACTGGTGTTCCAGGAATCGATTAAACGTAGACAGTTTGAGACATTACTCCCATGAAGAGAAGTCCGCATGGTGCCCGTTGTATCCAATCCCGATGCAATTTCTGTGTTTCATCAACACTTTGGAGTTCAACAGATTACTCAGTGATTCCAGATGTGCTTTGGAAACTACTACAGGTAATCCAGGAATCGATCAAAGCGTATACAGTTTGAGACATTACTCCAATGGAGAAAAGTCCGCATGGTGCCTGTTGTATTCGATCCCGCTGCAATTACTGTGGTTCATCAACACTGTGAAGGCCCACAGATTACAGAATGCCTCCAGATGTGCTTCGGAAACTACTACCGGTCTCCCAGGAATCGATCAAAGCGTAGACAGTTTGAGACATTACTCCCATGGAGAAAAGTCCGCATGGTGCCTGTTGTATTCAATCCCGATGCAATTTCTGTGTTTCATCAACACTCTGAAGGTTCAGAGATTACAGAATGCCTCCAGATGTGTTTCGGAAACTACTACTGGTCTTCCAGGAATCGATCAAATCGTAGACAGTTTGAGACATTACTCCCATGGAGAAACGTCCGTATGGTGCCTATTGTATTCAATCCCGATGCAACTTCTGTGTTTCATCAACACTGTGAAGGCCCACAGATTACAGAATGCCTCCAGATGTGCTTCGGAAACTACTACCGGTCTTCCAGGAATCGATCAAAGCGTAGACAGTTTGAGACATTACTCCCATGGAGAAAACTCCGCATGCTGCCCGTTGTATCCAATCCCGATGCAATTTCTGTGTTTCATCAACACTTTGGAGTTCAACAGATTACTCAGTGATTCCAGATGTGCTTTGGAAACTACTACAGGTAATCCAGGAATCGATCAAAGCGTATACAGTTTGAGACATTACTCCCATAAAGAAAAGTCCGCATGGTGCCTGCTGTAATCAATCCCTATGCAATTTCTGTGTTTCATCACACTCTGAAAGTCCACAGATTACAGATAGACTCCAGATGTGCTACGGAAACTACTACTGGTCTTCCAGGAATCGATCAAAGCGTAGACAGTTTGAGACATTACTCCCATGGCGAAAAGTCTGCATGGTGCCTGTCGTATTCAATTTAGATGCAATATCTGTGTTTCATCAACACTCTGAAGGTCCACAGATTACAGAATGCCTGCAGATGTGCTTCGGAGACTACTACTGGTCTTCCAGGAATCGATCATATCGTAGACAGTTTGAGACATTACTCCAATGGAGAAAAGTTCCCATGGTGCCTGCTGTATTTAATCCGTATGGAATTTCTGTGTTTCATCACACTCTGAAAGTCCACAGATTACAGAATGACTCCAGATGTGCTACGGAAACTACTTCTGGTCTTCCAGGAATCGATCAAAGGTTGACAGTTTGAGACATTACCCTCATGGAGAAAACTCCGCATTTTGCCCATTGCATTCAATCCCGATGCAATTTCTGTGTTTCATCAACACTCTGAAGTTCAACATATTACACAATGATTCCAGATGTGCTTCGGAAACTACTACTGGTCTTCCAGGAATCGATCAAAGCGTAGACAGTTTGAGACATTACTCACATAGAGAAAAGTCCGCATGGAGCCTGTGTTATTCAATCCCGATGCGATCTCTGTGATTCATCAACACTCTGAAGGTACACAGATTACAGAATGCCTCCAGATGTGCTTCGGAAATTACTACTGGTCTTCCAGGAATCGAACAAAGGTTGAAAGTTTGAGACATTTCTCCGATGGAGAAGAGTCCGCATGGTGCCCCTTGTATTCAATCCCGATGAAATTTCTGTGTTTCATCAACATTCTGAAGTTCAACAGATTACACAATGATTCCATAAGTGCTTCGGAAAATACTACTGGTCTTCCAGGAATCGATCAAAGCGTAGACAGTTTGAGACATTACTCCCGTGCAGAAAAGTCCGCATGATGCCAGCTGTATTCAATCCCAATGCAATTTCTGTGTTTCATCACACTCTGAAAGTCCACAGATTACAGAATGACTCCAGATGTGCTACGAAAACTACTACTAGTCTTCCAGGAATCGGTCAAAGTTTGACAGTTTGAGACATTACTCCCATGGAGAAGACTCCGCATGGTGCCCGTTGTATCCAATCCCGATACAATTTCTGTGTTTCATCAACACTTTGAAGTTCAACAGATTACTCAGTGATTCCAGATGTGCTTCGGAAACTACTACAGGTCTTCCAGGAATCGATCAAAGCGTAGACAGTTTGAGACATTACTCCCATGGAGAAAAGTCCGCATGGTGCCTGTTGTATTCAATCCCGCTGCAATTACTGTGGTTCATCAACACTCTGAGATTACTGAATGCCTCCATTTGTGTTTCGGAAACTTCTGCTGGTCTTCCAGGAATAGATCAAACATTGACAGTTTGAGACATTACTCTCATGGAGAAAAGTCCGCATGGTACCCGTTGTATTCAATAATGACGCAATTTCTGTTATCCATCAACACTCTGAAAGTCCACAGATTAAGAAAATGATTCCAGATGTGCTTCGGAAACTACTACTGGTCACCCAGGAATCGATCAAAGCGTAGATAGTTTGAGACATTACTCCGATGAAGAAAAGTCTGCATGGTGCCCGTTGTATTCAATCACGATGCAATTTCTGTGTTTCACTCTGAAGGTACACACATTACAGAATGCCTCCAATGTGTTTCGGAATCTATTACCGGTCTCCCAGGAATCGTTTAAAGCGTAGACACTTTGAGACATTACTCCCATGGAGAAAAGTCCGCATGGTGCCAGTTGTATTCAATCCCGATGCAATTTCTGTGTTTCATCAACACTCTGAAGGTTCAGAGATTACAGAATGCCTCCATTTGTGTTTCGGAAACTTCTGCTGGTCTTCCAGGAATAGATCAAACATAGACAGTTTGAGACATTACTCTCATGGAGAAAAGTCCGCATGGTACCCGTTGTATTCAATAATGATGCAATTTCTGTTATCCATCATCACTCTGAAGGTCCACAGATTACAAAATGATTCCAGATGTGCTTCGGAAACTACTACTGGTGTTCCAGGAATCGATCAAAGCGTAGACAGTTTGAGACATTACTCACATGGAGAAAAGTCCGCATGGAGCCTGTGTTATTCAATTCCGTTGCAATCTCTGCTTTTCATCAACACTCTGAAGGTCCACAGATTACAGAATGCCTCCAGATGTGCTTCGGAAACTACTACTGGTCTTCCAGGAATCGATCAAAGGTTGACAGTTTGAGACATTACTCCCATGTAGAAGAGTCCGCATGGTGCCCGTTGTGTTCAATCCCTATGCAATTTCTGTGTTTCATCAACATTCTGATGTTCAACAGATTACACAATGATTCCAGATGTGCTTCGGAAAATACTACTGGTCTTCCAGGAATCGATCAAAGCGTAGACAGTTTGAGACATTACTCCCCTGAAAAAAAGTCCGCATGGTGCAAGTTGTATTCAATCCCGATGCCATTTCTGTGTTTCGTCAACACTCTGAAGGTTCACAGATGGCAGAATGCCTCCAGATGTGTTTCGGAAACTACTGCTGGTCTTCCAGGAATCGATCAAAGCATAGACAGTTTGAGACATTACTCTCATCGAGAAAAGTCCGCAGGGTGCCCGTTGTATTCAATCACGATGCAATATCTGTGTTTCACCAACACTCTGAAGGTTCACACATTGCAGAATGATTCCAGATGTGCTTCGGTAACTACTACTGGTCTTCCAGGAATCGATCAAAGAGTAAACAGTTTGAGACATTACTCAAATGGAGAAAAGTCCGCATGGTGCCTGTTGTATTCAATCCCGATGCAACTTCTGTGTTTCGTCAACACTTTTAAAGGTCTACAGATTACAGAATGCCTCCACATATGCTTCGGAAACTACTACTGGTCTTCCTGGAATCGATCAAAGCGTAGACAGTTTGTGACATTTCTCCATTGGAGAATAGTCCGCATGGTGCCTGTTGTATTCAATCCCGATACAATTTCTGTGTTTCATCAAAACACTGAAGATCCACTAATTACAGAATACCTCCAGATGTGCTTCGGAAACTACTACTGGTCTTCCAGGAATCGATCAAACGTAGACAGTTTGAGACATTACTCCCATGGAGAAAAGTCCGCATGGTGCCTGCTGTATTCAATTCCTATGCAATTTCTGTGTTTCATCACACTCTGAAAGTCCACAGATTACTGAATGACTCCAGATGTGCTACGGAAACTACTACTGGTCTTCCAGGAATCGATTAAAGTTTGACAGTTTGAGACATTACTAGCATGGAGAAAACTCCGCATGGTGCCCGTTGTATTCAATCCGATTGAAATTCCTGTGTTTCATCAACACTCTGAAGTTCAACAGATTACACAATGATTCCAGATTTGCTTCGCAAACTACTACTGGTCTTCCAGGAATCGATCAAACGTAGACAGTTTGAGACATTACTGACATAGAGAAAAGTCCGTATGGCGCCTGTGTTATTCAATCCCGATGCAATCTCTGTGTTTCATCAACACTCTGAAGGTCCACAGATTACAGAATGCCTCCAGATGTGTTTCAGAAACTACTACTGGTCTTCCAGGAATCGATCAAAGCGTAGACAGTTTGAGACATTACTCCTATGGTGAAAAGTCCGCATGGTGCCTGCTGTATTCAATCCCTATGCAATTTCTGTGTTTCATCTCACTCTGAAGTTCCACAGATTACAGAATGCCTCCAGATGTGCTACGGGAACTACTACTGGTGTTCCAGGAATCGATTAAACGTAGACAGTTTGAGACATTACTCCCATGAAGAGAAGTCCGCATGGTGCCCGTTGTATTCAATCCCGATGCAATTTCTGTGTTTCATCAACACTCTGAAGATCCACACATTACAGAATGACTCCAATGTGATTCGGAAACTACTACTGGTCTACCAGGAATCGATCAAAACGTAGACAGTTTGAGACATTACTCCCATGGAGAAAAGTCCGCATGGTGCCTGTTGTATTCATTCCCGATACAAATTCTGTGTTTCATCAACACTCTGAATGTCCACAGAATACAAAATGATTCCAGATGTGCTTCGGAAACAACTACTGGTCTCCCTGGAATCGATCAAAGCGTAGACAGTTTGAGACATTACTCCCATGGAGATAAGTCCTCATGGTGCTTGCTGTATTCAATCCCTATGCAATTTCTGTGTTTCATCACACTCTGAAGGTCCACAGATAACAGTATCCCTCCAGATGTGCTACGGAAACTTCTAATGATGTTCCAGGAATCGATCAAACGTAGACAGTTTGAGACATTACTCCCATGATGAAAAGTCCCCATGGTGCTCGTTGTATTCAATCCTTGTGCAATTTCTGTGTATCACCAACACTCTGAAGGTCCACATATTACAGAATGCCTCCAATGTGATTCGGAAACTACAACTGGTCTCAAAGGAATCAATCGAAACGTAGACATTTTGAGACATTACTCCCATGGAGAAAAGTCCGCATGGTGCCTGCTGTATTCAATCCCTATGCAATTTCCTTGTTTCATCAGACTCTGAAAGTCCACAGATTACAGAATGACTCCAGATGTGCTGCGGAAAGTACTACTAGTCTTCCAGGAATCGATCAAACGTAGACAGTTTGAGACATTACTCGCATGGAGATAAGTCCTCATGGTGCCGTTGTATTCAATCCCGATGCAATTTCTGTGTTTCATCAACACTCTGAAGGTCCACAGATTATAGAATTCCTCCAGATGTGTTTCGAAAACTACTAATGGTCTTCCAAGAATCGATCAAAGCGTGGTGCCTGTTGTATTCAATCCCGATGCAACTTCTTTGTTTCGTCAACACTTTGAAGGTCTACAAATTACAGAATGCCTCCACATATGCTTTGGAAACAACTACTGGTCTTCCTGGAATCGATCAATACTTAGTCAGTTTGTCACATTACTCCCATGGAGAATAGTCCGCATGGTGCCTGTTGTATTCAATCCCGATACAAATTCTGTGTTTCATCAACACACTGAAAGACCTCACATTACAGAATGCCTCCAGATGTGCTTCGGAAACTACTACTGGTCTTCCAGGAATCGATCAAAGCATAGATAGTTTGAGACATTACTCCAATGGAGAAAAGTCCGCATGGTGACTGTTGTATTCAATTCCGATGAAATTTCTGTGTTTCATCAACACTCTGAAGGTCAAC
Organism: Schistocerca gregaria; assembly: GCF_023897955.1. Classification (NCBI taxonomy): domain Eukaryota; kingdom Metazoa; phylum Arthropoda; class Insecta; order Orthoptera; family Acrididae; genus Schistocerca; species Schistocerca gregaria. The sequence goes on from NW_026061745.1 coordinate 23,731, forward strand.
AGATTACAAAATGATTCCAGATGTGCTTCGGAAACTACTACTGGTCTTCATGGCATCGATCAAATCGTAGACGGATTGAGATATTACTCCCATGTAGAAGAGTCCGCATGGTGCCCGTTGTGTTCAATCCCTATGCAATTTCTGTGTTTCATCAACATTCTGATGTTCAACAGATTACACAATGATTCCAGATGTGCTTCGGAAAATACTACTGGTCTTCCAGGAATCGATCAAAGCGTAGACAGTTTGAGACATTACTCCCCTGAAAAAAAGTCCGCATGGTGCAAGTTGTATTCAATCCCGATGCCATTTCTGTGTTTCGTCAACACTCTGAAGGTTCACAGATGGCAGAATGCCTCCAGATGTGTTTCGGAAACTACTGCTGGTCTTCCAGGAATCGATCAAAGCATAGACAGTTTGAGACATTACTCTCATCGAGAAAAGTCCGCAGGGTGCCCGTTGTATTCAATCACGATGCAATATCTGTGTTTCACCAACACTCTGAAGGTTCACACATTGCAGAATGATTCCAGATGTGCTTCGGTAACTACTACTGGTCTTCCAGGAATCGATCAAAGAGTAAACAGTTTGAGACATTACTCAAATGGAGAAAAGTCCGCATGGTGCCTGTTGTATTCAATCCCGATGCAACTTCTGTGTTTCGTCAACACTTTTAAAGGTCTACAGATTACAGAATGCCTCCACATATGCTTCGGAAACTACTACTGGTCTTCCTGGAATCGATCAAAGCGTAGACAGTTTGTGACATTTCTCCATTGGAGAATAGTCCGCATGGTGCCTGTTGTATTCAATCCCGATACAATTTCTGTGTTTCATCAAAACACTGAAGATCCACTAATTACAGAATACCTCCAGATGTGCTTCGGAAACTACTACTGGTCTTCCAGGAATCGATCAAACGTAGACAGTTTGAGACATTACTCCCATGGAGAAAAGTCCGCATGGTGCCTGCTGTATTCAATTCCTATGCAATTTCTGTGTTTCATCACACTCTGAAAGTCCACAGATTACTGAATGACTCCAGATGTGCTACGGAAACTACTACTGGTCTTCCAGGAATCGATTAAAGTTTGACAGTTTGAGACATTACTAGCATGGAGAAAACTCCGCATGGTGCCCGTTGTATTCAATCCGATTGAAATTCCTGCGTTTCATCAACACTCTGAAGTTCAACAGATTACACAATGATTCCAGATTTGCTTCGCAAACTACTACTGGTCTTCCAGGAATCGATCAAACGTAGACAGTTTGAGACATTACTGACATAGAGAAAAGTCCGTATGGCGCCTGTGTTATTCAATCCCGATGCAATCTCTGTGTTTCATCAACACTCTGAAGGTCCACAGATTACAGAATGCCTCCAGATGTGTTTCAGAAACTACTACTGGTCTTCCAGGAATCGATCAAAGCGTAGACAGTTTGAGACATTACTCCTATGGTGAAAAGTCCGCATGGTGCCTGCTGTATTCAATCCCTATGCAATTTCTGTGTTTCATCTCACTCTGAAGTTCCACAGATTACAGAATGCCTCCAGATGTGCTACGGGAACTACTACTGGTGTTCCAGGAATCGATTAAACGTAGACAGTTTGAGACATTACTCCCATGAAGAGAAGTCCGCATGGTGCCCGTTGTATTCAATCCCGATGCAATTTCTGTGTTTCATCAACACTCTGAAGATCCACACATTACAGAATGACTCCAATGTGATTCGGAAACTACTACTGGTCTACCAGGAATCGATCAAAACGTAGACAGTTTGAGACATTACTCCCATGGAGAAAAGTCCGCATGGTGCCTGTTGTATTCATTCCCGATACAAATTCTGTGTTTCATCAACACTCTGAATGTCCACAGAATACAAAATGATTCCAGATGTGCTTCGGAAACAACTACTGGTCTCCCTGGAATCGATCAAAGCGTAGACAGTTTGAGACATTACTCCCATGCAGATAAGTCCTCATGGTGCTTGCTGTATTCAATCCCTATGCAATTTCTGTGTTTCATCACACTCTGAAGGTCCACAGATAACAGTATCCCTCCAGATGTGCTACGGAAACTTCTAATGATGTTCCAGGAATCGATCAAACGTAGACAGTTTGAGACATTACTCCCATGATGAAAAGTCCCCATGGTGCTCGTTGTATGCAATCCTTGTGCAATTTCTGTGTATCACCAACACTCTGAAGGTCCACATATTACAGAATGCCTCCAATGTGATTCGGAAACTACAACTGGTCTCAAAGGAATCAATCGAAACGTAGACATTTTGAGACATTACTCCCATGGAGAAAAGTCCGCATGGTGCCTGCTGTATTCAATCCCTATGCAATTCCCTTGTTTCATCAGACTCTGAAAGTCCACAGATTACAGAATGACTCCAGATGTGCTGCGGAAAGTACTACTAGTCTTCCAGGAATCGATCAAACGTAGACAGTTTGAGACATTACTCGCATGGAGATAAGTCCTCATGGTGCCGTTGTATTCAATCCCGATGCAATTTCTGTGTTTCATCAACACTCTGAAGGTCCACAGATTATAGAATTCCTCCAGATGTGTTTCGAAAACTACTACTGGTCTTCGAGGAAAAGAATCAAATCGTAGACAGTTTGAGACATTACTCCCATTGAGAAAAGATCGCATGGTGCAAGTTGTATTCAATCCCGATGCCATTTCTTAGTTTCATCAACACTCTGAAGGTTCACAGATTATGCAATGGCTCCAGATGTGCTTCGGAAACTACTACTGGTCTTCCAGGAATCGTGCAAAGCATAGACAGTTTGAGACATTACTCTCATGGAGAAAAGTCCGCATGGTGCCTGTTGTATTCAATTACTATGCTATGTCTGTGTTTCATCACACTCTGAAGGTCCACAGATTACAGAATGCCTCCAGATGTGTTTCGGAAACAATTACTGGTCTTACAGGAATCGATGAAAACGTAGACAGTTTGAGACATTACTCAAATGGAGAAAAGTCCGCATGGTGCCTGTTGTATTCAACCCCATTGCAAATTATGTGTTTCATCAACACTCTGAGGGTCCACAGATTACAGAATGCCTCCAGATGTGCTTCGGAAACTATTACCGGTCTTCCAGGAATCGATCAAAGGGTAGACAGTTTGAGACATTACTCCTATGGTGAAAAGTCCGCATGGTGCCTGCTGTATTCAATCCCTATGCAATATCTGTGTTTCATCAACACTCTGAAGGTCCACAGATTACAGATTTGAGACATTACTCAAATGGAGAAAAGTCGGCATGGTGCCCGTTGTATTCAATCCCTATGCTATGTCTGTGTTTCATCACACACTGAAGGTCCACAGATTACAGAATGCCTCCAGATGTGTTTCGAAAACTACTACAGGTCTAACAGGAATCGATCAAACGTAGACGGTTTGAGACATTACTCCCACGGAGGCAAGTCCGCATGGTTCCAGTTAAATTCAATCCCGATGCAATTTCTGTGTTTCATCAACACTCTGAAGGTCCACACATTACAGAATGCCTCCAGATGTGCTGCGGAAACTATAACCGGTCTTCTAGGAGTCGATCAAATCGTAGACAGTTTGAGACATTACTCCCATGGAGAAAAGTCCGCATGGTGATTGTTGTATTCAATCCCGAAACAATTTCTGTGTTTCATCAACACTTTGAAGGTCTACATATTACATAATGCCTCCACATATGCTTTGGAACCTACTACTGGTCTTCCTGGAATCGATCAAAGCATAGTCAGTTTGAGATATTACTCCAATGGAGAAAAGTCCGCATGGTGACTGTTGTATTCATTCCCGATGCAGTTTCTGTTTTTCATCAACGCTCTGAAGGTCCACAGATCACAGAACGCCTCCAGATGTGCTTCGGAAACTTCTAGTGGTCTTCCAGGAATCGATCAAAGCATAGTCAGTTTGAGACATTACACCCATGGAGAAAAGGCCGCATGGTGCCCGTTGTATTCAATCCCGATGAAATTTCTGTGTTTCATCAACACTCTGAAGGTCAACAGATTACAAAACGATACCAGGTGTGATTCGGAAACTACTACTGGTCTTGCAAGGAATCGATCAAACCGTAGACAGTTTGAGATATTACTCAGATGGAGAAAAGTCAGCATGGCGCCTGTTGTATTCAATCCCATTGCAATTTGTGTGTTTCATCAACACTCTGAAGGCCCACAGATTACAGAATGCCTCCAGATGTGCTTCGGAAACTCTTACCGGTCTTCCAGGAATTGATCAAAGGGTAGACAGTTTGCGACATTACTCCCATGGAGAAAAGTCCGCATGGTGCATGTTGCATCCAATCCCGATGCAATTTCTGTGTTTCATCAACACTCTGAAGGTCCACAGATTACAGAATGGCTCCAGATGTGCTTCGAAAACTACTACTGGTCTTCCAGGAATCGATCAATCGTAGACAGTGTGAGACATTACTCCCATGGAGAATAGTCGGCATGGTGCATGTTGTATACAATCCCGAATCAATATCTGTGTTTCATCAACACTCTGAAAGTCCACCGATTACAGCACGCCTCTTGATGTGCTTCGGAAACCACTGCTGGTCTTCCAGGAATCAATCAAAGCTAAGACAGTTTGAGACATTACTCCCATGGAGAAAAGTCCGAATGGTGCCTGTGGTTTTCAATTCCTATGGAATTTCTGTGTTTCATCACACTCTGAAAGTCCACAGATTACAGAAAGCCTCCAGATGAGATTCGGAAACAACTTCTGGTCCTCCAGGAATCGTTCAAACCTAGACACTTTGATACATTACTCCCATGGTTAAAAGTCGGCATGGTGCCCGTTGTATTCAATCCCTAAGCTATGTCTGTGTTTCGTCACACTCTGAAGGTCCACAGATTACAGAATGCCTCCAGATGTGGTTCGGAAACTACTACTGGTCTTCCAGGTATTGATCAAAGCGTAGACAGTTTGAGACATTACTCTCATGGGGAAAAGACGGCAGGGTGCGTGTTGTATTCAATCCCTATGCTATGTCTGTGTTTCATCACATTCTGAAGGTCCACAGATTACAGAATGCCTCCAGATGCGCTTCGGAAACAATTACTAGTCTTACAGGAATCGATGAAAACGTAGACAGTGTGAGACATTACTCCCATGGAGAAAAGTCCTCATGGTGCCTGTTGTATTCAATCCCGATGCAATTTCTGTGTTTCATCAACAGTCTGTAGGTAAACAGAATACAGAATGCCTCCAGATGTGCTTCGGAACTACTACTGGTCTTCCAGGAATCGATCAAAGCGTAGACAGTTTGAGACACTACTCCCATTGAGAAAAGTCGGCATGGTGCCCGTTGTATTCAATCCCGATGCAAATTCTGTGTTTCATCAACACACTGAAGGTCCACAGATTACAAAATGATTCCAGATGTGCTTCGGAAACTACTATTGGTCTTCCAGGTATCGATCAAAACGTAGACACTTTGAGACATTACTCCCATGGCGAGAATTCTTCACGGTGCCTGTGGTATTCAATCCCGATGCAAATTCTGTGTTTCATCAACACTCTGAAGGTCCACGGATTACAAAATGATTGCAGTTGTGCTTCGGAAACTACTACTGGTCTTCGAGGAATCGATCAAAGCATAGATAGTTTGAGACATAACTCCCATGAAGAAAAGGCGGCATGGTGCGAGGTGTATTCAATCCAGATGAATTTTCTGTGTTTCATCAACACTCTAAAGGTCCACAGATCACAGAATGCCTACAGATGCGCTTCGAAAACTATTACTGGTCTTCCAGGAATCTATCAAAGAGTAGACAGTTTGAGACATTAGTCCCATGGAGATAAGTCCGCATGGTGCCTGTTGTATTCAATCCCGATGCAATTTCTCTGTTTCATCAACAGTCTGAAGGTAAACAGATTATAGAATACCTCGAGATGTGCTTCGGAAACTACTGTTGGTCTTCCAGGAGTCATTCAAACGAAGACAGTTTGAGCCATTACTCCCATGGAGAAAAGTCCGCATTTTGCCTGTTGCATTCAATCCCTATGCAATTTCTGTGTTTCATCAACACTCTGAAGGTCCACACATTACAGAATGCCTCAAGATGTGCTTCGGAAACTACTACTGGTCTTCGAGGAATCGATCAAAGAGTAGACAGTTTGAGACATTACACCCATGGAGAATAGTCGGCATGGAGCATGTTGTATACAATCCCGATGCAATTTCTGTGTTTCAACAACACTCTGAAGGTCCACATATTACAGAATGCCTCCAGATGTGCTTCGGAAACTTCTACTGGTCTACGAGCAATCGATCAAAGCGTAGACAGTTTGAAACATTACTCCCATGGAGAAAAGTTCGCTTGATGCCTGCTGTATTCAATCCCTATGCAATTTCTGTGTTTCATCACACTCTGAAGGCCCACAGATTACAGAATGCCTCCAGATGTGCTAGGGAAGCTACTGCTGGTGTTCCAGGAATAGATTAAACGTAGACAGTTTAGACATTACTCCCATGGAGAAAAGTCCGCATGGTGCCCGTTGTACTCAATCCCGATGCAATTTCTGTGTTTCATCAACACTCTGAAGGTCCACACATTACAGAATGCCTCCAATGTGATTCGGAAACTACTACTGGTCTTCCAGGAATCGATCAAAACGTAGACAGTTTGTGACATTACTCCCATGGTGAAAAGTCCGCATGCTGACTGTTGTATTCAATCCCTACGCAAATTCTGTGTTTCATCAACACTCAGAAGGTCCAAAGATTACAAAATGATGCCAGATGTGCTTCAGAAACTACTACTAGTCATGCAGGAATCGATGAAATCGTAGACAGTTTGAGACATTACTCCCATTGAGAAAAGTCCGCATGGTGCCTGTTGTACTCAATCCCGATGCAATTTCTGTGTTTCAAAACACTCTGAACGTCCACACATTACAGAATGCCTCCAATGTGATTCGGAAACTACTACTGGTCTTCCAGGAATCGATCAAAACGTAGACAGTTTGAGACATTTCTCCCATGGAGAAAAGTCCTCATGGTGCCTGTTGTATTCAATCCCGATGCAAATTCTGTGTTTCATCAACACTCTGAAGGACCACAGATTACAAAATGATTCCAGATGTGCTTCGGAAACTACTATTGGTCTTCCAGGAATCGATCAAAACGTAGACAGTTTGAGACATTACTCCCATGGAGAAAAGTCCGCATGGTGCTTGTTGTATCCAATCCCGATGCTAATTCTGTGTTTCATCAACACTCTGAAGGTCCACGGATAACAAAATGATTCCAGATGTGCTTCGGAAACTACTACTGGTCTTCCAGGAATCGATCAAAGCGTAGACAGCTTGAGACACTACTCCCATTTAGAAAAGTCCGCATGGTGCCTGCCGTATTCAATCCCTATGCAATTTCTGTGTTTCATCACACTCTGAAAGTCCACAGATTACAGAATGACTCCAGATGTGCTACGGAAACTACTACTGGACTTCCAGGAATCTGTCAAAGGTTGACAGTTTGAGACATTACTCCCATGGAGAAATCTCCGCATGGTGCCCGTTGTATCCAATCCCGATGCAATTTCTGTGTTTCATCAACACTTTGAAGTTCAACAGATTACTCAATGATTCCAGATGTGCTTCGGAAACTACTACAGGTCTTCCAGGAATCGATCAAAGCGTAGACAGATTGAGACAATACTCCCATGGAGAAAAGTCCGCATGGAGCCAGTTGTATTCAATCCCGATGCAATTTCTGTGTTTCATCAACACTCTCAAGGTCCACAGGTTACAGAATGCCTGCAGATGTGCTTCGGAGACAACTACTGGTCTTCCAGCAATCGATCAAATCGTAGACAGTTTGAGACATTACTGCCATGGAGAAAAGTCCGCATGGTGCCTGCTGTATTTAATCCGTATGGAATTTCTGTGTTTCATCACACTCTGAAAGTCCACAGATTACAGAATGCCTCCAGATGTGTTTCGGAAACTACTACTGGTCTTCCAGGAATCGATCAAATCGTAGACAGTTTGAGACACTACTCCCATGGAGAAACGTCCGTATGGTGCCTATTGTATTCAATCCCGATGCAACTTCTGTGTTTCGTCAACACTTTGGATGTCTACAGATTACAGAATGCCTTCACATATGCTTTGAAAACTACTAATGGTCTTCCTGGAATCGATCGAAGCGTAGACAGTTTGTGACATTTCTCCACTGGAGAATAGTCCGCATGGTGCCTGTTGTATTCAATCCCGATGCAATTTCTGTGTTTCATCAACACTCTGAAGTTCAACAGATTACACAATGATTCCAGATGTGCTTCGGAAACTACTACTGGTCTTCGAGGAATCGATCAAAGCGTAGACAGTTTGAGACATTACTCACATAGAGAAAAGTCCGCATGGAGCCTGTGTTATTCAATCCCGATGCGATCTCTGTGTTTCATCAACACTCTGAAGGTACACAGATTACAGAATGCCTCCAGATGTGCTTCGGAAATTATTACCGGTATCCCAGGAATCGATCAAAGCGTAGACAGTTTGACACATTACTCCCATGGAGAAAAGTCCGCATGGTGCCAGTTGTATTCAATCCCGACGCATTTTCTGTGTTTCATCAACACTCTGAAGGTTCACAGATTACAGAATGCCTCCAGATGTGTTTCGGAAACTGCTGCTGGTCTTCCAGGAATCGATCAAAGCATAGACAGTTAGAGACATTGCTCTCATGGAGAAAAGTCCGCATGGTGCCCGTTGTATTCAATAATGATGCAATTTCTGTTTTCCATCAACACTCTGAAGGTCCACAGTTTACAAAATGATTCCAGATGTGCTTCGGAAACTACTACTGGTCTTCCAGGAATCGAACAAAGCGTTGACAGTTTGAGACATTACTCACATGGAGGAAAGTCCTTATGGAACCTGTGTTATTCAATCCCGATGCAATCTCTGTGTTTCATCAACACTCTGACGGTCCACAGATTACAGAATGCCTCCAGATGTGCTTCGGAAACTACTACTGGTCTTCCAGGAATCGATCAAAGCGTAGACAGCTTGAGACATTACTCCCATTTAGAAAAGTCCGTATGGTGCCTGCCGTATACAATCCCTATGCAATTTCTGTGTTTCATCTCACTCTGAAGATCTACAGATTACATAATGCCCTCAGATGTGTTACGGAAACTACTACTGGTGTTCCAGGAATCGATCAAACGTAGACAGTTTGAGTCATTACTCCCATGAAGAAAAGGCCGCATGGTGCCCGTGGTATTCAAACCCGCTGCAATTTCTGTGTTTCATCAACACTCTGAAAGGCCACACATTACAGAATGACTCCAATGTGATTCGGAAACTACTACTGGTCTTCCAGCAATCGATCAAAATGTAGACAGTTTGTGACATTACTCCCATGGAGAAAAGTCCGCATGCTGACTGTTGTATTCAATCCCTACGCAAATTCTGTGTTTCATCAACACTCAGAAGGTCCAAAGATTACAAAATGATGCCAGATGTGCTTCGGAAACTACTACTAGTCATCCAGGAATCGATGAAATCGTAGACAGTTTGAGACATTACTCCCATGGAGAAAAGTCCGCATGGTGCTTGTTGTATCCAATCCCGATGCTAATTCTGTGTTTCATCAACACTCTGAAGGTCCACGGATAACAAAATGATTGCAGATGTGCTTCGGAAACTACTACTGGTCTTCCAGAAATCGATCAAAGCGTAGACAGTATGAGACATTACTCCCATGGAGAAAAGTCCGCATGGTGCCTGTTGTATTCAATTGTGATGCAAATTCTGTGTTTCATCAACATTCTGAAGGTCCATAGAATACAAAATTATTCCAGATGTGCTTCGGAAACTACTACTGGTCTTCCAGGAATCGATCAAAGCGTAGACAGCTGGAGACACTACTCTCATTTAGAAAAGTCCGCATGGTGCCTGCCGTATTCAATCCCTATGCAATTTCTGTGTTTCATCACACTCTGAAAGTCCACACATTACAGAATGACTCCAGATGTGCTACGGAAACTACTACTGGTCTTCCAGGAATCGGTCAGAGGTTGACAGTTTGAGACATTACTCCCATGGAGAAATCTCCGCATGGTGCCCGTTGTATCCAATCACGATGCAATTTCTGTGTTTCATCAACACTTTGAAGTTCAACAGATTACTCAATGATTCCAGATGTGCTTCGGAAACTACTACAGGTCTTCCAGGAATCGATCAAAGCATAGACAGATTGAGACAATACTCCCATGGAGAAAAGTCCGCATGGTGCCAGTTGTATTCAATCCCGATGCAATTTCTGTGTTTCATCAACACTCTCAAGGTCCACAGGTTACAGAATGACTGCAGATGTGCTTCGGAGACAACTACTGGTCTTCCAGGAATCGATCAAATCGTAGACAGTTTGAGACATTACTCCCATGGAGAAAACTCCGCATGGTGCCCATTGCATTCAATCCCGATGCAATTTCTGTGTTTCATCAACACTCTGAAGTTCAACAGATTACACAATGATTCCAGATGTGCTTCGGAAACTACTACGGGTCTCCCAGGAATCGATCAAAGCGTAGACAGTTTGAGACATTACTCACATAGAGAAAAGTCCGCATGGAGCCTGTGTTATTCAATCCCGATGCGATCTCTGTGTTTCATCAACACTCTGAAGGTACACAGATTACAGAATGCCTCCAGATGTGCTTCGGAAATTACTACTGGTCTTCCAGGAATCGATCAAAAGTTGACACTTTGAGACATTACTCCGATGGAGAAGAGTCCGCATGGTGCCCCTTGTATTCAATCCCGATGCAATTTCTGTGTTTCATCAACACTCTGAAGTTCAACAGATTACACAATGATTCCAGATGTGCTTCGGAAACTACTACTGGTCTTCGAGGAATCGATCAAAGCGTAGACAGTTTGAGACATTACTCACATAGAGAAAAGTCCGCATGGAGCCTGTGTTATTCAATCCCGATGCGATCTCTGTGTTTCATCAACACTCTGAAGGTACACAGATTACAGAATGCCTCCAGATGTGCTTCGGAAATTATTACCGGTATCCCAGGAATCGATCAAAGCGTAGACAGTTTGACACATTACTCCCATGGAGAAAAGTCCGCATGGTGCCAGTTGTATTCAATCCCGACGCATTTTCTGTGTTTCATCAACACTCTGAAGGTTCACAGATTACAGAATGCCTCCAGATGTGTTTCGGAAACTGCTGCTGGTCTTCCAGGAATCGATCAAAGCATAGACAGTTAGAGACATTGCTCTCATGGAGAAAAGTCCGCATGGTGCCCGTTGTATTCAATAATGATGCAATTTCTGTTTTCCATCAACACTCTGAAGGTCCACAGTTTACAAAATGATTCCAGATGTGCTTCGGAAACTACTACTGGTCTTCCAGGAATCGAACAAAGCGTTGACAGTTTGAGACATTACTCACATGGAGGAAAGTCCTTATGGAACCTGTGTTATTCAATCCCGATGCAATCTCTGTGTTTCATCAACACTCTGATGGTCCACAGATTACAGAATGCCTCCAGATGTGCTTCGGAAACTACTACTGGTCTTCCAGGAATCGATCAAAGCGTAGACAGCTTGAGACATTACTCCCATTTAGAAAAGTCCGTATGGTGCCTGCCGTATACAATCCCTATGCAATTTCTGTGTTTCATCTCACTCTGAAGATCTACAGATTACATAATGCCCTCAGATGTGTTACGGAAACTACTACTGGTGTTCCAGGAATCGATCAAACGTAGACAGTTTGAGTCATTACTCCCATGAAGAAAAGGCCGCATGGTGCCCGTGGTATTCAAACCCGCTGCAATTTCTGTGTTTCATCAACACTCTGAAAGGCCACACATTACAGAATGACTCCAATGTGATTCGGAAACTACTACTGGTCTTCCAGCAATCGATCAAAATGTAGACAGTTTGTGACATTACTCCCATGGAGAAAAGTCCGCATGCTGACTGTTGTATTCAATCCCTACGCAAATTCTGTGTTTCATCAACACTCAGAAGGTCCAAAGATTACAAAATGATGCCAGATGTGCTTCGGAAACTACTACTAGTCATCCAGGAATCGATGAAATCGTAGACAGTTTGAGACATTACTCCCATGGAGAAAAGTCCGCATGGTGCTTGTTGTATCCAATCCCGATGCTAATTCTGTGTTTCATCAACACTCTGAAGGTCCACGGATAACAAAATGATTGCAGATGTGCTTCGGAAACTACTACTGGTCTTCCAGAAATCGATCAAAGCGTAGACAGTATGAGACATTACTCCCATGGAGAAAAGTCCGCATGGTGCCTGTTGTATTCAATTGTGATGCAAATTCTGTGTTTCATCAACACTCTGAAGGTCCATAGAATACAAAATTATTCCAGATGTGCTTCGGAAACTACTACTGGTCTTCCAGGAATCGATCAAAGCGTAGACAGCTGGAGACACTACTCTCATTTAGAAAAGTCCGCATGGTGCCTGCCGTATTCAATCCCTATGCAATTTCTGTGTTTCATCACACTCTGAAAGTCCACACATTACAGAATGACTCCAGATGTGCTACGGAAACTACTACTGGTCTTCCAGGAATCGGTCAGAGGTTGACAGTTTGAGACATTACTCCCATGGAGAAATCTCCGCATGGTGCCCGTTGTATCCAATCACGATGCAATTTCTGTGTTTCATCAACACTTTGAAGTTCAACAGATTACTCAATGATTCCAGATGTGCTTCGGAAACTACTACAGGTCTTCCAGGAATCGATCAAAGCATAGACAGATTGAGACAATACTCCCATGGAGAAAAGTCCGCATGGTGCCAGTTGTATTCAATCCCGATGCAATTTCTGTGTTTCATCAACACTCTCAAGGTCCACAGGTTACAGAATGACTGCAGATGTGCTTCGGAGACAACTACTGGTCTTCCAGGAATCGATCAAATCGTAGACAGTTTGAGACATTACTCCCATGGAGAAAAGTCCGCATGGTGCCTGCTGTATTTAATCCGTATGGAATTTCTGTGTTTCATCACACTCTGAAAGTCCACAGATTACAGAATGACTCCAGATGTGCTACGGAAACTACTTCTGTCTTCCAGGAATCGATCAAAGGTTGACAGTTTGAGACATTACTCCCATGGAGAAAACTCCGCATGGTGCCCATTGCATTCAATCCCGATGCAATTTCTGTGTTTCATCAACACTCTGAAGTTCAACAGATTACACAATGATTCCAGATGTGCTTCGGAAACTACTACGGGTCTCCCAGGAATCGATCAAAGCGTAGACAGTTTGAGACATTACTCACATAGAGAAAAGTCCGCATGGAGCCTGTGTTATTCAATCCCGATGCGATCTCTGTGTTTCATCAACACTCTGAAGGTACACAGATTACAGAATGCCTCCAGATGTGGTTCGGAAATTACTACTGGTCTTCCAGGAATCGATCAAAAGTTGACACTTTGAGACATTACTCCGATGGAGAAGAGTCCGCATGGTGCCCCTTGTATTCAATCCCGATGCAATTTCTGTGTTTCATCACACTCTGAAAGTCCACAGATTACAGAATGACTCCAGATGTGCTACGGAAAGTACTACTGGTCTTCCAGGAATCGGTCAAAGGTTGACAGTTTGAGACATTACTCCCATGGAGAAAACTCCGCATGGTGCCCGTTGTATCCAATCCCGATGCAATTTCTGTGTTTCATCAACACTTTGAAGTTCATCAGATTACTCAGTGATTCCAGATGTGCTTTGGAAACTGCTACAGGTCTTCCAGGAATCGATCAAAGCGTATACAGTTTGAGACATTACTCCAATGGAGAAAAGTCCGCATGGTGCCTGTTGTATTCGATCCCGCTGCAATTACTGTGGTTCATCAACACTCTGAAGGCCCACAGATTACAGAATGCCTCCAGATGTGCTTCGGAAACTATTACCGGTCTCCCAGGAATCGATCAAAGCGTAGACAGTTTGAGACATTACTCACATGGAGAAAAGTCCGCATGGTGCCTGTTATATTCAATCCCGATGCAATTTCTGTGTTTCATCAACACTCTGAAGGTTCACAGATTACAGAATGCCTCCAGATGTGCTTCGGAAATTATTACCGGTCTCCCAGGAATCGATCAAAGCGTAGACAGTTTGACACATTACTCCCATGGAGAAAAGTCCGCATGGTGCCAGTTGTATTCAATCCCGATGCATTTTCTGTGTTTCATCAACACTCTGAAGGTTCACAGATTACAGAATGCCTCCAGATGTGTTTCGGAAACTACTGCTGGTCTTCCAGGAATCGATCAAAGCATAGACAGTTAGAGACATTGCTCTCATGGAGAAAAGTCCGCATGGTGCCCGTTGTATTCAATAATGATGCAATTTCTGTTTTCCATCAACACTCTGAAGGTCCACAGTTTACAAAATGATTCCAGGTGTGATTCGGAAACTACTACTGGTCTTCCAGGAATCGAACAAAGCGTTGACGGTTTGTGACATTACTCACATGGAGAAAAGTCCGCATGGAGCCTGTGTTATTCAATCCCGATGCAATCTCTGTGTTTCATCAACACTCTGACGGTCCACAGATTACAGAATGCCTCCAGATGTGCTTCGGAAACTACTACTGGTCTTCCAGGAATCGATCAAAGCGTAGACAGCTTGAGACATTACTCCCATTTAGAAAAGTCCGTATGGTGCCTGCCGTATACAATCAATATGCAATTTCTGTGCTTCATCTCACTCTGAAGATCTACAGATTACATAATGCCCTCAGATGTGCTACGGAAACCGCTACTGGTGTTCCAGGAATCGATCAAACGTAGACAGTTTGAGTCATTACTTCCATGAAGAAAAGGCGCATGGTGCCCGTGGTATTCAATCCCGCTGCAATTTCTGTGTTTCATCAACACTCTGAAGGTCCACACATAACAGAATGACTCCAATGTGATTCGGAAACTACTACTGGTCTTCCAGGAATCGATCAAATCGCAGACAGTTTGAGACATTACTCCCATGGCGAAAAGTCTGCATGGTGCCTGTCGTATTCAATCCAGATGCAATATCTGTGTTTCATCAACACTCTGAAGGTCCACAGATTACAGAATGCCTGCAGATGTGCTTCAGAGACTACTACTGGTCTTCCAGGAATCGATCAAATCGTAGACAGTTTGAGACATTACTCACATAGAGAAAAGTCCGCATGGAGCCTGTGTTATTCAATCCCGATGCAATCCCTGTGTTTCATCAACACTCTGAAGGTACACAGATTACTGAATGCCTCCAGATGTGCTTCGGAAATTACTACTGGTCTTCCAGGAATCGATCAAAGGTGGAAAGTTTGAGACATTACTCCGATGGAGAAGAGTCCGCATGGTGCCCCTTGTATCAATCCCGATGCAATTTCTGTGTTTCATCAACATTCTGAAGATCAACAGATTACACAATGATTCCATAAGTGCTTCGGAAAATACTACTGGTCTTCCAGGAATCGATCAAAGCGTAGACAGTTTGAGACATTACTCCCATGGAGAAAAGTCCGCAAGGTGCCTGCTGTATCCAATCCCGATAGAATTTCTGTGTTTCATCAACACTTTGAAGTTCAACAGATTACTCAGTGATTCCAGTTGTGCTTCGGAAACTACTACAGGTCTTCCAGGAATCGATCAAAGCGTAGACAGTTTGAGACATTACTCCCATGGAGAAAAGTCCGCATGGTGCCTGTTGTATTCAATCCCGCTGCAATTACTGTGGTTTATCAACACTCTGAAGGCCCACAGATTGCAGAATGCCTCCAGATGTGTTTCGGAAACTACTACTGGTCTTCCAGGAATCGATCAAATCGTAGACAGTTTGAGACATTACTCCCATGGAGAAACGTCCGTATGGTGATTATTGTATTCAATCCCGATGCAACTTCTGTGTTTCGTCAACACTTTGGATGTCTACAGATTACAGAATGCCTTCACATATGCTTTGGAAACTACTAATGGTCTTCCTGGAATCGATCGAAGCGTTGACAGTTTGTGACATTTCTCCATTGGAGAAAAGTCCGCATGGTGCCTGTTGTATTCAATCCCGATGCAATTTCTGTGTTTGATCAACACTCTGAAGGTCCACAGATTGCAGCACGATTCTAGATGTGCTTCGGAAACTACTACTGATCTTCCAGGAATCGATCAAACGTAGACAGTTTGAGACATTACTCCCATGGCGAAAAGTCTGCATGGTGCCTGTCGTATTCAATTGTGATGCAAATTCTGTGTTTCATCAACACTCTGAAGGTCCACAGATTACAGAAATCCTGCAGATTAGCTTGGGAGACTACTACTGGTCTTCCAGGAATCGATCAAATCGTATACAGTTTGAGTCATTACTCCCATGGAGAAAAGTCCGCATGGTGCCTGCTGTATTTAATCCCTATGCAATTTCTGTGTTTCATCAACGCTCTGAAGTTCAACAGATTACGCAATGATTCCAGATGTGCTTCGGAAACTACTACTGGTCTTCCAGGAATCGATCAAAGCGTAGACAGCTTGAGACACTACTCTCATTTAGAAAAGTCCGCATGGTGCCTGCCGTATTCAATCCCTATGCAATTTCTGTGTTTCATCACACTCTGAAAGTCCACACATTACAGAATGACTCCAGATGTGCTACGGAAACTACTACTGGTCTTCCAGGAATCGGTCAGAGGTTGACAGTTTGAGACATTACTCCCATGGAGAAATCTCCGCATGGTGCCCGTTGTATCCAATCCCGATGCAATTTCTGTGTTTCATCAACACTTTGAAGTTCAACAGATTACTCAATGATTCCAGATGTGCTTCGGAAACTACTACAGGTCTTCCAGGAATCGATCAAAGCGTAGACAGATTGAGACAATACTCCCATGGAGAAAAGTCCGCATGGTGCCAGTTGTATTCAATCCCGATGCAATTTCTGTGTTTCATCAACACTCTCAAGGTCCACAGGTTACAGAATGACTGCAGATGTGCTTCGGAGACAACTACTGGTCTTCCAGGAATCGATCAAAGGTTGACAGTTTGAGACATTACTCCCATGGAGAAATCTCCGCATGGTGCCCGTTGTATCCAATCCCGATGCAATTTCTGTGCTTCATCAACACTCTGAAGTTCAACAGATTACACAATGATTCCAGATGTGCTTCGGAAACTACTACGGGTCTCCCAGGAATCGATCAAAGCGTAGACAGTTTGAGACATTACTCACATAGAGAAAAGTCCGCATGGAGCCTGTGTTATTCAATCCCGATGCGATCTCTGTGTTTCATCAACACTCTGAAGGTACACAGATTACAGAATGCCTCCAGATGTGCTTCGGAAATTACTACTGGTCTTCCAGGAATCGATCAAAAGTTGACACTTTGAGACATTACTCCGATGGAGAAGAGTCCGCATGGTGCCCCTTGTATTCAATCCCGATGCAATTTCTGTGTTTCATCAACATTCTGAGGTTCAACAGATTACACAATGATTCCAGATGTGCTTCGGAAACTACTGCTGGTCTTCCAGGAATCGATCAAAGCATAGAAAGTTTGAGACATTACTCTCATCGAGAAAAGTCCGCAGGGTGCCCGTTGTATTCAATCACGATGCAATATCTGTGTTTCACCAACACTCTGAAGGTTCACACATTGCAGAATGATTCCAGATGTGCTTCGGTAACTACTACTGGTCTTCCAGGAATCGATCAAAGAGTAAACAGTTTGAGACATTACTCAAATGGAGAAAAGTCCGCATGGTGCCTGTTGTATCCAATCCCGACGCAACTTCTGTGTTTCGTCAACACTTTTAAAGGTCTACAGATTACAGAATGCCTCCACATATGCTTCGGAAACTACTACTGGTCTTCCTGGAATCGATCAAAGCGTAGACAGTTTGTGACATTACTCCCATGGAGAATAATCTGCATGGTGCCTGTTCTATTCAATCCCGATACACTTTCTGTGTTTCATCAACACACTGATGGTGCACACATTACAGAATGCCTCCAGATGTGTTTCGGAAATTACTACTGGTCTTCCAGGAATCGATCAAACGTAGACAGGATGAGACATTACTCAAATGGACAAAAGTCGGCATGGTACCTGTTGTATTCAATCCCGATGCAACTTCTGTAATTCGTCAACACTTTGGAGGTGCACAGTTTACAGAATGCCTCCACATATACTTTGGAAACTACTACTGGTCTTCCTGGAATCGATCGAAGCGTAGACAGTTTGTGACATTTCTCCATTGGAGAATAGTCCGCATGGTGCCTGTTGTATTCAATCCCGATACAATTTCTGTGTTTCATCAAAACACTGAAGATCCACTAATTACAGAATACCTCCAGATGTGCTCCGGAAACTACTACTGGTCTTCCAGGAATCGATCAAAGTTTGACAGTTTGAGACATTACTAGCATGGAGAAAACTCCGCATGGTGCCCGTTGTATTCAATCCGATTGAAATTCCTGTGTTTCATCAACACTCTGAAGTTCAACAGGTTACACAATGATTCCAGATGTGCTTCGCAAACTACTACTGGTCTTCCAGGAATCGATCAAACGTAGACAGTTTGAGACATTACTGACATAGAGAAAAGTCCGTATGGCACCTGTGTTATTCAATCCCGATGCAATCTCTGTGTTTCATCAACACTCTGAAGGTCCACAGATTACAGAATGCCTCCAGATGTGTTTCAGAAACTACTACTGGTCTTCCAGGAATCGATCAAAGCGTAGACAGTTTGAGACATTACTCCCATGGTGAAAAGTCCGCATGGTGCCTGCTGTATTCAATCCCTATGCAATTTCTGTGTTTCATCTCACTCTGAAGTTCCACAGATTACAGAATGCCTCCAGATGTGCTACGGAAACTACTACTGGTGTTCCAGGAATCGATTAAACGTAGACAGTTTGAGACATTACTCCCATGAAGAGAAGTCCGCATGGTGCCCGTTGTATCCAATCCCGATGCAATTTCTGTGTTTCATCAACACTTTGGAGTTCAACAGATTACTCAGTGATTCCAGATGTGCTTTGGAAACTACTACAGGTAATCCAGGAATCGATCAAAGCGTATACAGTTTGAGACATTACTCCAATGGACAAAAGTCCGCATGGTGCCTGTTGTATTCGATCCCGCTGCAATTACTGTGGTTCATCAACACTGTGAAGGCCCACAGATTACAGAATGCCTCCAGATGTGTTTCGGAAACTACTACTGGTCTTCCAGGAATCGATCAAATCGTAGACAGTTTGAGACATTACTCCCATGGAGAAACGTCCGTATGGTGCCTATTGTATTCAATCCCGATGCAACTTCTGTGTTTCATCAACACTGTGAAGGCCCACAGATTACAGAATGCCTCCAGATGTGCTTCGGAAACTACTACCGGTCTCCCAGGAATCGATCAAAGCGTAGACAGTTTGAGACATTACACCCATGGAGAAAACTCCGCATGCTGCCCGTTGTATCCAATCCCGATGCAATTTCTGTGTTTCATCAACACTTTGGAGTTCAACAGATTACTCAGTGATTCCAGATGTGCTTTGGAAACTACTACAGGTAATCCAGGAATCGATCAAAGCGTATACAGTTTGAGACATTACTCCCATAAAGAAAAGTCCGCATGGTGCCTGCTGTAATCAATCCCTATGCAATTTCTGTGTTTCATCACACTCTGAAAGTCCACAGATTACAGATAGACTCCAGATGTGCTACGGAAACTACTACTGGTGTTCCAGGAATCGATCAAAGCGTAGACAGTTTGAGACATTACTCCCATGGCGAAAAGTCTGCATGGTGCCTGTCGTATTCAATTTAGATGCAATATCTGTGTTTCATCAACACTCTGAAGGTCCACAGATTACAGAATGCCTGCAGATGTGCTTCGGAGACTACTACTGGTCTTCCAGGAATCGATCATATCGTAGACAGTTTGAGACATTACTCCAATGGAGAAAAGTTCCCATGGTGCCTGCTGTATTTAATCCGTATGGAATTTCTGTGTTTCATCACACTCTGAAAGTCCACAGATTACAGAATGACTCCAGATGTGCTACGGAAACTACTTCTGGTCTTCCAGGAATCGATCAAAGGTTGACAGTTTGAGACATTACCCTCATGGAGAAAACTCCGCATGGTGCCCATTGCATTCAATCCCGATGCAATTTCTGTGTTTCATCAACACTCTGAAGTTCAACATATTACACAATGATTCCAGATGTGCTTCGGAAACTACTACTGGTCTTCCAGGAATCGATCAAAGCGTAGACAGTTTGAGACATTACTCACATAGAGAAAAGTCCGCATGGAGCCTGTGTTATTCAATCCCGATGCGATCTCTGTGATTCATCAACACTCTGAAGGTACACAGATTACAGAATGCCTCCAGATGTGCTTCGGAAATTACTACTGGTCTTCCAGGAATCGATCAAAGGTTGAAAGTTTGAGACATTTCTCCGATGGAGAAGAGTCCGCATGGTGCCCCTTGTATTCAATCCCGATGAAATTTCTGTGTTTCATCAACATTCTGAAGTTCAACAGATTACACAATGATTCCATAAGTGCTTCGGAAAATACTACTGGTCTTCCAGGAATCGATCAAAGCGTAGACAGTTTGAGACATTACTCCCGTGCAGAAAAGTCCGCATGATGCCAGCTGTATTCAATCCCAATGCAATTTCTGTGTTTCATCACACTCTGAAAGACCACAGATTACAGAATGACTCCAGATGTGCTACGAAAACTACTACTAGTCTTCCAGGAATCGGTCAAAGGTTGACAGTTTGAGACATTACTCCCATGGAGAAGACTCCGCATGGTGCCCGTTGTATCCAATCCCGATACAATTTCTGTGTTTCATCAACACTTTGAAGTTCAACAGATTACTCAGTGATTCCAGATGTGCTTCGGAAACTACTACAGGTCTTCCAGGAATCGATCAAAGCGTAGACAGTTTGAGACATTACTCCCATGGAGAAAAGTCCGCATGGTGCCTGTTGTATTCAATCCCGCTGCAATTACTGTGGTTCATCAACACTCTGAGATTACTGAATGCCTCCATTTGTGTTTCGGAAACTTCTGCTGGTCTTCCAGGAATAGATCAAACATTGACAGTTTGAGACATTACTCTCATAGAGAAAAGTCCGCATGGTACCCGTTGTATTCAATAATGATGCAATTTCTGTTATCCATCAACACTCTGAAAGTCCACAGATTAAGAAAATGATTCCAGATGTGCTTCGGAAACTACTATTGGTCACCCAGGAATCGATCAAAGCGTAGATAGTTTGAGACATTACTCCGATGAAGAAAAGTCTGCATGGTGCCCGTTGTATTCAATCACGATGCAATTTCTGTGTTTCACTCTGAAGGTACACACATTACAGAATGCCTCCAATGTGTTTCGGAATCTATTACCGGTCTCCCAGGAATCGTTTAAAGCGTAGACACTTTGAGACATTACTCTCATGGAGAAAAGTCCGCATGGTACCCGTTGTATTCAATAATGATGCAATTTCTGTTATCCATCATCACTCTGAAGGTCCACAGATTACAAAATGATTCCAGATGTGCTTCGGAAACTACTACTGGTGTTCCAGGAATCGATCAAAGCGTAGACAGTTTGAGACATTACTCACATGGAGAAAAGTCCGCATGGAGCCTGTGTTATTCAATTCCGTTGCAATCTCTGCTTTTCATCAACACTCTGAAGGTCCACAGATTACAGAATGCCTCCAGATGTGCTTCGGAAACTACTACTGGTCTTCCAGGAATCGATCAAAGGTTGACAGTTTGAGACATTACTCCCATGTAGAAGAGTCCGCATGGTGCCCGTTGTGTTCAATCCCTATGCAATTTCTGTGTTTCATCAACATTCTGATGTTCAACAGATTACACAATGATTCCAGATGTGCTTCGGAAAATACTACTGGTCTTCCAGGAATCGATCAAAGCGTAGACAGTTTGAGACATTACTCCCCTGAAAAAAAGTCCGCATGGTGCAAGTTGTATTCAATCCCGATGCCATTTCTGTGTTTCGTCAACACTCTGAAGGTTCACAGATGGCAGAATGCCTCCAGATGTGTTTCGGAAACTACTGCTGGTCTTCCAGGAATCGATCAAAGCATAGACAGTTTGAGACATTACTCTCATCGAGAAAAGTCCGCAGGGTGCCCGTTGTATTCAATCACGATGCAATATCTGTGTTTCACCAACACTCTGAAGGTTCACACATTGCAGAATGATTCCAGATGTGCTTCGGTAACTACTACTGGTCTTCCAGGAATCGATCAAAGAGTAAACAGTTTGAGACATTACTCAAATGGAGAAAAGTCCGCATGGTGCCTGTTGTATCCAATCCCGATGCAACTTCTGTGTTTCGTCAACACTTTTAAAGGTCTACAGATTACAGAATGCCTCCACATATGCTTCGGAAACTACTACTGGTCTTCCTGGAATCGATCAAAGCGTAGACAGTTTGTGACATTACTCCCATGGAGAATAATCTGCATGGTGCCTGTTCTATTCAATCCCGATACACTTTCTGTGTTTCATCAACACACTGAAGGTGCACATATTACAGAATGCCTCCAGATGTGCTTCGGAAACTACTACTGGTCTTCCAGGAATCGATCAAACGTAGACAGTTTGAGACATTACTCCCATGGAGAAAAGTCCGCATGGTGCCTGCTGTATTCAATTCCTATGCAATTTCTGTGTTTCATCACACTCTGAAAGTCCACAGATTACTGAATGACTCCAGATGTGCTACGGAAACTACTACTGGTCTTCCAGGAATCGATTAAAGTTTGACAGTTTGAGACATTACTAGCATGGAGAAAACTCCGCATGGTGCCCGTTGTATTCAATCCGATTGAAATTCCTGTGTTTCATCAACACTCTGAAGTTCAACAGATTACACAATGATTCCAGATTTGCTTCGCAAACTACTACTGGTCTTCCAGGAATCGATCAAACGTAGACAGTTTGAGACATTACTGACATAGAGAAAAGTCCGTATGGCGCCTGTGTTATTCAATCCCGATGCAATCTCTGTGTTTCATCAACACTCTGAAGGTCCACAGATTACAGAATGCCTCCAGATGTGTTTCAGAAACTACTACTGGTCTTCCAGGAATCGATCAAAGCGTAGACAGTTTGAGACATTACTCCTATGGTGAAAAGTCCGCATGGTGCCTGCTGTATTCAATCCCTATGCAATTTCTGTGTTTCATCTCACTCTGAAGTTCCACAGATTACAGAATGCCTCCAGATGTGCTACGGGAACTACTACTGGTGTTCCAGGAATCGATTAAACGTAGACAGTTTGAGACATTACTCCCATGAAGAGAAGTCCGCATGGTGCCCGTTGTATTCAATCCCGATGCAATTTCTGTGTTTCATCAACACTCTGAAGATCCACACATTACAGAATGACTCCAATGTGATTCGGAAACTACTACTGGTCTACCAGGAATCGATCAAAACGTAGACAGTTTGAGACATTACTCCCATGGAGAAAAGTCCGCATGGTGCCTGTTGTATTCATTCCCGATACAAATTCTGTGTTTCATCAACACTCTGAATGTCCACAGAATACAAAATGATTCCAGATGTGCTTCGGAAACAACTACTGGTCTCCCTGGAATCGATCAAAGCGTAGACAGTTTGAGACATTACTCCCATGGAGATAAGTCCTCATGGTGCTTGCTGTATTAAATCCCTATGCAATTTCTGTGTTTCATCACACTCTGAAGGTCCACAGATAACAGTATCCCTCCAGATGTGCTACGGAAACTTCTAATGATGTTCCAGGAATCGATCAAACGTAGACAGTTTGAGACATTACTCCCATGATGAAAAGTCCCCATGGTGCTCGTTGTATTCAATCCTTGTGCAATTTCTGTGTATCACCAACACTCTGAAGGTCCACATATTACAGAATGCCTCCAATGTGATTCGGAAACTACAACTGGTCTCAAAGGAATCAATCGAAACGTAGACATTTTGAGACATTACTCCCATGGAGAAAAGTCCGCATGGTGCCTGCTGTATTCAATCCCTATGCAATTTCCTTGTTTCATCAGACTCTGAAAGTCCACAGATTACAGAATGACTCCAGATGTGCTGCGGAAAGTACTACTAGTCTTCCAGGAATCGATCAAACGTAGACAGTTTGAGACATTACTCGCATGGAGATAAGTCCTCATGGTGCCGTTGTATTCAATCCCGATGCAATTTCTGTGTTTCATCAACACTCTGAAGGTCCACAGATTATAGAATTCCTCCAGATGTGTTTCGAAAACTACTAATGGTCTTCCAAGAATCGATCAAAGCGTGGTGCCTGTTGTATTCAATCCCGATGCAACTTCTTTGTTTCGTCAACACTTTGAAGGTCTACAGATTACAGAATGCCTCCACATATGCTTTGGAAACAACTACTGGTCTTCCTACAATCGATCAATACTTAGTCAGTTTGTCACATTACTCCCATGGAGAATAGTCCGCATGGTGCCTGTTGTATTCAATCCCGATACAAATTCTGTGTTTCATCAACACACTGAAAGACCTCACATTACAGAATGCCTCCAGATGTGCTTCGGAAACTACTACTGGTCTTCCAGGAATCGATCAAAGCATAGATAGTTTGAGACATTACTCCAATGGAGAAAAGTCCGCATGTTGACTGTTGTATTCAATTCCGATGAAATTTCTGTGTTTCATCAACACTCTGAAGGTCAACAGATTACAAAATGATTCCAGATGTGCTTCGGAAACTACTACTGGTCTTCATGGCATCGATCAAATCGTAGACGGATTGAGATATTACTCCCATGTAGAAAAGTCCGCATGGTGCCTGTTGTATTCAATCCCATTGCAATTTCTGTGTTTCATCAACACTCTGAAGGCCCACAGATTACTGAATGCCTCCACATATACTTTGGAAACAACAACTGGTCTTCCTGGAATCGATCAAAGCTTAGTCAGTTTGTCACATTACTCCCATGGAGAATAGTCCGCATGGTGCGTTTTGTATTCAATCCCGATGCAGTATCTGTGTTTCATCAACACTCTGAAGGCCCACAGATTACAGAATGCCTGCAGATGTGCTTCGGAAACTATTACCGATCTTTCAGGAATCGATCAAACCCGCAGACAGTTTGAGACATTACTCCCATGGAGAAAAGTCGTCATTGTGCCTGTTGTATTCAATCCCAATGCAATTTCTGTGTTTCATCAACACTCTGAAGGCCCACAGATTACAGAATGCCTGCAGATGTGGTTCGGAAACTATTACCGATCTTTCAGGAATCGATCAAACCCGCAGACAGTTTGAGACATTACTCCCATGGAGAAAAGTCGTCATTGTGCCTGTTGTATTCAATCCCAATGCAATTTCTGTGTTTCATCAACACTCTGAAGGCCCAAAGATTACAGAATGCCTGCAGATGTGCTTCGGAAACTATTACCGATCCTTCAGGAATCGATCAAACCCTCAGAGAGTTTGAGACATTACTCCCATGGAGAAAAGTCCGCATGGTGATTGTTGTATTCAATCCCGATTCAATTTCTGTGTTGCATCAACACTCTGAAGGTCAACAGATTACAAAATGATTCCAGATGTGCTTCGGAAACTACTACTGGTCTTCATGGCATCGATCAAATCGTAGGCGGATTGAGATATTACTCCCATGTAGAAAAGTCCGCATGGTGCCCGTTGTATTCAATCCCATTGCAATTTCTGTGTTTCATCAACACTCTGAAGGCCCACTGATTACAGAATGCCTAAACATATGCATTGGAAACAACTACTGGTCTTCCTGGAATCGATCAAAGCTTAGTCAGTTTGTCACATTACTCCCATGGAGAATAGTCCGCATGGTGCCTTTTGTATTCGATCCCGATGCAGTATCTGTGTTTCATCAACACTCTGAAGGTCCACAGATTACAGAATGCTTAAAGATGAGTTTTGGAAACTACTGCTAGTCTACCAGAAGTCGATCAAACGTAGACAGTGTGAGGCATTACTAACATGGAGAAAAGTCCTCATAGTGCCTGTTGTATACATACCCTATGTAATTTCTGTGTTTGATCAACACTCTGAATGTCCACAGATTACAGAATGCCTCCAGATATTCTTCGAAAACTACAACTGGTATTCCACGAACCGATCAAATCATAGACCGTTTGAGACCTTACTCTCATGGAGGAAAGTCCGCATGGTGCCTGTTGTATTCAATCCCTATGCTATTTCTGTGTTTCATCACACTCTGAAGGTCCACAGGTTACAGAATGCCTCCAGATGTGTTTCGGAAACAATTACTGGTCTTACAGGAATCGATGAAAACGTAGACAGTTTGAGACATTACTCCCATGGAGAAAAGTCCTCATGGTGCGTGTTGTATTCAATCCCGATGCAATTTCTGTGATTCATCAACAGTCTGAAGGTAAAAAGATTACAGAATGCCTCCAGATGTGCTTCCGAAACTACTGCTGGTCTTCCAGGAATCGGTCAAATGTAGACAGTTTGAGAGTTTACTCCCATGAAAAAGAGTACGCATGGTGCCTGTTGTATTCAATCCCGATGCAATTTCTGTGTTTCATCAACACTCTGAACGTCCACACATTACAGAGTGCCACAAGATGTGCTTCGGAAACTACTACTGGTCTTCGAGGAAAAGAATCAAATCGTAGACAGTTTGAGACATTACTCCCATTGAGAAAAGATCGCATGGTGCAAGTTGTATTCAATCCCGATGCCATTTCTTAGTTTCATCAACACTCTGAAGGTTCACAGATTATGCAATGGCTCCAGATGTGCTTTGGAAACTACTACTGGTCTTCCAGGAATCGTGCAAAGCATAGACAGTTTGAGACATTACTCTCATGGAGAAAAGTCCGCATGGTGCCTGTTGTATTCAATTACTATGCTATGTCTGTGTTTCATCACACTCTGAAGGTCCACAGATTACAGAATGCCTCCAGATGTGTTTCGGAAACAATTACTGGTCTTACAGGAATCGATGAAAACGTAGACAGTTTGAGACATTACTCAAATGGAGAAAAGTCCGCATGGTGCCTGTTGTATTCAACCCCATTGCAAATTATGTGTTTCATCAACACTCTGAGGGTCCACAGATTACAGAATGCCTCCAGATGTGCTTCGGAAACTATTACCGGTCTTCCAGGAATCGATCAAAGGGTAGACAGTTTGAGACATTACTCCCATGGAGAAAAATCCGCAAGGCGCCTGTTGTATTCAATCCCGATGCAATATCTGTGTTTCATCAACACTCTGAAGGTCCACAGATTACAGAATGCCTCCAGATGTGTTTCGAAAACTACAACTGGTCTAACAGGAATCGATCAAACGTAGACGGTTTGAGACATAACTCCCATGGAGAAAAGTCCGCATGGTTCCAGTTAAATTCAATCCCGATGCAATATCTGTGTTTCACCAACACTCTGAACGTCCACACATTACAGAATGCCTCCGGATGTGTTTCGGAAACTACTGCTGTTCTTCCAGGAATCGATCAAACGTAGACAGTGTGAGACATTACTCCCACGGAGAAAAGTCCTCATGGTGCCTGTTGTATTCATACACGATGCAATTTCTGTGTTTTATCAACTATCTGAATGTCCACAGATTAGAGAATGCCTCCAGATGTGCTTCGGAAACTACTACTGGTATTCCACGAATCGATCAAAGCACATACCGTTTGAGACCTTACTCTCATGCAGAAAAGCCAGCATGGTGCCTGTTGTATTCAATACCTATGCAACTTCTGTGTTTCATCACACTCTGAAGGTCCACAGATTACAGAAAGCCTCCAGATGAGATTCGGAAACAACTTCTGGTCTTCCAGGAATCGTTCAAACGTAGACACTTTGAGACATTACTCCCATGGGGAAAAGTCGGCATGGTGCCCGTTGTATTCAATCCCTATGCTATGTCTGTGTTTCATCACACACTGAAGGTCCACAGATTACAGAATGCCTCCAGATGTGTTTCGAAAACTACTACAGGTCTAACAGGAATCGATCAAACGTAGACGGTTTGAGACATTACTCCCATGGAGGCAAGTCCGCATGGTTCCAGTTAAATTCAATCCCGATGCAATTTCTGTGTTTCATCAACACTCTGAAGGTCCACACATTACAGAATGCCTCCAGATGTGCTGCGGAAACTATAACCGGTCTTCTAGGAGTCGATCAAATCGTAGACAGTTTGAGACATTACTCCCATGGAGAAAAGTCCGCATGGTGATTGTTGTATTCAATCCCGAAACAATTTCTGTGTTTCATCAACACTTTGAAGGTCTACATATTACATAATGCCTCCACATATGCTTTGGAACCTACTACTGGTCTTCCTGGAATCGATCAAAGCATAGTCAGTTTGAGATATTACTCCAATGGAGAAAAGTCCGCATGGTGACTGTTGTATTCATTCCCGATGCAGTTTCTGTTTTTCATCAACGCTCTGAAGGTCCACAGATCACAGAACGCCTCCAGATGTGCTTCGGAAACTTCTAGTGGTCTTCCAGGAATCGATCAAAGCATAGTCAGTTTGAGACATTACACCCATGGAGAAAAGGCCGCATGGTGCCCGTTGTATTCAATCCCGATGAAATTTCTGTGTTTCATCAACACTCTGAAGGTCAACAGATTACAAAATGATACCAGGTGTGATTCGGAAACTACTACTGGTCTTGCAAGGAATCGATCAAACCGTAGACAGTTTGAGATATTACTCAGATGGAGAAAAGTCAGCATGGCGCCTGTTGTATTCAATCCCATTGCAATTTGTGTGTTTCATCAACACTCTGAAGGCCCACAGATTACAGAATGCCTCCAGATGTGCTTCGGAAACTCTTACCGGTCTTCCAGGAATTGATCAAAGGGTAGACAGTTTGCGACATTACTCCCATGGAGAAAAGTCCGCATGGTGCATGTTGCATCCAATCCCGATGCAATTTCTGTGTTTCATCAACACTCTGAAGGTCCACAGATTACAGAATGGCTCCAGATGTGCTTCGAAAACTACTACTGGTCTTCCAGGAATCGATCAATCGTAGACAGTGTGAGACATTACTCCCATGGAGAATAGTCGGCATGGTGCATGTTGTATACAATCCCGAATCAATATCTGTGTTTCATCAACACTCTGAAAGTCCACCGATTACAGCACGCCTCTTGATGTGCTTCGGAAACCACTGCTGGTCTTCCAGGAATCAATCAAAGCTAAGACAGTTTGAGACATTACTCCCATGGAGAAAAGTCCGAATGGTGCCTGTGGTTTTCAATTCCTATGGAATTTCTGTGTTTCATCACACTCTGAAAGTCCACAGATTACAGAAAGCCTCCAGATGAGATTCGGAAACAACTTCTGGTCCTCCAGGAATCGTTCAAACCTAGACACTTTGATACATTACTCCCATGGTTAAAAGTCGGCATGGTGCCCGTTGTATTCAATCCCTAAGCTATGTCTGTGTTTCGTCACACTCTGAAGGTCCACAGATTACAGAATGCCTCCAGATGTGGTTCGGAAACTACTACTGGTCTTCCAGGTATTGATCAAAGCGTAGACAGTTTGAGACATTACTCTCATGGGGAAAAGACGGCAGGGTGCGTGTTGTATTCAATCCCTATGCTATGTCTGTGTTTCATCACATTCTGAAGGTCCACAGATTACAGAATGCCTCCAGATGCGCTTCGGAAACAATTACTAGTCTTACAGGAATCGATGAAAACGTAGACAGTGTGAGACATTACTCCCATGGAGAAAAGTCCTCATGGTGCCTGTTGTATTCAATCCCGATGCAATTTCTGTGTTTCATCAACAGTCTGTAGGTAAACAGAATACAGAATGCCTCCAGATGTGCTTCGGAACTACTACTGGTCTTCCAGGAATCGATCAATGCGTAGACAGTTTGAGACACTACTCCCATTGAGAAAAGTCGGCATGGTGCCCGTTGTATTCAATCCCGATGCAAATTCTGTGTTTCATCAACACACTGAAGGTCCACAGATTACAAAATGATTCCAGATGTGCTTCGGAAACTACTATTGGTCTTCCAGGTATCGATCAAAACGTAGACACTTTGAGACATTACTCCCATGGCGAGAATTCTTCACGGTGCCTGTGGTATTCAATCCCGATGCAAATTCTGTGTTTCATCAACACTCTGAAGGTCCACGGATTACAAAATGATTGCAGTTGTGCTTCGGAAACTACTACTGGTCTTCGAGGAATCGATCAAAGCATAGATAGTTTGAGACATAACTCCCATGAAGAAAAGGCGGCATGGTGCGAGGTGTATTCAATCCAGATGAATTTTCTGTGTTTCATCAACACTCTAAAGGTCCACAGATCACAGAATGCCTACAGATGCGCTTCGAAAACTATTACTGGTCTTCCAGGAATCTATCAAAGAGTAGACAGTTTGAGACATTAGTCCCATGGAGATAAGTCCGCATGGTGCCTGTTGTATTCAATCCCGATGCAATTTCTCTGTTTCATCAACAGTCTGAAGGTAAACAGATTATAGAATACCTCGAGATGTGCTTCGGAAACTACTGTTGGTCTTCCAGGAGTCATTCAAACGAAGACAGTTTGAGCCATTACTCCCATGGAGAAAAGTCCGCATTTTGCCTGTTGCATTCAATCCCTATGCAATTTCTGTGTTTCATCAACACTCTGAAGGTCCACACATTACAGAATGCCTCAAGATGTGCTTCGGAAACTACTACTGGTCTTCGAGGAATCGATCAAAGAGTAGACAGTTTCAGACATTACACCCATGGAGAATAGTCGGCATGGAGCATGTTGTATACAATCCCGATGCAATTTCTGTGTTTCAACAACACTCTGAAGGTCCACATATTACAGAATGCCTCCAGATGTGCTTCGGAAACTTCTACTGGTCTACGAGCAATCGATCAATGCGTAGACAGTTTGAAACATTACTCCCATGGAGAAAAGTTCGCTTGATGCCTGCTGTATTCAATCCCTATGCAATTTCTGTGTTTCATCACACTCTGAA
Organism: Schistocerca gregaria; assembly: GCF_023897955.1. Lineage (NCBI taxonomy): Eukaryota > Metazoa > Arthropoda > Insecta > Orthoptera > Acrididae > Schistocerca > Schistocerca gregaria. The sequence goes on from NW_026061745.1 coordinate 54,803, forward strand.
GGCCCACAGATTACAGAATGCCTCCAGATGTGCTAGGGAAGCTACTGCTGGTGTTCCAGGAATAGATTAAACGTAGACAGTTTAGACATTACTCCCATGGAGAAAAGTCCGCATGGTGCCCGTTGTACTCAATCCCGATGCAATTTCTGTGTTTCATCAACACTCTGAAGGTCCACACATTACAGAATGCCTCCAATGTGATTCGGAAACTACTACTGGTCTTCCAGGAATCGATCAAAACGTAGACAGTTTGTGACATTACTCCCATGGTGAAAAGTCCGCATGCTGACTGTTGTATTCAATCCCTACGCAAATTCTGTGTTTCATCAACACTCAGAAGGTCCAAAGATTACAAAATGATGCCAGATGTGCTTCAGAAACTACTACTAGTCATGCGGGAATCGATGAAATCGTAGACAGTTTGAGACATTACTCCCATTGAGAAAAGTCCGCATGGTGCCTGTTGTACTCAATCCCGATGCAATTTCTGTGTTTCAAAACACTCTGAACGTCCACACATTACAGAATGCCTCCAATGTGATTCGGAAACTACTACTGGTCTTCCAGGAATCGATCAAAACGTAGACAGTTTGAGACATTTCTCCCATGGAGAAAAGTCCTCATGGTGCCTGTTGTATTCAATCCCGATGCAAATTCTGTGTTTCATCAACACTCTGAAGGACCACAGATTACAAAATGATTCCAGATGTGCTTCGGAAACTACTATTGGTCTTCCAGGAATCGATCAAAACGTAGACAGTTTGAGACATTACTCCCATGGAGAAAAGTCCGCATGGTGCTTGTTGTATCCAATCCCGATGCTAATTCTGTGTTTCATCAACACTCTGAAGGTCCACGGATAACAAAATGATTCCAGATGTGCTTCGGAAACTACTACTGGTCTTCCAGGAATCGATCAAAGCGTAGACAGCTTGAGACACTACTCCCATTTAGAAAAGTCCGCATTCAATCCCTATGCAATTTCTGTGTTTCATCACACTCTGAAAGTCCACAGATTACAGAATGACTCCAGATGTGCTACGGAAACTACTACTGGACTTCCAGGAATCGGTCAAAGGTTGACAGTTTGAGACATTACTCCCATGGAGAAATCTCCGCATGGTGCCCGTTGTATCCAATCCCGATGCAATTTCTGTGTTTCATCAACACTTTGAAGTTCAACAGATTACTCAATGATTCCAGATGTGCTTCGGAAACTACTACAGGTCTTCCAGGAATCGATCAAAGCGTAGACAGATTGAGACAATACTCCCATGGAGAAAAGTCCGCATGGAGCCAGTTGTATTCAATCCCGATGCAATTTCTGTGTTTCATCAACACTCTCAAGGTCCACAGGTTACAGAATGCCTGCAGATGTGCTTCGGAGACAACTACTGGTCTTCCAGCAATCGATCAAATCGTAGACAGTTTGAGACATTACTGCCATGGAGAAAAGTCCGCATGGTGCCTGCTGTATTTAATCCGAATGGAATTTCTGTGTTTCATCACACTCTGAAAGTCCACAGATTACAGAATGCCTCCAGATGTGTTTCGGAAACTACTACTGGTCTTCCAGGAATCGATCAAATCGTAGACAGTTTGAGACACTACTCCCATGGAGAAACGTCCGTATGGTGCCTATTGTATTCAATCCCGATGCAACTTCTGTGTTTCGTCAACACTTTGGATGTCTACAGATTACAGAATGCCTTCACATATGCTTTGAAAACTACTAATGGTCTTCCTGGAATCGATCGAAGCGTAGACAGTTTGTGACATTTCTCCACTGGAGAATAGTCCGCATGGTGCCTGTTGTATTCAATCCCGATGCAATTTCTGTGTTTCATCAACACTCTGAAGTTCAACAGATTACACAATGATTCCAGATGTGCTTCGGAAACTACTACTGGTCTTCGAGGAATCGATCAAAGCGTAGACAGTTTGAGACATTACTCACATAGAGAAAAGTCCGCATGGAGCCTGTGTTATTCAATCCCGATGCGATCTCTGTGTTTCATCAACACTCTGAAGGTACACAGATTACAGAATGCCTCCAGATGTGCTTCGGAAATTATTACCGGTATCCCAGGAATCGATCAAAGCGTAGACAGTTTGACACATTACTCCCATGGAGAAAAGTCCGCATGGTGCCAGTTGTATTCAATCCCGACGCATTTTCTGTGTTTCATCAACACTCTGAAGGTTCACAGATTACAGAATGCCTCCAGATGTGTTTCGGAAACTGCTGCTGGTCTTCCAGGAATCGATCAAAGCATAGACAGTTAGAGACATTGCTCTCATGGAGAAAAGTCCGCATGGTGCCCGTTGTATTCAATAATGATGCAATTTCTGTTTTCCATCAACACTCTGAAGGTCCACAGTTTACAAAATGATTCCAGATGTGCTTCGGAAACTACTACTGGTCTTCCAGGAATCGAACAAAGCGTTGACAGTTTGAGACATTACTCACATGGAGGAAAGTCCTTATGGAGCCTGTGTTATTCAATCCCGATGCAATCTCTGTGTTTCATCAACACTCTGACGGTCCACAGATTACAGAATGCCTCCAGATGTGCTTCGGAAACTACTACTGGTCTTCCAGGAATCGATCAAAGCGTAGACAGCTTGAGACATTACTCCCATTTAGAAAAGTCCGTATGGTGCCTGCCGTATACAATCCCTATGCAATTTCTGTGTTTCATCTCACTCTGAAGATCTACAGATTACATAATGCCCTCAGATGTGTTACGGAAACTACTACTGGTGTTCCAGGAATCGATCAAACGTAGACAGTTTGAGTCATTACTCCCATGAAGAAAAGGCCGCATGGTGCCCGTGGTATTCAAACCCGCTGCAATTTCTGTGTTTCATCAACACTCTGAAAGGCCACACATTACAGAATGACTCCAATGTGATTCGGAAACTACTACTGGTCTTCCAGCAATCGATCAAAATGTAGACAGTTTGTGACATTACTCCCATGGAGAAAAGTCCGCATGCTGACTGTTGTATTCAATCCCTACGCAAATTCTGTGTTTCATCAACACTCAGAAGGTCCAAAGATTACAAAATGATGCCAGATGTGCTTCGGAAACTACTACTAGTCATCCAGGAATCGATGAAATCGTAGACAGTTTGAGACATTACTCCCATTGAGAAAAGTCCGCATGGTGCCCGTTGTATTCAATCCCGATGTAATTTCTGTGTTTCAAAACACTCTGAACGTCCACACACTACAGAATGCCTCCAATGTGATTCGGAAACTACTACTGGTCTTCCAGGAATCGATCAAAACGTAGACAGTTTGAGACATTTCTCCCATGGAGAAAAGTCCTCATGGTGCCTGTTGTATTCAATCCCGATGCAAATTCTGTGTTTCATCAACACTCTGAAGGTCCACAGATTACAAAATGATTCCAGATGTGCTTCGGAAACTACTATTGGTCTTCCAGGAATCGATCAAAACGTAGACAGTTTGAGACATTACTCCCATGGAGAAAAGTCCGCATGGTGCTTGTTGTATCCAATCCCGATGCTAATTCTGTGTTTCATCAACACTCTGAAGGTCCACGGATAACAAAATGATTGCAGATGTGCTTCGGAAACTACTACTGGTCTTCCAGAAATCGATCAAAGCGTAGACAGTTTGAGTCATTACTTCCATGAAGAAAAGGCGCATGGTGCCCGTGGTATTCAATCCCGCTGCAATTTCTGTGTTTCATCAACACTCTGAAGGTCCACACATAACAGAATGACTCCAATGTGATTCGGAAACTACTACTGGTCTTCCAGGAATCGATCAAATCGCAGACAGTTTGAGACATTACTCCCATGGCGAAAAGTCTGCATGGTGCCTGTCGTATTCAATCCAGATGCAATATCTGTGTTTCATCAACACTCTGAAGGTCCACAGATTACAGAATGCCTGCAGATGTGCTTCGGAGACTACTACTGGTCTTCCAGGAATCGATCAAATCGTAGACAGTTTGAGACATTACTCACATAGAGAAAAGTCCGCATGGAGCCTGTGTTATTCAATCCCGATGCAATCCCTGTGTTTCATCAACACTCTGAAGGTACACAGATTACAGAATGCCTCCAGATGTGCTTCGGAAATTACTACTGGTCTTCCAGGAATCGATCAAAGGTGGAAAGTTTGAGACATTACTCCGATGGAGAAGAGTCCGCATGGTGCCCCTTGTATCAATCCCGATGCAATTTCTGTGTTTCATCAACATTCTGAAGATCAACAGATTACACAATGATTCCATAAGTGCTTCGGAAAATACTACTGGTCTTCCAGGAATAGATCAAAGCGTAGACAGTTTGAGACATTACTCCCATGGAGAAAAGTCCGCAAGGTGCCTGCTGTATCCAATCCCGATAGAATTTTTGTGTTTCATCAACACTTTGAAGTTCAACAGATTACTCAGTGATTCCAGATGTGCTTCGGAAACTACTACAGGTCTTCCAGGAATCGATCAAAGCGTAGACAGTTTGAGACATTACTCCCATGGAGAAAAGTCCGCATGGTGCCTGTTGTATTCAATCCCGCTGCAATTACTGTGGTTTATCAACACTCTGAAGGCCCACAGATTGCAGAATGCCTCCAGATGTGTTTCGGAAACTACTACTGGTCTTCCAGGAATCGATCAAATCGTAGACAGTTTGAGACATTACTCCCATGGAGAAACGTCCGTATGGTGATTATTGTATTCAATCCCGATGCAACTTCTGTGTTTCGTCAACACTTTGGATGTCTACAGATTACAGAATGCCTTCACATATGCTTTGGAAACTACTAATGGTCTTCCTGGAATCGATCGAAGCGTAGACAGTTTGTGACATTTCTCCATTGGAGAAAAGTCCGCATGGTGCCTGTTGTATTCAATCCCGATGCAATTTCTGTGTTTGATCAACACTCTGAAGGTCCACAGATTGCAGCACGATTCTAGATGTGCTTCGGAAACTACTACTGATCTTCCAGGAATCGATCAAACGTAGACAGTTTGAGACATTACTCCCATGGCGAAAAGTCTGCATGGTGCCTGTCGTATTCAATTGTGATGCAAATTCTGTGTTTCATCAACACTCTGAAGGTCCACAGATTACAGAAATCCTGCAGATTAGCTTGGGAGACTACTACTGGTCTTCCAGGAATCGATCAAATCGTATACAGTTTGAGTCATTACTCCCATGGAGAAAAGTCCGCATGGTGCCTGCTGTATTTAATCCCTATGCAATTTCTGTGTTTCATCAACATTCTGAGGTTCAACAGATTACACAATGATTCCAGATGTGCTTCGGAAAATACTACTGGTCTTCCAGGAATCGATCAAAGCGTAGACAGTTTGAGACATTACTCCCATGGAGGAAAGTCCGCATGGTGCCTGCTGTATTCAATCCCTATGCAATTTCTGTGTTTCATCACACTCTGAAAGTCCACAGATTACAGAATGTCTCCAGATGTGCTACGGAAAGTACTACTGGTCTTCCAGGAATCGGTCAAAGGTTGACAGTTTGAGACATTACTCCCATGGAGAAAACTCCGCATGGTGCCCGTTGTATCCAATCCCGATGCAATTTCTGTGTTTCATCAACACTTTGAAGTTCATCAGATTACTCAGTGATTCCAGATGTGCTTTGGAAACTGCTACAGGTCTTCCAGGAATCGATCAAAGTGTATACAGTTTGAGACATTACTCCAATGGAGAAAAGTCCGCATGGTGCCTGTTGTATTCGATCCCGCTGCAATTACTGTGGTTCATCAACACTCTGAAGGCCCACAGATTACAGAATGCCTCCAGATGTGCTTCGGAAACTATTACCGGTCTCCCAGGAATCGATCAAAGCGTAGACAGTTTGAGGCATTACTCACATGGAGAAAAGTCCGCATGGTGCCTGTTATATTCAATCCCGATGCAATTTCTGTGTTTCATCAACACTCTGAAGGTTCACAGATTACAGAATGCCTCCAGATGTGCTTCGGAAATTATTACCGGTCTCCCAGGAATCGATCAAAGCGTAGACAGTTTGACACATTACTCCCATGGAGAAAAGTCCGCATGGTGCCAGTTGTATTCAATCCCGATGCATTTTCTGTGTTTCATCAACACTCTGAAGGTTCACAGATTACAGAATGCCTCCAGATGTGTTTCGGAAACTACTGCTGGTCTTCCAGGAATCGATCAAAGCATAGACAGTTAGAGACATTGCTCTCATGGAGAAAAGTCCGCATGGTGCCCGTTGTATTCAATAATGATGCAATTTCTGTTTTCCATCAACACTCTGAAGGTCCACAGTTTACAAAATGATTCCAGATGTGCTTCGGAAACTACTACTGGTCTTCCAGGAATCGAACAAAGCGTTGACGGTTTGAGACATTACTCACATGGAGAAAAGTCCGCACGGAGCCTGTGTTATTCAATCCCGATGCAATCTCTGTGTTTCATCAACACTCTGACGGTCCACAGATTACAGAATGCCTCCAGATGTGCTTCGGAAACTACTACTGGTCTTCCAGGAATCGATCAAAGCGTAGACAGCTTGAGACATTACTCCCATTTAGAAAAGTCCGTATGGTGCCTGCCGTATACAATCAATATGCAATTTCTGTGTTTTATCTCACTCTGAAGATCTACAGATTACATAATGCCCTCAGATGTGCTACGGAAACCACTACTGGTGTTCCAGGAATCGATCAAACGTAGACAGTTTGAGTCATTACTTCCATGAAGAAAAGGCGCATGGTGCCCGTGGTATTCAATCCCGCTGCAATTTCTGTGTTTCATCAACACTCTGAAGGTCCACACATAACAGAATGACTCCAATGTGATTCGGAAACTACTACTGGTCTTCCAGGAATCGATCAAATCGCAGACAGTTTGAGACATTACTCCCATGGCGAAAAGTCTGCATGGTGCCTGTCGTATTCAATCCAGATGCAATATCTGTGTTTCATCAACACTCTGAAGGTCCACAGATTACAGAATGCCTCCAGATGTGCTTCGGAAAATACTACTGGTCTTCCAGGAATCGAACAAAGCGTAGACAGTTTGAGACATTACTCCCATGGAGAAAAGTCCGCAAGGTGCCTGCTGTATCCAATCCCGATAGAATTTCTGTGTTTCATCAACACTTTGAAGTTCAACAGATTACTCAGTGATTCCAGATGTGCTTCGGAAACTACTACAGGTCTTCCAGGAATCGATCAAAGCGTAGACAGTTTGAGACATTACTCCCATGGAGAAAAGTCCGTATGGTGATTATTGTATTCAATCCCGATGCAACTTCTGTGTTTCGTCAACACTTTGGATGTCTACAGATTACAGAATGCCTTCACATATGCTTTGGAAACTACTAATGGTCTTCCTGGAATCGATCCAAGCGTAGACAGTTTGTGACATTTCTCCATTGGAGAAAAGTCCGCATGGTGCCTGTTGTATTCAATCCCGATGCAATTTCTGTGTTTGATCAACACTCTGAAGGTCCACAGATTGCAGCACGATTCTAGATGTGCTTCGGAAACTACTACTGATCTTCCAGGAATCGATCAAACCTAGACAGTTTGAGACATTACTCCCATGGCGAAAAGTCTGCATGGTGCCTGTCGTATTCAATCCCGATGCAATATCTGTGTTTCATCAACACTCTGAAGGTCCACAGATTACAGAAATCCTGCAGATTAGCTTGGGAGACTACTACTGGTCTTCCAGGAATCGATCAAATCGTATACAGTTTGAGTCATTACTCCCATGGAGAAAAGTCCGCATGGTGCCTGCTGTATTTAATCCCTATGCAATTTCTGTGTTTCATCAACGCTCTGAAGTTCAACAGATTACGCAATGATTCCAGATGTGCTTCGGAAACTACTACTGGTCTTCCAGGAATCGAACAAAGCGTTGACAGTTTGAGATATTAGTCACATGGAGAAAAGTTCGCATTGTGCCAGTTGTATTCAATGCCGATGCATTTTCTGTGTTTCATCAACACTCTGAAGGTTCACAGATTACAGAATGCCTCGAGATGTGTTTCGGAAACTACTGCTGGTCTTCCAGGAATCGATCAAAGCATGGACAGTTAGAGACATTACTCTCATGGAGAAAAGTCCGCTTGGTGCCCGTTGTATTCAATAATGATGCAATTTCTGTTTTCCATCAACACTCTGAAGGTCCACAGTTTACAAAATGATTCCGGATGTGCTTCGGAAACTACTACTGGTCTTCCAGGAATCGAACAAAGCGTTGACAGTTTGAGACATTACTCACATGGAGAAAAGTCCGCATGGAGCCTGTGTTATTCAATCCCGATGCAATATCTGTGTTTCATCAACACTCTGACGGTCCACAGATAACAGAATGCCTCCAGATGTGCTTCGGAAACTACTACTCGTCTTCCAGGAATCGATCAAAGCGTAGACAGCTTGAGACATTACTCCTATTGAGAAAAGTCCGTATGGTGCCTGCCGTATACAATCCCTATGCAATTTCATGTTTCATCTCACTCTGAAGATCTACAGATTACAGAATGCCCTCAGATGTGCTACGGAAACTACTACTGGTGTTCCAGGAATCGATCAAACGTAGACAGTTTGAGACATTACTCCCATGAAGATAAGGCCGCATGGTGCCCGTGGTATTCAATCCCGCTGCAATTTCTGTGTTTCATCAACACTCTGAAGGTCCACACATTACAGATTGACTCCAATGCGATTCGGAAACCACTACTGGTCTTCCAGGAATAGATCAAAGCGTAGACAGTTTGAGACATTACTCCCATGGAGAAAAGTCTGCATGGTTCGTGTTGTATTCAATCCCGATGCTATTTCTGTGTTTCATCAACACTCTGAAGGTCCACATATTACAGAATGCCTCCAGATGTGCTTCGGAAACTACTACTGGTCTTCCAGGAATCGATCAAATCGTAGACAGTTTGAGACATTACTCCCATGGAGAAAAGTCCGCATTGTGCCTGCTGTATTCAATCACTATGCAATTTCCTTGTTTCATCACACTCTGTAAGTCCGCAGATTACAGAATGACTCCAGATGTGCTGCGGAAACTACTACTCCTCTTCCAGGAATCGATCAAACGTAGACAGTTTGAGACATTACTCCCATGGAGAAAAGTCCGCATGGTGCCGTTGTATTCAATCCCGGTGCAATTTCTGTGTTTCATCAACACTCTGAAGTTCAACAGATTACACAATGATTCCAGATGTGCTTCGGAAACTACTACTGGTCTTCCAGGAATCGATCAAAGCGATGCCAGTTTGAGACATTACTCCCATGGAGAAAAGTCCGCATGGTGCCTGTTGTATTCAATCCCGATGATATTTCTGTGTCTCATCAACACTCTGAAGGCCCACAGATTACAGAATGATTCCAGATGTGCTTCGGAAACTATTACCGGGCTTCCAGGAATAGATCAAAGCGTAGACAGTTTGAGACATTACTCCCATGGAGATAAGCCCGCATGGTGCCAGTTGTATTGAATCCCGATGCAATTTCTGTGTTTCATCAACACTCTGAAGGTCCACAGATTACAGAATGCCTCCAGATGTGCTTCGGAAACCATTACTGATCTTCCAGGAATCGATCAAAACTTTTATATTTTGAGACATTACTCTCTTGGAGAAAAGTGCGCATGGTGCATGTTGTATTCTATCCCGATGCAATTTCTGTGTTTCATCAACACTCTGAATGTCCACCGATTACAGGACGCCTCAAGATGTGCTTCGGAAACTACTGCTGGACTTCCAGGAATCGATCAAACGTAGACAGTTAGAGACATTACTCCTATGGAGAAATGTCCGCATGGTGCCTGTTGTATTCAGTTCCTATGGAATTTCTGTGTTTCATCAACACTCTGAAGGTCCACAGATTACAGAATGCCTCCAGATGTGATTCGGAAACTACTACTGGTCTTCCAGGAATCGATCAAAGCGTAGACAGTTTGAGACATTACTCCCATGGAGAAAAGTCCGCATGGTGCAAGTTGTATTCAATCCCGATGCCATTTCTGTGTTTCGTCAACACTCTGAAGGTTCACAGACGGCAGAATGCCTCCAGATGTGTTTCGGAAACTACTGCTGGTCTTCCAGGGATCGATCAAAGCATAGATAGTTTGAGACATTACTCCAATGTAGAAAAGTCCGCATGGTGACCGTTGTATTCAATTCCGATGCATTTCATGTGTTTCACCAACACCCTGAAGGTCCACATATTACAGAATGCCTCCAATGTGATTCGGAAACTACAACTGGTCTCAAAGGAATCAATCGAAACGTAGACATTTTGAGACATTACTAGCATGGAGAAAAGTCCGCATGGTGCCTGTTGTATACAATCCCGATGCAAAATCTTTGTTTCATCAACACTCTGAAGGTCCACAGATTACAAAATGAATCCAGAAGTGCTTCGGAAACTACTACTGGTCTTCCAGGAATCGATCAAAGCGTAGGCAGTGTGAGACATTAGAAAAATGGCGAAATTTTCGCATGGTGCCTGTTGTAATCAATGCCGCAGCAACTTCTGTGTTTCGTCAACACTTTGAAGGTCTACAGATTACAGAATGCCTCCACATATGCTTTGGAAACTGCTACTGGTCTTCCTGGAATCGATCAAAGCGTAGACAGTTCGTGACATTACTCCCATGGAGAATAGTCCGCTTGGTGCCTGTTGTATTCAATCCCGATACAATTTCTGTGTTTCATCAACACACTGAAGGTCCACACATTACAGAATGCCTCCAGATGTGTTTCGGAAACTACTACTGGTCTTCCAGGAATCGATCAAACGTAGACAGTGTGAGACATTACTCCCATGGACAAAAGTCCGTATGGTGCCTTTTGTATTCAAACCTGATGCAATATCTGTAATTGATCAACACTCTGAAGGTCCACAGATTACAGAATTCCTCCAGATGTGCTTCGGAAACTACCACTGGTCTTCCAGGAATCGATCAAAGCATAGACAGTTTGAGACATTACCATCATGTAGAAAAGTCCGCATGGTGCTTGTTGTATTCAATCCCGATGCAATTTCTGTGTTTCATCAACGCCCTGAAGGTCCACAGATTACAAAATAATATCAGACGTGCTTCGGAAACTACTACTGGTCTTACAATAATTGATCAAAGCGTAGACAGTTTGAGACATTACTCCCATGGAGAAAAGTCTGCATGGTGAATGTTGTATTCAATCCCGATGCTATTTCTGTGTTTCATCAACACTCTGAAGTTCAACAGATTACACAATGATTCCAGATGTGCTTCGGAAATTACTACTGGTCTTCCAGGAATCGATCAAAGCGATGATAGTTTGAGACATTACTCCCATGGAGAAAAGTCCGCATGGTGCCTGTTGTATTCAATCCCGATGCAATATCTGTGTTTGATCAACACTCTGAAGGTCCACAGATTAGAGAATGCCTCCAGATGTGCTTCGGAAACTACCACTGGTCATCCAGGAATCAATGAAAGCATAGACAGTTTGTGACTTTACTCTCATGGAGAAAAGTCCGAATGGTGCTTCTTGTATTTAATCCCGATGCAATTTCTGTGTTTCATCAACACTCTGAGGGTCCACAGATTACAAAATGATTCCAGATGTGCTTCGGAAACTACTACTGGTCTTCCAGGAATCGATCAAATCGTAGACAGTTTAAGACATTACTCCCATCGAGAAACGTCGGCATCGTGCCTGTGTTATTCATTCCCGATGTAATTTCTGTGTTTCATCAACACTCTGAAAATCCACAGATTACAAAATGATTCCAGATGTGCTTCGGAAACTACTACTGGTTTTCCAGCAATAGATCAAAGCGTAGACAGTTTGAGACATTACTCCCATTGAGAAAAGTCCGCATGGTTCCTGTTGTATTCAATCCCGATGCTATTTCTTTGTTTCATCAACACTCTGAAGGTCCACAGATTACAGAATGCCTACAGATGTGTTTCGGAAACTACTGCTGGTCTTCCAGGAATCGCTCAAAGCATAGACAGTTTGAGACATTACTGTCATGGAGAAAAGTCCGCATAGTGAACGTTGTATTCAATAATGATGCAATTTCTGTGTTTCATCAACACTCTGAAGGTCCACAGATTACAAAATGATTCCAGATATGCTTCGGAAACTACTACTGGTCTTCCAGGAATCGATCAAATCGTAGACAGTTTAAAACATTACTCCCATCGAGAAAGGTCCGCATATTGCCTGTGTTATTCAATCCCGATGCAATTTTTGTGTTTCATCAACACTCTGAAGGTCCACAGATTACAAAATGATTCCAGGTGTGCTTCGGAAACTACTACTGGTCTTCCAGGAATAGATCAAAGCGTAGACAGTTTGAGACATTACTCCCATGGAGATAAGTCCGCATGGTGATTGTTGTATTCAATCCCGATTCAATTTCTGTGTTTCATCAACACACTGAAAGTCCACACATTACAGAATGCCTCCAGATGTGCTTCGGAAACTACTACTGGTCTTCCAGGAATCGATCAAAGCGTAGACGGATTCAGATATTACTCCCATGTAGAAAAGTCCGCATGGTGCCCGTTGTATTCAATCCCATTGCAATTTCTGTGTTTCATCAACACTCTGAAGGCCCACTGATTACAGAATGCCTAAACTTATGCATTGAAAACAACTACTGGTCTTCCTGGAATCGATCAAAGCTTAGTCAATTTGTCACATTACTCCCATGGAGAATAGTCCGCATGGTGCCTTTTGTATTCGATCCCGATGCAGTATCTGTGTTTGAGCGACACTCTGAATGTCCACAGATTACAGAATGCCTCCAGATGTTCTTCGAAAACTACTACTGGTATTCCACGAATCGATCAAAGCATAGACCGTTTGAGACCTTACTCTCATGGAGGAAAGTCCGCATGGTGCCTGTTGTATTCAATCCCGATGCTATTTCTGTGTTTCATCACACTCTGAAGGTCCACAGGTTACAGAATGCCTCCAGATGTGCTTCGGAAACAACTTCTGATCTTCCAGGAATCGTTCAAACGTAGACAGTTTGAGACATTACTCAAATGGAGAAAAGTCGGCATGGTGCCTGTTGTATTCAATCCCTATGCTATGTCTGTGTTTCATCACACTCTGAAGGTCCACAGACTACAGAATGCCTCCAGATGTGCTTCGGAAACAATTACTGGTCTTACAGGAATCGATGAAAACGTAGACAGTTTGAGACATTACTCCCATGGAGAAAAGTCCTCATGGTGCGTGTTGTATTCAATGCCGATGATATTTCTGTGTTTCATCAACACTCTGAAGGCCCACAGATTACAGAATGCCTCCAGATGTGCTTCGGAAACTATTACCGGGCTTCCAGGAATCGATAAAATCGTAGACAGTTTGAGACATTACTCCCATGGAGCAAAGTCCGCATGGTGCCAGTTGGATTCAATCCCGATGCAATTTCTGTGTTTCATCAACACTCTGTAGGTCCACAGATTACAGAATGCCTCCAGATGTGTTTCGGAAACTACTGCTTTTCTTCCAGGAATCGATCAAAGCGTAGACAGTTTGAGACATTACTCCCATGGACAAAAGTCCGCATGGTGCCATTTGTATTCATACCCGAAGCAATATCTGTGTTTGATCAACACTCTGAAGGTCCACAGATTAGAGAATGCCTCCAGATGTGCTTCGGAAACTACCACTGGTCTTCCAGGAATCAATGAAAGCATAGACAGTTTGTGACATTACTCTCATGGAGAAAAGTCCGAATGGTGCTTCTTGTATTTAATCCCGATGCAATTTCTGTGTTTCATCAACACTCTGAAGGTCCACAGATTACAAAATGATTCCAGATGTGCTTCGGAAACTACTACTGGTCTTCCAGGAATCGATCAAATCGTAGACAGTTTAAGACATTACTCCCATCGAGAAACGTCGGCATCGTGCCTGTGTTATTCAATCCCGATGTAATTTCTGTGTTTCATCAACACTCTGAAAATCCACAGATTACAAAATGATTCCAGATGTGCTTCGGAAACTACTACTGGTTTTCCAGCAATAGATCATAGCGTAGACAGTTTGAGACATTACTCCCATTGAGAAAAGTCCGCATGGTTCCTGTTGTATTCAATCCCGATGCTATTTCTTTGTTTCATCAACACTCTGAAGGTCCACAGATTTCAGAATGCCTATAGATGTGTTTCGGAAACTACTGCTGGTCATCCAGGAATCGCTCAAAGCATAGACAGTTTGAGACATTACTGTCATGGAGGAAAGTCCGCATGGTGAACGTTGTATTCAATAATGATGCAATTTCTGTGTTTCATCAACACTCTGAAGGTCCACAGATTACAAAATGATTCCAGATATGCTTCGGAAACTACTACTGGTCTTCCAGGAATCGATCAAATCGTAGACAGTTTAAAACATTACTCCCATCGAGAAAGGTCCGCATGGTGCCTGTGTTATTCAATCCCGATGCAATTTTTGTGTTTCATCAACACTCTGAAGGTCCACAGATTACAAAATGATTCCAGGTGTGCTTCGGAAACTACTACTGGTCTTCCAGGAATAGATCAAAGCGTAGACAGTTTGAGACATTACTCCCATGGAGATAAGTCCGCATGGTGATTGTTGTATTCAATCCCGATTCAATTTCTGTGTTTCATCAACACACTGAAAGTCCACACATTACAGAATGCCTCCAGATGTGCTTCGGAAACTACTACTGGTCTTCCAGGAATCGATCAAAACGTAGACGGATTCAGATATTACTCCCATGTAGAAAAGTCCGCATGGTGCCCGTTGTATTCAATCCCATTGCAATTTCTGTGTTTCATCAACACTCTGAAGGCCCACTGATTACAGAATGCCTAAACTTATGCATTGAAAACAACTACTGGTCTTCCTGGAATCGATCAAAGCTTAGTCAATTTGTCACATTACTCCCATGGAGAATAGTCCGCATGGTGCCTTTTGTATTCGATCCCGATGCAGTATCTGTGTTTGAGCGACACTCTGAATGTCCACAGATTACAGAATGCCTCCAGATGTTCTTCGAAAACTACTACTGGTATTCCACGAATCGATCAAAGCATAGACCGTTTGAGACCTTACTCTCATGGAGGAAAGTCCGCATGGTGCCTGTTGTATTCAATCCCGATGCTATTTCTGTGTTTCATCACACTCTGAAGGTCCACAGGTTACAGAATGCCTCCAGATGTGCTTCGGAAACAACTTCTGATCTTCCAGGAATCGTTCAAACGTAGACAGTTTGAGACATTACTCAAATGGAGAAAAGTCGGCATGGTGCCTGTTGTATTCAATCCCTATGCTATGTCTGTGTTTCATCACACTCTGAAGGTCCACAGACTACAGAATGCCTCCAGATGTGCTTCGGAAACAATTACTGGTCTTACAGGAATCGATGAAAACGTAGACAGTTTGAGACATTACTCCCATGGAGAAAAGTCCTCATGGTGCGTGTTGTATTCAATCCCGATGCAATTTCTGTTATTCATCAACAGTCTGAAGGTAAAAAGATTACAGAATGCCTCCAGATGTGCTTCCGAAACTACTGCTGGTCTTCCAGGAATCGGTCAAATGTAGACAGTTTGAGAGTTTACTCCCATGAAAAAGAGTACGCATGGTGCCTGTTGTATTCAATCCCGATGCAATTTCTGTGTTTCATCAACACTCTGAACGTCCACACATTACATAATGCCACAAGATGTGCTTCGGAAACTACTACTGGTCTTCGAGGAAAAGAATCAAATCGTAGACAGTTTGAGACATTACTCCCATTGAGAAAAGATTGCATGGTGCAAGTTGTATTCAATCCCGATGCCATTTCTTTGTTTCATCAACACTCTGAAGGTTCGCAGATTATGGAATGGCTCCAGATGTGCTTTGGAAACTACTACTGGTCTTCCAGGAATCGTGCAAAGCATAGACAGTTTGAGACATTACTCTCATGGAGAAAAGTCCGCATGGTGCCTGTTGTATTCAATCCCTATGCTATGTCTGTGTTTCATCACACTCTGAAGGTCCACAGACTACAGAATGCCTCCAGATGTGTTTCGGAAACAATTACTGGTCTTACAGGAATCGATCAAAACGTTGACAGTTTGAGCCATTACTCCCATGGAACAAAGTCCCCATGGTGCCTGTTGTATTCAATCCCAAAGCTATTTCTGTGTTTCATCAACACTCTGAAGGCCCACAGATTACAGAATGCCTCCAGATGTGCTGCGGAAACTATTACCGGTCTTCCAGGAATCGGTCAAAGCGTAGACTGTTTGAGACATTACTCCCATGGAGAAAAGTCCGCATGGTGATTGTTGTATTCAATCCCGATTCAATTTCTGTGTTTCATCAACACACTGAAAGTCCACACATTACAGAATGCCTCCAGATGTGCTTCGGAAACTACTACTGGTCTTCCAGGAATCGATCAAAGCATAGTCAGTTTGAGATATTACTCCAATGGAGAAAAGTCCGCATGGTGACTGTTTATTCATTCCCGATGCAGTTTCTGTTTTTCATCAACGCTCTGAAGGTCCACAGATCACAGAACGCCTCCAGATGTGCTTCGGAAACTTCTACTGGTCTTCCAGGAATCAATAAAAGCATAGTCAGTTTGAGACATTACTCCCATGGAGAAAAGTCCGCATGGTGCCTGTTGTATTCAATCCCGATGAAATTTCTGTGTTTCATCAACACTCTGAAGGTCAACAGATTACAAATGATTCCAGATGTGATTCGTAAACTACTACTGGTCATCCAGGAATCGATCAAACCAAAGACAGTTTGAGATATTACTCCCATGGAGAAAAGTCCGCATGGTGCCTGTTGTATTCAATCCCATTGCAAATTATGTGTTTCATCAACACTCTGAAGGTCCACAGATTACAGAATGCCTCCAGATGTGCTTCGGAAACTACTACTGGTATTCCACGAATCGATCTAAGCATATACCGTTTGAGACCTTACTCTCATGCAGATAAGCCGGCATGGTGCCTGTTGTATTCAATACCTATGCAATATCTGTGTTTCATCACACTCTGAAGGTCCACAGATTACAGAAAGTCTCCAGATGAGATTCGGAAACAACTTCTGGTCTTCCAGGAATCGTTCAAACGTAGACACTTTGAGACATTACTCCCATGGGGAAAAGTCGGCATGGTGCCCGTTGTATTCAATCATTATGCTATGTCTCTGTTTCATCACACTCTGAAGGTCCACAGATTACACAATGCCTCCAGATGTGTTTCGAAAACTACTACTGGTCTAAGAGGAATCGATCAAACGTAGACGGTTTGAGACATTACTCCCATGGAGAAAAGTCCGCATGGTTCCCGTTAAATTCAATCCCGATGCAATTTCTGTGTTTCATCAACACTCTGAAGGTCAACAGGTTACAAAATTATTCCAGATGTGCTACGAAAACTACTACCGGTCTTCCAGGAATCAATAAAAGCATAGTCAGTTTGAGACATTACTCCCATGGAGAAAAGTCCGCATGGTGCCTGTTGTATTCAATCCCGATGAAATTTCTGTGTTTCATCAACACTCTGAAGGTCAACAGATTACAAATGATTCCAGATGTGATTCGTAAACTACTACTGGTCATCCAGGAATCGATCAAACCAAAGACAGTTTGAGATATTACTCCCATGGAGAAAAGTCTGCATGGTGCCTGTTGTATTCAATCCCATTGCAAATTATGTGTTTCATCAACACTCTGAAGGTCCACAGATTACAGAATGCCTCCAGATGTGCTTCGGAAACTATTACCGGTCTTCCAGGAATCGATCAAAGGGTAGACAGTTTGAGACATTACTCCCATGGAGAAAAATCCGCATGGCGCCTGTTGTATTCAATCCCGATGCAATATCTGTGTTTCATCAACACTCTGAAGGTCCACAGATTACAGAATGCCTCCAGATGTGTTTCGAAAACTACAACTGGTCTAACAGGAATCGATCAAACGTAGACGGTTTGAGACATAACTCCCATGGAGAAAAGTCCGCATGGTTCCAGTTAAATTCAATCCCGATGCAATTTCTGTGTTTCACCAACACTCTGAACGTCCACACATTACAGAATGCCTCCGGAATAGTTTCGGAAACTACTGCTGTTCTTCCAGGAATCGATCAAACGTAGACAGTGTGAGACATTACTCCCATGGAGAAAAGTCCTCATGGTGCCTGTTGTATTCATACAGGATGCAATTTCTGTGTTTTATCAACTATCTGAATGTGAACAGATTACAGAATGCCTCCAGATGTGCTTCCGAAACTACTACTGGTATTCCACGAATCGATCAAAGCACATACCGTTTGAGACCTTACTCTCATGCAGAAAAGCCCGCATGGTGCCTGTTGTATTCAATACCTATGCAATTTCTGTGTTTCATCACACTCTGAAGCTCCACAGATTACAGAAAGCCTCCAGATGTGTTTCGAAAACTACTACTGGTCTAACAGGAATCGATCAAACGTAGACGGTTTGAGACATTACTCCCATGGAGAAAAGTCCGCATGGTTCCAGTTAAATTCAATCCCGATGCAATTTCTGTGTTTCATCAACACTCTGAAGGTCCACACATTACAGAATGCCTCCAGATGTGCTGCGGAAACTATAACCGGTCTTCCAGGAGTCGATCAAATCGTAGACAGTTTGAGACATTACTCCCACGGAAAAAAGTCCGCATGGTGATTGTTGTATTCAATCCCGAATCAATTTCTGTGTTTCATCAACACTTTGAAGGTCTACAGATTACTTAATGCCTCCACATATGCTTTGGAACCTACTACTGGTCTACCTGGAATCGATCAAAAGTTAGACAGTTTGTGAAATTACTCCAATGGAGAAACGTCCGCATGGTTATTGTTGTATTCAATCCCGATTCAATTTCTGTGTTTCATCAACACACTGAAAGTCCACACATTACAGAATGCCTCCAGATGTGCTTCGGAAACTACTACTGGTCTTCCAGGAAACGATCAAAGCATAGTCAGTTTGAGATATTACTCCAATGGAGAAAAGTCCGCATGGTGACTGTTGTATTCATTCCCGATGCAGTTTCTGTTTTTCATCAACGCTCTGAAGGTCCACAGATCACAGAACGCCTCCAGATGTGCTTCGGAAACTTCTAGTGGTCTTCCAGGAATCGATCAAAGCATAGTCAGTTTGAGACATTACACCCATGGAGAAAAGTCCGCATGGTGACGTTGTATTCAATCCCGATGAAATTTCTGTGTTTCATCAACACTTTGAAGGTCAACAGATTACAAAATGATACCAGCTGTGATTCGGAAACTACTACTGGTCTTGCAGGAATCGATCAAACCGTAGACAGTTTGAGATATTACTCCCATGGAGAAAATTCCGCATGGTGCCTGTTGTATTCAATCCCATTGCAATTTCTGTGTTTCATCAACACTCTGAAGGCCCACAGATTACAGAATGCCTCCAGATGTGCTTCGGAAACTCTTACCGGTCTTCCAGGAATCGATCAAAGGGTAGACAGCTTGAGACATTACTCCCATGGAGAAAAGTCCGCATGGTGCATGTTGCATCCAATCCCGATGCAATTTCTGTGTTACATCAACACTCTGAAAGTCCACAGATTACAGAATGGCTCCAGATGTGCTTCGAAAACTACTACTGGTCTTCCAGGAAGCGATCAATCGTAGACAGTGTGAGACATTACTCCCATGGAGAATAGTCGGCATGGTGCATGTTGTATTCAATCCCTATGCAATGTCTGTGTTTCATCACACTCTGAAGGTCCACAGATTACAGAATGCCTCCAGATGTGTTTCGGAAACAATTACTGGTCTTACAGGTATCGATGAAACGTAGACAGTTTGAGACATTACTCCCATGGAGAAAAGTCCTCATGGTGCGTGTTGTATTCAATCCCGATGCAATTTCTGTGATTCATCAACAGTCTGAAGGTAAAAAGATTACAGAATGCCTCCAGATGTGCTTCCGAAACTACTGCTGGTCTTCCAGGAATCGGTCAAATGTAGACAGTTTGAGAGTATACTCCCATGAAAATGAGTACGCATGGTGAATGTTGTATTCAATCCCGATGCAATTTCTGTGTTTCATCAACACTCTGAACGTCCACACATTACATAATGCCACAAGATGTGCTTCGGAAACTACTACTGGTCTTCGAGGAAAAGAATCAAACCGTAGACAGTTTAAGACATTACTCCCATTGAGAAAAGATCGCATGGAGCAAGTTGTATTCAATCCCGATGCCATTTCTTTGTTTCATCAACACTCTGAAGGTTCACAGATTATGGAATGGCTCCAGATTTGCTTTGGAAACTACTACTGGTCTTCCAGGAATCGTGCAAAGCATAGACAGTTTGAGACATTACTCTCATGGAGAAAAGTCCGCATGATGCCTGTTGTATTCAATCCCTATGCTATGTCTGTGTTTAATCACACTCTGAAGGTCCACAGACTACAGAATGCCTCCAGATGTGTTTCGGAAACAATTACTGGTCTTACAGGAATCGATGAAGACGTAGACAGTTTGAGACATTACTCCCATGGAGAAAAGTCCTCATGGGGCGTGTCGTATTCAATCAGGATTCAATTTCTGTGTTTCATCAACAGTCTGAAGGTAAAAAGATTACAGAATGCTTCCAGATGTGCTTCGGAAACAACTGCTGGTCTTCCAGGAATCGGTCAAATGTAGACAGTTTGAGAGTTTACTCCCATGGAAAAAAGTCCGCATGGTGCCTGTTGTATTCAATCCCGATGCAATTACTGTGTTTCATCAACACCCTGAAGGTAAACACATTACAGAATGCCACAAGATGTGCCTCGAAAACTACTACTGGTCTTCCAGGAATCGATCTAAACGTTGACAGTTTGAGCCATTACTCCCATGGAACAAAGTCCCCATGGTGCCTGTTGTATTCAATCCCAATGAAATTTCTGTGTTTCATCAACACTCTGAAGGCCCACAGATTACAGAATGCCTCCAAATGTGCTTCGGAAACTACTACTGGTCTTCCAGGCATCGATCAAAGCATAGTCAGTTTGAGATATTACTCCAATGGAGAAAAGTCCGCATGGTGACTGTTGTATTCATTCCCGATGCAGTTTCTGTTTTTCATCAACGCTCTGAAGGTCCACAGATCACAGAACGCATCCAGATGTGCTTCGGAAACTTCTACTGGTCTTCCAGGAATCAATAAAAGCATAGTCAGTTTGAGACATTACTACCATGGAGAAAAGTCCGCATGGTGCCTGTTGTATTCAATCCCGATGAAATTTCTGTGTTTCATCAACACTCTGAAGGTCAACAGATTACAAATGATTCCAGATGTGATTCGTAAACTACTACTGGTCATCCAGGAATCGATCAAACCAAAGACAGTTTGAGATATTCCTCCCATGGAGAAAAGTCCGCATGGTGCCTGTTGTATTCAATCCCATTGCAAATTATGTGTTTCATCAACACTCTGAAGGTCCACAGATTACAGAATGCCTCCAGATGTGCTTCGGAAACTAATACCGGTCTTCCAGGAATCGATCAAAGGGTAGACAGTTTGAGACATTACTCCCATGGAGAAAAATCCGCATGGCGCCTGTTGTATTCAATCCCGATGCAATATCTGTGTTTCATCAACACTCTGAAGGTCCACAGATTACAGAATGCCTCCAGATGTGTTTCGGAAACTACTGCTGTTCTTCCAAGAATCGATGAAACGTTGACAGTGTGAGACATTACTCCCATGGAGAAAAGTCCTCATGGTGCCTGTTGTATTCATACAGGATGCAATTTCTGTGCTTTATCAACTATCTGAATGTGAACAGATTACAGAATGCCTCCAGATGTGCTTCCGAAACTACTACTGGTATTCCACGAATCGATCAAAGCACATACCGTTTGAGACCTTACTCTCATGCAGAAAAGCCCGCATGGTGCCTGTTGTATTCAATACCTATGCAATTTCTGTGTTTCATCACACTCTGAAGGTCCACAGATTACAGAATGCCTCCAGATGTGTTTCGAAAACTACTACTGGTCTAACAGGAATCGATCAAACGTAGACGGTTTGAGCCATTACTCCCATGGAGAAGAGTCCTCATGGTTCCAGTTAAATTCAATCCCGATGCAATTTCTGTGTTTCATCAACACTCTGAAGGTCCACACATTACAGAATGCCTCCAGATGTGATGCGGAAACTATAACCGGTCTTCCAGGAGTCGATCAAATCGTAGACAGTTTGAGACATTACTCCCATGGAGACAAGTCCGCAAGGTGATTGTTGTATTCAATCCCGAATCAATTTCTGTGTTTCATCAACACTTTGAAGGTCTACAGATTACATAATGCCTCCACATATGCTTTGGAACCTACTACTGGTCTTCCTGGAATCGATCAAAAGTTAGACAGTTTGTGAAATTACTCCAATGGAGAAACGTCCGCATGGTGATTGTTGTATTCAATCCCGATTCAATTTCTGTGTTTCATCAACACACTGAAAGTCCACACATTACAGAATGCCTCCAGATGTGCTTCGGAAACTACTACTGGTCTTCCAGGAATCGATCAAACCGTAGACAGTTTGAGATATTACTCCCATGGAGAAAAGTCCGCATGGTGCATGTTGCATCCAATCCCGATGCAATTTCTGTGTTTCATCAACACTCTGAAGGTCCACAGATTACAGAATGGCTCCAGATGTGCTTCGAAAACTACTACTGGTCTTCCAGGAATCGATCAATCGTAGACAGTGTGAGACATTACTCCCATGGAGAATAGTCGGCATGGTGCATGTTGTATACAATCCCGAATCAATATCTGTGTTTCATCAACATTCTGAAAGCCCACCGATTACAGCACGCCTCTTGATGTGCTTCGGAAACCACTGCTGGTCTTCCAGGAATCAATCAAAGCAAAGACAGTTTGAGACATTACTCCCATGGAGAAGAGTCCGAATGGTGCCTGTGGTTTTCAATTCCTATGGAATTGCTGTGTTTCATCACACTCTGAAAGTCCACAGATTACAGAAAGCCTCCAGATGAGATTCGGAAACAACTTCTGGTCCTCCAGGAATCGTTCAAACCTAGACACTTTGATACATTACTCCCATGGTTAAAAGTCGGCATGGTGCCCGTTGTATTCAATCCCTAAGCTATGTCTGTGTTTCGTCACACTCTGAAGGTCCACAGATTACAGAATGCCTCCAGATGTGGTTCGGAAACTACTACTGGTCTTCCAGGTATTGATCAAAGCGTAGACAGTTTGAGACATTACTCTCATGGGGAAAAGACGGCAGGGTGCGTGTTGTATTCAATCCCTATGCTATGTCTGTGTTTCATCACATTCTGAAGGTCCACAGATTACAGAATGCCTCCAGATGTGCTTCGGAAACAATTACTAGTCTTACAGGAATCGATGAAAACGTAGACAGTGTGAGACATTACTCCCATGGAGAAAAGTCCTCATGGTGCCTGTTGTATTCAATCCCGATGCAATTTCTGTGTTTCATCAACAGTCTGTAGGTAAACAGAATACAGAATGCCTCCAGATGTGCTTCGGAAACTACTACTGGTCTTCCAGGAATCGATCAAATGTAGACAGTTTGAGAGATTAATCCCATGGAAAAAAGTCCGCATGGTGCCTGATGTATTCAATCCCGATGCAATTTCTGTGTTTCATCAACACTCTGAAGGTCCTCACACTACAGAATGCCACAAGATGGGCTTCGGAAATTACTACTGGTCTTCGAGGAATCGATGAAACCGTAGACAGTTTGAGACATTACTCCCATGGAGAAAAGTCCGCATGGTGCATGTTGCATCCAATCCCGATGCAATTTCTTTGTTTCATCAACACTCTGAAGGTCCACAGATTACAGAATGGCTCCAGATGTGCTTCGAAAACTACTACTGGTCTTCCAGGAATCGATAAAAAGCATAGACAGTTTGGGACATTACTCCCATGGAGAAAAGTCCGCATGGTGCCTGTTGTATTCAATCCCGTTGCCATTTCTGTGTTTCATCACACTCTGAAGGTCCACATATTACAGAATGCCTCCAGATATGCTTCGGATACTACTATTGGTCTCCCAGGAATCGATCAAAGCGTAGACAGTTTGAGTCATTACTCCAAAGTAGAAAAATCGGCATGGTGAGTGGTGTATTCAATTCCGATGCGATTTCTGTGTTTCATCAACACTCGGAAGGTCCACAGATTACAGAATGGCTCACGATGTGCTTCAGATACTACTACTGGTCTTCCATTAATAGATCGAAGCGTAGACAGTTTGAGACATTAGTCC
This sequence comes from Schistocerca gregaria, assembly GCF_023897955.1. Lineage (NCBI taxonomy): Eukaryota > Metazoa > Arthropoda > Insecta > Orthoptera > Acrididae > Schistocerca > Schistocerca gregaria. Next base: position 79,099 of record NW_026061745.1, read on the forward strand.
CATGGAGAAAAGTCGGCATGGTTCCTGTTGTATTCAATCCCGATGCAATTTCAGTGTTTTTACAACGCTCTGAAGGTCCACAGATTACAGAATGCCCGCAGATGTGCTTCGGATACTACTACTGGTCTTCAAGGAATCGATCAAAGCGTAGACAGTTTGGGACTTTACTCATATCAAGAAGAGCTGACTGGTGCCTGTTGTATTCAATCCCGATGCCATTTCTGTGTTTCATTAACATTCTGAAGGACCACAGATAACAGAATGCCTCCAGATGTGCTTCAGATACTACTACTGGTCTCCGAGTAATCGATCAAAGCCTACACAGTTTGAGACATTATTCCCATTGAGAAAAGACGGCATGTTGCCTGTTGTATTCAATTCCGATGCAATTTCTGTATTTCATCAACACTCTGAAGGTCCACAGATTACAGAATGCAACCAGACGTGCTTCGGATACTACTACTGGTCTCCCAGGAATCGATCAATACGTATACAGTTTGGGACATTACTCGCATGGGAAAAGTCGGCAACGTGCCTCTTGTATTCAATCCCGATGCAATTTCTGTGTTTCGTCAACACTCTGAAGGTCACACAGATTACAGAATGCCTTGAGATGTGCATCAGATACTACTACTGGTCTTCCAGGAATAGATCAAAGCGTAGACAGTTTGAGACGTTAGGCCCATGGAGGAAAGTTTTTATGGTGCATGTTGTATTCAATTCCTATGCAATTTCTGGGTTTCATCAACAGTCTGAAGGTCCACAGTTTACAGAATGCCTTCTGAAGTTTTTCGCATACTACTACTGGTCTTCCAGGAATTGATCAGAGCGTAGACATTTCGAGACATTACACCTATGGAGAAAAATCGGCATGGTGCCTGTTTTATTCAATCCCGATGCAATTTCTGCGTTTCATCAACACTTGGAAGATCTACAGATTACAGAATGCCTCAACATGTGCATCGGACACTACTACTGGTCTTCCAGGCATAGATCAAAACGTAGACCGTTTGAGACGTTACTCCCATGGAGAAAAGTCGGCATGGTGCCTGTTGTATTCAATTCTGATGCAATTTCTGGGTTTCATCAACAGTCTGAAGGTCCACAGTTTACAGAATGCCTCCTGATGTGCTTCGCATACTACTACTGGTCTTCCAGGAATCGATCAGAGCGTAGACAGTCGAGACATTACTCCCATGGAGAAAAGTCGGCATGGTGCCTTTTGTATTCCATCCCAATGCAATTTCTGTGTTTCATCAACACTTGGAAGGTCCAAGGATTACAGAATGCCTTTAGATGTGCTTCGGATACTACTAATGGTCTTCCAGGAATAGGTCAAAGCGAAGACAGTGTGAGATATTACTCCCATGGAGAAAAGTCGGCATGGTGCATGTTGTATTCAATCCCGATGCAATTTCTGTGTTTCATCAACACTCTGAACGTCCACAGATTAATGAATGCCTCCAGCTGTGCTTCGGATGCTACTACTGGTCTCCCAGGACTCGATCAATACGTGTACAGTTTGGGACAGAACTCGCATGAAGAAAAGTCGGCATCGTGCCTATATTATTCTATCTCGATGCAATTTCTGTGTTTCATCAACACTCTGAAGGTCACACAGATTACAGAATGCCTTGAGATGTTCATCGGATACTACCACTGGTCTTCCAGGAATCGATCAAAGCATAGACAGTTTGAGACATTACTCCAATGGAGAAAAGTCGGCATCGTGCCCGCTGTATTCAATCCCTATGCTATGTCTTTGTTTCATCACACTCTGAAGGTCCACAGATTATAGAATGCCTCCAGATGTGCTTCGGAAACCATTACTAGTCTTTCATTAATAGATGAAAACGTAGACAGTTCGAGACATTACCCCCATGGAGAAAAGTCGGCATGGTGCCTTTTGTATTCAATCCCGATGCAATTTCTGTAATTCATCAACACTCAGAAGGTCCACAGATTACAGAATGCCTCGAGATGTGCTTAGGATACTATTACTGGTCTTATAGGAATAGGTCAAAGCGTACACAGTGTGAGACATTACTCCCATTGAGAAAAGTTGGCATGGTACCTGTAGTAATCAATCCCGAAGCAATTCCTGTGTTTCATCAACACTCTGAAGATCCACATATTATAGAATGCCTCCAGATGTGCTTCGGATACTGCTACTGGTCACCCAGGAATCGATCAAAGCGTAGACATTTTGGGACATTGCTCTTATAGAGAAAAGTCGGCATGGTGCCTGTTGTATTTAATTCCGATGCAATATCAGGGTTTCATCAACCGTCTGAAGGTCCACAGTTTACAGAATGCCTCCTGATGTGCTTCGCATACTACTACTGGTCTTCCATTAATCGATCAGAGCGTAGACAGTTCAAGATATTACTCCCAAGGAGAAAAGTCGGCATGGTGCGTTTTGTATTAAATCCCGCTGCAATTTCTGTGTTTCATCAACACTCGGAAGGTCCACAGATTACAGAATGCCTCGAGTTGTGCTTCGGATACTACTACTGGTCTTCCAGGAGTAGGTCAAAGCGTACACAGTGTGAGACATTACTCCCATGGAGAAAAGTCGGCATGGTGCGTTTTGTATTAAATCCCGATGCTATTTCTGTGTTTCATCAACACTCGGAAGGTCCACAGATTACAGAATGCCTCCAGTTGTGCTTCGGATACTACTACTGGTCTTCCAGGAATCGATCAATACCTGTAAAGTGTGAGACATTACTCTCATGAAGAAAAGTCGGCATCGTGCCTATTGTATTCAATCCCGATGCAATTTCTTTGTTTCATCAACACTCTGAAGGTCCACAGATTACAGAATGGCTCCAGATGTGCTTCGAAAACTACTACTGGTCTTCCAGGAATCGATAAAAAGCATAGACAGTTTGGGACATTACTCCCATGGAGAAAAGTCCGCATGGTGCCTGTTGTATTCAATCCCGTTGCCATTTCTGTGTTTCATCACACTCTGAAGGTCCACATATTACAGAATGCCTCCAGATATGCTTCGGATACTACTATTGGTCTCCCAGGAATCGATCAAAGCGTAGACAGTTTGAGTCATTACTCCAAAGTAGAAAAATCGGCATGGTGAGTGGTGTATTCAATTCCGATGCGATTTCTGTGTTTCATCAACACTCGGAAGGTCCACAGATTACAGAATGGCTCACGATGTGCTTCAGATACTACTACTGGTCTTCCATTAATAGATCGAAGCGTAGACAGTTTGAGACATTACTCCCATGGAGAAAAGTCGGCATGGTTCCTGTTGTATTCAATCCCGATGCAATTTCAGTGTTTTTACAACGCTCTGAAGGTCCACAGATTACAGAATGCCCGCAGATGTGCTTCGGATACTACTACTGGTCTTCAAGGAATCGATCAAAGCGTAGACAGTTTGGGACTTTACTCATATCAAGAAGAGCTGACTGGTGCCTGTTGTATTCAATCCCGATGCCATTTCTGTGTTTCATTAACATTCTGAAGGACCACAGATAACAGAATGCCTCCAGATGTGCTTCAGATACTACTACTGGTCTCCGAGTAATCGATCAAAGCCTACACAGTTTGAGACATTATTCCCATTGAGAAAAGACGGCATGTTGCCTGTTGTATTCAATTCCGATGCAATTTCTGTATTTCATCAACACTCTGAAGGTCCACAGATTACAGAATGCAACCAGACGTGCTTCGGATACTACTACTGGTCTCCCAGGAATCGATCAATACGTATACAGTTTGGGACATTACTCGCATGGGAAAAGTCGGCAACGTGCCTCTTGTATTCAATCCCGATGCAATTTCTGTGTTTCGTCAACACTCTGAAGGTCACACAGATTACAGAATGCCTTGAGATGTGCATCAGATACTACTACTGGTCTTCCAGGAATAGATCAAAGCGTAGACAGTTTGAGACGTTAGGCCCATGGAGGAAAGTTTTTATGGTGCATGTTGTATTCAATTCCTATGCAATTTCTGGGTTTCATCAACAGTCTGAAGGTCCACAGTTTACAGAATGCCTTTTGAAGTTTTTCGCATACTACTACTGGTCTTCCAGGAATTGATCAGAGCGTAGACATTTCGAGACATTACACCTATGGAGAAAAATCGGCATGGTGCCTGTTTTATTCAATCCCGATGCAATTTCTGCGTTTCATCAACACTTGGAAGATCTACAGATTACAGAATGCCTCAACATGTGCATCGGACACTACTACTGGTCTTCCAGGCATAGATCAAAACGTAGACCGTTTGAGACGTTACTCCCATGGAGAAAAGTCGGCATGGTGCCTGTTGTATTCAATTCTGATGCAATTTCTGGGTTTCATCAACAGTCTGAAGGTCCACAGTTTACAGAATGCCTCCTGATGTGCTTCGCATACTACTACTGGTCTTCCAGGAATCGATCAGAGCGTAGACAGTCGAGACATTACTCCCATGGAGAAAAGTCGGCATGGTGCCTTTTGTATTCCATCCCAATGCAATTTCTGTGATTCATCAACACTTGGAAGGTCCAAGGATTACAGAATGCCTTTAGATGTGCTTCGGATACTACTAATGGTCTTCCAGGAATAGGTCAAAGCGAACACAGTGTGAGATATTACTCCCATGGAGAAAAGTCGGCATGGTGCATGTTGTATTCAATCCCGATGCAATTTCTGTGTTTCATCAACACTCTGAACGTCCACAGATTAATGAATGCCTCCAGCTGTGCTTCGGATGCTACTACTGGTCTCCCAGGAATCGATCAATACGTGTACAGTTTGGGACAGAACTCGCATGAAGAAAAGTCGGCATCGTGCCTATATTATTCTATCCCGATGCAATTTCTGTGTTTCATCAACACTCTGAAGGTCACACAGATTACAGAATGCCTTGAGATGTTCATCGGATACTACCACTGGTCTTCCAGGAATCGATCAAAGCATAGACAGTTTGAGACATTACTCCAATGGAGAAAAGTCGGCATCGTGCCCGCTGTATTCAATCCCTATGCTATGTCTTTGTTTCATCACACTCTGAAGGTCCACAGATTATAGAATGCCTCCAGATGTGCTTCGGAAACAATTACTAGTCTTTCATTAATCGATGAAAACGTAGACAGTTCGAGACATTACCCCCATGGAGAAAAGTCGGCATGGTGCCTTTTGTATTCAATCCCGATGCAATTTCTGTAATTCATCAACACTCAGAAGGTCCACAGATTACAGAATGCCTCGAGATGTGCTTAGGATACTATTACTGGTCTTATAGGAATAGGTCAAAGCGTACACAGTGTGAGACATTACTCCCATTGAGAAAAGTTGGCATGGTACCTGTAGTAATCAATCCCGAAGCAATTCCTGTGTTTCATCAACACTCTGAAGATCCACATATTATAGAATGCCTCCAGATGTGCTTCGGATACTGCTACTGGTCACCCAGGAATCGATCAAAGCGTAGACATTTTGGGACATTGCTCTTATAGAGAAAAGTCGGCATGGTGCCTGTTGTATTTAATTCCGATGCAATATCAGGGTTTCATCAACCGTCTGAAGGTCCACAGTTTACAGAATGCCTCCTGATGTGCTTCGCATACTACTACTGGTCTTCCATTAATCGATCAGAGCGTAGACAGTTCAAGATATTACTCCCAAGGAGAAAAGTCGGCATGGTGCGTTTTGTATTAAATCCCGCTGCAATTTCTGTGTTTCATCAACACTCGGAAGGTCCACAGATTACAGAATGCCTCGAGTTGTGCTTCGGATACTACTACTGGTCTTCCAGGAGTAGGTCAAAGCGTACACAGTGTGAGACATTACTCCCATGGAGAAAAGTCGGCATGGTGCGTTTTGTATTAAATCCCGATGCTATTTCTGTGTTTCATCAACACTCGGAAGGTCCACAGATTACAGAATGCCTCCAGTTGTGCTTCGGATACTACTACTGGTCTTCCAGGAGTAGGTCAAAGCGTACACATTGTGAGACATTACTCCCATGGAGAAAAGTCGGCTTGGTGCCTGTTGTATTCAATCCCGATGCAAATTCTGTGTTTCATCAACACTCTGAACGTCCACAGATTACAGAATGCCTCCAGATGTGCTTCGGAAACTACTACTGGTCTCCCAGGAATCGATCAATACCTGTAAAGTGTGAGACATTACTCTCATGAAGAAAAGTCGGCATCGTGCCTATTGTATTCAATCCCGATGCAATTTCTGTGTTTCATCAACACTCTGAAGGTCACACAGATTACAGAATTCTTTGAGATGTGCATCGGATGCTACTACTGGTCTTCCAGGAATAGATCAAAGTGTAGACAGTTTGAGACGTTACCCCCATGGAGAAAATTCGGCATGGTGCCCGTTGTATTCAATCCCTATGCTATGTCTGTGTTTCATCACAGTCTGAAGCTCCACAGGTTACAGAATGCCTCCAGATGTGGTTCGGAAACAATTACTGGTCTTACAGGAATCGATGAAAAGGTAGACAGTTGGAGACATTACTCCCATGGATAAAAGTCCTCATGGGGCCTGTTGTATTCAATCCCTATGCAATTCCTGTGTTTCATCAACAGTCTGAAAGTAAACAGATTACAGAATGCCTCCAGATGTGCTTAGGAAACTACTGCTGGTCTTCCAGGAATCGATCAAGTGTAGACAGTTTGAGAGATTACTCCCACGGAAAAAACTCCGCATGGTGCGCGTTGTATTCAATCCCGATGCAATTTCAGTGTTTCATCAACACTCTGAAGGTCCACACGTTACAGAATGCCACAAGATGTGCTTCCGAAACTACTACTGGTCTTCGAGGAATCGATCAAACGTAGACAGTTTGAGACATTACTCCCATGGACGAAAGTCCCATGGTGCATGTTGTATTCAATCCCGATGCAATTTCTGTGTTTCATCAGAACTCTGAAGGTCCACAGATTACAGAATGGCTCCAGATGTGCTTCGGAAACTACTACTGGTCTCCCAGGAATCGATGAAAGCGTAGACAGTTTGAGACATTACTCCCATCGGGAAGAGTTGTCATGGTAGCTGTTGTATTCTATCAAGATGCAATTTATGTGTTTCATAATCACTCTGAAGATCCACAGATTACAGAATGCCTAGAGATGTACTTCGGATACTACTACTGGTTTCCTAGGAATCGTTCAAAAGCGTAGACAGTATGGGACATTACTCCCATGGAGAAAAGACGGCATGGTGCCTGTTGTATTCAATCCCGATGCAATTTCTGTGTTTCATCAACACTCTGAAGGTCCACAGTTTACAGAATGCCTCCAGATGTGCTTCGGATACTACTACTGGCCTCCCAGGAATCGATCAACGCGTACAAAGTTTGAGACATTACTTTAATGGAGAATAGTCGGCATGGTGCCTGTTGTATTCAAACCCCATGCGATTTCTGTGTTTCATTATCACTCTGAAGGTCCACAGATTACAGAATGAATCCAGATGTGCTTCGGATACTACTACTGGTCTCCCTGGAATCGATCAAATCTTAAACAATTGGGGACATTACTACAATGGAGAAAAGTCGGCATGCTGCCAGTTGTATTCAATCCCGATGGAATTTCTGTGTTTCATCAACACTCTGAAGGTCCACAGATTACAGAATGCCTCCAGATGTGCTTCGGATACTACTACTGGTGTTCCAGGAATCGATCAAAGCGTAGACAGTTTAAGACTTTACTCCTACGGCGAAAAGTGGGCATGGTGCTTGTTGTATTCAATTCCGATGCAATTTCTGTGTTTCATCAACACTCTGAAGGTCCATAGATTACAGAATTCATCCAGATGTGCTTCGGATAATACTAGTGGTCTCCCAGGAATCGATCAAAGCGTAGACAGTTTGAGACATTACTCCCTTTGAGAAAAGTTCGCATGGTGCCTGTTGTATTCAATCCCGATGCAATTTCAGTGTTTCAACAACGCTCTGAATGTCCACAGATTACTGAATGCTTCCAGATGTGCTTCGGATACTACTATTTGTCTTCAAGGAATCGATCAAAGCGTAGACAGTTTGGGACATTACTCCCATCGAGAAGAGTTGTCATGGTGCCTGTTGTATTCAATCACGATTGCCATTTCTGTGTATCATCAACATTTTGAAGGTCCACAGATTACAGAATGCCTTCAGACGTGCTTCGGCTACTACTTCTGGTCTCCCACTAATCGATCAATACGTATACAGTTACGGACTTTACTGCCATGTAGAAAAGCCGGCATGGTGCCTGTTGTATTCAATCCCGATGCGATTTCTGTGTTTCATCAACACTCTGAAGGTCCACAGATTACAGAATGCCTCCAGACGTGCTTCGGCTACTTCTACTGGTCTCCCAGGAATCGATCAATACGTGTACAGTTTGGGACATTACTTGCATTGGAGAAAAGTCGGCATCGTACCTATTGTATTCAATCCCGATGCAATTTCTGTGTTTCGTCCACACTCTGAAGGGCACACAGATTACAGAATGGCTTGAGATGTGCATCGGATGCTACTACTGGTCGTCCAGGAATAGATCAGAGCGTAGACAATTTTAGACGTTACCCCCATGGAGGAAAGTGGCCATGGTACCTGTTGTATTCAATTCCGATGCAATCTCTGGGTTTCATCAACAGTCTGAAAGTCCACAGTTTACAGATAGCCTCGTGATGTGCTTCGCATACTACTACTGGTCTTCCAGGAATCGATCAGAGCGTAGGCAGTTCGAGACGTTACTCCCATGGAGAAAAGTCGGCATGGTGCCTGTTGTATTCAATCCCGATACAATTTCTGTGTTTCATCAACACTCTGAAGTTCCACAGATAACAGAATGCCTCCAGATGTGTTTCAGAACTACTACTGGTCTCCGAGTAATCGACCAAGGCGTACACAGTTTGAGACATTTCTCTCAGTGAGGAAAGTCGGCATGGTGGCTGTTGTATTCAATCCCGAAGCAATTTCTGTGTTTCATCAACACTCTGAAGGTCCACGGATTACAGAATGCCTCCAGATGTGCTTCGGATACTACTACTGGTCACCCAGGATTCGACCAAAGCCTAGACAGTTTGGGACATTACTGCCATGAAGAAAAGTCGGCATGGTGTCTGTTGTATTCAATCCTGATGCAATTTCTGTGTTTCATCAACACTCTGAAGGTCCACAGATTATAGAATGACTCCAAATGTGCTTGGGATACTACTACTGGTCACCCAGGAATCGATCAAAGAGAAGACAGTTTGGGACATTTCTCCCATACAGAAAAGTCGCCATGGTGCCTGTTGTATTCAATCCCGATGCAATTTCTGTGTTTCATCAACACTCTTAAGATCCACAGATTACAGAATGCATCGATATGTGTGTCGGATGCTACTACTGGTCTTCCAGGCATAGATCAAAACGTAGACAGTATGAGACGTTACTCCCATGGAGAAAAGACGGCATGGTGCCTGTTGTATTCAATTCCGATGCAATTTCTGGGTATCATCAACAGTCTGAAGGTCCACAGTTTACAGAATGCTTCATGATGTGCTTCGCATACTACTACTGGTCTTCCAGGAATAGGTCAAAAGTACACAGTTTGAGACATTACTTCCATGGAGAAAAGTCGGCATGGTGCCTGTTGTATTCAATCCTGATGCAATTTCTGTGTTTCATGAACACTCTGAGGGTCCACAGATTACAGAATGCCTCTAGATGTGCTTCGGATGCTACTACTGGTCTCTCAGGAATCGATCAAATCGTAGACTGTTTGTGATATTACTCCCGTGGAGAAAAGTCTGCATGGTGCCTGTTGTATTCAATTCCGATGCAATTTATTTGTTTCATCAACACTCTGAAGGCGCACTGGTAACAGAATGCCTCCAGATGTCCTTCAGATACTACTACTTTTCTCCCAGTAATCGATCAAAGCGTACACAGTTTGAGACATTTCTCTCAGTGAGGAAAGTCGGCATGGTGGCTGTTGTATTCAATCCCGAAGCAATTTCTGTGTTTCATCAACACTCTGAAGGTCCACGGATTACAGAATGCCTCCAGATGTGCTTCGGATACTACTACTGGTCACCCAGGATTCGACCAAAGCCTAGACAGTTTGGGACATTACTGCCATGAAGAAAAGTCGGCATGGTGTCTGTTGTATTCAATTCCGATGCAATTTCTGTGTTTCATCAACCCTCAGAGGGTCAACAGATTACAGAATAAATACAGATGTGCCTCGGATACTACTACTGGTCTTCCTGGAATCGATCAAAGCGTAGACATTTTGGGACATTCCTCCCTTGGGAGAAAAGACGGCATGGAGCCTGTTGTATTCAATCCCGATGCTATTTCTGTGTTTCATCAACACTCTGAAGGCCCACTGGTAACAGAATGCCTCCAAATGTGCTTCGGATACTACTACTGGTCTTCCAGGAATAGATCAAAGCGTAGACAGTTTGGGATATTACTCCCATGGAGAAAAGTCTACCTGGTGCCTGCTGTATTCAATCCCGATGCAATTTCTGTGTTTCATCAACACTCTGAAGTTCCACAAATAACAGAATGCTTCCAGATGTGCTTCAGATACTACTACTGGTCTTCGAGTAATCGATCAAAGCGTACACAGTTTGAGACATTACTCCAATAGAGAAATGTCGCATGGTGCTAGTTGTATTCAATCCCGTTGCAATTTGTGTGTTTCATCAACACTCTGAAGGTCCACAGATTACAAAATAATTTCAGATGTGCTTCGGAAACTACTACTGGTCTTCCAGGAATAGATCAAAGCGTAAACAGTTTGAGACATTACTCCCATGGAGAAAAGTCCGCGTGGTGCCTGTTCTATTCAATCCCAATGCAATTTCTGTGTTTCATCAACACCGTGAAGGTCCACAGATTACAGAATGCCTCCAGATGTGCTTCGGATACTACTACTGTTCTTCCAGGAATCGATCAATACGTAATGAATTTGGGACATTACTCGCTTTTAGAAGAGTCGGCATGGTGACAGTTGAATTCAATCCCGATGCAATTTCTGTGTTTGAAAAACACTCTGAAGGTACACAGATTACAGAATCCCTCCAGATGTGCTTCGGATACTACTACTGGTCTCATAGAAATCGAACAAAGCATAGACAGTTTGGGACATTACTCTTATGGAGAAGAGTCGGCTTGGTGCCTGTTGTATTCAATCCCGATGGAATTTCTATGTTTCATAAACACTCTGAAGGTCCACACATTACAGAATGAGACCAGATGTGCTCAGATACTACAACTGGTCTCCGATTAATCGATCAAAGCGTAGACAGATTTGGACATTACTCCCATGGAGAAAAGTCGGTATGGTGCCCTTTGTATTCGATTCCGATGCAATTTCTGGTTTCATCAACACTCTGAAGGTCAACAGAATACAGAATGCCTCCAGATGTGCTTCGGATACTACTACATATCATCCTGGAACCGATAAAAGCATAGACAGATTGGGACATTACTCACATGCAGAAAAGACGGCATGGAGCATGTTGTATTCAATCCAGATGCAATTTCTGTGTTTCTTCAACACTCTGAAGTTCCACAAATAACAGAATGCCTCCAGATGTGCTTCAGATACTACTACTGGTCTCCGAGTATTCGATCTAAGCGTACACTGTTTGAGACATTATCCCCATGGAGGAAAGTGGGCATGGTGCCTGTTGTATTCAATTCCGATACAATTGTTGGGTTTCATCAACAGTCTGAATGTCCACAGATAACAGAATGCCTCCTGATGTGCTTCAGAACTACTACTGGTCTCCGAGTAATCGATCAAAGCGTACACAGTTTGAGACATTACTCCCAGTGAGTAAAGTCGGCATGGTATCTGTTGTAATCAATCCCGAAGCAATTTCTGTGTTTTATCAACACTGTGAAGGTCCACAGACTACAGAATGCCTCCAGACGTGCTTCGGCTACTACTACTGGTCTCCCACTAATCGATCAATACGTATACAGTTTGGGACATTACTGCCATGTAGAAAAGTCGGCATGGTGCCTGTTGTATTCAATCCCGATGCAATATCTGAGTTTCATCAACACTCGGAAGGTCCACAGATAACAGAATGCCTCCAGATGTGCTTCAGAACTACTACTTGTCTCCGAGTAATCGATCAAATCGTACACAGTTTCAGAAATTACTCCCAGTGAGAAAAGTTGGCATGGTGCCTGTTGTATTCAATCCCGAAGCAATTTCTGTGTTTCATCAACACTCTGAAGGTCCACAGATTATAGAATGCCTCCAAATGTGCTTCGGATACTACTACTGGTCTTCCAGGAATAGATCAATGCGTACACAGTTTGAGACGTTACTCGCATTGGAGAAAAGTCGGTATCGTGCCTATTGTATTCAATCCCGATGCAATTTCTGTGTTTCGTCAACACTCTGAAGGTCACACAGATTACTGAATGCCTTGAGATGTGCATCGGATAAAACTACTGGTCTTCCATGAATAGATCAATGCGTAGACAGTTTGAGACGTTACCCCCATGGAGGACAGTGGGCATGGTTATTGTTGTATTCAATTCCGATACTACCGTTGGGTTTCATCAAGAGTCTGAATGTCCACAATTTACAGAATGCCTCCTGATGTGCTTCGCATACTACTACTGGTCCTCCAGGAATCGATCAGAGCGTAGACAGTTCGAGACATTACTATCATGGAAAAAAATTGGCATGGTGCCCTTTATATTCATTCCCGATAAAATTTCTGTGTCTCATCAACACTCGGAAGGTCCACAGATAACAGGATGCCTCCAGATGTGCTTCACAACAACTACTGGTCTTCGAGTAATCGATTAAAGCGTACACAGTTTGAGACATTACTCCCAGTGAGAAAAGTCGGCATGGTATCTGTTGTATTCAATCCCGAAGCAATTTCTGTGATTCATCAACACTCTGAAGGTCCACAGATTACAGAATGCCTCCAGATGTGCTTCAGATACTACTACTGGACACATAGGATTCGACCAAAACCTAGACAGATTGGGACATTACTGCCATGTAGAAAACTCGGCATGGTGCCCGTTGTATTCAATCCCGATGCAATATCTGTGTTTCATCAACACTCTGAAGGTCCACAGATTACAGAATGACTCCAAATGTGCTTCGGATACTACTGCTGGTCACCCAGGAATCGATCAAAGCGTAGTCAGTTTTCGACATTACTCAAATAGAGAATAGTCGGCATGGTGCCTGTTGTATTCAATCCCGATGCAATTTCTGTGTTTCATCAACACTCTGAAGGTCCACACACTACAGAATGACTCCAATGTGAATCGGAAACTACTACTGGTCCTCCAGGAATCGATCAAAACGTAGACAGTTTCAGACATTACTCCTATGGAGAAATGTCGGCATGGTGCCTGTTGTATTCAATCCCGATGCAATTTCGGTGTCTCATCAACACTCGGAAGGTCCAGAGATAACAGAATGCCTCCAGATGTGCTTCAGAACTACTACTGGTTCCCGAGTAATCGATCAAATTGTACACAGTTTGAGAAATTACTCCCACTGAGAAAAGTCGGCATGGTGCCTGTTGTATACAATCCCGAAGCAATTTCTGTGTTTCATCAACACTCTGAAGGTCCACAGGTTACATAATTTCTCCAGATGTGCTTCGGATGCTACTACTGGTCCCTCAGGATTCGACCAAAGCCTAGACAGTTTGGGACATTGCTGCCAAGTAGAAAAGTCGTCGTGGTGCCTGTTGCATTCAATCCCGCTGCAATTTCAGTGTTTCATAAACACTCTGAAGGTCCACAGATTACAGAATGCCTCCAAATGTGCTTCGGATACTACTACTGGTCTTCCAGGAATAGATCAATGCGTAGACAGTTTGAGACGTTACCCCCATGGAGGACAGTGGGCATGGTGCCTGTTGTATTCAATTCCGATACAATTGTTGGGTTTCATCAACAGTCTGAATGTCCACAATTTACAGCATGCCTCCTGATGTGCTTCGCGTACTACTACTGGTCTTCCAGGAATCGATCAGAGCGTAGACAGTTCGAGACATTACTCCCATGAAAAAAAAAATGGCATGGTGCCTGTTATATTCAATTCCGATAAAATTTCTGTGTCTCATCAACACTCTGAAGGTCCACAGACTACATAATGCCTCCATACGTGCTTCGGCTACTACTACTGGTCTCCCAGGAATCGATCAATACGTGTACAGTTTGGGACATTACTCGCATGGAGAAAAGTCGGCATCGTGCCTATTGTATTCAATCCCGATGCAATTTCTGTGTTTCGTCAACAATCGGAAGGTCATACAGATTACAGAATGCCTTGAGATGTGCATCGGATACTACTACTGGTTTTCCAGGAATAGATCAATGCGTAGACAGTTCGAGACATTACTCCCATGGAGAAAAGACGGCATGGTGCCTGTTGTATTCAATCCCGATGGAATTTCTGTGTTTCATAAACACTCTGAAGGTCCACACATTACAGAATGAGACCAGATGTGCTTTGGATACTACTACTGGTCTCCCAGTAATCGATCAAAGCGTAGACAGATTTGGACATTACTCCCATGGAGAAAAGTCAGCATGGTGCCCTTTGTATTCAATCCCGATGCAATTTCTGTTTTTCTTCAACACTCTGAAGTTCCACAAATAACAGTATGAATTTAGATGTGCTTCAGATACTACTACTGGTCTCCGAGTATTCGATCAAAGCGTACACTGTTTGAGACATTACTCCCATGTAGAAAAGTGGGCATTGTGTCTGTTGTATTCAATTCCGATGGAATTTCTGAGTTTCATCAACACTCTGAAGGTAAACAGATTACAGAATCCCTCCAGATGTGCTGCGGATACAACTACTGGAGTTCCAGGAATCGATCAAAGCGTAGACAGTTTTAGACATTACTCCCATAGAGAAAAGTCGGCATTGTGCCTGTTGTATTCAATCCCGATGCAATTTCTGTGTTTCATCAACACTATGATGGTCAACAGATTATAGAATGCCTCCAAATGTGCTTCGGATATTACTACTGGTCATCCAGGAATAGATCAATGCGTAGACAGTTTGAGACGTTACTCACATGGAGAAAAGTCGGTATCGTGCCTATTGTACTCAATCCCAACGCAATATCTGTGTTTCATCAACACTCTGAAGGTCCACAGATTACAGAATGCCCCAGATGTGCTTCGGAAACTACTACTGGACTTCCAGGAATCGATCAGAGCGTAGACAGTTCGAGACATTACTCCCATGGAGAAAAGTCGGCATGGTGCCTGTTGTATTCAATCCCGATGCAATTTCTGAGTCTCATCAACACTCGGAAGGTCCGGAGATAACAGAATGCCTCCAGATGTGCTTCAGAACTACTACTGGTCTCCGAGTAATCGATCAAAGCGTACACAGTTTGAGACATTACTCCCAGTGAGAAAAGTCGGCATGGTATCTGTTGTATTCAATCCTGAAGCAATTTCTGTGTTTCATCAACACTCTGAAGGTCCACAGATTACAGAATGCATCCAGATGTGCTTCGGATACTACTACTGGTCACCTAGGATTCGACAAAAACCTAGACAGTTTGGGACGTTACTGTCATGTAGAAAAGTCGGCATAGTGCCTGTTGTATTCAATCCCGATGCAATATCTGTGTTTCATCAACACTCTGAAGGTCCACAGATTATAGAATGACTCCAAATGTGCTTCGCATACTACTTCTGGTCTTCCAGGAATCGATCAGATTGTAGACAGTCCGAGACATTACTCCAATGGAGAAACGACGGCATGGAGCCTGTTGTATTCAATCCCGATGCAATTTCTGTGTTTCATCATTACTCTGAAGGTAAACAGATTACAGAATGCCTCCAGATGTGCTTCGGATACTATTACTGCTGTTCCAGGATTCGATCAAAGCGTAGACAGTTTGAGACATTACTCCCATTGAGAAAAGTCAGCATGGTGCCTGTTGTATTAAATCCCGATGCAATTTCTGTGTTTCATCAACACTCTGAAGGCCCACAGATTACAGAATGACTCCAAATAACACTCGGAAGAACCACAGATTACAGATGCCTCGAGATGTGCATCAGATACTACTACTGATCTTCCAGGAATAGATCAAAGCGTAGACACTTTGAGAGGTTACTCCCATTTAGAAAAGACGGCATGGTGCCTGTTGTATTCAGTCCCGATGCAATTTCTGTGTTTCATAAACACTATGAGGGTCAACAGATTATAGAATGCCTCCAAATGTGCTTCGGATACTACTACTGGTCTTCCAGGAATCGATCAGATTGTAGACAGTCCGAGACATTACTCCAATGGAGAAACGACGGCATGGAGCCTGTTGTATTCAATCCCGATGCAATTTCTGTGTTTCATCATTACTCTGAAGGTAAACAGATTACAGAATGCCTCCAGATGTGCTTCAGATACTATTACTGCTGTTCCAGGAATCGATCAAAGCGTACACAGTTTGAGACATTACTCCCATTGAGAAAAGTCAGCATGGTGCCTGTTGTATTAAATCCCGATGCAATTTCTGTGTTTCATCAACACTCTGAAGGCCCACAGATTACAGAATGACTCCAAATGTGCTTCGGATACTACTACTGATCACCCAGGAATCGATCAAAGCTTAGACAGTTTTCGACATTACACCCATAGATAAAAGTCGGCATGGTGCCTGTTGTATTAAATCCCGATGCAATTTCTGTGTTTCAACAACGCTCTGAAGGTCCACAGATTACAGAACGACTCCAGATATGCTTCGGATACTACTACTGGTCTTCCAGGAATCGATCAGAGCGTAGACAGTTCGAGACATTACTCCCATGGAGAAAAGACGGCATGGTGCCTGTTGTATTCAATCCCGATGCAATTTCTGTGTTTCATAAACACTATGAGGGTCAACAGATTATAGAATGCCTCCAAATGTGCTTCGGATACTACTACTGGTCATCCAGGAATAGATCAATGCGTAGGCAGTTTGAGACGTTACTCGCATGGAGAAAAGTCGGTATCGTGCCTATTGTATTCAATCCCGATGCAATATATGTGTTTCGTCATCACTCTGAAGGTCACACAGATTACAGAATGCCTTGAGATGTGCATCGGATACTACTACTGGTTTTCCATAAATAGATCAATGCGTAGACAGTTTGAGACGTTACTCCCTTGGAGGACAGTGGGCATGGTGCCTGTTGTATTCAATTCCGATACAATTTCTGGGTTTCATCAACAGTCTGAAAGTCCATAGTTTACAGAATGCCTCCTGATGTGCTTCGCATACTACTACTGGTCTTCCAGGAATCGATCAGAGCGTAGACAGTTCGAGACATTACTCCCATGGAGAAAAGACGGCATGGAGCCTGTTGTATTCAATCCCGATGCAATTTCTGTGTTTCATCATTACTCTGAAGGTCCACAGCTTACAGAATGCCTCCAGATATGCTTCGGATACTACTACTGGTCTGCCTGGAATCGACCAAATCTTAGACAGTTGGGGACATTACTCCAAAGGAGAAAAGTCGGCATTGTGCCTGTTGTATTCAATCCCGATGGAATTTCGGTGTTTCATCAACACTCTGCAGGTAAACAGATTACAGAATGCCTCCAGATGTGCTTCGGATACTATTACCGGTGTTCCAGGAATCGATCAAAGCGTAGACAGTTTGAGACATTACTCCCATTGAGAAAAGTCAGCATGGTGCCTGTTGTATTCAATCCCGATGCAATTTGTGTGTTTCATCAACACTCTGAAGGTCCACAGATTACAGAATGAATCCAGATGTGCTTCGGATACTGCTACTGGTCACCCAGGAATCGATAAAATCCTAGACAGTTTGGGACATTACACCCTTGGAGAAAAGTCGATACGGAACCTGTTGTATTCAATCCCGATGCAATTTCTGTCTTTCATCAACACTCTAAATGTCCATAGATTACAGAATGCCTCGAGATGTAATTCGGATACTACTACTGGTCTCCCAGGAATCGATCAAAACCTAGACAGTTTGGAACATTACTCCGATAGAGAAAAGTCGGCATGGTGCTTGTTGTATTTAATCCCGATGCAAGTTCTATGTTTCGTCAACACTCTGAAAGGCAACAGATTACAGAATGCCCGCAGATGTGCTTCGGATACTACTACTGGTCTCCCAGGAATCGATGAAAACGTAGACAGTTTGAAACATTACTCCGATGTAGAAAAGACGGCATGGTGCCTGTTGTAATCAATCCCGATGCAATTTCTATGTTTCATAAACACTCTGAAGGTCCACAGATTACAGAATGAGACCAGATGTGCTTCGGATACTACTACTGGTCTCCCAGGAATCGATCTAAGCGTACATAGTTCGAGATATTTCTCCCATGGAGATAATTCGGCATGGTGCCTGTTGTATTCAATCCCGATGCAATATCTGTGGTTCATCAACACTCTGAAGGTCCACAGGTAACAGAATGCCTCCAGATGTGCTTCAAATACTACTACTGGTCTCCCAGGAATCGATCAAACCGTAGACAGATTGGGACATTACTCCCAAGGAGAAAAGTCATCATGGTGCCAGTTGTATTCAATTCCAATGCAATTTCTGTGTTTCATCAACATTCGGAAGATCCACAGATTACAGAATGCCTCCAGATGTGCTTCCGATACTGCTACTAGTCTCCCAGTAGTCGATCAAAATGTAGACTGATTGGGACATTACTCCGTTGGAGAAAAGTCGGCATGATGCATGTTGTATTCAATGCCGATGCAATTTATGTATTTCATCAATACTCTGTAAGTCCACAGATTACAGAATGCCACCAGATGTGCTTCGAATACTACAACTGGTCTCCCAGGAATCGATCAAAGCGTACACAGTTTGAGATATTACGTCTATGGAGGAAATCGGCATGGTGCCTATTGTATTCAATCCCCATGCAATTTCTGTGTTTCATCAAGACTGTGAAGGTCCGCAGATTACAGAATGCCTCTAGATGTGCTTCTGAAACTACTACTGGTCTCCCAAGAATCGATCAAAGCGTAGACAGATAGGGTAATTACTCCCATGGAGAAAAGTGGGTATTGTCACAGTTGTATACAATTCCGATGCAATTTCTGTGTTTCATCCACAATCCGAAGGTCCACAGATTACAGAATGCTTCCAGATGTGCTTCGGATACTACTACTGGTCTTCCAGGAATAGGTCAAAGCATGCATAATTTGAGACATTACTCCTATTTAGAAATCTCGGCATGGTGCCTGTTGTATTCAATCCCGATGCAATTTCTGTGTTTCATCAACGCTCTGAAGGTCCACAGATCACAGAATACCTCCAGATGTGCTTCAGATACTACTACTGGTCTCCTAGTAATCGATCAAAGCGTACAAGTTTTGAAACACTACTCAAATGGAGAAAAGACGGCAAGGTGCTTTTTGTATTCAATCCCGATGCAAGTTCTGTGTTTCATCAACACTCTGAAAGTCCACAGATTACTGAATGCCGTCAGATGTGCTTCGGATACTACTACTGGTCTCCCAGGAATCGATGAAAACGTAGACAGTTTGGAACATTACTCCGATGGAGGAAAGTCGGCATGGTGCCTGTTGTATTTAATCCCGATGCAATATCTGTATTAAATCAACACTCAGAAGGTCCCCTGATTAAAGAATACCTCCATATGTGCTTCGGATACTACTACTGGTCTCCGAGGAATCGATCAAAGCGTACACAGTTTGAGACATTACTCCCAGTGAGAAAAGTCGGCATGATATCTGTTGTATTCAATCCCGAAGCAATTTCTGTGTTTCATCAACACTCTGAAGGTCCACAGATTACAGAATGCCTCCAGATGTGCTTCGGATACTACTACTGGTCACCTAGGATTCGACCAAAGCCTAGACAGTTTGGGACGTTACTGTCATGTAGAAAAGTCGGCATGGTGCCTGTTGTATTCAATCCCGATGCAATATCTGTGTTTCATCAACACTCTGAAGGTCCACAGATTATAGAATAACTCCAAATGTGCTTCGCATACTACTTCTGGTCTTCCAGGAATCGATCAGATTGTAGACAGTCCGAGACATTACTCCCATGGAGAAAAGACGGCATGGAGCCTGTTGTATTCAATCCCGATGCAATTTCTGTGTTTCATCATTACTCTGAAGGTCCACAGCTTACAGAATGCCTCCAGATATGCTTCGGATACTACTACTGGTCTGCCTGGAATCGACCAAATCTTAGACAGTTGGGGACATTACTCCAAAGGAGAAAAGTCGGCATTGTGCCTGTTGTATTCAATCCCGATGGAATTTCGGTGTTTCATCAACACTCTGCAGGTAAACAGATTACAGAATGCCTCCAGATGTGCTTCGGATACTATTACTGGTGTTCCAGGAATCGATCAAAGCGTAGACAGTTTGAGACATTACTCCCATTGAGAAAAGTCAGCATGGTGCCTGTTGTATTCAATCCCGATGCAATTTGTGTGTTTCATCAACACTCTGAAGGTCCACAGATTACAGAATGAATCCAGATGTGCTTCGGATACTGCTACTGGTCACCCAGGAATCGATAAAATCCTAGACAGTTTGGGACATTACACCCTTGGAGAAAAGTCGATACGGAACCTGTTGTATTCAATCCCGATGCAATTTCTGTCTTTCATCAACACTCTAAATGTCCATAGATTACAGAATGCCTCGAGATGTAATTCGGATACTACTACTGGTCTCCCAGGAATCGATCAAAACCTAGACAGTTTGGAACATTACTCCGATAGAGAAAAGTCGGCATGGTGCTTGTTGTATTTAATCCCGATGCAAGTTCTGTGTTTCGTCAACACTCTGAAAGGCAACAGATTACAGAATGCCCGCAGATGTGCTTCGGATACTACTACTGGTCTCCCAGGAATCGATGAAAACGTAGACAGTTTGAAACATTACTCCGATGTAGAAAAGACGGCATGGTGCCTGTTGTAATCAATCCCGATGCAATTTCTATGTTTCATAAACACTCTGAAGGTCCACAGATTACAGAATGAGACCAGATGTGCTTCGGATACTACTACTGGTCTCCCAGGAATCGATCTAAGCGTACATAGTTCGAGATATTTCTCCCATGGAGATAATTCGGCATGGTGCCTGTTGTATTCAATCCCGATGCAATATCTGTGGTTCATCAACACTCTGAAGGTCCACAGGTAACAGAATGCCTCCAGATGTGCTTCAAATACTACTACTGGTCTCCCAGGAATCGATCAAACCGTAGACAGATTGGGACATTACTCCCAAGGAGAAAAGTCATCATGGTGCCAGTTGTATTCAATTCCAATGCAATTTCTGTGTTTCATCAACATTCGGAAGATCCACAGATTACAGAATGCCTCCAGATGTGCTTCCGATACTGCTACTAGTCTCCCAGTAGTCGATCAAAATGTAGACTGATTGGGACATTACTCCGTTGGAGAAAAGTCGGCATGATGCATGTTGTATTCAATCCCGATGCAATTTCTGTATTTCATCAATACTCTGTAAGTCCACAGATTACAGAATGCCACCAGATGTGCTTCGAATACTACAACTGGTCTCCCAGGAATCGATCAAAGCGTACACAGTTTGAGATATTACGTCTATGGAGGAAATCGGCATGGTGCCTATTGTATTCAATCCCCATGCAATTTCTGTGTTTCATCAAGACTGTGAAGGTCCGCAGATTACAGAATGCCTCTAGATGTGCTTCTGAAACTACTACTGGTCTCCCAAGAATCGATCAAAGCGTAGACAGATAGGGTAATTACTCCCATGGAGAAAAGTGGGTATTGTCACAGTTGTATACAATTCCGATGCAATTTCTGTGTTTCATCCACAATCCGAAGGTCCACAGATTACAGAATGCTTCCAGATGTGCTTCGGATACTACTACTGGTCTTCCAGGAATAGGTCAAAGCATGCATAATTTGAGACATTACTCCTATTTAGAAATCTCGGCATGGTGCCTGTTGTATTCAATCCCGATGCAATTTCTGTGTTTCATCAACGCTCTGAAGGTCCACAGATCACAGAATACCTCCAGATGTGCTTCAGATACTACTACTGGTCTCCTAGTAATCGATCAAAGCGTACAAGTTTTGAAACACTACTCAAATGGAGAAAAGACGGCAAGGTGCTTTTTGTATTCAATCCCGATGCAAGTTCTGTGTTTCATCAACACTCTGAAAGTCCACAGATTACTGAATGCCGTCAGATGTGCTTCGGATACTACTACTGGTCTCCCAGGAATCGATGAAAACGTAGACAGTTTGGAACATTACTCCGATGGAGGAAAGTCGGCATGGTGCCTGTTGTATTTAATCCCGATGCAATATCTGTATTAAATCAACACTCAGAAGGTCCCCTGATTAAAGAATACCTCCATATGTGCTTCGGATACTACTACTGGTCTCCGAGGAATCGATCAAAGCGTACACAGTTTGAGACATTACTCCCAGTGAGAAAAGTCGGCATGATATCTGTTGTATTCAATCCCGAAGCAATTTCTGTGTTTCATCAACACTCTGAAGGTCCACAGATTACAGAATGCCTCCAGATGTGCTTCGGATACTACTACTGGTCACCTAGGATTCGACCAAAGCCTAGACAGTTTGGGACGTTACTGTCATGTAGAAAAGTCGGCATGGTGCCTGTTGTATTCAATCCCGATGCAATATCTGTGTTTCATCAACACTCTGAAGGTCCACAGATTATAGAATAACTCCAAATGTGCTTCGCATACTACTTCTGGTCTTCCAGGAATCGATCAGATTGTAGACAGTCCGAGACATTACTCCCATGGAGAAAAGACGGCATGGAGCCTGTTGTATTCAATCCCGATGCAATTTCTGTGTTTCATCATTACTCTGAAGGTCCACAGCTTACAGAATGCCTCCAGATATGCTTCGGATACTACTACTGGTCTGCCTGGAATCGACCAAATCTTAGACAGTTGGGGACATTACTCCAAAGGAGAAAAGTCGGCATTGTGCCTGTTGTATTCAATCCCGATGGAATTTCGGTGTTTCATCAACACTCTGCAGGTAAACAGATTACAGAATGCCTCCAGATGTGCTTCGGATACTATTACTGGTGTTCCAGGAATCGATCAAAGCGTAGACAGTTTGAGACATTACTCCCATTGAGAAAAGTCAGCATGGTGCCTGTTGTATTCAATCCCGATGCAATTTGTGTGTTTCATCAACACTCTGAAGGTCCACAGATTACAGAATGAATCCAGATGTGCTTCGGATACTGCTACTGGTCACCCAGGAATCGATAAAATCCTAGACAGTTTGGGACATTACACCCTTGGAGAAAAGTCGATACGGAACCTGTTGTATTCAATCCCGATGCAATTTCTGTCTTTCATCAACACTCTAAATGTCCATAGATTACAGAATGCCTCGAGATGTAATTCGGATACTACTACTGGTCTCCCAGGAATCGATCAAAACCTAGACAGTTTGGAACATTACTCCGATAGAGAAAAGTCGGCATGGTGCTTGTTGTATTTAATCCCGATGCAAGTTCTGTGTTTCGTCAACACTCTGAAAGGCAACAGATTACAGAATGCCCGCAGATGTGCTTCGGATACTACTACTGGTCTCCCAGGAATCGATGAAAACGTAGACAGTTTGAAACATTACTCCGATGTAGAAAAGACGGCATGGTGCCTGTTGTAATCAATCCCGATGCAATTTCTATGTTTCATAAACACTCTGAAGGTCCACAGATTACAGAATGAGACCAGATGTGCTTCGGATACTACTACTGGTCTCCCAGGAATCGATCTAAGCGTACATAGTTCGAGATATTTCTCCCATGGAGATAATTCGGCATGGTGCCTGTTGTATTCAATCCCGATGCAATATCTGTGGTTCATCAACACTCTGAAGGTCCACAGGTAACAGAATGCCTCCAGATGTGCTTCAAATACTACTACTGGTCTCCCAGGAATCGATCAAACCGTAGACAGATTGGGACATTACTCCCAAGGAGAAAAGTCATCATGGTGCCAGTTGTATTCAATTCCAATGCAATTTCTGTGTTTCATCAACATTCGGAAGATCCACAGATTACAGAATGCCTCCAGATGTGCTTCCGATACTGCTACTAGTCTCCCAGTAGTCGATCAAAATGTAGACTGATTGGGACATTACTCCGTTGGAGAAAAGTCGGCATGATGCATGTTGTATTCAATCCCGATGCAATTTCTGTATTTCATCAATACTCTGTAAGTCCACAGATTACAGAATGCCACCAGATGTGCTTCGAATACTACAACTGGTCTCCCAGGAATCGATCAAAGCGTACACAGTTTGAGATATTACGTCTATTGAGGAAATCGGCATGGTGCCTATTGTATTCAATCCCCATGCAATTTCTGTGTTTCATCAAGACTGTGAAGGTCCGCAGATTACAGAATGCCTCTAGATGTGCTTCTGAAACTACTACTGGTCTCCCAAGAATCGATCAAAGCGTAGACAGATAGGGTAATTACTCCCATGGAGAAAAGTGGGTATTGTCACAGTTGTATACAATTCCGATGCAATTTCTGTGTTTCATCCACAATCCGAAGGTCCACAGATTACAGAATGCTTCCAGATGTGCTTCGGATACTACTACTGGTCTTCCAGGAATAGGTCAAAGCATGCATAATTTGAGACATTACTCCTATTTAGAAATCTCGGCATGGTGCCTGTTGTATTCAATCCCGATGCAATTTCTGTGTTTCATCAACGCTCTGAAGGTCCACAGATCACAGAATACCTCCAGATGTGCTTCAGATACTACTACTGGTCTCCTAGTAATCGATCAAAGCGTACAAGTTTTGAAACACTACTCAAATGGAGAAAAGACGGCAAGGTGCTTTTTGTATTCAATCCCGATGCAAGTTCTGTGTTTCATCAACACTCTGAAAGTCCACAGATTACTGAATGCCGTCAGATGTGCTTCGGATACTACTACTGGTCTCCCAGGAATCGATGAAAACGTAGACAGTTTGGAACATTACTCCGATGGAGGAAAGTCGGCATGGTGCCTGTTGTATTTAATCCCGATGCAATATCTGTATTAAATCAACACTCAGAAGGTCCCCTGATTAAAGAATACCTCCATATGTGCTTCGGATACTACTACTGGTCTCCGAGGAATCGATCAAAGCGTACACAGTTTGAGACATTACTCCCAGTGAGAAAAGTCGGCATGATATCTGTTGTATTCAATCCCGAAGCAATTTCTGTGTTTCATCAACACTCTGAAGGTCCACAGATTACAGAATGCCTCCAGATGTGCTTCGGATACTACTACTGGTCACCTAGGATTCGACCAAAGCCTAGACAGTTTGGGACGTTACTGTCATGTAGAAAAGTCGGCATGGTGCCTGTTGTATTCAATCCCGATGCAATATCTGTGTTTCATCAACACTCTGAAGGTCCACAGATTATAGAATAACTCCAAATGTGCTTCGCATACTACTTCTGGTCTTCCAGGAATCGATCAGATTGTAGACAGTCCGAGACATTACTCCCATGGAGAAAAGACGGCATGGAGCCTGTTGTATTCAATCCCGATGCAATTTCTGTGTTTCATCATTACTCTGAAGGTCCACAGCTTACAGAATGCCTCCAGATATGCTTCGGATACTACTACTGGTCTGCCTGGAATCGACCAAATCTTAGACAGTTGGGGACATTACTCCAAAGGAGAAAAGTCGGCATTGTGCCTGTTGTATTCAATCCCGATGGAATTTCGGTGTTTCATCAACACTCTGCAGGTAAACAGATTACAGAATGCCTCCAGATGTGCTTCGGATACTATTACTGGTGTTCCAGGAATCGATCAAAGCGTAGACAGTTTGAGACATTACTCCCATTGAGAAAAGTCAGCATGGTGCCTGTTGTATTCAATCCCGATGCAATTTGTGTGTTTCATCAACACTCTGAAGGTCCACAGATTACAGAATGAATCCAGATGTGCTTCGGATACTGCTACTGGTCACCCAGGAATCGATAAAATCCTAGACAGTTTGGGACATTACACCCTTGGAGAAAAGTCGATACGGAACCTGTTGTATTCAATCCCGATGCAATTTCTGTCTTTCATCAACACTCTAAATGTCCATAGATTACAGAATGCCTCGAGATGTAATTCGGATACTACTACTGGTCTCCCAGGAATCGATCAAAACCTAGACAGTTTGGAACATTACTCCGATAGAGAAAAGTCGGCATGGTGCTTGTTGTATTTAATCCCGATGCAAGTTCTGTGTTTCGTCAACACTCTGAAAGGCAACAGATTACAGAATGCCCGCAGATGTGCTTCGGATACTACTACTGGTCTCCCAGGAATCGATGAAAACGTAGACAGTTTGAAACATTACTCCGATGTAGAAAAGACGGCATGGTGCCTGTTGTAATCAATCCCGATGCAATTTCTATGTTTCATAAACACTCTGAAGGTCCACAGACTACAGAATGAGACCAGATGTGCTTCGGATACTACTACTGGTCTCCCAGGAATCGATCTAAGCGTACATAGTTCGAGATATTTCTCCCATGGAGATAATTCGGCATGGTGCCTGTTGTATTCAATCCCGATGCAATATCTGTGGTTCATCAACACTCTGAAGGTCCACAGGTAACAGAATGCCTCCAGATGTGCTTCAAATACTACTACTGGTCTCCCAGGAATCGATCAAACCGTAGACAGATTGGGACATTACTCCCAAGGAGAAAAGTCATCATGGTGCCAGTTGTATTCAATTCCAATGCAATTTCTGTGTTTCATCAACATTCGGAAGATCCACAGATTACAGAATGCCTCCAGATGTGCTTCCGATACTGCTACTAGTCTCCCAGTAGTCGATCAAAATGTAGACTGATTGGGACATTACTCCGTTGGAGAAAAGTCGGCATGATGCATGTTGTATTCAATCCCGATGCAATTTCTGTATTTCATCAATACTCTGTAAGTCCACAGATTACAGAATGCCACCAGATGTGCTTCGAATACTACAACTGGTCTCCCAGGAATCGATCAAAGCGTACACAGTTTGAGATATTACGTCTATGGAGGAAATCGGCATGGTGCCTATTGTATTAAATCCCCATGCAATTTCTGTGTTTCATCAAGACTGTGAAGGTCCGCAGATTACAGAATGCCTCTAGATGTGCTTCTGAAACTACTACTGGTCTCCCAAGAATCGATCAAAGCGTAGACAGATAGGGTAATTACTCCCATGGAGAAAAGTGGGTATTGTCACAGTTGTATACAATTCCGATGCAATTTCTGTGTTTCATCCACAATCCGAAGGTCCACAGATTACAGAATGCTTCCAGATGTGCTTCGGATACTACTACTGGTCTTCCAGGAATAGGTCAAAGCATGCATAATTTGAGACATTACTCCTATTTAGAAATCTCGGCATGGTGCCTGTTGTATTCAATCCCGATGCAATTTCTGTGTTTCATCAACGCTCTGAAGGTCCACAGATCACAGAATACCTCCAGATGTGCTTCAGATACTACTACTGGCCTCCTAGTAATCGATCAAAGCGTACAAGTTTTGAAACACTACTCAAATGGAGAAAAGACGGCAAGGTGCTTTTTGTATTCAATCCCGATGCAAGTTCTGTGTTTCATCAACACTCTGAAAGTCCACAGATTACTGAATGCCGTCAGATGTGCTTCGGATACTACTACTGGTCTCCCAGGAATCGATGAAAACGTAGACAGTTTGGAACATTACTCCGATGGAGGAAAGTCGGCATGGTGCCTGTTGTATTTAATCCCGATGCAATATCTGTATTAAATCAACACTCAGAAGGTCCCCTTATTAAAGAATACCTCCATATGTGCTTCGGATACTACTACTGGTCTCCGAGGAATCGATCAAAGCTTAGAAAGTTTGAGACATTACTCCCATGGAGAAAAGTCATCATGGTGCCAGTTGTATTCAATTCCAATGCAATATCTGTGTTTCATCAACACTCTGAATGTCCACAGATTACAGAATGCCTCCAGATGTTCTTCGGATTCTACTACTGATCTTCCAAGAATCGATCAAAACGTAGACAGTTTTTGACTTTACTCCGATGGAGAAAAGTCGGCATGGTGCCTGTTGTATTCATTCGAGATGCAATTTCTGTTTCATCAACACTCTGAACTTACATTGAATTCCACGAGATGTGCTTCGGATACCACTACAGGTCTCCAAGGAATCGATCAAAACGTAGACAGTTTGGGACATTACTCTCATGGAGTAAAATGTGCATGGTACCTGTTGTATTCAATCCGGATGCAATTTCTGTGTTTCATCAACACTCTGAAGGTCCACGGGCTTAGGGAATGCCTCCAGATGTGCTTCGGATACAACTACTGGTCTTCCAGGAATCGATCAAAGCGTAGACAGTTTGAGACATTACTCCTATGGAGAAAAGTCGGCTTGGTGCCTGTTGTATTCAATCCCGATGCAATTTCTGTGTTTTATCAACACACTGAAAGTCCACAGATTACAGAATGAATCCAGATGTGCTCCGGATAGTAGTACTGGTCTCCCAGTAATCGAACAAAGCGTAGATAGTTTGAGACATTAATCCCATGGGGAAAAGTCGGCATGATGCCTGTTGTATTCAATCCCGGTTTAATTTCTGTGTTACATCAACACTCTGAAGGTAAACAGATTACAGAATGCCGCCCGATGTGCTTCGGATACTACTACTGGTCTCCCAGGAATCAATCAAAGCGTACATAGTTTGAGACATTACTTCCATGGAGAAAATCAATATGGTGCCTGTTGAATTCAACCCCGATGCAATTTCTGTGTTTCATCAACACTCTGAAGGTACACAGATAACAGAACGCCTCCAGATGTGCTTCGGATATTACTACTGGACTTCCAGGAATCGATCAAAGAATAGAGAGTTTTAGACATTACTCCCATGGAGAAAAGTCAGCATGGTGCCTGTTGCATTCAATCCCGATGGAATTTCTGTGTTTCATCAACACTCTGAAGGTCCACAGATTACAGAATGCCTCCAGATGTGCTTCGGATACTGCTACTGGTCACCCAGGAATCCATAAAAGCCTAGACAGTTTGGAACATTACACCCTTGGAGAAAAGTCGATACGGAGCCTGTCGTATTCAATCCCGATGCAATTTCTGTCTTTCATCAACACTCTAAAAGTCCATAGATTACAGAATGCCTCGAGATGTAATTCGGATACTACTACTGGTCTCCCAGGAATCGATCAAAACCTAGACAGTTTGGAACATTACTCCGATAGAGAAAAGTCGGCATGGTGCATGTTGAATTTAATCCCGATGCAATTTCTGTGTTTCATCAACACTCTGCAGGTCCCCAGATTACAGAATGTCTCCAGATGTGCTTCAGATACTACTACTGGTCTCATAATATTCGATTAAAGCGTACAAATTTTGAGACACTACTCCCATGGAGAAAAGACGGCATGGTGCTTGTTGTATTTAATCCCGATGCAAGTTCTGTGTTTCGTCAACACTCTGAAAGGCAACAGATTACAGAATGCCCGCAGATGTACTTCGGATACTACTACTGGTCTCCCAGGAATCGATGAAAACGTAGACAGTTTGAAACATTACTCCGATGGAGAAAAGTCGGCATGGTGCCTGTTGTAATCAATCCCGATGCAATTTCTATGTTTCATAAACACTCTGAAGGTCCACAGATTACAGAATGAGACCAGATGTGCTTCGGATACTACTACTGGTCTCTCAGGAATCGATCTAAGCGTACATAGTTCGAGATATTTCTCCCATGGAGATAATTCGGCATGTTGCCTGTTGTATTCAATCCCGATGCAATATCTGTGGTTCATCAACACTCTGAAGGTCCACAGGTAACAGAATGCCTCCAGATGTGCTTCAAATACTACTACTGGTCTCCCAGGAATCGATCAAACCGTAGAGAGATTGGGACATTACTCCCAAGGAGAAAAGTCATCATGGTGCCAGTTGTATTCAATTCCAATGCAATTTCTGTGTTTCATCAATATTCGGAAGATCCACAGACTACAGAATGCCTCCAGATGTGCTTCCGATACTGCTACTAGTCTCCCAGTAGTCGATCAAAATGTAGACTGATTGGGACATTACTCCGTTGGAGAAAAGTCGGCATGATGCATGTTGTATTCAATCCCGATGCAATTTCTGTATTTCATGAATACTCTGTAAGTCCACAGATTACAGAATGCCACCAGATGTGCTTCGAATACTACAACTGGTCTCCCAGGAATCGATCAAAGCGTACACAGTTTGAGACATTACGTCTATGGAGGAAATCGGCATGGTGCCTATTTTATTCAATCCCCATGCAATTTCTGTGTTTCATCAAGACTGTGAAGGTCCGCAGATTACAGAATGCCTCTAGATGTGCTTCTGAAACTACTACTGGTCTCCCAGGAATCGATCAAAGCGTAGACAGATAGGGTAAACACTCCCATGGAGAAAAGTGGGCATTGTCACAGTTGTATACAATTCCGATGCAATTTCTGTGTTTCATCCACAATCCGAAGGTCCACAGATTACAGAATGCTTCCAGATGTGCTTCGGATACTACTACTGGTCTTCCAGGAATAGGTCAAAGCGTGCATAATTTGAGACATTACTCCTATTTAGAAATCTCGGCATAGTGCCTGTTGTATTCATTCGCGATGCAATTTCTGTGTTTCATCAACGCTCTGAAGATCCACAGATCACAGAATACCTCTAGATGTGCTTCAGATACTACTACTGGTCTCCTAGTAATCGATCAAAGCGTACAAGTTTTGAAACACTACTCAAATGGAGAAAAGACGGCATGGTGCTTTTTGTATTCAATCCCGATGCAAGTTCTGTGTTTCATCAACACTCTGAAAGTCCACAGATTACTGAATGCCCTCAGATGTGCTTCGGATACTACTACTGGTCTCCCAGGAATCGATGAAAACGTAGACAGTTTGGAACATTACTCCGATGGAGGAAAGTCGGCATGGTGCCTGTTGTATTTAATCCCGATGCAATATCTGTATTTCATCAACACTCAGAAGGTCCCCTGATTAAAGAATACCTCCAGATGTTCTTCGGATTCTACTACTGATCTTCCAAGAATCGATCAAAACGTAGACAGTTTTTGATTTTACTCCGATGGAGAAAAGTCGGCATGGTGCCTGTTGTATTCATTCGTGATGCAATTTCTGTGTCATCAACACTCTGAACTTACATTGAATTCCACGAGATGTGCTTCGGATACTACTACAGGTCTCCAAGGAATCGATCAAAACGTAGACAGTTTGGGACATTACTCTCATGGAGTAAAATGTGCATGGTGCCTGTTGTATTCAATCCGGATGCAATTTCTGTGTTTCATCAACACTCTGAAGGTCCACGGGCTTAGGGAATGCCTCCAGATGTGCTTCGGATACAACTACTGGTCTTCCAGGAATCGATCAAAGCGTAGACAGTTTGAGACATTACTCCTATGGAGAAAAGTTGGCTTGGTGCCTGTTGTATTCAATCCCGATGCAATTTCTGTGTTTCATCAACACACTGAAAGTCCACAGATTACAGAATGAATCCAGATGTGCCGCGGATAGTAGTACTGGTCTCCCAGTAATCGAACAAAGCGTAGATAGTTTGAGATATTAATCCCATGGGGAAAAGTCGGCATGATGCCTGTTTTATTGAATCCCGATTTAATTTCTGTTTTACATCAACACTCTGAAGGTCAACAGATTACAGAATGCCGCCAGATGTGCTTCGGATACTACTACTGGTCTCCCAGGAATCAATCAAAGCGTACATAGTTTGAGACATTACTTCCATGGAGAAAATCAACATGGTGCCTGTTGAATTCAATCCCGATGCAATTTCTGTGTTTCATCAACACTCTGAAGGTACACAGATAACAGAACGCCTCCAGATGTGCTTCGGATATTACTACTGGACTTCCAGGAATCGATCAAAGAATAGAGAGTTTTAGACATTACTCCCATGGAGAAAAGTCAGCATGGTGCCTGTTGCAATCAATCCCGATGCAATTTCTGTGTTTCATCAACACTCTGAAGGTCCACAGATTACAGAATGCCTCCAGATGTACTTCGGATACTGCTACTGGTCACCCAGGAATCGATAAAAGCCTAGACAGTTTGGGACATTACACCCTTGGAGAATAGTCGATACGGAGCCTGTTGTATTCAATCCCGATGCAATTTCTGTCTTTCATCAACACTCTAAAAGTCCATAGATTACAGAATGCCTCGAGATGTGCTTCGGATACTACTAATGGTCTCCCAGGAATCGATCAAAACCTAGACAGTTTGGAATTTTACTCCAATGGAGAAAAGTCGGCATGGTGCATTTTGTATTCAATCCCGATGCAATTTCTGTGTTTCATCAACACTCTGAAGGTACCCGGATTACAGAATGCCTCCAGAAGTGCTTCGTATACTACTACTGGTCTCCCAGGAATTGATCAAAGCGTAGACAGTTTGAGACATTAACCCCATGGAGAAAAGTCGGCATGGTGCCTGCTTTATTCAATCCCGATGCAATTTCTGAGTTTCATCAACACTCTGAAGGTCCACAGATTCCAGAATCCCTCCAGATGTGCTTCGGATACTACTACTGGTCTCCCAATAATCAATCAAAGCGTACACAGTTTGAGATATTACTTCCATGGCGAAAATCACACGGTGCCTGTTAAATTCAATCCCGATGCAATTTCTGTGTTTCATATACACTCTGAAGGTACACAGATTACAGAACGCCTCCACATGTGCTTCGGAAACTACTACTGGTCTTCCAGGAATCGATCAAAGCGTAGAGAGTTTGAGACATTACTCCCATGGAGAAAAGTCGGCATGGATCCTGTAGCATTCAATCCCCATGCTATTTCTGTGTTTGATCAACACTCGAAGGTCCACAGATTACAGAATGCCTCGAGATGTGCTTCGGATACTACTACTGGTCTTCCAGGAACAGGTCAAAGCGTGCATAGTTTGAGAAATTACTCCCATGGAGAATAGTAGGCATGGTGCCTGTTGTATTCAATCCCGATGCAATTTCAATCTTTCATGAACACTCTAAAAGTCCATAGATTACAGAATGCCTCGAGATGTGCTTCGGATACTACTACTGGTCTCCCAGGACTCGATCAAATCATAGCCAGTTTGGAACATTAAGCAGATGGAGAAAAGCGGCTTGGTGCATGTTGTATTCAATCCAGATGCAATTTCTGTGTTTGATCAACACTCTGAAGGTCCCCAGATTTCAGAATGCTTCCAGATGTGCGTCGGATACTACTACTGGTCTCCCAGGAATCCATCAAATCGTACAAAGTTTGAGACATTACTCCCATGGAGAAAAGTCTGCATGGTGCCTGTTGTATTCAATCCCGATGCATGTTCTGTGTTTCATCAACACACTGAAAGTCCACAGATTCCAGAATGCCTGCAGATGTGCTTCGGATACTACTACTCGTCTCCCAGGAATCGAAGAAAACGTAGACAGTTTCGAACAGTACTCCGATGGAGAAAAGTTGGCATGGTACCTGTTGTAATCAATCCCGTTGCAATTTCTGTGTTTCATCAACACTATGAAGGTACACAGATTACCGAACGCCTCCAGATGTGCTTCGGATACTACTACTGGTCTCCCAGGAATCAATCAAAGCATACACAGTTTGAGACATTACTTCCATGGACAAAATCAACATGGTGCCTGTTGAATTCAATCCCGATGCAATTTCTGTGTTTCATCAACACTCTGAAGGTACACAGATTACAGAACGACTCCAGATGTGCTTCGGATACTACTACTGGTCTTCCGGGAATCGATCAAAAAATAGGGAGTTTGAGACATTACTCCTATGGAGAAAAGTCAGCATGGTGCCTGTTGTATTCAATCCCGATGCAATTTCTGTGTTTCATCAACTCTCTGAAGGTCCACAAATTACAGAATCCTTCCAGATGTGCTTCGGATACTGCTACTGGTCACCCAGGAATCGATAAAAGCCTAGACAGTTTGGGACATTACACCGTTGGAGAAAAGTCGATACGGAGCCTGTTGTATTCAATCCCGATGCAATTTCTGTCTTTCATCAACACTCTAAAAGTCCATAGATTACAGAATGCCTCGAGATGTAATTCGGATACTACTACTGGTCTCCCAGGAATCGATCAAATCCTAGACAGTTTGGAACATTACTCCGATAGAGAAAAGTCGGCATGGTGCATGTTGAATTTAATCCCGATGCAATATCTGTGTTTCATCAACACTCTGCAGGTCCCCAGATTACAGAATGTCTCCAGATGTGCTTCAGATACTACTACTGGTCACCCAGGAATCGATCAAACCGTAGACAGATTGGGACATTACTCCGTTGGATAAAAGTCGGCATGATGCATGTTGTATTCAATCCCGATGCAATTTCTGTGTTTCATCAACGCTCTGAAGGTCCACAGATTACAGAATGCCTCCAGATGTGCTTCGGATACAACTACCGGTCTCTCAGGAATCGATCTAAGCGCACACAGTTCGAGATATTTCTCCCATGGAGAAAAGTCGGCATGGTGCCTGTTGTATTCAATCCCGATGCAATTACTGTTTCATTAACACTCTGAACTTACATTGGATTCCACGAGATGTGCTTCGGATACTACTACTGGTCTCCCAGGAATCGATCAAAACGTAGACAGTTTGGGACATTAACGTCATGGAGAAGAATGGGCATGGTGCCTGTTGTATTCAATCCGGATGCAATTTCTGTGTTTCATCAACACTCTGTAAGTCCACAGATTACAGAATGCCTCCAGATGTTCTTCGAATACTACTACTGGTCTCCGAGGAATCGATCAAAGCGTACACAGTTTGAGACATTACATCTATGGTGGAAATCGCCATGGTGCCTGTTGTTTCAATCCCGATGCTATTTCTGTGTTTCATGAAGACTCTGAAGGTCCGCAGATTACAGAATGCCTCTAGATGGGCTTCGGAAACTACTACTGCTCTCCCAAGAATCGATCAAAGCGTAGACAGATAGGGATATTTCTCTCATGGAGAAAAGTGGGCATGGTGCCAGTTGTATTCAATTCCGACGCAATTTCTGTTTCGTCCACAATCCGAAGTTCCACAGATTACAGAATGCTTCCACATGTGCTTCGGATACTACTACTGGTCTTCCAGGAATAGGTCAAAGCGTGCACAGTTTGAGACATTACTCTCATTTAGAAATCTCGGCATGGTGCCTGTTGTATTCAATCCCGATGCAATTTCTGTGTTTCATCAACGCTCTGAAGGTGCACAGATCACAGAATGCCTCCAGATGTGCTTCAGATACTACTACTGGTTTCCCGGTAATAGATCAAATCGTACAAGTTTTGAAACACTACTCCCATGGAGAAAAGACGGCATGGTGCTTGTTGTATTCAATTACGATGCAAGTTCTGTGTTTCATCAACACTCTGAAAGGCCACAGATTACGGAATGCCAACAGATGTGCTTCGGATAGTACTACTGGTCTCCCAGGAATCGATCAAAGCGTAGACAGTATGAGACATTACTCCCATGGAGAAAAGTCGGCATGGTGCCTGTTGTAATCAATCCCGATGCAATTTCTGTCATAAACACTCTGTAAGTCCACAGATTACAGAATGCCTCCAGATGTGCTTCGAATACTACTACTGGTCTCCCAGGAATCGATCAAAGCGTACACAGTTTGAGACATTACTTCTATGGAGGAAATCGGCATGGTGCCAGTTGTATTCAATACCGATGGTATTTCTGTGTGTCATCAAGACTCTGAAGGTCCTCAGATTACAGAATGCCTCCAGATGGGCTTCGGAAACTACTACTGGTCTCCCAGGAGTCGATAAAAGCGTAGACAGATAGGGATATTACTCTCATGGAGAAAAGTGGGCATGGTGCCAGTTGTATTCAATTCTGATGCAATTTCTGTTTCATCCACAATCCGAAGTTCCACAGATTACAGAATGCTTCCACATGTGCTTCATATACTACTACTGGTCTACCAGGAATAGGTCAAAGCGTGCACAGTTTGAGACATTACTCTCATTTAGAAATCTTGGCATGGTGCCTGTTGTATTCATTCCCGATGCAATTTCTGTGTTTCATCAACGCTCTGAAGGTCCACAGATCACAGAATGCCTCCAGATGTGCTTCAGATACTACTAATGGTCTCCCAGTAATAGATCAAAGCGTACAAGTTTTGAGACACTAATCCCATGGAGAAAAGACGGCATGGTGCTTCTTGTATTCAATCCCGATGCAAGTTCTGTGTTTCATCGACACTCTGAAAGTCCACAGATTACAGAATGAGACCAGATGTGCTTCAGATACTACTACTGGTGTCCGAGTAATCGACCAAAGCGTACACAGTTTAGACATTACTCCCATGGAGAAAAGTCGGCATGGTGCCTGTTGTATTCAATCCCGAAGCAATTCCTGTGTTTCATCAACACTCTAAAGGTCCACAGGTTACAGAATGCCTCCAGATGTGCTTCGGATACTACAACTGGTGTCACAGGAATATATCAATACGTAGACAGTTTGGGACATTACTCGCATGGAGAAAAGTCGTCATGGTGCCTGTTGTATTCATTCTCGATGCAATTTCTGTGTTTCATCAACTCATTGAACTTCCATTGATTACAGAATTCCTCGATATGTGCTTCGGATACAACTACTGGTCTCCCAGGAATCGATCAAAACGTAAACAGTTTGGGACATTACTCTCATGGAGTAAAATGGGCATGGTGCTTAACTGGTCGTCTACGAATCGATCAAAGCGTAGACAGTTTGAGACATTACTCCAATGGAAAAAAGTCGGCATGGTTCCTGTTGTATTGAATCCCGATTCAATTTCTGTGTTTCATCAACAATTGGAAGGTCCACAGATTACAGAATGCCTCCAGATGTGCTTCGGATACTAATACTATTATCCCAGGAATAGATCAAAGCGTATACAGTTTTGGAACATTACTGACATGGTGTAAAATGTGCATGGTGCCTGTTGAATTCAATCCGGATACAATTTCTGTGTTTCATCAACACTCTGATGGTCCACAGATTACAGAATGCCTCCAGATGTGCTTCGGATACTACTACTCGTCTTCCAGGCATCGATCAAAGCATAGACAGTGTCAGACATTACTCCCATGGAACAAAGTCGTAATGGTGCCTGTTGTATTCAATTCCGATGCAATTTCTGTGTTTCATCAACACACTGAAAGTCTACAGATTACAGAATGCCTCCAGATGTGCTTCACAACTTACTACTGGTCCCCAGGAATCGATAAAAGCGTAGACTGTTTGAGACATTACTCCCATAAAGAAAAGTCGGCATGGTGCCTGTTGTATACAATCCCAATGCAATGTCTGTGTTTCATCAACAATCGGAAGGTCCACAGATTACAGAATGCCTCCATATGTGCTTCGAATACTACTGGTCTTCCAGGAATAGATCAAAGCGTTGACAGTTTGAGACATTACTCCCATGGAGAAAAGTCGGTATGATGCCTGTTGTATTCAATCCCGATGCAATTTCAGTGTTTCATGAGCACTCGGAAGTTCCACCGATTATAGAATGCCTCAAGATGTGCTTCGGTTACTATTACTATTCTCCCAGGAATAGATCAAAGCGTAGACAGTTTGGGACATTACTATCATGGAGTAAAATGTCCGTGGTGCCTGTTGAATTCAATCCGGATGCAATTTCTGTGTTTCATCAACACTCCCAAGTTCCCCAGATTGGAGAATGCCTCCAGATGTGCTTCGGATACTACTACTGGTCTTCCACGAATCGATGAAAGCGTAGACAATATGAAACATTCTCCAATTTGAAATAGTCGGCATGGTGCCTGTTGTATTCAATACCCAAGCTATTTCTGTGTATCATCAAAACTTCGAAGGTGAAGAGATTACTGAATGCCTCCAGATGTGCTTCGCATACTACTACTGGTCTCCCAGGAATCGATCAAAGCATAGACAGCGTGGGACATTACTCCCATGGCGGAAAGTCGGCATGGTGCATGTTGTATTCAATCCCGATGCAACTTCTGTGTTTCATCAACACTCTGAAGGTCCGCAGATTACAGAATGCCTCCAGTTGTGCTTCGGGTACTTCTACTGGTCTTCCAGGAATCGATCAAAGCGTAGACAGTGTGGGACATTACTCCCATGGAGAGATAACGGCATGGTGCCTGTTGTATTCAATCCCTATGCAATTTCGGTGTTTCATCAAAACTCTGAAAGCCCCCAGATGACAAGGTGCCAACAGATGTGCTTCGGATACTACTACTGATCTTCCAGGAATAGGTCAAAGCGCAGACAGTGTGAGACATTACACCCATGTAACAAAGTCCTCATGGTGCCTGTTGTATTCAATTCCGATGCATTTTCTGTGTTTCATCAACACTCTGAGGGTCTACAGGTTACAGAATGCCTCCAGATGTGCTTCACATACTACTACTGGTCCCCAGGAATCGATAAAAGTGTAGACTGTTTGAGAAATTACTCCAATGGAAAAAAGTCAGCAAGGTGCCTGTTGTATTCAACCCCCAAGCTATTTCTGTGTTTCGTCAACACTTTGCAGGTGAACAGATTACTGAATGCCTCCAGATGTGCTTCGAATACTACTACTGGTCTCCCAGGAATCGATCAAAGCGTAGACAGTTTGGGACATTCCTCCCATTGAGAAAAGTCGGCATGGTGCTTGTTGTATTCAATCCCGATGTAATTTCTATGTTTCATCATCACTCTCAAGGTCCACAGATTGCAGAATGTCTCCAGATATGCTTCGAATACTACTACTGGTCTCCCAGGAATCGATCAAAGCGTATACAGTTTGAGACATTACTCCCATGGGGAAAAGTCAGCATGGTGCCTGTTGTATTCAATCTCGATGCAATTTCTGTGTTTCGTCAACACTTTGAAGGTGACCAGATTACTGAATGCCTCCAGATGTGCTTCGAATACTACTACTGGTCTCCCAGGAATCGAGCAAAGCGTAGACAGTGTGGGAAATTACTCCCATGGAGAAATGTGGGCATGTTGCCTGTTGTATTCAATCAAGATGCAATTTCTGTGTTTCATCAACAGTCTGAAGGTAAAGAGATTACAGAATGCCTCCAGATGTGCTTCGGATACTACTACTGGACCAAGGAATCGATCAAATGTTAGACAGTTTGAGACATTACTCCCATGGAGAAAAGTCGGCATGGTGTGTGCTGTATTCAATCGTAATGCAATGTCTGTGTTTCATCAACAATCGGAAGTTCCAAAGATTACAGAATGCCTCCAGATGTGCTTCGGTACTACTACTGGTCTCCCAGTAATCGATCAAAACGTAGACAGTGTGGGACATTACTCCCATGGATAAATGTCGGCACGGTGCCTGTTGTATCCAATCCCGATGCAATTTCTATGTTTCATCAACAATTTGAAAGTCCACAGATTACAGATGGCCTCCAGATGTGCTTCGGATACTACTACTGGTCTTCCAGGAATGGATCAAAGCTTCGACCGTTTGAGACATTACTCCCATGGAGAAAAGTCAACGTGGTGCCTGTTGTATTCAATCCCGATGCAATTTCTGTGTTTCATCAATAATCGGAAGGTCCACAGATTACAGAATGCCTCCAGATGTGCTTCGGATACTACTACTATTCTCCCAGGAATAGATCAAATCGTAGACAATTTGGGACATTACTATCATGGAGTAAAATTGACATGGTGCCTGTTGAATTCAATCCGGTAGCAATTTCTGTGTTTCATCAACAATCGGAAGCTCCACAGATTGCAGAATGACTCCAGATGTGCTTCGGATACTACTACTGTTCTCCCATTAATCGAACAAATCGTAGATAGTTTGGGACATAACTCCCATGGAAAAAGGTGGGCATGGTGCCTGTTGTATCCAATCCCGATGCAATTTCTGTGTGTCATCAACACTCTGAAGGTCCACAAATTACAGAATGCCTCCAGATGTGCTTCGGATACTACTACTGGTCTCCCTGGAATCGATCAAAGCATAGACAGTTTGAGACATTACTCCCATGGACAAAAGTCAGCATGGTGGCTGTTGTATTCAATCTCGATGCTATTTCTGTGTTTCATCAACACTCTGAAGGTTCACAGATTACAGAATGCCTCCAGATGTGCTTCGGGTACTACAACTGGTCTCCCAGGAATCGATCAAAGCGTAGATAATGTGGGACATTACTCCCATGGAGAAATGTCGGCACGGTGCCTGTTGTATTCAATCCCGATGCTATTTCTGTGTTTCATCAATTATCGGAAGGTCCACAGGTTACAGAATGCCTCCAGATGTGCTTCGGATACTACTACTATTCTCCCAGGAATAGATCAAAGAGTAGACAGTTTGGGACATTACTATCATGGAGTAAAATTGGCATGGTGCCTGTTGAATTCAATCGGGATGCAATTTCTGTGTTTCATCAACAATCGGACGCTCCACAGATTACAGAATGACTCCAGATGTGCTTCGGATACTACTACTGGTCTCCCATTAATCGAACAAATCGTAGATAGTTTGGGACATTACTCCCATGGAGAAAGGTGGGCATGGTGCCTGTTGTATTCAATCCCGATGCAATTTCTGTGTGTCATCAACACTCTGAAGGTCCACAGATTACAGAATTTCTCCAGATGTGCTTCGGATACTACTACTGGTCTCCCAGGAATCGAGCAAAGCGTAGACAGTTTGAGACATTACTCCCATTGAGAAAAGGCAGCATGGTGCCTGTTGTATTCAATCTCGATGCAATTTCTGTGATTCATCAACACTCTGAAGGTTCACAGATTAAAGAATACCTCCAGATGTGCTTCAGATACTACTACTGGTCTCCCAGGAAACGATGTAAGCGTAGACAGTTTGAGACATTACTCCTATGTAGAAAAGTCGGCATGGTGCCTGTTGTCTTCAATCCCGATTTAATTTCTGTGTTTCATCAACAATCGGAAGGTCCACAGATTACAGAATGCCTCCAGATGTGCTTCGGGTACTACTACTGGTCTTCCAGGATTCGATCAAAGCGTAGACAGTGTGGGACATTATTCTCATGGAGAGACGTCGGCATGGTGCCTGTTGTATTCTATCCCGATGCAATTTCTGTGTATCATCAACACACTGAAAGTCCACAGATTACAGAATGCCTCCAGATGTGCTTCGGATACTACTACTTATCTTCCAGGAATAGATCAAAGCGTTGACAGTTTGAGACATTACTCCCATGGAAAAAAATGTGCATGGTGCCTGTTGAATTCAATCCGGATGCAATATCTGTGTTTCATCAACACTCTGAAGGTCCACAGATTACAGAAGGCCTCCAGATGTGATTCGGAATCTACTACTGGTCTTCCACGATTCGACCAAAGCGGAGACAGTTTGAGACATTACTCCTATCGAAAATAGTCGGCATGGTGACTGTTATATTCAACCCCCAAGCTATTTCTGTGTTTCGTCAACACTTTGAAGGTGTACAGATTACTGAGTGCCACCAGATGTGCTTCGGGTACTACTGCTGGTCTCGCAGGAATCGATCAAAGCGTATACAGTTTTCGACATTACTCCCATGGAGAAAAGTCGACATGGTGTAAGTTGTATTCAATCCCGATGCAATTTCTGTGTTTCATCAACACTCTCAAGGTCCACAGATTACAGAATGCCTCCAGATGTGCTCCGGGTACTACTACTGCTCTCCCAGGAATCGATCAAAGCGTAGACAATTTGAGACATTACTCCCATGGAGAAAGGAAGGCATGGTGCCTGTTGTATTCAATCCCAATGCAATTTCCGTGTTTCATCAACACTCTGAAGGTCCACAGATTACAAAATGCCTCCAGATGTGCTTCGGAAACTACTACTACTCTTCCACAAATCGACCAAAGCGTAGACAGTTTGAGACATTACTCCAATGGAAAATAATCGGCATGGTGCCTGTTTCATTCAACCCCCAAGCTATTATTGTGTTTCGTCAACACTTTGAAGGTGGACAGATTACTAAATGCCTCCAGATGTGCTTCGGATACTGCTACTGGTCTCCCAGGAATCGATCACAGCGTATACAGCTTTGGACATTAATCCCATGGAGAAAAGTCAGCATGGTGCCTGTTGTATTCAATCTCGATGCAATTTCTGTGTTTCATCAACACTCTGGAGGGCCAGAGATTACAGAATGCCTCCAGATGTGCCTCGGGTACTACTACTGGTCTCCCAGGAATCGATCAAAGCGTAGGCAGTGTGGGACATTACTCCCATATAGAAATGGCGGCACGTTGCCTGTTGTATTCAATCCCGATGCAATTTCTGTGTTTCATCAACAATCTGAAAGTCCACAGACTACAGAAGGCCTTCAGATGTGCTTCGGATACTACTACTGGTCTTCCAGGAATCGATCAAAGCGTAGACAGTGTGGGACATTACTCCCATGGAGAGATGTCGGCATGGTGCGTGTTGCATTAAATCCCGCTGCAATTTCAGTATTTCATCAAAACTCTGAAAGTCCACAGATTACAGAATACCTCCAGATGTGCTTCAGATACTACTACTGATCTTCCAGGAATAGATCAAAGCGTTGACCGTTTGAGACATTACTCCCATGGAGTAAAATGTGCATGGTGCCTGTTGAATTCAATCCGTATTCAATTTCAGTGCTTCATCAACATTCTGAAGGTCCAGAGATTACAGAATGCCTCCAGATGTGCTTCGGGTACTACTACTGGTCTTCCAGGAATCGATCAAAGCGTAGACAGTGTGGGACATTTCTCCCATGGAAAAATGTGGGCATGTTGCCAGTTGTATTCAATCCCGATGCAAATTCTATGTTTCATCAACACTCTGCAGATCCACAGATTACAGAATGCCTCCACATGTGCTTCAGATACTACTACTGGTCCCCAGGAATCGATCAAAGCGTAGACAGTTTGAGACATTACTCCCAAGGAAAAAGGTGGGCATGGTGCCTGTTGTATTCAATACCGATGCAATTTCTGTGCTTCATCAACACTCTGAAGGTCCACAGATTACAGAATGC
Organism: Schistocerca gregaria; assembly: GCF_023897955.1. Classification (NCBI taxonomy): domain Eukaryota; kingdom Metazoa; phylum Arthropoda; class Insecta; order Orthoptera; family Acrididae; genus Schistocerca; species Schistocerca gregaria. The sequence goes on from NW_026061745.1 coordinate 122,165, forward strand.
CTCCAGATGTGCTTCGGGTACTACCACTGGTCTCCCAGGATTAGATCAAAGCGTAAACAGCGTGGGACATTACTCCCATGGAGAAATGTCGGCACGGTGCCTGTTGTATACAATCCCGATGCAATTTCTGTGTGTCATCAACACGCAGAAGTTCGACAGATTACAGAATGCCTCCAGATGTGCTTCGGATACTACTACTGTACTCCCAGGAATCGATCAAAGCGTAGACAGTTTGAGACATTACTCGAATTTAGAAAGGCAGCATGGTGCCTGTTGTATTCAATCTCGATGCAATTTCTGTGTTTCATCAACACTCTGAAGGCCCACAGGTTACAGAATGCCTCCAGATGTGCTTCGGATACTACTAATATTCTCTCAGGAATAGTTCAAAGCGTAGACAGTTGGGACATTACTATCATAGAGTAAAATGTGCATGGTGCCTGTTGAATTCAATCCGGATGCAATTTCTGTGCTTCATCAACACTCTGAATGTCCACAGATTACAGAATGCCTCCAGATGTGCTTCGGATACTACTACAGGTCTTCCAGGAATAGATCAAAGCTTTGACAGTTTGAGACATTACTCCCATGTAGAAAAGTCGTCATGGTGCCAGTTATATTCAATCCCCATTCAATTTCTGTGTTTCATCAACAATCGGAAGGTCCACAGATTACAGAATGCCTCAAGATGTGCATCGGATACTACTAGTATTCTCCCAGGAATAGATCAAAGCGTAGACAGTTTGGGACATTACTATCATGGAGTAAAATGTGCATGGTGCCTGTTGAATTCAATCAGGATGCAATTTCTGTGTTTCATCAACACTCTAAAGGTCCACAGATTACAGAATGCCTCCTGATGTGCTTCGGATGCTACTACTGGTCTTCCACGAATCGATCAAAGCGTAGACAGTTTGACACATTACTCCAAAGGAAAATAGTCGGCTTGGTGCATGTTGTATTCACCCAACAAGCTATTTCTGTGTTTCATCAACACTTTGAAGGTGAACAGATTACTGAATGCCTCCAGATGTGCTTCGGTTACTACTACTGGTCTTCCAGGAATCGATCAAAGCATAGTCAGTTTGAGACATTCCTCCCATGGAGAAAAGTCGGCTTGGTGCATGTTGTATTCAATCCCAAAGCAATTTCTGTGTTTCCGGAACACTCTGAAGGTCCACTGATTACAGAATGCCTCCAGATGTGCTGCGGAAACTACTACTGGTCTCCAAGGAATCGATCAAAGCATAGACAGCTTGCGACATTAATCCGATGGAGTAAAGTCGCCATGGTGCCTGTTGTACTCTATCCCTATACAATTTGGGTTTCATCAACACACTGAAGGTCCACAGATTACAGAATGACTCCAGATGTGCTTAGGATACTACTACTTGTCTCAATGGAATCGATCAAAGCGTAGACAGTTTGGGACATTACTCCCATGGAGAAAACTCGGCTTGGTGCCAGTTGTATTCAATCCCGATGCACTTTCTGTGTTTCATCAACACTCTCAAGGTCCAACAGATTACAGAATGTCTCCAGATATGCTTCGAATACTACTCCTGGTCTCCCAGGAATCGATCAAAGCGTATACAGTTTGAGACATTACTCCAATTGAGAAAAGTCAGCATGTTGCCTGTTGTATTCAATCTAGATGCAATTTCTGTGTTTCATCAACACTCTGAAGGTCCCAAGATTACAGAATGCCTCCAGATGTGTTTCGGTTACTACCACTGGTCTCCCAGTATTCGATCAATGCGTAGACAGTTTGAGACATTACTCCCATGGAGAAAACTCGGCTTGGTGCCTGTTGTATTCTATCCCGATGCAATTTGGGTTTCATCAACACTCTGAAGGTCCACAGATTACAGAATGCTTCCAGATGTGCTTCGGATACTACTACTGTTCTCCCTGGAATCGATCAAAGCGTAGACAGTTTGGGACATTACTCACATGGAGAAAAGTCTGCATGGTGCATGTTGTATTCAATCCCGATGCAATTTCTGTGTTTCATCAGCACTGGGTACGTCCACAGATTACAGAAATGTCTCCAGATATTCTTCGGATACTACTACTGGTCTCCCAGGAATCGATCAACGCGTAGACAGGTTGTGACATTACTCCCATGTAGAAAAGTCGGCCTGGTGCCTGTTGTATTCAATCCCGATGGAATTTCTGTGTGTCATCAACAACCGGAAGGTCCACAGATTACAGAAGGCCTCCAGATGTGCTTCGGGCACTACTACTGGTATCCCAGGAATCGATCAAATCGTAGACAGTTTGAATATTAGTCCCATGGAGAAAAGTCAGCATGGTGCCTGTTCTATTGAATCTCGATGCAATTTCTGTGTTTCATCAACACTCTGAAGGTCCACAGATTACAGAATGCCTCCAGATGTGCATCAGATACTACTACTTGTCTCCCAGGAAACGATCAAAGCGTAGACAGTTTGAGACATTACTCCCATGTAGTAAGTCGGCCTGGTGCCTGTTGTATTCAATCCCGATGCAATTTCTGTGTGTCATCAACAACCGGAAGGTCCACAGATTACAGAATGCCTCCAGATGTGCTTCGGAACTACTACTATCCTCCCATGAATAGATCAAATCGTAGACAGTTTGGGACATTACTCCAATGGTAAATAGTAAGAATGGTGCCTGTTGAATTCAACGCCCAAGCTATTTCTGTGTTTCATCAAAACTTTCAAGGTGAACAGATTACTGAAAGCGTAAAGATATGCTTCGGTTACTACTACTGGTCTTCCAGGAATCGATCAAAATGTAGAGAGTTTGAGACATTACTCCCATGGAGAAAAGTCGGCTTCGTGCATGTTGTATTCAATCCCGATGCAATTTCTGTGTTTCCGCAACACTCTGCACGTCCACGCATTACAGAATGCCTCCAGATGTGCTGCGGATACTACTACTGGTCTCCCAGGAATCGATTAAAACATAGACTATTTGGGACATTACTCCAATGGGGTAAAGTCGGAATGGTGCCTGTTGTATTCTATCCCTATGCAAGTTGGGTTTAATCAACACTGTGAAGGTCCAGAGATTACAGATTTTCACCAGATGTGCTTCGGATACTACTACTGGTCTCCCAGGAATCGTTCAAAGCGTATACAGTTTGGGACATTACTCCCATGGAGAAACGTCGGCATGGTGCATGTTGTATTCAATCCCGATGCAATTTCTGTGTTTCATCAATACTGTCAAAGTCCACGGATTACAGAATGCCTCCATATGTGCTTCGGATAGTACTACTGGTCTCCCAGGAATCGATCAAAGCGTAGACAGTTTGAGACATTACTCCCATGGAACAAAGTCCTCATGGTGCCTGTTGCATGCCATTCCGATGCAACTTCTGTGTTTCGTCAACACTCTGAAGGTCCCCAGATTACAGAATGCCTCCAGATGTGCTTCAGATACTACTACTGGTCCCCAGCAATCGATCAAAGCGTAGACAGTTTGAGACATTACTCCCATGGAGAAAAGTCGTCATGGTTCCTGTTGTATTGAATCCCGATGCAATTTCTGTGTTTCATCAACACTCTGAAGGTCCCAGATAACAGAATGCCTCCAGATGTGCTTCGGATACTGCTACTGGTCTTCCAGGAATAGATCAAAGCGTTGACAGTTTGAGACATTACTCCTATGTAGAAAAGTCGGAATGGTTCCTGTTGTATTTAATCCCGATGCAATTTCTGTGTTTCATCAACAATCGGAAGGGTCAGAGATTACAGAATGCCTCCAGATGTGCTTCGGATACTACTACTGCTCTTTTAGGAATCGATCAAAGCGTAGACAGTTTCAGACATTACTCCCATAGAGAAATGTTGGATTGCTGCCTGTAGTATTGAATCCCGATGCAGTTTCTGTGTTTCCGCAACACTCTGAAGGTTCACAGATTACAGAATGCCTCCAGATGTGCTGTGGATACTACTACTGGTCTCCCAGGAATCTATCAAAGCACAGACAGTTTGGGAGATTACTCCCATGGAGAAAACTCGGCTTGGTGCCTGTTGTATTCAATCCCGATGCACTTTCTGTGTTTCCGCAAGACTCTGATGGTCCACAGATTACCGAATGCCTCCAGATGATCTGCGGATACTACTACTGGTCACCCAGTAATCGATCAAAACATAGACAGTTTGGGACATTACTCCCATGGAGTAAAGTCTGCATGGTGCCTGTTGTATTCTATCCCGATGCAATTTAAGTTTCATCAACACTCTGAAGGTCCACTGATTACAGAATGCTTCCAGATGTGCTTCGGTACTACTACTGTTCTCCCAGGAATCGATCAAAGCGTAGACAGTTTGGGACATTACTCACATGGAGAAAAGTCGGCATTGTGCATGTTGTATTCAATCCCGATGCAATTTCTGTGTTTCATCAGCACTGGGAACGTCCAATGATTACAGAATGTCTCCAGATATTCTTCGGATACTACTACTGGTCTCCCAGGAATCGATCAAAGCGTAGACAGTTTGAGACATTACTCCCATGGAGAATTTGTGCATGATGCCTGTTCTATTCAATCTCGATGCCATTTCTGTGTTTCATCAACACCGTGAAGGTCCACAGATTACAGAATGCCTTCAGATGTGCTTCAGATTCTACTACTGGTCAAAAGGAATCGATCAAAGCATAGACAGTTTGAGACATTACTCCCATGGAGAAAAGTCGGCATGGTGCCTGTTGTATTCAATCCCGATGCAATGTCTGTGTTTCATCAACAATCGGAAGATCCACAGATTACAGAATGCATCCAGATGTGCTTCGGATACTACTACTGTTCTAACAGTAATCGAAAAAAGCGTAGATAATTTGGGACATTACTCCCATGGAGAAAGGTGGACATGGTGCATGTTGTATTCTATCCCTATGCAATTTCAGTTTCATCAACACTCTGAAGTTCCACAGATTACAGAGTGCCTCCAGAAGTGCTTCGTATGCTACTACTATTCTCCCAGGAATAGATCAAAGCGTAGACAGTTTGGGACATTACTATCATGGAGTAAAATGTGCATGGTGTCTGTTGAATTCAATCCAGATGCAATTTCTGTGTTTCATCAACTCTCTGAAGGTCCACAGATTACAGAATGTCTCCAGATGTGCTTCGGATACTACTACTGGTCTTCCAAGAATCGATCAAAGCGTAGACAGTTTGAGACATTACTCCCATGGAGAAAAGTCGACTTGGTGCCTGTTGTAATCAATCCCGATGCAATTTCTGTGTTTCCGCTACACTCTGAAGGTCCACAGATTACAGAATGCCTCCAGATGTGCTGCGGATACTATTACTGGTCTCCCAGGAATCGATCAAAGCATAGACAGTTTGGGACATTACGCCCATGGAGTAAAGTCGGCATGGTGCCTGTTGTCTTCTCTCCCTATGCAATTTGGGTTTCATCAACACTCTGAAGGTCCACTGATTACAGAATGCTTCCAGATGTGCTTCGGTACTACTACTGCTCTTTTAGGAATCGATCAAAGCGTAGACAGTTTCAGATATTACTCCCATGGAGAAATGTTGGATTGCTGCCTGTTGTAATGAATCCCGATGCAGTTTCTGTGTTTCTGCAACACTCTGAAGGTTCACAGATTACAGAATGCCTCCAGATGTGCTGCGGATACTACTACTGGTCTCCCAGGAATCTATCAAAGCACAGACAGTTTGGGAGATTACTCCCATGGAGAAAACTCGGCTTGGTGCCTGTTGTATTCAATCCCGATGCACTTTCTGTGTTTCCGCAAGACTCTGATGGTCTACAGATTACCGAATGCCTCCAGATGATCTGCGGATACTACTACTGGTCACCCAGTAATCGATCAAAACATAGACAGTTTGGGACATTACTCCCATGGAGTAAAGCCTGCATGGTGCCTGTTGTATTCTATCCCGATGCAATTTAAGTTTCACCAACACTCTGAAGGTCCACTGATTACATAATGCTTCCAGATGTGCTTCGGTACTACTACTGTTCTCCCAGGAATCGATCAAAGCGTAGACAGTTTGGGACATTACTCACATGGAGAAAAGTCGGCATTGTGCATGTTGTATTCAATCCCGATGCAATTTCTGTGTTTCATCAGCACTGGGAACGTCCAATGATTACAGAATGTCTCCAGATATTCTTCGGATACTACTACTGGTCTCCCAGGAATCGATCAAAGCGTAGACAGTTTGAGACATTACTCCCATGGAGAATTTGTGCATGATGCCTGTTCTATTCAATCTCGATGCCATTTCTGTGTTTCATCAACACCGTGAAGGTCCACAGATTACAGAATGCCTTCAGATGTGCTTCAGATTCTACTACTGGTCAAAAGGAATCGATCAAAGCATAGACAGTTTGAGACATTACTCCCATGGAGAAAAGTCGGCATGGTGCCTGTTGTATTCAATCCCGATGCAATGTCTGTGTTTCATCAACAATCGGAAGATCCACAGATTACAGAATGCATCCAGATGTGCTTCGGATACTACTACTGTTCTAACAGTAATCGAAAAAAGCGTAGATAATTTGGGACATTACTCCCATGGAGAAAGGTGGACATGGTGCATGTTGTATTCTATCCCTATGCAATTTCAGTTTCATCAACACTCTGAAGTTCCACAGATTACAGAGTGCCTCCAGAAGTGCTTCGTATGCTACTACTATTCTCCCAGGAATAGATCAAAGCGTAGACAGTTTGGGACATTACTATCATGGAGTAAAATGTGCATGGTGTCTGTTGAATTCAATCCAGATGCAATTTCTGTGTTTCATCAACTCTCTGAAGGTCCACAGATTACAGAATGTCTCCAGATGTGCTTCGGATACTACTACTGGTCTTCCAAGAATCGATCAAAGCGTAGACAGTTTGAGACATTACTCCCATGGAGAAAAGTCGACTTGGTGCCTGTTGTAATCAATCCCGATGCAATTTCTGTGTTTCCGCTACACTCTGAAGGTCCACAGATTACAGAATGCCTCCAGATGTGCTGCGGATACTATTACTGGTCTCCCAGGAATCGATCAAAGCATAGACAGTTTGGGACATTACGCCCATGGAGTAAAGTCGGCATGGTGCCTGTTGTCTTCTCTCCCTATGCAATTTGGGTTTCATCAACACTCTGAAGGTCCACTGATTACAGAATGCTTCCAGATGTGCTTCGGTACTACTACTGCTCTTTTAGGAATCGATCAAAGCGTAGACAGTTTCAGATATTACTCCCATGGAGAAATGTTGGATTGCTGCCTGTTGTAATGAATCCCGATGCAGTTTCTGTGTTTCTGCAACACTCTGAAGGTTCACAGATTACAGAATGCCTCCAGATGTGCTGCGGATACTACTACTGGTCTCCCAGGAATCTATCAAAGCACAGACAGTTTGGGAGATTACTCCCATGGAGAAAACTCGGCTTGGTGCCTGTTGTATTCAATCCCGATGCACTTTCTGTGTTTCCGCAAGACTCTGATGGTCTACAGATTACCGAATGCCTCCAGATGATCTGCGGATACTACTACTGGTCACCCAGTAATCGATCAAAACATAGACAGTTTGGGACATTACTCCCATGGAGTAAAGCCTGCATGGTGCCTGTTGTATTCTATCCCGATGCAATTTAAGTTTCACCAACACTCTGAAGGTCCACTGATTACAGAATGCTTCCAGATGTGCTTCGGTACTACTACTGTTCTCCCAGGAATCGATCAAAGCGTAGACAGTTTGGGACATTACTCACATGGAGAAAAGTCGGCATTGTGCATGTTGTATTCAATCCCGATGCAATTTCTGTGTTTCATCAGCACTGGGAACGTCCAATGATTACAGAATGTCTCCAGATATTCTTCGGATACTACTACTGGTCTCCCAGGAATCGATCAAAGCGTAGACAGTTTGAGACATTACTCCCATGGAGAATTTGTGCATGATGCCTGTTCTATTCAATCTCGATGCCATTTCTGTGTTTCATCAACACCGTGAAGGTCCACAGATTACAGAATGCCTTCAGATGTGCTTCAGATTCTACTACTGGTCAAAAGGAATCGATCAAAGCATAGACAGTTTGAGACATTACTCCCATGGAGAAAAGTCGGCATGTTGCCTGTTGTATTCATCCCGATGCAATGTCTGTGTTTCATCAACAATCGGAAGATCCACAGATTACAGAATGCATCCAGATGTGCTTCGGATACTACTACTGTTCTAACAGTAATCGAAAAAAGCGTAGATAATTTGGGACATTACTCCCATGGAGAAAGGTGGACATGGTGCATGTTGTATTCTATCCCTATGCAATTTCAGTTTCATCAACACTCTGAAGTTCCACAGATTACAGAGTGCCTCCAGAAGTGCTTCGTATGCTACTACTATTCTCCCAGGAATAGATCAAAGCGTAGACAGTTTGGGACATTACTATCATGGAGTAAAATGTGCATGGTGTCTGTTGAATTCAATCCAGATGCAATTTCTGTGTTTCATCAACTCTCTGAAGGTCCACAGATTACAGAATGTCTCCAGATGTGCTTCGGATACTACTACTGGTCTTCCAAGAATCGATCAAAGCGTAGACAGTTTGAGACATTACTCCCATGGAGAAAAGTCGACTTGGTGCCTGTTGTAATCAATCCCGATGCAATTTCTGTGTTTCCGCTACACTCTGAAGGTCCACAGATTACAGAATGCCTCCAGATGTGCTGCGGATACTATTACTGGTCTCCCAGGAATCGATCAAAGCATAGACAGTTTGGGACATTACGCCCATGGAGTAAAGTCGGCATGGTGCCTGTTGTCTTCTCTCCCTATGCAATTTGGGTTTCATCAACACTCTGAAGGTCCACTGATTACAGAATGCTTCCAGATGTGCTTCGGTACTACTACTGCTCTTTTAGGAATCGATCAAAGCGTAGACAGTTTCAGATATTACTCCCATGGAGAAATGTTGGATTGCTGCCTGTTGTAATGAATCCCGATGCAGTTTCTGTGTTTCTGCAACACTCTGAAGGTTCACAGATTACAGAATGCCTCCAGATGTGCTGCGGATACTACTACTGGTCTCCCAGGAATCTATCAAAGCACAGACAGTTTGGGAGATTACTCCCATGGAGAAAACTCGGCTTGGTGCCTGTTGTATTCAATCCCGATGCACTTTCTGTGTTTCCGCAAGACTCTGATGGTCTACAGATTACCGAATGCCTCCAGATGATCTGCGGATACTACTACTGGTCACCCAGTAATCGATCAAAACATAGACAGTTTGGGACATTACTCCCATGGAGTAAAGCCTGCATGGTGCCTGTTGTATTCTATCCCGATGCAATTTAAGTTTCACCAACACTCTGAAGGTCCACTGATTACAGAATGCTTCCAGATGTGCTTCGGTACTACTACTGTTCTCCCAGGAATCGATCAAAGCGTAGACAGTTTGGGACATTACTCACATGGAGAAAAGTCGGCATTGTGCATGTTGTATTCAATCCCGATGCAATTTCTGTGTTTCATCAGCACTGGGAACGTCCAATGATTACAGGATGTCTCCAGATATTCTTCGGATACTACTACTGGTCTCCCAGGAATCGATCAAAGCGTAGACAGTTTGAGACATTACTCCCATGGAGAATTTGTGCATGATGCCTGTTCTATTCAATCTCGATGCCATTTCTGTGTTTCATCAACACCGTGAAGGTCCACAGATTACAGAATGCCTTCAGATGTGCTTCAGATTCTACTACTGGTCAAAAGGAATCGATCAAAGCATAGACAGTTTGAGACATTACTCCCATGGAGAAAAGTCGGCATGGTGCTTGTTGTATTCAATCCCGATGCAATGTCTGTGTTTCATCAACAATCGGAAGATCCACAGATTACAGAATGCATCCAGATGTGCTTCGGATACTACTACTGTTCTAACAGTAATCGAAAAAAGCGTAGATAATTTGGGACATTACTCCCATGGAGAAAGGTGGACATGGTGCATGTTGTATTCTATCCCTATGCAATTTCAGTTTCATCAACACTCTGAAGTTCCACAGATTACAGAGTGCCTCCAGAAGTGCTTCGTATGCTACTACTATTCTCCCAGGAATAGATCAAAGCGTAGACAGTTTGGGACATTACTATCATGGAGTAAAATGTGCATGGTGTCTGTTGAATTCAATCCAGATGCAATTTCTGTGTTTCATCAACTCTCTGAAGGTCCACAGATTACAGAATGTCCCCAGATGTGCTTCGGATACTACTACTGGTCTTCCAAGAATCGATCAAAGCGTAGACAGTTTGAGACATTACTCCCATGGAGAAAAGTCGACTTGGTGCCTGTTGTAATCAATCCCGATGCAATTTCTGTGTTTCCGCTACACTCTGAAGGTCCACAGATTACAGAATGCCTCCAGATGTGCTGCGGATACTATTACTGGTCTCCCAGGAATCGATCAAAGCATAGACAGTTTGGGACATTACGCCCATGGAGTAAAGTCGGCATGGTGCCTGTTGTCTTCTCTCCCTATGCAATTTGGGTTTCATCAACACTCTGAAGGTCCACTGATTACAGAATGCTTCCAGATGTGCTTCGGTACTACTACTGCTCTTTTAGGAATCGATCAAAGCGTAGACAGTTTCAGATATTACTCCCATGGAGAAATGTTGGATTGCTGCCTGTTGTATTGAATCCCGATGCAGTTTCTGTGTTTCTGCAACACTCTGAAGGTTCACAGATTACAGAATGCCTCCAGATGTGCTGCGGATACTACTACTGGTCTCCCAGGAATCTATCAAAGCACAGACAGTTTGGGAGATTACTCCCATGGAGAAAACTCGGCTTGGTGCCTGTTGTATTCAATCCCGATGCACTTTCTGTGTTTCCGCAAGACTCTGATGGTCTACAGATTACCGAATGCCTCCAGATGATCTGCGGATACTACTACTGGTCACCCAGTAATCGATCAAAACATAGACAGTTTGGGACATTACTCCCATGGAGTAAAGCCTGCATGGTGCCTGTTGTATTCTATCCCGATGCAATTTAAGTTTCACCAACACTCTGAAGGTCCACTGATTACAGAATGCTTCCAGATGTGCTTCGGTACTACTACTGTTCTCCCAGGAATCCATCAAAGCGTAGACAGTTTGGGACATTACTCACATGGAGAAAAGTCGGCATTGTGCATGTTGTATTCAATCCCGATGCAATTTCTGTGTTTCATCAGCACTGGGAACGTCCAATGATTACAGAATGTCTCCAGATATTCTTCGGATACTACTACTGGTCTCCCAGGAATCGATCAAAGCGTAGACAGTTTGAGACATTACTCCCATGGAGAATTTGTGCATGATGCCTGTTCTATTCAATCTCGATGCCATTTCTGTGTTTCATCAACACCGTGAAGGTCCACAGATTACAGAATGCCTTCAGATGTGCTTCAGATTCTACTACTGGTCAAAAGGAATCGATCAAAGCATAGACAGTTTGAGACATTACTCCCATGGAGAAAAGTCGGCATGGTGCCTGTTGTATTCAATCCCGATGCAATGTCTGTGTTTCATCAACAATCGGAAGATCCACAGATTACAGAATGCATCCAGATGTGCTTCGGATACTACTACTGTTCTAACAGTAATCGAAAAAAGCGTAGATAATTTGGGACATTACTCCCATGGAGAAAGGTGGACATGGTGCATGTTGTATTCTATCCCTATGCAATTTCAGTTTCATCAACACTCTGAAGTTCCACACATTACAGAATGCCTCCAGAAGTGCTTCGTATGCTACTACTATTCTCCCAGGAATAGATCAAAGCGTAGACAGTTTGGGACATTACTATCATGGAGTAAAATGTGCATGGTGCCTGTTGAATTCAATCCGGATGCAATTTCTGTGTTTCATCAACTCTCTGAAGGTCCACAGATTACAGAATGTCTCCAGATGTGCTTCGGATACTACTACTGGTCTTCCAAGAATCGATCAAAGCGTAGACAGATTCAGACACTACTACCATGGAGAAAAGTCGACTTGGTGCCTGTTGTAATCAATCCCGATGCAATTTCTGTGTTTCCGCTACACTCTGAAGGTCCACAGATTACAGAATGCCTCCAGATGTGCTGCGGACACTATTACTGGTCTCCAAGGAATCGATCAAAGCATAGACAGTTTGGGACATTACGCCCATGGAGTAAAGTCGGCATGGTGCCTGTTGTCTTCTCTCCCTATGCAATTTGGGTTTCATCAACACTCTGAAGGTCCCCAGATTACAGAATGCCTCTAGATGTGCTTCGGATACTACTACTGGTCTCCCAGTAATCGAACTAAGCGTAGATAGTTTGGGACATTACCCCCATGTAGAAAGGTGGTCATGGTGCCTGTTGTATTCAATCCCGATGCAATTTCAGTGTTTCATAAGCACTCGGAAGGTCCACAGATTACATAATGCCTCCAGATGTGCTTCGGGTACTACTACTATTCTCCCAGGAGTAGATCAAACGGTAGACAGTTTGGGACATTACTATCATGGAGTAAAATGGGCGTGGCGCCTGTTAAATTCAATCCGGATGCAATTTCTGTGTTTCATGAACACTCTGAAGGTCCACAGATTACAGAATGCCTCCAGATGTGCTTCGGATAGTACTACTGGTCTCCCAGGAATCGAAAAAAGCGTAGACAGTTTGCGACATTACTCCCATCGAGAGAAGTCGGCTTGGTGCATGTTGTATTCAATTCCGATGCAATTTCTGTGTTTCCGCAACACTCTGAAGGTCCACAGATTACAGAATGCCTCCAGATGTGCTTCGGGTACTACTACTGGTCTCCCAAGTTTCGATCAAAGCGTAGACAGATTGGGACATTACTCCCGTGGAGAAAAGTGGGCATGGTGCCAGTTGTATTCAACTCCGATGCAATTTCTGTGTTTCATCAACACTCGGAAGGTCCACAGATTGCAGAATGCCTCCAGATGTGCTTCGGATACTACTACTGGTCATCCACGAATCTATCAAAGCGTAGACAGTTTGAGACATTACGCCAATGGAAAATAGTAAGAATGGTGCCTGTTGAATTCAACGCCCAAACTATTTCTGTGTTTCATCAAAACTTTCAAGGTGAACAGATTACTGAATGCGTAAAGATGTGCTTCGGTTACTACTACTGGTCTTCCAGGAATCGATCAAAGTGTAGAGAGTTTGAGACATTACTCCCATGGAGAAAAGTCGGCTTCGTGCATGTTGTATTCAATCCCGATGCAATTTCTGTATTTCCGCAACACTCTGCACGTCCACGCATTACAGAATGCCTCCAGATGTGCTGCGGATACTACTACTGGTCTCCCAGGAATCGATCAAAGCATAGACTATTTGGGACATTACTCCAATGGGGTAAAGTCGGAATGGTGCCTGTTGTATTCTATCCCTATGCAATTTGGGTTTAATCAACACTGTGAAGCTCCACAGACTACTGAATTTCACCAGATGTGCTTCGGATAGTACTACTGGTCTCCCAGGAATCGTTTAAAGCGTAGACAGTTTGGGACATTACTCCCATGGAGAAAAGTCGGCATGGTGTATGTTGTATTCAATCCCGATGCAATTTCTGTGTTTCATCAACACTGTCAAAGTCCACAGATTACAGAATGCCTCCATATGTGCTTCGGATAGTACTACTGGTGTCCCAGGAATCGATCAAAGCGTAGACAGTTTGAGACATTACTCCCATGGAACAAAGTCCTCATGGTGCCTGTTACATGCCATTCTGATGCAACTTCTGTGTTTCATCAACACTATGAAGGTCCCCAGATTACAGAATGCCTCCAGATGTGCTTCGGATACTACTACTGGTCATCCAGGAATAGATCAAAGCGTTGACAATTTGAGACATTACTCCTATGTAGAAAAGTCGGAATGGTTCCTGTTGTATTGAATCGCGATGCAATTTCTGTGTTTCATCAACAATCGGAAGGTCCACAGAACACAGAATGCCTCCAGATGTGCTTCGGATACTACTACTATTCTCCCAAGGAATAGATCAACGGGGAGACAGTTTGGGACATTACTATCATGAAGTAAAATGTGCATGGTGCCTGTTGAATTCAATCCGGATGCAATTTCTGTGTTTCATCAACTCTCTGAAGGTCCACAGATAACAGAATGTCTCCAGATGTGCTTCGAATACTACTACTGGTCTTCCAAGAATCGATCAAAGCGTAGACAGTTTGAGACATTACTCCCATGGAGAAAAGTCGACTTGGTGGCTGTTGTAATCAATCCCGATGTAATTTCTGTGTTTCCGCTACACTCTGAAGGTCCACAGATTACAGAATGCCTCCAGATGTGCTGCGGCTACTACTACTGGTCTCCCAGGAATCGATCAAAGCATAGACAGTTTGGGACATTACGCCCATGGAGTAAAGTCGGCATGGTGCCTGTTGTCTTCTATCCCTATGCAATTAGGGTTTCATCAACACTCTGAAGGTCCCCAGATTACAGAATGCCTCTAGGTGTGCTTCGGATACTACTACTGGTCTCCCAGTAATCGAACTAAGCGTAGATAGTTTGGGACATTACCCCCATGTAGAAAGGTGGTCATGGTGCCTGTTGTATTCAATCCCGATGCAATTTCAGTGTTTCATCAGCACTCGGAAGGTCCAGAGATTACAGAATGCCTCCAGATGTGCTTCGGGTACTACTACTGGTCTCAAAGGAATCGATCAAAGCGTGGGCAGTTTCCGACATTACTCCCATCGAGAGAAGTCGGCTTGGTGCATGTTGTATTCAATTCCGATGCAATTTCTGTGTTTCCGCAACACTCTGAATGTCCACAGATTACAGAATGCCTCCAGATGTGCTTCGGATACTACTACAGGTCGTCCAGGAATAGATCAAAGCGTAGACAGTTTGAGGCATTACTCCAACGGAAAATAGTCGGCATGGTGCCTGTTGTATTCAACCAACAAGCTATATCTGTGTTTCATCAACACTTTGAAGGTGAACAGATTACTGAATGCCTCCAGATGTGCTTCGGGTACTACTACTGGTCATCCAGGTATCGATCAAAGCGTAGACAGTTTGAGACATTACTCTCATGGAGAAAAGTCGGCTTGGTGCATGTTGTATTCAATACCGATGCAATTTCTGTGTTTCCGCAACACTCTGAAGGTCCACAGATTACAGAATGCCTCCAGATGTGCTTCAGATACTACTACTGGTCCCCAGGAATCGATCAAAGCGTAGACAGTGTGAGACATTACTCCCACGGAGAAAAGTTGGCATCGTGCCTGTTGTATTTAATCCCGATGCAATGTCTGTGTTTCATCAACAATCGGAAGATCCACAATTTACAGGATGCCTCCAGATGTGCTTGAAATACTACTACTGGTCTCCCAGGAAACGATCAAAGCGTAGACAGCTTGAGACATTTCTCCCATGTAGAAAAGTCGGCCTAGTGCCTGTTGTATTCAATCCCGATACAATTTCTGTGTGTCATCAACAACCGGAAGGTCCATAGATTACAGAATGCCTCCAGATGTGCTTCGGCTACTATTACTATTCTCCCAGGAATAGATCAAATCGTAGACAGTTTGGGACATTACTATCATGGAGTAAAATGTGCACGGTGCCTGTTGAATTCAATCCGGATGCAATTTCTGTGTTTCATCAACACTCTGAGGGTCCACAGATTACAGAATGGCTCCAGATGTGCTTCGGATCCTACTACTGGTCTTCCACGAATCGATCAATGCGTAGACAGTTTGAGACATTACTCCAATGGAAAATAGTAAGAATGGTGCCTGTTGAACTCAACGCCCAAGGTATTTCTGTGTTTCATCAACACTTCCAAGGTGAACAGATTACTGAATGCCTCCAGATGTGCTTCGATTACTACTACTGGTCTTTTAGGAATCGATCAAAGCGTAGACAGTTTCAGACATTACTCCCATGGATAAAAGTTGGATTGCTGCCTGTTGTAATCAATCCCGATGCAGTTTCTGTGTTTCCGCAACACTCTGAATGTCCAAAGATTACAGAATGCCTCCAGATGTGCTGCGGATACTACTACTGGTCTTCCAGGAATCTGTCAAAGCACAGACAGTTTGGGAGATTACTCCCATGGAGTAAACTCGGCATGGAGCCTGTTGTATTCCATTCCGATGCAATTTCTGTGTTTCATCAACACTCTGAAGGTCCACAGATTACAGAATGCCTCCAGATGTGCTTCAGATTCTACTACTGGTCAACAGGAATCGATCAATGCGTAGACAGTTTGAGACATAACTCCAATTGAGAAAAGTCAACATGGTTCCTGTTGTATTCAATCTCGATGCAATTTCTGTGTTTCATCAACACTCTGAATGTCCTCAGATTACAGAATGCCTCCAGATGTGCTTCGGTTACTACCACTGGTCTCCCAGGATTCGATCAAAGCGTAGACAGTTTGGGACATTACTCACATGGAGAAAAGTCGGCATTGTGCATGTTGTATTCAATCCCGATGCAATTTCTGTGTTTCATCAGCACTGGGAACGTCCAATGATTACAGAATGTCTCCAGATATTCTTCGGATACTACTACTGGTCTCCCAGGAATCGATCAAAGCGTAGACAGTTTGAGACATTACTCCCATGGAGAATTTGTGCATGATGCCTGTTCTATTCAATCTCGATGCCATTTCTGTGTTTCATCAACACTCTGAAGGTCCACTGATTACAGAATGCCTTCAGATGTGCTTCAGATTCTACTACTGGTCAAAAGGAATCGATCAAAGCATAGACAGTTTGAGACATTACTCCCATGGAGAAAAGTCGGCATGGTGCCTGTTGTCTTCTATCCCTATGCAATTTGGGTTTCATCAACACTCTGAAGATCCCCAGATTACAGAATGCCTCCAGATGTGCTTCGGGTACTACTACTGGTCTCAAAGGAATCGATCAAAGCGTGGAAAGTTTGCGACATTACTCCCATCGAGAGAAGTCGGCTTGGTGCAGGTTTTGTTTCAATTCCGATGCAATTTCTGTGTTTCCGCAACACTCTGAATGTCCACAGATTACAGAATGCCTCCAGATGTGCTTCGGATACTACTACAGGTCGTCCAGGAATAGATCAAAGCGTATACAGTTTGAGGCATTATTCCAACGGAAAATAGTCGGCATGGTGCCTGTTGTATTCAACCAACAAGCTATATCTGTGTTTCATCAACACTTTGAAGGTGAACAGATTACTGAATGCCTCCAGATGTGCTTCGGGTACTACTACTGGTCATCCAGGTATCGATCAAAGCGTAGACAGTTTGAGACATTACTCCCATGGAGAAAACTCGGCTTGGTGCCTGTTGTATTCAATCCCGATGAACTTTCTGTGTTTCCGCAAGACTCTGATGGTCCACAGATCACCGAATGCCTCCAGATGTTCTGCGGATACTACTACTGGTCACCCAGGAATCGATCAAAACATAGACAGTTTGTTACATTACTCCCATGGAGTAAAGTCTGCATGGTGCCTGTTGTATTCTATCCCGATGCAATTTCGGTTTCATCAACACTCTGAAGGTCCACTGATTACAGAATGCTTCCAGATGTGCTTCGGTACTACTACTGTTCTCCCAGGAATCGATCAAAGCGTAGACAGTTTGAGACATTACTCCCATGGAGAATTTGTGCATGATGCCTGTTCTATTCAATCTCGATGCCATTTCTGTGTTTCATCAACACTCAGAAGGTCCACTGATTACAGAATGCCTTCAGATGTGCTTCAGATTCTACTACTGGTCAAAAGGAATCGATCAAAGCATAGACAGTTTGGGACATTACTCACATGGAGAAAAGTCGGCATTGTGCATGTTGTATTCAATCCCGATGCAATTTCTGTGTTTCATCAGCACTGGTAGGTCCACAGATTACAGAATGTCTCCAGATATTCTTCGGATACTACAACTGGTCTCCCAGGAATCGATCAAAGCGTAGACAGTTTGAGACATTACTCCCATGGAGAATTTGTGCATGATGCTTGTTCTATTCAATCTCGATGCCATTTCTGTGTTTCATCAACACTCTGAAGGTCCACTGATTACAGAATGCCTTCAGATGTGCTTCAGATTCTACTACTGGTCAAAAGGAATCGATCAAAGCATAGACAGTTTGAGACATTACTCCCATGGAGAAAAGTCGGCATGGTGCCTGTTGTCTTCTATCCCTATGCAATTTGGGTTTCATCAACACTCTGAAGGTCCCCAGATTACAGAATGCCTCCAGATGTGCTTCGGGTACTACTACTGGTCTCAAAGGAATCGATCAAAGCGTAGACAGTGAGGGACATTACTCCCATGTAGAAAAGTCGGCATGGTGCATGTTGTATTCTATCCCTATGCAATTTCAGTTTCATCAACACTCTGAAGTTCCACAGATTACAGAATGTCTCCAGATGTACTTCGTATACTACTACTATTCTCCCAGGAATAGATCAAAGCGTAGACAGTTTGGGACATTACTATCATGGTGTAAAACGTGCATGGTGCCTGTTGAATTCAATCCGGATGCAATTTCTGTGTTTTATCAACTCTCTGAAGGTCCACAGATTACAGAATGTCTCCAGATGTGCTTCGGATACTACTACTGGTCTTCCAAGAATCGATCAAGGCGTAGACAGTTTGGGACATTACTCCCATGGAGAAAAGTCGACTTGGTGCCTGTTGTAATCAATCCCGATGCAATTTCTGTGTTTCCGCTAAACTCTGAAGGTCCACAGATTACAGAATGCCTCCAGATGTGCTGCGGATACTACTACTGGTCTCCCAGGAATCGATCAAAGCATAGACAGTTTGGGACAACTCATATGGAGTAAAGTCGGCATGGTGCCTGTTGTCTTCTATCCCTATGCAATTTGGGTTTCATCAACACTCAGAAGGTGCACAGATTACAGAATGAGACCAGACGTGCTTCGGAAACTACTACTGGTCTCCCAGGAGTCGATCGAAGCGTAGACTGATGGGGACGTTACTCCCATGGAGAAAAGTGGGAATGGTGCCAGTTGTATTCAATTCCAATGCAATTTCTGTGTTTCATCCACACTCCGAAGGTCCACAGATTACAGAATGCTTTCAGATGTGCTTCTGATACTACTACTGGTCTTCCAGGAATAGGTCAAAGCGTGCACAGTTTGAGACATTACTCTCATTTAGAAATCTCGGCATGGTGCCTGTTGTAGTCAATCCCGATGCAATTTCTGTGTTTCATCAACGCTCTGAAGGTCCACAGATTACAGAATGCCTCGAGATGTGCTACAGAAACTACTACTGGTCTCCCAGTAATCGATAAAAACATATACAAATTTTGAGACACTACTCCCCCGGAGAAAAGACGGCATGGTCCTTGTTGTATTGAATTCCGATGCAAGTTCTGTGCTTCATCAATACTCTGAAAGTCCACAGATTGCAGAATGCCCGCAGATGTGCATCGGATACTACTACTGGTCTCCCAGGAACCGATCTAAACGTAGACAGTTTGGAACATTACTCCAATGGAGAAAAGTCGGCATGGTGCCTGTTGTATTCAATCCCGATGCAATTTCTGTGTTTCATCAACACTCTGAAGGTCCAGGGATTACACAATGCCTCCAGATGTGCTTCGGATACGACTACTGGTCTCCGAGGAATTGATCAAAGCGTAGACAGTTTGAGACATTACTCCCATGGAGAAAAGTCGGCATGGTGCCTGTTGTATTCAATCCCGATGCAATGTCTGTGTTTCATCAACACTCTGAAGGTCCACAGATTGCAGAATGCCCGCAGATGTGCATCGGATACTACTACTGGTCTCCCAGGAACCGATCTAAACGTAGACAGTTTGGAACATTACTCCAATGGAGAAAAGTCGGCATGGTGCCTGTTGTATTCAATCCCGATGCAATTTCTGTGTTTCATCAACACTCTGAAGGTCCAGGGATTACACAATGCCTCCAGATGTGCTTCGGATACGACTACTGGTCTCCGAGGAATTGATCAAAGCGTAGACAGTTTGAGACATTACTCTCATGGAGTAAAATGGGCATGGTGCCTGTTGAATTCCATCCGGAAGCAATTTCTGTGTTTCATCACAATCGGAAGATCCACAGGTTATAGAATGCCTCCAGATGTGCTTCGGATACTACTACTGGTCTCCCAGTAATCGAACAAAGCGTAGATAGTTTGGGACATTACTCCCATGTAGAAAGGTGGGCATGGTGCCTGTTGTATTCAATCCCGATGCAATATCTGTGCTTCATCAACACTCTGAAGGTCCACAGATTACAGAATGTCTCCAGATGTGCTTCGGATACTACTACTGGTCTCCCAGTAATCGAACAAAGCGTAGATACTTTGGGACATTACTCCCATGGAAAAAGGTGGGCATGGTGCCTGTTGTATTCAATCCTGATGCAATATCTGTATGTCATCAACAATCGGAAGGTCCACAGATTACCGAATGCCTCCAGATGTGCTTCGGATGCTACTACTGGTCTTCCAGGAATCGATAAAAGCGTAGACCATGCTGAGACATAACTCCCATGTAGAATGTCGGCATTGTGCCTGTTGTACTCAACCCCGATGCAAATTCTATGTTTCATCAACACTCTGAAGATCCACAGATTACAGATTGCCTCCAGATGTGCTTTGGATACTACTACTGGTGTCCCAGTAATCGAACAAAGCGTAGATAGTTTGGGACATTTATCCCATGGAGAAAGGTGGGCATCTTGCCTGTTGTAGTCAATCCCTATGCAATTTCTGTGTGTCATCAACACTGTGAAGTTCCACAGATTACAGAATGCCTCCAGATGTGCTTCGGATAGTACTACTGGTCTCCCGGGAATCGATCAAAGCGTAGACAGTTTGAGACATTACTCCCATGGAACAAAGTCCTCACGGTGCCTGTTGTATTCAATCCCGATGCAATTTCTGTGTTTCATCAACACTCTGAAGGTCCACAGATTACAGAATGCCTCCAGATGGGCTTCGCATACTACTACTGGTCTTCCAGGAATAAGATCAAATCGTTGACGGTTTGAGACATTACTCCCATGTAGAAAAGTCGGCATTGTGCCTGTTGTATTCCATCGCGATGCAGTTTCAGTGCTTCATCAGCACTCTGAAGGTCCATAGATTACAGAATGTCTCCAGATGTGCTTCGGATACTACTGCTGGTCTTCCAAGAATCGATCAAACCGTAGACAGTTTGAGACATTACTCCTACGGATAAAAGTCGACTTGGTGCCTGTTGTAATCAATCCCGATGCAATTGCTGTGTTTCCGCTACACTCTGAAGGTCCACAGATTACAGAATGCCTCCAGATGTGCTGCGGATACTACTACTGGTCTCCCAGGAATCGACCGAATCATAGACAGTTTGGGACAACTCCCATGGAGTAAAGTCGGCGTGGTGCCTGTTGTCTTCTATCGGTATGCAATTTTGGTTTCATCAACACTCTGAAGGTCCCCAGATTACAGAATGCCTCCAGATGTGCTTCGGATACTACTACCGGTCTCCCAGTAATCGAACTAAGCGTAGATAGTTTGGGACTTTACCTCCATGTAGAAAGGTGGTCATGGTGCCTGTTGTATTCAATCCCGATGCAATTTCAGTGTTTCATCAGCACTCGTAAGGTCCACAGATTACAGAATGCCTCCAGATGTGCTTCGGGTACTACTACTATTCTCCCAGGAGTAGATCAAACGGTAGACAGTTTGGGACATTACTATCATGGAGTAAAATGGGCGTGGCGCCTGTTGAATTCAATCCGGATGCAATTTCTGTGTTTCATCAACACTCTGAAGGTCCCCAAATTACAGAATGCCTCCAGATGTGCTTCGGATAGTACTACTGGTCTCCCAGGAATCGATAAAACCGTAGACAGTTTCAGACATTACTCCCATGGAGAGAAGTCGGCTTGGTGCATGTTGTATTCAATTCCGATGCAATTTCTGTGTTTCCGCAACACTCTGAAGGTCCACAGATTACAGAATGCCTCCAGATGTGCTTCGGGTACTACTACTGGTCTTCCAAGATTCGATCAAAGCGTAGACAGATTGGGACATTACTCCCATGGAGAAAAGTGGGCATGGTGCCAGTTGTATTCAACTCCGATGCAATTTCTGTGTTTCATCAACACTCGGAAGGTCCACAGATAACAGAATGCCTCCAGATGTGCTTCGGATACTACTACTGGTCTTCCAGGAATAGGTCAAAGCGTGCACAATTTGAGAAATTACTCCCATGGAGAGTAGTTGCCATGGCATCTGTTGTATTAAATCCAGATGCAATTTCTATCTTTCATCAACACTCTAAAAGTCTATAGATTACAGAATGCCTCGAGATGTGCTGTGGATACTACTACAAGTCGCCCAGGTATCGATCAAAGCGTAGACAGTTTGGGACATTACTACCATGTAGAAAAGTCGGCATGGTGTGTGTTGTATTAAATCCCGATGCAATTTCTGTGTTTCATAAACACTCAGAAGGTACACAGATTACAGAATGAAACCAGATGTGCTTCGGAAACTACTACTGGTCTCCCAGGAGTCGATCAAAGCGTAGACAGATGGGGACGTTACTCCCATGGAGAAAAGTGGGCATGGTGCCAGTTGTATTCAATTCCAATGCAATTTCTGTCTTTCATCCACACTCCGAAGGTCCACAGATTACAGAATGCTTTCAGATGTGCTTCGGACACTACTACTGGTCTTCCAGGAATAGGTCAAAGCGTGCACAGTTTGAGACATTACTCTCATTTAGAAAACTCGGCATGGTGCCTGTTGTAGTCAATCCCGATGCAATTTCTGTGTTTCATGAACGCTCAGAAGGTCCACAGATTACAGAATGAGTCGAGATGTGCTACAGATACTACTACTGGTCTCCCAGTAATCGATAAAAACATATACAAATTTTGAGACACTACTCCCATGGAGAAAAGACGGCATGGTCCTTGTTGTATTGAATTCCGATGCAAGTTCTGTGCTTCATCAATACTCTGAAAGTCCACAGATAGCAGAATGCCCGCAGATATGCATCGGATACTACTACTGGTCTCCCAGGAACCGATCAAAACGTAGACAGTTTGGAACATTACTCCAATGGAGAAAAGTCGGAATGGTGCCTGTTGTATTCAATCCCGATGCAATTTCTGTGTTTCATCAACACTCTGAAGGTCCAGGGATTACACAATGCCTCCAGATGTGCTTCGGATACGACTACTGGTCTCCGAGGAATTGATCAAAGCGTAGACAGTTTGAGACATTACTCCCATGGAGAAAAGTCGGCATGGCGCCTGTTGTATTCAATCCCGATGCAATGTCTGTGTTTCATCAACACACTCTGAAGGTCCACAGATTACAGAATGCCTCCAGATGTGCTGCGGATACTACTACTGGTCTCCCAGGAACCGATCAAAGCGTAGACAGTTTGAGACATTACTTCCATGGAGATAAGTCGGCATGGTGCCTGTTGTATTCAATCCCGATGTAATGTCTGTGTTTCATAAACAATCGGAAGATCCACAGATTACACAATGCATCCAGATATGCTTCGGATACTACTACTGGTCTCTCAGTAACCGAACAAAACGTAGATAATTTGGGACTTTACTCCCATGGGGAAAGTTGGGCATTGTGCCTGTTGTATTCAATCCCGATGCATTATCTGTGCTTCATCAACACTCTGAAGGTCCACAGATTACAGAATGTCTCCAGATGTGCTTCGGATACTACTACTGGTCTCCCAGTAATCGAACAAAACGTAGATAGTTTGGGACATTACTCCCATGGAGAAAGGTGGGCATGGTGCCTGTTATATTCAATCCTGATGCAATTTCTGTATGTCATCAACAATCGGAAGGTCCACAGATTACAGAATGCCTCCAGATGTGCTTCGGATACTACTACTGGTCTTCCATTAATCGATAAAAGCGTAGACAGTTTGAGACATAACTCCCATGTAGAATGTCGGCATTGTGCCTGTTGTACTCAACCCCGATGCAAATTCTATGTTTCATCAACACTCTGAAGATCCACAGTTTACAGATTGCCTCCAGATGTGCTTCGGATACTACTACTGGTCTCCCAGTAACCGAACAAAACGTAGATAATTTGGGACATTACTCCCATGGGGAAAGTTGGGCATGGTGCCTGTTGTATTCAATCCCGATGCAATATCTGTGCTTCATCAACACTCTGAAGGTCCCCAGATTACAGAATGTCTCCAGATGTGCTTCGGATACTACTACTGGTCTCCCAGTAATCGAACCAAACATAGATAGTTTGGGTCATTACTCCCATGGAGAATGGTGGGCATGGTGCCTGTTGTATTCAATCCCGATGCAATTTCTGTGTATCATCAACACTCTGACGGTCTACAGATTACAGAATGCCTAAAGATGTGCTTCGGATACTACTACTGGTCTCCCAGGAATAGATCAAAGTGTAGACAGTTTGGGACATTACTCCCATGGAGAAAGGTTGGCATGGTGCCTGTTGTATTCAATCCCGATGCAATTTCTGTGTTTCATCAACACTCTGAAAGTCCACAGATTACAGAATGCCTCCAGATGTGCTTCGGATACTACTACTGGTCTTCCAGGAATAGATCAAAGCGTTGACTGTTTGAGACATTACTCCCATGTAGAAAAGTCGGCATTGTGCCTGTTGTATTCCATCCCGATGCAATTTCAGTGCGTCATCAGCACTCGGAAGGTCCACAGATTACATAATGATTAGAGATGTGCTTCGGATACTACTACTATTCTCCCAGGAATATATTTAAGCGTAGACAGTTTGGTACATTACTATCATGGAGTAACTTGGCATGGTGCCTGTTGAATTGAATCCGGATGCAATATCTGTGTTTCGTCAACAATCGGAATCTCTACAGATTACAGAATGACTATAGATGTGCTTCGGATACTACTACTGGTCTCCCATTAATCGAACAAATCGTAGATACTTTGGGACATTTCTCCCATGGAAAAAGGTGGGCATGGTGCCTGTTGCATTCAATCCCGATGCAATTTCTGTGTGTCATCAACACTCTGAAGTTCCACAGATTACGGAATGCCTCCAGATGTGCTTCGGATACTAGTACTGGTCTCCCAGTAATCGAATAAAGCATAGATAGTTTGGGACATTACTCCCATGGAGAACGGTGGGCATGGTTCATGTTGTATGCAATCCCCATGCAATTTCTGTGCATCATCAACACTCTGAAGGTCCACAGATTACAGAATGCCCCCAGATGTGCTTCAAATACTACTACTGGTCTTCCACGAATCGATCAAAGCGTAGACAGTTAGAGACATTACCCCAATGGAAAATAGTCGGCATGGTGCCTGTTGTATTCAACCCCCAAGCTATTTCTGTGTTTCATCAACATTTTGAAAGTGAACAGATTACTGAATGCCTCCAGATGTGCTGCGGATACTACTACTGGTCTCCCAGGAATCGATCAAAGCATAGACATTTTGGGACATTACTCCCATTTAGCAAAGTGAGCATGGTGCCTGTTGTATTCAATCTCGATGCAATTTCTGTGTTTCATCAACACTCTTAAGGTCCACAGATTACAGAATGCCTCCCATGGAGAAAAGTCGGCATGGTGCCTGTTGTATTCAAAACCGATGCGATTTCTGTGTTTCATCAATAATCGGAAGGTCCACAGATTACAGAATGCCTCCAGATGTGCTTCGGATACTACCACTATTCTCCCAGGAAGCGATCAAAGCGTAGACAGTTTGAGACATTACTCCCATGTGGAAAAGTCGGCATGGTGCCGGTTGTATTCAATCCCTATGCAATTTCTGTGTTTAAACAACACTCTGATGGTCCACAGATTACAGAATGCCTCCAGATGTGCTCGGGTACCACTACTGGTCTCCCAGGAATCGATCAAAGCGTAGACAGTTTGAGACAATACTCCCATTTAGAAAAGTCAGCATGGTGCCTGTTGTATTCAATCTCGAGGCAATTTCTGTGTTTCATCAACACTCTGAAGGTCCACAGATTACAGAATGCCTCCAGATGTGCTTCAAATACTACTAATATTCTCTCAGGAATAGATCAATGCGTAGACAGTTTGGGACATTACTATCATAGAGTAAAATGTGCATGGTGCCTGTTGAATTCAATCCGGATGCAATTTCTGTGTTTCGTCAACAGGCTGAAGGTCCAGAGATTACAGAATGCCTCCAGATTCGATTCGGATACTACTACTGGTCTTCCAAGAATCGATCAAATCGTAGACAGTTAGAGACATTACTCCAATGGAAAATAATGGGCATGGTGCCTTTTGTATTCAACCCCCAAGCTATTTCTGTGTTCCATCAACACTTTGAAGGTGAACAGATTACTTAATGCCTCCAGATGTGCTTCGGTTACTACTACTGGTCTTCCAGGAATCGATCAAAGCGTAGACAATTTGAGACATTACTCCCATGGAGAAAAGTCAGCATGGTGCCTGTTGTATTCAATCTCGATGCAATTTCTGTGTTTCATCAACACTCTGAAGGTCCACATATTACGGAATGCCTCCAGATGTTCTTCGGGTAATACTACTGGTCTCCCAGGAATCGATCAAAGCGTAGACAGTGTGGGGCATTACTCCCATGGAGAAATGTCGGCACGGAGATTGTTGTATACAATCCCGATGCAATTTCTGTGTTCCATCAACAATGTGAAAGTCCACAGATTACAGAGGGCCTCCAGATGTGCTTCGGATACTACTACTGGCCTTCCAGGAATAGATCAAAGCGTTGACCGTTTGAGACATTACTCCCATGGAGAAAAGTCGGCATGGTGACTGTTGTAGTCACTCCCGATGCAATTTCTGTGTGGCATCAACACTGTGAAGTTCCACATATTACAGAGTGCCTCCAGATGTGCTTCACATACTACTACTGGTCCCCAGGAATCGATCAAAGCGTAGACAGTTTAAGACATTACTCCCATGGAGAAAAGTGGGTATGGTACCTGATGTAGTCAATCCCGATGCCATTTCTGTGTGGCATCAACACTGTGAAGTTCCACAGATTACAGAGTGCCTCCAGATGTGCTTCACATACTACTACTTGTCCCCAGGAATCGATCAAAGCGTAGACAGTTTGAGACATTACTCCCATGGAGAAAAGTCGGCATGGTGCCTGTTGTATTCAATCCCAATGTAATGTCTGTGTTTCATCAACACTCTGAAAGTCCCCAGATTACGGAATGCCTCCAGATGTGCTTCGGAAACTACTACTGGTCTTCCAGGAATAGATCAAAGCTTTGACAGTTTCAGACATTACTCCCATGGAGTAAAATGTGCATGGTGTCTGTTGAATTCAATCCGGATGTAATTTCTGTGTTTCATCAACACTCTGAAGGTCCACAGATTACAGATTGCCTCCAGATGTGCTTCGGAAACTACTACTGGTCTTCCACGAATCGACCAAAACGTAGACACTTTGAGACATTACTCCAATGGAAAATAGTCGGCATGGTGCCTATTTTATTCAACCCCCAAGCTATTTCTGTGTTTCGTCAACACTTTGAAGGTGAACAGATTACTGAATGCCTCCAGATGTGCTTCGGATACTTCTGCTGGTCTCCCAGAAATCGATCAAAGTGTATACAGTTTTTTACATTACTCCCATGGAGAAAAGTCAGCATGGTGCATGTTGTATTCAATTCCGATGCAATTTCTGTGTTTCATCAACACACAGAAGGTCCAGAGATTACAGAATGCCTCCAGATGTGCTTCGGGTACTACTACTGGTCTCCCAGGAATCAATCAAAGCCTAGACAGTGTGGGACATTTCTCCCAGGGAGAAATGTGGGCATGTTGCCGGTTGTATTCAATCCCGATGCTATTTCTGTGTTTCATCAACACTCTGAGAGTCCACAGATTACAGAATGCATCCAGATGTGCTTCGGATACTACTACTGGTCCCAGGAATCGATCAAAGGTAAGACAGTTTGAGAAATTACTCCCATGGAGAAAAGTCGGCATGGTGCCTGTTGTATTCCATCCTAATGCAATGTCTGTGTTTCATCAACAATCGGAAGGTACACAGAATACAGAGTGTCTCCAGATGTGCTTCGGATACTACTACTGGTCTTCCAGGAATCGATAAAACCGTAGACTGTTTGAGACATTACTCCCATAGACAGAAGTCTGCATGGACCCTGTTGTATTCAATCCCGATGAAAACTGTATGTTTCATCAACATTCTGAAGATCCACATATTAGAGAAAGCCTCCAGATGTGCTTCGGATACTACTACAGGTCTCCCATTAATCGAACAAATCGTAGATAGTTTGGGACATTTCTCCCATGGAGAGAGGTGGGCATGGTGCCTGTTGTATTCAATCCCGATGCAATTTCTGTGTGTCATCAAAACTCTGAAATTCCACAGATTACAGAATGCCTCTAGATGTGCTTCGGATACTATTACTGGTCTCCCAGTAATAGAACAAAGCATAGGTAGTTTGGGACATTACACTTATGGAGAAAGGTGGGCATGGTGCATGTTGTATGTAATCCCAATGAAATTTCTGTGCCTCATCAAAACTCCGAAGGTTAACAGATTACAAAATGCCTCCAGATGTGCTTCAAAAACTACTACTGGTCTCCCAGGAAACGATCAAAGCGTACACAGTTTGAGACATTTCTCCAATGGAAAATAGTTTGCATGGTGCCTGTTGTATTCAACCCCCAAGCTATTTCTGTGTTTCATCAACACTTTGAAAGTGAACTGATTACTGAATGCCTCCAGATGTGCTTCGGTTACTACTACTGGTGTTAAAGGAATCGATCAAAAAGTAGACAGTTTGAGACATCACTCCCATTTAGAAAAGTCAGCATGGTGCCTGTCGTATTCAATCTCGATGCAATTACTGTGTTTCATCAACACTCTGAAGGTCCACAGATTACAGAATGCCTCCAGATGTGCTTCAGATACTACTACTGGTCTCCCAGGAAACGATCAAAGCGGAGACAGTTTGAGACATTACACCCATGTAGAAAAGTCGGCATGGTGCCTGTTGTATTCAGTCCCGATGCACTTTCTGTGCTTCATCAACACTCTGAAGGTCCACAGATTACAGAATACCTCCAGATGTGCTTCGGGTACTACTACTGGTCTCCCAGGAATCGATCAATGCGTAGACAGTGTGGGACATTACTCCCATGGAGAAATGTCGGCACGGAGAATGTTGTATACAATCCCGTTGCAATTTCTGTGTTTCATCAACAATGTGAAAGTCCACAGATTACAGAAGGCCTCATGATGTGCTTCGGATACTACTACTGGCCTTCCAGGAATAGATCAAAGCGTTGACCGTTTGTGACATTACTCCCATGGAGAAAAGTGGGCATGGTGCCTGTTGTATTCAATCCCGATGCAATTTCTGTGTTTCATCAATAATCGGAAGGTCCACAGATTACAGAATGCCTAGAGATGTGCTTCGGATACTACTACTATTCTCCCAAGAATAGATCAAAGCGTAGACAGTTTGGGACATTACTATCATGGAGTAACTTGGCATGGTGCCTGTGGAATTGAATCCGGATGCAATTTCTGTGTTTCGTCAACAATCGGAAGCTCTACAGATTACAGAATGACTCCAGATGTGCTTCGGATACTACTACTGGTCTCCCATTAATCGAACAAATCGTAGATAGTTTGGGACATTGCTCCCATGGAGAAAATTCGGTATGGTGCCTGTTGTATTTAGTCCCGATGCAATTTCTGTGTTTCATCAACACTCTGAAGATCCACAGATTACAGAATGGGTATAGAGGTGCTTCGGATACTAGTACTGGACTCCAAGTAATCGAACAAAGCATAGATAGTTTGGGACATTCCTCCCATGGAGAAAGGTGGGCATGGTGCATGTTTTATGCAATCCCCATGCAATTTCTGTGCTTCATCAACACCCTGAAGGTCCACAGATTACAGAATGCCTCCAGATGTGCTTCAAATACTACTACTGGTCTCCCAGGAAACGATCAAAGCGTAGACAGTTTATGACATTACTATCATGGAGTAAAATGTGCATGGTGCCTGCACAACAATCGGAGAAAGGTGGGCATGGTGCCTGTTGTATTCAGTCCGAATGCAATTTCTGTGTTTCATCAACAGTCTGAAGGTCCAGAGATTACAGAATGCCTCCAGATGTGATTCGGATACTACTACTGGCCTTCCACGAATCGATCAAAGCGTAGACAGTTAGAGACATTACTACAATGGAAAATAGTAGGCATGGTGCCTGTTGTATTCAACCCCCAAGCTATTTCTGTGTTTCATCAACATTTTGAAAGTGAACAGATTACTGAATGCCTCCAGATGTGCTGCGGATACTACTACCGGTCTCACAGGAATCGATCAAAGCATAGACATTTTGGGACATTACTCCCATGGAGTAAAGTCGGCATGGTGCCTGTTGTATTCAATCCCGATGCAATTTCTGTGTTTCCGCAACACTCTGATGAACCACAGATTACAGAATGCCTCCAGATGTGCTGCGGATACTACTACTGGTCTCCCAGGAATCGACCAAAGCGTAGACAGTTTGAGACATTACTCCCATTTTGAAAAGTCAGCATGGTGCCTGTTGTATTCAATCTCGATGCAATTTCTGTGTTTCATCAACACTCTGAAGGTCCACAGATTACAGAATGCCTCCAGATGTGCTTCAGATACTACTACTGGTCTCCCAGGAAACGATCAAAGCGTAGACAGATTGAGACATTACTCCCATGTAGAAAAGTCGGCATGGTGCCTTTTGTATTCAATCCCAATGCAATTTCTGTGTTTCATCAACAATCGGACGGTCCACAGATTACAGAATGGCTCCAGATGTGCTTCGGATGCTACTACTATCCTCCCAGGAATAGACAAAGCGTAGACAGTTTTGGACATTACTATCATGGAGTAAAATTGGCATGGTGCCTGTTGAATTCAATCCGGATGCAATTTCTGTGTTTCATCAGCAATCGGAGGTTTACAGATCACAGAATGACTCCAGATGTGCATTTGATACTACTACTGGTCTCTCATTAATCGAACAAATCGTAGTTAGTTTGGGACATTTCTCCCATGGTGAAAGGTGGGCATTGTGCCTGTTGTATTCAATCCCGATACAATTTCTGTGTGTCATCAACACTCTGAAGTTCCACAGATTACAGATTGCCTCCAGATGTGCTTCGGATACTATTACTGGTCTCCCAGTAATCGAACAAAGCATAGACAGTTTGAGACATTACTCCCATGGAGAAAGGTCGGCTTGGTGCCTGTTGTATTCAATCCCGATGCAATTTCTATGCTTCATCAACACACTGAAGGTCCACAGATTACAGAATGCCTCCAGATGTGGTTCGGGTACTACTACTGGTCTCCCAGGAGTCGATCAAAGCGTAGACAGTGTGGGACATTACTCCCATGGAGAAATGTCGGCACGGTGCCTGTTGCATACAACCCCGATGCAATTTCTGTGTTTCATCAATAATCGAAAGGTCCACAGATTACAGAATGCCTCCAGATGTGCTTAGGATACTACTACTATTCTCCCAGGAATAGATAAAAGCGTAGACAGTTTGGGACATTACTATCATGGAGTAAAATTGGCATGGTGTCTGTTGAATTCAATGCGGATGCAATTTCGTTGTTTCATCAACAATCGGAAGCTCTACAGATTACAGAATGACTCAGGATGTGCTTCGGATACTACTACTGGTCTCCCATTAATCGAACAAAACGTTGATAGTTTGGGACATTTCTCCCATGGAGAAAGGTGGGCATGGTGCCTGTTGTATGCAATCCCGATGAAATTTCTGTGTTTCATCAATAATCGGAAGGTCCACAGATTACAGAATGCCTCCAGATGTGCTTCGGATACTACCACTATTCTCCCAGGAAGCGATCAAATCGTAGACAGTTTGAGACATTACTCCCATGTAGAAAAGTCGGCATGGTGCCTGTTGTATTCAATCCCTATGCAATATCTGTGTTTAAGCAACACTCTGAAGTTCCACAGATTACAGAATGCCCCAGATGTGCTTCGGATACTATTACTGGTCTCCCAGTAATCGAACAAAGCATAGATAGTTTGGGACATTACTCCCATGGAGAAAGGTGGGCATGGTGCCTGTTCTATGCAATCCTGATGCAATTTCTGTGCTTCATGAACACTCTGAAGGTCCACAGATTACAGAATGCCTCCAAATGTGCTTCAAATACTACTACTGGTCTCCCAGGAAACGATCAAACCGTAGACAGTTTAAGACATTACTCCCATGTAGAAAAGTCGGCATGGTGCCTGTTGTATTCAGTCCCGATGCACTTTCTGTGCTTCATCAACACTCTGAAGGTCCACAGATTACAGAATGCCTCCAGATGTGCTTCGGATACTACTACTGGTCTCTCATTAATCGAACAAATCGTAGATAGTTTGGGACATTTCTCCTATGGTGAGAGGTGGGCATTGTGCCGGTTGTATCCAATCCCGATGCAATATCTGTGTGTCATCAACACTCTGAAGTTCCTCAGATTACAGAAGGTCTCCAGATGTGCTTCGGATACTACTACTGGCCTTCCAGGAATAGATCAAAGCGTTGACCGTTTGAGACATTACTACCATGGAGGAAAGTTGGCATGGTGCCTGTTGTAATCAATCCCAATGCAATTTCTGTGTTTCATCAATAATCGGAAGGTCCACAGATTACAGAATGCCTCCAGATGTGCTTCAGATACTACTACTATTCTCCCAGGAATAGATAAATGCGTAGACAGTTTGGGACATTACTATCATGGAGTAAAATTGGCATGGTGCCTGTTGAATTCAATCCGGATGCAATTTCTGTGTTTCATCAACAATCGGAAGCTCTGCAGATTACAGAATGACTCCAGATGTTCTTCGGATACTACTACTGGTCTCCCATTAATCGAACAAATCGTAGATAGTTTTGGACATTTCTCCCATGGAGAAAGGTGTTCATGGTCCCTGTTGTATTCAATCCCGATGCAATTTCTGTGCTTCATCAACACTCTGAAGGTCCACAGATTACAGAATGCCTCCAGATGTGCTTCAGATACTACTACTGGTCTCCCAGGAATGGATCAAAACGTAGACAGTTTGAGACATTACTCCGATTTAGAAAAGTCAGCATGGAGCCTGTTGTATTTAATCTCGATGCAATTTCTGTGTTTCATCAACACTCTGAAGGTCCACAGATTACAGAATGCTTCCAGATGCGATTCAGATACTTCTACTGGTCTCCCAAGAAACGATCAAAGCGTAGAAAGTTTGAGACATTAGTCCCATGTAGAAAAGTCGGCATGGTGCTGTTGTATTCAATCCCGATGCAATTTCTGTGTTTCATTAACAATCGGAAGGTCCACTGATTACAGAATCCCTCCAGATGTGCTTCGGATATTACTAATATTCTCTCAGGAACAGATCAAAACGTAGACAGTTTGTGACAATACTATCATGGAGTAAAAAGTGCATG
Organism: Schistocerca gregaria; assembly: GCF_023897955.1. Taxonomy (NCBI): domain Eukaryota; kingdom Metazoa; phylum Arthropoda; class Insecta; order Orthoptera; family Acrididae; genus Schistocerca; species Schistocerca gregaria. Next base: position 155,644 of record NW_026061745.1, read on the forward strand.
GTGCCTGTTGAATTCAATCCATATGCAATTTCTGTGTTTCATCAATACTCTGAAGGTCCACAGATTACAGAATGCCTCCAGATGTGCTTCGGATACTACTACTGGTCTCCCAGGAATCGATCAAAGCGTAGACAGTGTGGGACATTACTCCAATGGAAAATAGTCGGCATGGTGCCTATTGTATTCAACCCCCAAGCTATATCTGTGCTTCATCAACACATTGAAGGTGAACAGATAACTGAATGCCCCCAGATGTGCTTCGGTCACTACTACTGGTGTTCCAGGAATCGACCAAATCGTAGACACTTTGAGACATTACTCCCATGGAGAAAACTCGGCTTAATGCCTGTTGTATTCAATCCCGATGCAATTTCTGTGTTTCCGCATCACTCTGATGGTCCACCGATTACAGAATGCCTCCAGATGTGCTGTGGATACTACTACTGGTCACCCAGGAATCGATGAAAGCATAGACAGTTTGGGACATTACTCCCATGGAGTAAAGTCGGCCTGGTGCCTGTTGTATTAAATCCCGATGCAATTTCTGTGTGTCATCAACAATCGGAAGGTCCTCAAATTACAGAATGCCTCCAGATGTGCTTCGGATACTACTACTGGTCTTTCACGAATCGATCAAATCGTAGACAGTTTGAGACATTACTCCAATGGATAATAGTAAGCATGGTGCCTGTTGTATGCAACGCCCAAGTTATTTCTGTGTTTCATCAACGCTTTGAAGGTCAACAGATTACAGAATGCCTCCAGATGTGCTACGGTTACTACTACTGGTCTTCCATGAATCGATCATATCGTAGACAGTTTGAGACATTACTCCCATGGAGAAAAGTCGGCTGGGTGCATGTTGTATTCAATCCCGATGCAATTTCTGTGTTTCCGCAACACTCTGAAGGTGAACAGATAACAGAATGCCTCCAGATGTGCTGCGGATACTACTACTGGTCTCCCAGGAATCGTTCAAAGCGTAGACAGTGTGGGACATTACTCCAATGGAAAATAGTCGGCATGGTGCCTATTGTATTCAACCCCCAAGCTATATCTGTGTTTCATCAACACATTGAAGGTGAACAGATAACTGAATGCCCCCAGATGTGCTTCGGTCACTACTACTGGTGTTCCAGGAATCGACCAAATCGTAGACACTTTGAGACATTACTCCCATGGAGAAAACTCGGCTTAATGCCTGTTGTATTCAATCCCGATGCAATTTCTGTGTTTCCGCATCACTCTGATGGTCCACCGATTACAGAATGCCTCCAGATGTGCTGTGGATACTACTACTGGTCACCCAGGAATCGATGAAAGCATAGACAGTTTGGGACATTACTCCCATGGAGTAAAGTCGGCCTGGTGCCTGTTGTATTAAATCCCGATGCAATTTCTGTGTGTCATCAACAATCGGAAGGTCCTCAAATTACAGAATGCCTCCAGATGTGCTTCGGATACTACTACTGGTCTTTCACGAATCGATCAAATCGTAGACAGTTTGAGACATTACTCCAATGGATAATAGTAAGCATGGTGCCTGTTGTATGCAATGCCCAAGTTATTTCTGTGTTTCATCAACGCTTTGAAGGTCAACAGATTACAGAATGCCTCCAGATGTGCTACGGTTACTACTACTGGTCTTCCATGAATCGATCATATCGTAGACAGTTTGAGACATTACTCCCATGGAGAAAAGTCGGCTGGGTGCATGTTGTATTCAATCCCGATGCAATTTCTGTGTTTCCGCAACACTCTGAAGGTGAACAGATAACAGAATGCCTCCAGATGTGCTGCGGATACTACTACTGGTCTCCCAGGAATCGTTCAAAGCGTAGACAGTTTGGGACATTACTCCCATGGAGAAAAGTCGGCATGATGCTTGTTGTATTCAATCCCGATGCAATTTCTGTGTTTCATCAACACTCTCAAGGTCCACAGATTAAGAATGCTTCCAGATGTGCTTCGGACAGTACTACTGGTCTCCCAGGAATCGATCAAACCGTAGACAGTTTGAGACATTACTCCAATGGAAAATAGTCGGCATGGTGCCTGTTGTACTCAACCCCCTAGCTATTTCTGTGCTTCATCAACACTTTGAAAGTGAACAGATTACTGAATGCCTCCAGATGTGCTTCGGTTACTACTACTGGTCTCCCAGGAATCGATCAAAGCGTAGACAGTTTGGGACATTACTCCCATGGAGAAAAGTTGGCATGGTGCATGTTGTATTCATTCCCGATGCAATTTCTGTGTTGCATCAACACTCTCAAGGTAGACAGATTACAGAATGTCTCCAGATATGCTTCGAATACTACTACTGGTCTCACAGGAATCGATCAAAGCGTATACAGTTTAAGACATTACTCCAATCGAGAAAAGTCAGCATCGTGCCTGTTGTATTCAATCCCCATGCAATTTCTGTGTTTCATCAACACTCTGAAAGTCCACAGATTACAGAATGCCTCCAGATGTGCTTCGTATACTACTACTGGTCTCCCAGGAATCGATCAAAGCGTCGACAGTTTGAGACATTACTCCCATGGAGAAAAGTGGTCATGGTGCCTGATCTATTCAATCCCGATGCAATGTCTGTGTTTCATCAACAATCGGAAGATCCACAGATTACACAATGCCTCCATATGTGCTTCGGATACTACTACTATTCTCTCAGGACTAGAACAAAGCGTAGACAGTTTGGGACATTACTATCATGGAGTAAAATGGGCATGGTGCCTGTTGAATTCAATGCGGATGCAATTTCTGTGTTTCATTAACAATCGGAAGATCCACAGATTACAGAATGACTCCAGATGTGCTTCGGATACTACTACTGGTCTCCCATTAATCGAACAAAACGTAGATACTTTCTGACATTACTCCCATGGAGAAAGGTGGGCCTGGTGCCTGTTGTATTCAATCCCGATGCTATTTCTGTGTGTCATTAACACTCTGAAGTTTCACAAATTACAGAATGCCCCCAGATGTGCTTCGTATACTACTACTGGTCTCCCAGTAATCGAACAAAGCGTAGATAGTTTGGGACATTACTCCCATGGAGAAAGGTGGGCATGGTGCCTGTTGTATTCAATCCCGATGCAATTTCTGTGCTTCATCAACACTCTGAAGGTCCACAGATTACAGAATGCCTCCAGATGTGCTTCGGAAACTACTACTGGTCTTCCAAAAATCGATCAAAGCGTATACAGTTTGGGACATTACTCCCATGGAGTAAAGTCGGCATGGTGCCTGTTGTGTTCTATCCCGATGCAATTTGGGTTTCATCAACACTCTGTAGGTCCACAGATTACAGAATGCCTCCAGATGTGCTTCGGATACTACTACTGGTCTTTCACGAATCGATCAAATCGTAGACAGTTTGAGACATTACTCCAATGGATAATAGTAAGCATGGTGCCTGTTGTAAGCAACGTCCAAGTTATTTCTGTGTTTCATCAACGCTTTGAAGGTCAACAGATTACAGAATGCCTCCAGATGTGCTACGGTTACTACTACTGGTCTTCCATGAATCGATCATATCGTAGACAGTTTGAGACATTACTCCCATGGAGAAAAGTCGGCTGGGTGCATGTTGTATTCAATCCCGATGCAATTTCTGTGTTTCCGCAACACTCTGAAGGTGAACAGATAACAGAATGCCTCCAGATGTGCTGCGGATACTACTACTGGTCTCCCAGGAATCGTTCAAAGCGTAGACAGTTTGGGACATTACTCCCATGGAGAAAAGTCGGCATGATGCTTGTTGTATTCAATCCCGATGCAATTTCTGTGTTTCATCAACACTCTCAAGGTCCACAGATTAAGAATGCTTCCAGATGTGCTTCGGACAGTACTACTGGTCTCCCAGGAATCGATCAAACCGTAGACAGTTTGAGACATTACTCCAATGGAAAATAGTCGGCAAGGTGCCTGTTGTACTCAACCCCCTAGCTATGTCTGTGCTTCATCAACACTTTGAAAGTGAACAGATTACTGAATGCCTCCAGATGTGCTTCGGTTACTACTACAGGTCTCCCAGGAATCGATCAAAGCGTAGACAGTTTGGGACATTACTCCCATGGAGAAAAGTTGGCATGGTGCATGTTGTATTCATTCCCGATGCAATTTCTGTGTTGCATCAACACTCTCAAGGTCCACAGATTACAGAATGTCTCCAGATATGCTTCGAATACTACTACTGGTCTCACAGGAATCGATCAAAGCGTATACAGTTTGAGACATTACTCCAATGGAGAAAAGTCAGCATCGTGCCTGTTGTATTCAATCCCCATGCAATTTCTGTGTTTCATCAACACTCTGAAAGTCCACAGATTACAGAATGCCTCCAGATGTGCTTCGTATACTACTACTGGTCTCCCAGGAATCGATCAAAGCGTCGACAGTTTGAGACATTACTCCCATGGAGAAAAGTGGTCATGGTGCCTGATCTATTCAATCCCGATGCAATGTCTGTGTTTCATCAACAATCGGAAGATCCACAGATTACACAATGCCTCCATATGTGCTTCGGATACTACTACTATTCTCTCAGGACTAGAACAAAGCGTAGACAGTTTGGGACATTACTATCATGGAGTAAAATGGGCATGGTGCCTGTTGAATTCAATGCGGATGCAATTTCTGTGTTTCATTAACAATCGGAAGATCCACAGATTACAGAATGACTCCAGATGTGCTTCGGATACTACTACTGGTCTCCCATTAATCGAACAAAACGTAGATACTTTCTGACATTACTCCCATGGGGAAAGGTGGGCCTGGTGCCTGTTGTATTCAATCCCGATGCTATTTCTGTGTGTCATCAACACTCTGAAGGACCACAGATTACAGAATGCCTCCAGATGTGCTTCGTATACTACTACTTGTCTCCCAGTAATCGAACAAAGCGTAGATAGTTTGGGACATTACTCCCATGGAGAAAGGTGGGCATGGTGCCTGTTGTATTCAATCCCGATGCAATTTCTGTGCTTCATCAACACTCTGAAGGACCACAGATTACAGAATGCCTCCAGATGTGTTTCGGGTACTACTACTGGTCTCCCAGGAATCGATCAAAGCGTAGACAGTGTGGGACATTACTCCAATGGAAAAAAGTCGGCATGGTACCTATTGTATTCAACCCCCAAGCTATATCTGTGTTTCATCAACACATTGAATGTGATCAGATTACTGAATGCCTCCAGATGTGCTTCGGTTACTACTACTGGTCTTCCAGGAATCGATCAAATCGTAGACACTTTGAGACATTACTCCCATGGAGAAAACTCGGCTTAATGCTTGTTGAATTCAATCCCGATGCAATTTCTGTGTTTCCGCAACAGTCTGATGGTCCACCGATTACAGAATGCCTCCAGATGTGCTGCGGATACTACTACTGGTCACCCAGGAATCGATAAAAGCGTAGACAGTTTGAGACATTACTCCCATGGAGAAAAGTCTGCATGGTGCCTGTTCTGTTCAATGTCGGTGCAATTGCTATGTTTCATCAACACTCTAAAGGTCAACAGATTACAGAATGCCTCCAGATGTGCATCAGATACTACTACTGGTCTCCCAGGAAACGTTCAAAGCGTAGACAGTTTGAGACATTACTCCCATGGAACAAAGTCTTCATGGTGCCTGTTGTATTCAATTCCGATGCAATATCTGCGTTTCATCAACACTCTGAAGGTCCACAGATTACAGAATGCCTCCAGATGTGCTTCGGATACTACTACTATTCTTCCAGGAATAGATCGTAGCGTAGACAGTTTGGGACATTACTATCATGGAGTAAAATGTGCATGGCGCCTGTTGATTTCAATCGGGACGAAATTTCTATGTTTCATCAACACTCTATAGGTCCACAGATTACAGAATGCCTCCAGATGTATTTCGGATACTACTACTGGTCTTCCACGAATCGATCAAAGCATAGACAGTTTGAGACATTACTCCCATGGAGAAAAGTCGGCTGGGTGCATGTTGTATTCAATCCCGATGCAATTTCTGTGTTTCCGCAACACTCTGAAGGTGAACAGATTACAGAATGCCTCCAGATGTGCTGCGGATACTACTACTGGTCTCCCCGGAATCGTTCAAAGCGTAGACAGTTTAGGACATTACTCCCATGGTGTAATGTCGGCATGGTGCCTGTTGTATTATATCCCAATGCAATTTGGGTTTCATCAACACTCTGAAGCTCCACAGATAACAGAATGCCTCCAGATGTCCTTCGGATACTACTACTGGTCTCCCAGGAATCGATCAAAGCGTAGTCAGTTTGAGACATTACTCCCATTTAGAGAAGTCAGCATGGTGCCTGTTGTATTCAGTCTCGATGCAATTTCTGTGTTTCATCAACACTCTGAAGGTACACAGATTACAGAATGCCTCCAGATGTGCTTCAGATACTTCTACTGGTCTCCCAGGAAACGATCAAAGCGTAGAAAGTTTGAGACATTACTCCCATGTAGAAAAGTCGGCATGGTGCCTGTTGTATTCAATCCCGATGCAATTTCTGTGTTTCATCAACAGTCGGAAGGTCCACAGATTACAGATTGCCTCCAGATGTGCTTCGGATACTACTAATATTCTCTCAGGAATAGATCAAAACGTAGACAGTTTGTGACAATACTATCATGGAGTAAAATGTGCATGGTGCCTGTTGAATTCAATCCATATGCAATTTCTGTGTTTCATCAATACTCTGAAGGTCCACAGATTACACAATGCCTCCAGATGTGCTGCGATTACTACTACTGGTCTCCCAGGAATCGATCAAAGCATAGACAGTTTGGGACAATACTCCCATGGAGTAAAGTCGGCATGGTGCTTGTTGTATTCTATCCCGATGCAATTTGGGTTTCATCAACACTCTGAAGGTCCACAGATTACAGAATGCCTCCAGATGTGCTTCCGATACTACTACTGGTCTCCCAGGAATCGATCAAAGCGTAGACAGTTTGGGACATTACTCCCATGGAGAAAAGTTGGCATGGTGCATGTTGTATTCATTCCCGATGCAATTTCTGTGTTTCATCAACACTCTCAAGGTACACAGATTACAGAATGTCTCCAGATATGCTTCGAATACTACTACTGGTCTCACAGGAATCGATCAAAGCGTATACAGTTTGAGACATTACTCCAGTGGAGAAAAGTCAGCATCGTGCCTGTTGTATTCAATCCCCATGCAATTTCTGTGTTTCATCAACACTCTGAAAATCCACAGATTACAGAATGCCTCCAGATGTATTTCGGATACTACTACTGGTCTTCCACGAATCGATCAAAGCGTAGACAGTTTGAGACATTACTCCAATGGAAAATTGTCGGCATGGTGCCTGTTGTATTCAACCAACAAGCAATTTCTGTGTTTCATCAACATTTTGAAGGTGAACAGATTACCGAATGCCTCCAGATGTGCTTCGGTTACTACTACTGGTCTTCCAGGAATCGATCAAAGCGTAGACAGTTTGAGACATTACTCCCAGGGAGAAAAGTCGGCTGGGTGCATGTTGTATTCAATCCCGATGCAATTTCTGTGTTTCCGCAACACTCTGAAGGTGAACAGATTACAGAATGCCTCCAGATGTGCTACGGATACTACTACTGGTCTCCCCAGAATCGTTCAAAGCGTAGACAGTTTGGGTCATTACTCCCAAGGAGAAAAGTCGGTATGATGCATGTTGTATTCAATCCCGATGCAATTTCTGTGATTCATCAACACTCTCAAAGTCCACAGATTACAGAGTGCCTCCAGATGTGCTTCGGATAGTACTACTGGTCTCCCACGAATTGATCAAAGCGTGTACAGTTTGAGACATTACACCCATGGACAAAGTCCTCATGTTGCTGTTGTATTCAATTCTGATGCAATTTCTGTGTTTCATCAACACTCTGAAGGTCCAAAGATTACAGAATGCCTCCAGATGTGTTTCATATACTACTACTGGTCCCCAGGAATCGATCAAACCGTAGACAATTTGAGACATTACTCTCATGGAGAAAAGTCGGCATGGTGCCTGTTGTATTCATTCCCGATGCAATTTCTGTGTTGCATCAACACTCTCAAGGTCCACAGATTACAGAATGTGTCCAGATATGCTTCGAATACTACTACTGGTCTCACAGGAATCGATCAAAACGTATACAGTTTGAGACATTACTCCAATGGAGAAAAGTCAGCATCGTGCCTGTTGTATTCAATCCCCATGCAATTTCTGTGTTTCATCAACACTCTGAAAGTCCACAGATTACAGAATGCCTCCAGATGTGCTTCGTATACTACTACTGGTCTCCCAGGAATCGATCAAAGCGTCGACAGTTTGAGACATTACTCCCATGGAGAAAAGTGGTCATGGTGCCTGATCTATTCAATCCCGATGCAATGTCTGTGTTTCATCAACAATCGGAAGATCCACAGATTACAGAATGCCTCCATATGTGCTTCGGATACTACTACTATTCTCTCAGGACTAGAACAAAGCGTAGACAGTTTGGGACATTACTATCATGGAGTAAAATGGGCATTGTGCCTGTTGAATTCAATGCGGATGCAATTTCTGTGTTTCATTAACAATCGGAAGATCCACAGATTACAGAATGACTCCAGATGTGCCTCGGATACTACTAATATTCTCTCAGGAATAGATCAAAACGTAGACAGTTTGTGACAATACTATCATGGAGTAAAATGTGCATGGTGCCTGTTGAATTCAATCCATATGCAATTTCTGTGTTTCATCAATACTCTGAAGGACCACAGATTACAGAATGCCTCCAGATGTGCTTCGGGTACTACTACTGGTCTCCCAGGAATCGATCAAAGCGTAGACAGTGTGGGACATTACTCCAATTAAAAAAAGTCGGCATGGTACCTATTGTATTCAACACCCAAGCTATATCTGTGTTTCATCAACACATTGAATGTGATCAGATTACTGAATGCTTCCAGATGTGCTTCGGTTACTACTACTGGTCTTCCAGGAATCGATCAAATCGTAGACACTTTGAGACATTACTCCCATGGAGAAAACTCGGCTTAATGCTTGTTGTATTCAATCCCGATGCAATTTCTGTGTTTCCGCAACAGTCTGATGGTCCACCGATTACAGAATGCCTCCAGATGTGCCTCGGATACTACTAATATTCTCTCAGGAATAGATCAAAACGTAGACAGTTTGTGACAATACTATCATGGAGTAAAATGTGCATGGTGCCTGTTGAATTCAATCCATATGCAATTTGGGTTTCATCAACACTATGAAGATCCACAGATTACAGAATGCTTCCAGATGTGCTTGGGATACTACTACTGGTCTCCCAGGAATCGATAAAAGCGTAGACAGTTTGAGACATTACTCCCATGGAGAAAAGTCTGCATGGTGCCTGTTCTATTCAATGTGGGTGCAATTGCTGTGTTTCATCAACACTCTGAAGGTCAACAGATTACAGAATGCCTCCAGATGTGCATCAGATACTACTACTGGTCTCCCAGAAAACGATCAAAGCGTAGACAGTTTGAGACATTACTCCCATGGAACAAAGTCTTCATGGTGCCTGTTGTATTCAATTCCGATGCAATATCTGCGTTTCATCAACACTCTGAAGGTCCACAGATTACAGAATGCCTCCAGATGTGCTTCGGATACTACTACTATTCTTCCAGGAATAGATCATAGCGTAGACAGTTTGGGACATTACTATCATGGAGTAAAATGTGCATGGCGCTTGTTGATTTGAATCCGGATGCAATTTCTATGTTTCATCAACACTCTATAGGTCCACAGATTACAGAATGCCTCCAGATGTATTTCGGATACTACTACTGGTCTGCCACGAATCGATCAAAGCGTAGACAGTTTGAGACATTACTCCCATGGAGAAAAGTCGGCTGGGTGCATGTTGTATTCAATCCCGATGCAATTTCTGTGTTTCCGCAACACTCTGAAGGTGAACAGATTACAGAATGCCTCCAGATGTGCTGCGGATACTACTACTGGTCTCCCAGAAATCGTTCAAAGCGTAGACAGTTTGGGACATTACTCCCATGGTGTAATGTCGGCATGGTGCCTGTTGTACTATATCCCAATGCAATTTGGGTTTCATCAACACTCTGAAGGTCCACAGATTACAGAATGCCTTCAGACGTCCTTCGGATACTACTACTGGTCTCCCAGGAATCGATCAAAGCGTAGTCAGTTTGAGACATTACTCCCATTTAGAAAAGTCAGCATGGTGCCTGTTGTATTCAGTCTCGATTTAATTTCTGTGTTTCATCAACACTCTGAAGGTACACAGATTACAGAATGCCTCCAGATGTGCTTCAGATACTTCTACTGGTCTCCCAGGAAACGATCAAAGCGTAGAAAGTTTGAGACATTACTCGCATGTAGAAAAGTCGGCATGGTGCCTGTTGTATTCAATCCCGATGCAATTTCTGTGTTTCATCAACAGTCGGAAGGTCCACAGATTACAGATTGCCTCCAGATGTGCTTCGGATACTACTAATATTCTCTCAGGAATAGATCAAAACGTAGACAGTTTGTGACAATACTATCATGGAGTAAAATGTGCATGGTGCCTGTTGAATTCAATCCATATGCAATTTCTGTGTTTCATCAATACTCTGAAGGTCCACAGATTACACAATGCCTCCAGATGTGCTTCGGATACTACTACTGGTCTTCCACGAATCGATCAAAGCGTATACAGTTTGAGACATTACTCCCATGGAGAAAAGTCGGCTTGGTGCCTGTTGTATTCAATCCCGATGCAATTTCTGTGTTTCCGCAACACTCTGAAGGTCCACAGATTACAGAATGCCTCCAGATGTGCTGCGATTACTACTACTGGTCTCCTAGGAATCGATCAAAGCATAGACAGTTTGGGACATTACTCCCATGGAGTAAAGTCGGCATGGTGCTTGTTGTATTCAATCCCGATGCAATTTCTGTGTTTCATCAAAACTCTCAAGGTCCACAGATTACAGAATGTCTCCAGATATGCTTCGAATGCTACTACTGGTCTCACAGGAATCGATCAAAGCGTATTCAGTTTGAGACATTACTCCAGTGGAGAAAAGTCAGCATCGTGCCTGTTGTATTCAATCCCCATGCAATTTCTGTGTTTCATCAACACTCTGAAAATCCACAGATTACAGAATGCCTCCAGATGTATTTCGGATACTACTACTGGTCTTCCACGAATCGATCAAAGCGTAGACAGTTTGAGACATTACTCCAATGGAAAATTGTCGGCATGGTGCCTGTTGTATTCAACCAACAAGCAATTTCTGTGTTTCATCAACACTTTGAAGGTGAACAGATTACCGAATGCCTCCAGATGTGCTTCGGTTACTACTACTGGTCTTCCAGGAATCGATCAAAGCGTAGACAGTTTGAGACATTACTCCCATGGAGAAAAGTCGGCTGGGTGCATGTTGTATTCAATCCCGATGCAATTTCTGTGTTTCCGCAACACTCTGAAGGTAAACAGATTACAGAATGCCTCCAGATGTGCTGCGGATACTACTACTGGTCTCCCAGGAATCGTTGAAAGCGTAGACAGTTTGGGTCATTACTCCCATGGAGGAAAGTCGGCATGATGCATGTTGTATTCAATCCCGATGCAATTTCTGTGATTCATCAACACTCTCATAGTCCACAGATTACAGAGTGCCTCCAGATGTGCTTCGGATAGTACTACTGGTCTCCCACGAATTGATCAAAGCGTGTACAGTTTGAGACATTACACCCATGGACAAAGTCCTCATGTTGCTGTTGTATTCAATTCTGATGCAATTTCTGTGTTTCATCAACACTCTGAAGGTCCAAAGATTACAAAATGCCTCCAGTTGTGTTTCATATACTACTACTGGTCCCCAGGAATCGATCAAACCGTAGACAATTTGAGACATTACTCTCATGGAGAAAAGTCGGCATGGTGCCTGTTGTATTCAATCATGAAGTAATGTCTGTGTTTCATCAACAATCGGAAGACTCACAGATTACAGAATGCATCCAGATGTGCTTCGGTAACTACTACTGGTCTTCCAGGAAATGATCAAACCGTAGACAGTTTGAGACATTACTCCCATGGAGAAAAGTCGGCTGGGTGCATGTTGTATTCAATCCCGATGCAATTTCTGTGTTTCCGCAACACTCTGAAGGTGAACAGATAACAGAATGTCTCCAGATGTGCTGCGGATACTACTACTGGTCTCCCAGGAATCGTTCAAAGCGTAGACAGTTTGGGACATTACTCCCATGGAGAAAAGTCGGCATGATGCATGTTGTATTAAATCCCGATGCAATTTCTGTGTTTCATCAACACTCTCAAGGTCCACAGATTAGGAATGCCTCCAGATGTGCTTCGGACAGTACTACTGGGCTCCCAGGAATCGATCAAACCGTAGACAGTTTGAGACATTACTCCCATGGAACAAAGTCTTCATGGTGCCTGTTGTATACAATTCCGATGCAATATCTGCATTTCATCAACACTCTGGAGGTCCACAGATTACAGAATGCCTCCAGATGTGCTTCAGATACTACTACTATTCTCCCAGGAATAGATCATAGCGTACACAGTTTGGGACATTACTATCATGGAGTAAAATGTGCATGGTGCCTGTTGAATTCAATCAGGATGCAATTTCTATGTTTCATTAACACTCTAAAGGTCCACAGATTACAGAATTCCTCCAGATGTATTTCGGATACTACTACTGGTTTTCCACGAATCGATCAAAGCGTATACAGTTTGAGACATTACTCCCATGGAGAAAAGTCGGCTTCGTGCCTGTTGTATTCAATCCCGATGCAATTTCTGTGCTTCATCAACACTCTGAAAGTCCACAGATTACAGAATGCCTCCAGATGTGCTTCAAATACTACTACTGGGCTCCCAGGAAACGATCAAAGCGTAGACAGCTTGAGCCATTATTCCAATGGAAAATAGTCTGCATGGTGCCTGTTGTTCTCAACCCCCAAGCTATTTCTGTGCTTCATCAACACTTTGAAAGTGAACAGATTACTGAATGCCTCCAGATGTGCTTCGGTTACCACTACTGGTGTTCCAGGAATCGATCAAAGCGTAGACAGTTTGAGACATTACTCCCATGGTGAAAAGTCGGCTTGATGCCTGTTGTATTCAATCCCGATGCAATTTCTGTGTTTCCGCAACACTCTGATGGTCCACAGGTTACACAATGGCCCCAGATGTGCTGCGGATACTACTACTGGTCTCCCAGGAATCGATCAAAGCATAGACGGTGTGGGACATTACTCCCATGGAGTAAAGTCGGCATGGTGCCTGTTGTGTTCTATCCCGATGCAATTTGGGTTTCATCTACACTCTGAAGTTCCGCACATTACAGAATGTCTCCAGATGTGCTTCGGATACTACTACTTGTCTCCCAGGAATCGATCAAAGCGTAGACAGTTTGAGACATTACTCCCATGTAGAGAAGTCGGCATGGTGCCTGTTGTATTCAATTCCGATGCAATATCTGCGTTTCATCAACACTCTGATGGTCCACAGATTACAGAATGCCTCCAGATGTGCTTCGGATACTACTACTATTCTTCCAGGAATAGATCATAGCGTAGACAGTTTGGGACATTACTATCATGGAGTAAAATGTGCATGGCGCTTGTTGATTTCAATCCGGATGCAATTTCTATGTTTCATCAACACTCTATAGGTCCACAGATTACAGAATGCCTCCAGATGTATTTCGGATACTACTACCGGTCTGCCACGAATCGATCAAAGCGTAGACAGTTTGAGACATTACTCCCATGGAGAAAAGTCGGCTGGGTGCATGTTGTATTCAATCCCGATGCAATTTCTGTGTTTCCGCAACACTCTGAAGGTGAACAGATTACAGAATGCCTCCAGATGTGCTGCGGATACTACTACTGGTCTCCCAGGAATCGTTCAAAGCGTAGACAGTTTGGGACATTACTCCCATGGTGTAATGTCGGCATGGTGCCTGTTGTATTATATCCCAATGCAATTTGGGTTTCATCAACACTCTGAAGGTCCACAGATTACAGAATGCCTTCAGACGTCCTTCGGATACTACTACTGGTCTCCCAGGAATCGATCAAAGCGTAGTCAGTTTGAGACATTACTCCCATTTAGAAAAGTCAGCATGGTGCCTGTTGTATTCAATCTCGATGCAATTTCTGTGTTTCATCAACACTCTGAAGGTACACAGATTACAGAATGCCTCCAGATGTGCTTCAGATACTTCTACTGGTCTCCCAGGAAACGATCAAAGCGTAGAAAGTTTGAGACATTACTCCCATGTAGAAAAGTCGGCATGGTGCCTGTTGTATTCAATCCCGATGCAATTTCTGTGTTTCATCAACAGTCGGAAGGTCCACAGATTACAGATTGCCTCCAGATGTGCTTCGGATACTACTAATATTCTCTCAGGAATAGATCAAAACGTAGACAGTTTGTGACAATACTATCATGGAGTAAAATGTGCATGGTGCCTGTTGAATTCAATCCATATGCAATTTGGGTTTCATCAACACTCTGAAGGTCCACAGATTACAGAATGCCTCCAGATGTGCTTCGGATACTACTACTGGTCTCCCAGGAATCGATCAAAGCGTAGACAGTTTGGGACATTTCTCCCATGGAGAAAAGTTGGCATGGTGCGTGTTGTATTCAATCCCGATGCAATTTCTGTGTTTCATCAAAACTCTCAAGGTCCACAGATTACAGAATGTCTCCAGATATGCTTCGAATGCTACTACTGGTCTCACAGGAATCGATCAAAGCGTATACAGTTTGAGACATTACTCCAGTGGAGAAAAGTCAGCATCGTGCCTGTTGTATTCAATCCCCATGCAATTTCTGTGTTTCATCAACACTCTGAAAATCCACAGATTACAGAATGCCTCCAGATGTATTTCGGATACTACTACTGGTCTACCACGAATCGATCAAAGCGTAGACAGTTTGAGACATTACTCCAATGGAAAATTGTCGGCATGGTGCCTGTTGTATTCAACCAACAAGCAAGTTCTGTGTTTCATCAACACTTTGAAGGTGAACAGATTACCGAATGCCTCCAGATGTGCTTCGGTTACTACTACTGGTCTTCCAGGAATCGATCAAAGCGTAGACAGTTTGAGACATTACTCCCATGGAGAAAAGTCGGCTGGGTGCATGTTGTATTCAATCCCGATGCAATTTCTGTGTTTCCGCAACACTCTGAAGGTAAACAGATTACAGAATGCCTCCAGATGTGCTGCGGATACTACTACTGGTCTCCCAGGAATCGTTGAAAGCGTAGACAGTTTGGGTCATTACTCCCATGGAGGAAAGTCGGCATGATGCATGTTGTATTCAATCCCGATGCAATTTCTGTGATTCATCAACACTCTCATAGTCCACAGATTACAGAGTGCCTCCAGATGTGCTTCGGATAGTACTACTGGTCTCCCACGAATTGATCAAAGCGTGTACAGTTTGAGACATTACACCCATGGACAAAGTCCTCATGTTGCTGTTGTATTCAATTCTGATGCAATTTCTGTGTTTCATCAACACTCTGAAGGTCCAAAGATTACAGAATGCCTCCAGTTGTGTTTCATATACTACTACTGGTCCCCAGGAATCGATCAAACCGTAGACAATTTGAGACATTACTCTCATGGAGAAAAGTCGGCATGGTGCCTGTTGTATTCAATCATGAAGTAATGTCTGTGTTTCATCAACAATCGGAAGACTCACAGATTACAGAATGCATCCAGATGTGCTTCGGTAACTACTACTGGTCTTCCAGGAAATGATCAAAGCGTAGACAGTTTGAGACATTACTCCCATGGAGAAAAGTCGGCTGTGTGCATGTTGTATTCAATCCCGATGCAATTTCTGTGTTTCCGCAACACTCTGAAGGTGAACAGATAACAGAATGTCTCCAGATGTGCTGCGGATACTACTACTGGTCTCCCAGGAATCGTTCAAAGCGTAGACAGTTTGGGACATTACTTCCATGGAGAAAAGTCGGCATGATGCATGTTGTATTGAATCCCGATGCAATTTCTGTGTTTCATCAACACTCTCAAGGTCCACAGATTAAGAATGCCTCCAGATGTGCTTCGGACAGTACTACTGGGCTCCCAGGAATCGATCAAACCGTAGACCGTTTGAGACATTACTCCCATGGAACAAAGTCTTCATGGTGCCTGTTGTATACAATTCCGATGCAATATCTGCATTTCATCAACACTCTGGAGGTCCACAGATTACAGAATGCCTCCAGATGTGCTTCAGATACTACTACTATTCTCCCAGGAATAGATCATAGCGTACACAGTTTGGGACATTACTATCATGGAGTAAAATGTGCATGGTGCCTGTTGAATTCAATCAGGATGCAATTTCTATGTTTCATTAACACTCTAAAGGTCCACAGATTACAGAATTTCTCCAGATGTATTTCGGATACTACTACTGGTTTTCCACGAATCGATCAAAGCGTATACAGTTTGAGACATTACTCCCATGGAGAAAAGTCGGCTTCGTGCCTGTTGTATTCAATCCCGATGCAATTTCTGTGCTTCATCAACACTCTGAAAGTCCACAGATTACAGAATGCCTCCAGATGTGCTTCAAATACTACTACTGGGCTCCCAGGAAACGATCAAAGCGTAGACAGCTTGAGCCATTATTCCAATGGAAAATAGTCTGCATGGTGCCTGTTGTTCTCAACCCCCAAGCTATTTCTGTGCTTCATCAACACTTTGAAAGTGAACAGATTACTGAATGCCTCCAGATGTGC
This sequence comes from Schistocerca gregaria, assembly GCF_023897955.1. Classification (NCBI taxonomy): domain Eukaryota; kingdom Metazoa; phylum Arthropoda; class Insecta; order Orthoptera; family Acrididae; genus Schistocerca; species Schistocerca gregaria. Next base: position 172,460 of record NW_026061745.1, read on the forward strand.
TTCGGTTACCACTACTGGTGTTCCAGGAATCGATCAAAGCGTAGACAGTTTGAGACATTACTCCCATGGTGAAAAGTCGGCTTGATGCCTGTTGTATTCAATCCCGATGCAATTTCTGTGTTTCCGCAACACTCTGATGGTCCACAGGTTACACAATGGCCCCAGATGTGCTGCGGATACTACTACTGGTCTCCCAGGAATCGATCAAAGCATAGACGGTGTGGGACATTACTCCCATGGAGTAAAGTCGGCATGGTGCCTGTTGTGTTCTATCCCGATGCAATTTGGGTTTCATCTACACTCTGAAGTTCCGCACATTACAAAATGTCTCCAGATGTGCTTCGGATACTACTACTTGTCTCCCAGGAATCGATCAAAGCGTAGACAGTTTGAGACATTACTCCCATGTAGAGAAGTCGGCATGGTGTCTGTTGTATTCAATCCCGATGCAATTTCTGTGTTTCATCAACAATCGGAAGGTCCACAGATTACAGAATGGCTCCAGATGTGCTTCGGATACTACTAATATTCTATCAGGAATAGATCAAAACGTAGACAGTTTGTGACAATAATATCATGGAGTAAAATGTGCATGGTGCCTGTTGAATTCAATCCATATGCAATTTCTGTGTTTCATCAATACTCTGAAGGTCCACAGATTACGGAATGTCTCCAGATATGCTTCGAATACTACTACTGGTCTCACATGAATCGATCAAAGCGTATACAGTTTGAGACATTACTCCAATGGAGAAAAGTCAGCATCGTGCCTGTTGTATTCAATCCCCATGCAATTTCTGTGTTTCATCATCACTCTGAAAGTCCACAGATTACAGAATGCCTCCAGATGTGCTTCATATACTACTACAGGTCTCCCAGGAATCGATCAAAGCGTCGACAGTTTGAGACATTACTCCCATGGAGAAGAGTAGTCATGGTGCCTGTTCTATTCAATCCCTATGCAATATCTGTGTTTCATCAACAATCGGAAGATCCACAGAGTACAGAATGCCTCCATATGTGCTTCGGATACTACTACTATTCTCTCAGGACTAGAACAAAGTATAGACAGTTTGGGACATTACTATCATGGAGTAAAATGGGCATGGTGCCTGTTGAATTCAATGCGGATGCAATTTCTGTGTTTCATTAACAATCGGAAGATCCACAGATTACAGAATGACTCCAGATGTGCTTCGGATACTACTACTGGTCTCCCATTAATCGAACAAAACGTAGATAGTTTGGGACATTACTCCCATGGAGAAAGGTGGGCCTGGTGCCTGTTGTATTCAATCCCGATGCTATTTCTGTGTGTCATTAACACTCTGAAGTTTCACAAATTACAGAATGCCCCCAGATGTGCTTCGTATACTACAACTTGTCTCCCAGTAATCGAACAAAGCGTAGATAATTTGGGACATTACTCCCATGGAGAAAGGTGGGCATGGTGCCTGTTGTATTCAATCACGATGCAATTTCTGTTCTTCATCAACACTCTGAAGGACCACAGATTACAGAATGCCTCCAGATGTGCTTCGGGTACTACTACTGGTCTCCCAGGAATCGATCAAAGCGTAGACAGTGTGCTACAATACTCCAATGGAAAATAGTCGGCATGGTGCCTATTGTATTCAACCCCCAAGCTATATCTGTGTTTCATCAACACATTGAAGGTGGACAGATAACTGAATGCCTCCAGATGTGCTTTGGTTACTACTACTGGTCTTCCAGGAATCGATCAAATCGTAGACACTTTGAGACATTACTCCCATGGAGAAAACCCGGCTTAATGCCTGTTGTATTCAATCCCGATGCTATTTCTGTGTGTCATTAACACTCTGAAGTTTCACAAATTACAGAATGCCCCCAGATGTGCTTCGTATACTACTACTTGTCTCCCAGTAATCAAACAAAGCGTAGATAATTTGGGACATTACTCCCATGGAGAAAGGTGGGCATGGTGCCTGTTGTATTCAATCCCGATGCAATTTCTGTTCTTCATCAACACTCTGAAGGACCACAGATTACAGAATGCCTCCAGATGTGCTTCGGGTACTACTACTGGTCTCCCAGGAATCGATCAAAGCATAGACAGTTTGGGACATTACTCCCATGGAGTAAAGTCGGCATGGTGCCTGTTGTATTCTATCCCGATGCAATTTGGGTTTCATCAGCACTCTGAAGGTCCACAGATTACAGAATGCTTCCAGATGTGCTTCGGATACTACTACTGGTCTTTCGCGAAACGATCAAATCGTAGACAGTTTGAGACATTACTCCAATGGATAATAGTAAGCATGGTACCTGTTGTATTCAACGCCCCAGTTATTTCTGTGTTTCATCAACACTTTGAAGGTCAACAGATTACTGAATGCCTCCAGATGTGCTACGGTTACTACTACTGGTCTTCCAAGAATCGATCAAATCGTAGACAGTTTGAGACATTACTCCCATGGAGAAAAGTCGGCTGGGTGCATGTTGTATTCAATCCCGATGCAATTTCTGTGTTTCCGCACACTCTGAAGGTGAACAGATAACAGAATGCCTCCAGATGTGCTGCGGATACTACTACTGGTCTCCCAGGAATCGTTCAATGCGTAGACAGTTTGGGACATTACTCCCATGGAGAAAAGTCGGCATGATGCATGTTGAATTAAATCCCGATGCAATTTCTGTGTTTCATCAACAGTCTCAAGGTCCACAGATTAAGAATGCCTCCAGATGTGCTTCGGACAGTACTACTGGTCTCCCAGGAATCGATCAAACCGTAGACAGTTTGAGACATTACTCCCATGGAACAAAGGCTTCATGGTGCCTGTTGTATTCAATTCCGATGCAATATCTGCATTTCATCAACACTCTGAAGGTCCACAGATTACAGAATGCCTCCAGATGTGCTTCAGATACTACTACTATACTCCCTGGAATAGATCATATCGTAGACAGTTTGGGACATTACTATCATGGAGTAAAATGTGCATGGTGCCTGTTGAATTCAATCAGGATGCAATTTCTTTGTTTCATCAACACTCTAAAGGTCCACAGATTACAGAATGCCTCCAGATGTATTTCGGATACTACTACTGGTCTTAGACGAATCGATCAAAGCGTATACAGTTTGAGACATTACTCCCATCGAGAAAAGTCGGCTTGGTGCCTGTTGTATTCAATCCCGATGCAATTTCTGTGTTTCCGCAACACTCTGAAGGTCCACAGATTACAGAATGCCTCCAGATGTGCTGCGATTACTACTACTGGTCTCCCAGGAATCGATCAAGGCATAGACAGTTTGGGACTTTACTCCCATGGAGTAAAGTCGGCATGGTGCCTGTTGTATTCTATCCCGATGCAATTTGGGTTTCATCAACACTCTGAAGGTCCACAGATTACAGAATGCCTCCAGATGTGATTCGGATACTACTACTGGTCTCCCAGGAATCGATCAAAGCGTAAACAGTTTGGGACATTACTCCCATGGAGAAAAGTTCGCATGGTGCATGTTGTATTCATTCCCGATACAATTTTTGTGTTTCATCAACACTCTCAAGGTCCACAGATTACAGAATGCCTCCAGATGTGCTTCGTATACTACTACTGGTCTCCCAGGAATCGATCAAAGCGTCGACAGTTTGAGACATTACTCCCATGGAGAAAAGTAGTCTTGGTGCCTGTTCTATTCAATCCCGATGCAATGTCTGTGTTTCATCAACAATCGGAAGATCCACAGAGTACAGAATGCCTCCATATGTGCTTCGGATACTACTACTATTCTCTCAGGACTAGAACAAAGCGTAGACAGTTTGGGACATTACTATCATGGAGTAAAATGGGCATGGTGCCTGTTGAATTCAATGCGGATGCAATTTCTGTGTTTCATTAACAATCGGAAGATCCACAGATTACAGAATGACTCCAGATGTGCTTCGGATACTACTACTGGTCTCCCATTAATCGAACAAAACGTAGATAATTTGGGACATTACTCCCATGGAGAAAGGTGGGCATGGTGCCTGTTGTATTCAATCCCGATGCAATTTCTGTTCTTCATCAACACTCTGAAGGACCACAGATTACAGAATGCCTCCAGATGTGCTTCGGGTACTACTACTGGTCTCCCAGGAATCGATCAAAGCATAGACAGTTTGGGACATTACTCCCATGGAGTAAAGTCGGCATGGTAACTGTTGTATTCTATCCCGATGCAATTTGGGTTTCATCAGCACTCTGAAGGTCCACAGATTACAGAATGCTTCCAGATGTGCTTCGGATACTACTACTGGTCTTTCGCGAATCGATCAAATCGTAGACAGTTTGAGACATTACTCCCATGGAGAAAAGTCGGCTGGGTGCATGTTGTATTCAATCCCGATGCAATTTCTGTGTTTCCGCACACTCTGAAGGTGAACAGATAACAGAATGCCTCCAGATGTGCTGCGGATACTACTACTGGTCTCCCAGGAATCGTTCAATGCGTAGACAGTTTGGGACATTACTCCCATGGAGAAAAGTCGGCATGATGCATGTTGAATTAAATCCCGATGCAATTTCTGTGTTTCATCAACAGTCTCAAGGTCCACAGATTAAGAATGCCTCCAGATGTGCTTCGGACAGTACTACTGGTCTCCCAGGAATCGATCAAACCGTAGACAGTTTGAGACATTACTCCCATGGAACAAAGGCTTCATGGTGCCTGTTGTATTCAATTCCGATGCAATATCTGCATTTCATCAACACTCTGAAGGTCCACAGATTACAGAATGCCTCCAGATGTGCTTCAGATACTACTACTATACTCCCTGGAATAGATCATATCGTAGACAGTTTGGGACATTACTATCATGGAGTAAAATGTGCATGGTGCCTGTTGAATTCAATCAGGATGCAATTTCTTTGTTTCATCAACACTCTAAAGGTCCACAGATTACAGAATGCCTCCAGATGTATTTCGGATACTACTACTGGTCTTAGACGAATCGATCAAAGCGTATACAGTTTGAGACATTACTCCCATCGAGAAAAGTCGGCTTGGTGCCTGTTGTATTCAATCCCGATGCAATTTCTGTGTTTCCGCAACACTCTGAAGGTCCACAGATTACAGAATGCCTCCAGATGTGCTGCGATTACTACTACTGGTCTCCCAGGAATCGATCAAAGCATAGACAGTTTGGGACTTTACTCCCATGGAGTAAAGTCGGCATGGTGCCTGTTGTATTCTATCCCGATGCAATTTGGGTTTCATCAACACTCTGAAGGTCCACAGATTACAGAATGCCTCCAGATGTGATTCGGATACTACTACTGGTCTCCCAGGAATCGATCAAAGCGTAAACAGTTTGGGACATTACTCCCATGGAGAAAAGTTCGCATGGTGCATGTTGTATTCATTCCCGATACAATTTCTGTGTTTCATCAACACTCTCAAGGTCCACAGATTACAGAATGCCTCCAGATGTGCTTCGTATACTACTACTGGTCTCCCAGGAATCGATCAAAGCGTCGACAGTTTGAGACATTACTCCCATGGAGAAAAGTAGTCATGGTGCCTGTTCTATTCAATCCCGATGCAATGTCTGTGTTTCATCAACAATCGGAAGATCCACAGAGTACAGAATGCCTCCATATGTGCTTCGGATACTACTACTATTCTCTCAGGACTAGAACAAAGCGTAGACAGTTTGGGACATTACTATCATGGAGTAAAATGGGCATGGTGCCTGTTGAATTCAATGCGGATGCAATTTCTGTGTTTCATTAACAATCGGAAGATCCACAGATTACAGAATGACTCCAGATGTGCTTCGGATACTACTACTGGTCTCCCATTAATCGAACAAAACGTAGATAATTTGGGACATTACTCCCATGGAGAAAGGTGGGCATGGTGCCTGTTGTATTCAATCCCGATGCAATTTCTGTTCTTCATCAACACTCTGAAGGACCACAGATTACAGAATGCCTCCAGATGTGCTTCGGGTACTACTACTGGTCTCCCAGGAATCGATCAAAGCATAGACAGTTTGGGACATTACTCCCATGGAGTAAAGTCGGCATGGTGCCTGTTGTATTCTATCCCGATGCAATTTGGGTTTCATCAGCACTCTGAAGGTCCACAGATTACAGAATGCTTCCAGATGTGCTTCGGATACTACTACTGGTCTTTCGCGAATCGATCAAATCGTAGACAGTTTGAGACATTACTCCAATGGATAATAGTAAGCATGGTACCTGTTGTATTCAACGCCCCAGTTATTTCTGTGTTTCATCAACACTTTGAAGGTCAACAGATTACTGAATGCCTCCAGATGTGCTACGGTTACTACTACTGGTCTTCCAAGAATCGATCAAATCGTAGACAGTTTGAGACATTACTCCCATGGAGAAAAGTCGGCTGGGTGCAAGTTGTATTCAATCCCGATGCAATTTCTGTGTTTCCGCACACTCTGAAGGTGAACAGATAACAGAATGCCTCCAGATGTGCTGCGGATACTACTACTGGTCTCCCAGGAATCGTTCAATGCGTAGACAGTTTGGGACATTACTCCCATGGAGAAAAGTCGGCATGATGCATGTTGAATTAAATTCCGATGCAATTTCTGTGTTTCATCAACAGTCTCAAGGTCCACAGATTAAGAATGCCTCCAGATGTGCTTCGGACAGTACTACTGGTCTCCCAGGAATCGATCAAACCGTAGACAGTTTGAGACATTACTCCCATGGAACAAAGGCTTCATGGTGCCTGTTGTATTCAATTCCGATGCAATATCTGCATTTCATCAACACTCTGAAGGTCCACAGATTACAGAATGCCTCCAGATGTGCTTCAGATACTACTACTATACTCCCTGGAATAGATCATATCGTAGACAGTTTGGGACATTACTATCATGGAGTAAAATGTGCATGGTGCCTGTTGAATTCAATCAGGATGCAATTTCTTTGTTTCATCAACACTCTAAAGGTCCACAGATTACAGAATGCCTCCAGATGTATTTCGGATACTACTACTGGTCTTAGACGAATCGATCAAAGCGTATACAGGTTGAGACATTACTCCCATCGAGAAAAGTCGGCTTGGTGCCTGTTGTATTCAATCCCGATGCAATTTCTGTGTTTCCGCAACACTCTGAAGGTCCACAGATTACAGAATGCCTCCAGATGTGCTGCGATTACTACTACTGGTCTCCCAGGAATCGATCAAAGCATAGACAGTTTGGGACTTTACTCCCATGGAGTAAAGTCGGCATGGTGCCTGTTGTATTCTATCCCGATGCAATTTGGGTTTCATCAACACTCTGAAGGTCCACAGATTACAGAATGCCTCCAGATGTGATTCGGATACTACTACTGGTCTCCCAGGAATCGATCAAAGCGTAAACAGTTTGGGACATTACTCCCATGGAGAAAAGTTCGCATGGTGCATGTTGTATTCATTCCCGATACAATTTCTGTGTTTCATCAACACTCTCAAGGTCCACAGATTACAGAATGCCTCCAGATGTGCTTCGTATACTACTACTGGTCTCCCAGGAATCGATCAAAGCGTCGACAGTTTGAGACATTACTCCCATGGAGAAAAGTAGTCATGGTGCCTGTTCTATTCAATCCCGATGCAATGTCTGTGTTTCATCAACAATCGGAAGATCCACAGAGTACAGAATGCCTCCATATGTGCTTCGGATACTACTACTATTCTCTCAGGACTAGAACAAAGCGTAGACAGTTTGGGACATTACTATCATGGAGTAAAATGGGCATGGTGCCTGTTGAATTCAATGCGGATGCAATTTCTGTGTTTCATTAACAATCGGAAGATCCACAGATTACAGAATGACTCCAGATGTGCTTCGGATACTACTACTGGTCTCCCATTAATCGAACAAAACGTAGATAATTTTTGACATTACTCCCATGGAGAAAGGTGGGCCTGGTGCCTGTTGTATTCAATCCCGATGATATTTCTGTGTGTCATTAACACTCTGAAGTTTCACAAATTACAGAATGCCCCCAGATGTGCTTCGTATACTACTATTGGTCTCCCAGTAATCGAACAAAGCGTAGATAGTTTGGGACATTACTCCCATGGAGAAAGGTGGGCATGGTGCCTGTTGAATTCAATCAGGATGCAATTTCTATGTTTCATCAACACTCTAAAGGTCCACAGATTACAGAATGCCTCCAGATGTGCTTCGGATAGTACTACTGGTCTCCCACGAATCGATCAAAGCGTGTACAGTTTGAGACATTACACCCATGGACAAAGTCCTCATGGTGCCTGTTGTATTGAATTCTGATGCAATTTCTGTGTTTCATCAACACTCTGAAGGTCCACAGATTACAGAATGACTCCAGATGTGTTTCATATACTACTACTGGTCCCCAGGAATCGATCAAACCGTAGACAATTTGAGACATTACTCCCATGGAGAAAACTCGGCTTAATTCCTGTTGTATTCAATCCCGATGAAATTTTTGCGTTTCCGCAACACTCTGATGGTCCACCGATTACAGAATGTCTCCAGATGTGCTGCGGATACTACTACTGGTCACCCAGGAATCGATCAAAGCATAGACAGTTTGGAACATTACTCCCATGGAGTAAAGTCGGCATAGTGCCTGTTGTATTCTATCCCGATGCAATTTGGGTTTCATAACCACTCTGAAGGTCCACAGATTACAGAATGCCTCCAGATGTGCTGCGGATACTACTAGTATTCTCCCACGAATAGATCAAAGCGTAGACAGTTTGGGACATTACTATCATGGAGTAAAATGTGCATGGTGCCTCTTGAATTCAATTCGGATGCAATGTCTGTGTTTCATCGACACTCACAAGGTCCACAGATTAAGAATGCCTCCAGATGTGCTTCGGACAGTACTACTGGTCTCCCACGAATCGATCAAAGCGTGTACAGTTTGAGACATTACACCCATGGACAAAGTCCTCATGGTGCCTGTTGTATTGAATTCTGATGCAATTTCTTTGCTTCATCAACACTCTGAAGGTCCACAGATTACAGAAGGCCTCCAGATGTGCTTCGGATACTACTACTGGTCTCCCAGGAATCGATCCAAGCGTACACAGTTTTTGACATTACTATCATGGAGTAAAATGTGCATGGTGCCTGTTGAATTCAATCAGGATGCAATTTCTATGTTTCATCAACACTCTAAAGGTACACAGATTACAGAATGCCTCCAGATGTATTTCGGATACTACTACTGGTCTTCCACGAATCTATCAAAGCGTAGACAGTTTGAGACATTACTCTCATGGAGAAATGTCGGCTTCGTGCATGTGGTATTGAATCCCGATGCAATTTCTGTGGTCCGCAACTCTCTGAAGGTCCACAGATTACAGAATGCCTCTAGATGTGCTGTGGATACTACTACTGGTCTCCCAGGAATCGATCAAACACAGACAGTTTGCGACATTACTCCCATGGAGTAAAGTCGGCATGGTGCCTGTTGTATTCTATCCCTATACAATTTGGGTTTCATCAACACTCTGAAGGTCCACAGATTACAGAATGCTCCAGATGTGCTTCGGATACTACTACTGGTCTTAAAGGAATAGATCAAAGCGTTGACAGTTTGAGACATGACTCCCATGGAGAAAAGTCGGCTTGGTGCATGTTGTATTCAATCCCGATGCAATTTCTGTGTTTCCGCAACACTCTGAATGTCCACATATCACACAAGGCCTCCAGATGGGCTGCGGATAGTACTACTGGTCTTCCAGGAATAGATCAGAGCGTAGACAGTTTGGGACAGTACTTTAATTGAGTAAAATGTGCATGGTGCCTGTTGAATTCAATCACGATGCAATTTCTATGTTTCATCAACACTCTAAAGGTCCACAGATTACAGAATGCCTCCAGATTTGCTTCCGGTGCTACTATTGGTCTTATACGAATCGATCATAGCGTAGACAGTTTCAGACATTACTCCAATGAAAAATTGTCGGCATGGCGCCTATTGTATTCAATACCGATGCAATTTCTGTGTTTCATCAACACTCTGAAGGTCCACAGATTACAGAAATCATCCAGATGTGCTTCGGATACTACTACTGGTCTTCTAGTAATCGGAAAAAGTGTAGTGAGTTTGGGACATTACTCCCATGGAGGAAAGTCGTCATGGCACCTGTTGTATTCTATCTGGGTGCTATTAGGGTTTCATCAACACTCTGAAGGTCCACAGATTACAGAATGCCCCCAGATGTCCTTCAGGTACTACTACTGGTCTCACTGGAATCGATCAAAGTGTAGACAGGGTGGGACATTACTCCCATGGAAAAGAGTCGGCATGGTGCCTGTTGAATTCAATCCGGATGCAATTTCTGTGTTTCATCAGCACTCGTAAGGTCCACAGATTACAGAGTGCCTCCAGATGTGCTTCGGATACTACTACTGGTCTCCCAGGAATCGATCCAAGCGTAGACAGTTTGAGATATTACTAACATGGAGAAAAGTCGGCTTCGTACCTGTTACATTGAATCCCGATGCAATTTCTGTGTTTCATCAACACTCTGAAGGTCCACAGATTACAGAATGCCTCCAGATGTACTTCAGATACTACTACTGGTCCCCTAGGAATCGATTAAAGCGTAGACAGATTGAGACATTACTCCAATGGAAAATAGTCGCCATGGTGCCTGTTGTATTCAACTCCCAAGCTATTTGTGTGTTTAATCAACACTTTGAAAGTGAACTGATTACTGAATGCCTCCAGATGTGCTTCGGTTACTACTACTGGCCTTCCAGGAATCGATCAAAGCGTAGACAGTTTGAGACATTACTCCCATGGAGAAAAGTCGGTTTGGTGCCTGTTGTATTCAATCCCAATGCAATTTCTGTGTTTCCACAACACTCTGAAATTCCACAGATTACAGAATGCCTCCAGATGTGCTGCGGATACTACAACTGGTCTCCCAGGAATCGATCAAAGCATAGACAGTTTGAGACATCACTCCCATGGGGAAAAGTGCGCATGATTCCTGTTGTATTCAATCCCGATGCAATTTCTGTGTTTCATCAACACTCTGAAGATCCACAGATTACAGAATGCATCCAGATGTGCTTCGGATACTAATGGGCTCCCAGTAATCGAACAAACCTTAGATAGTTTGGGACATTACTCCCATGGAGAAACAAGGGCATGGTGCCTGTTGTATTCTATCCCGATGCTATTTGGGTTTCATCAACACTCTAAAGGTCCACAGATTACAGAATGCCTCCAGATGTGCTTCGGACACTACTACTGGTCTCCCAGGAATCGATCAAGGCGTAGACAGTTTGGAACATTACTCCCATGGAAAAATGTCGGCATGGCGCCTGATGTATTCAATCCCGATGCAATTTCTGTGTTTCATCTACACTCTGAAGGTCCAAAGATTACAGAATGCCTCAAGATGTGCTTCGGATACTACTACAGGTCCTCCAGTAATCGAACAAAGCGTAGAGTTTGGGACATTACTCCCATGGAGAAGGTGGCCATGGCGCCTGTTGTACACTATCCCGATGCTATTTGGGTTTCATCAACACTCTAAAGGTCCACATATTACAGAATGACTCCAGATGTGCTTCGGACACTACTACTGGTCTCCCAGGAATCGATAAAAGCGTAGACAGTTTGGGACATTACTATCATGGAGAAAAGTCGGCATGGCGGCTGTTGAATTCTATCCCGATGCTTTTTGGGTTTCATCAACAATCTAAAGGTCCACAGATTACAGAATGCCTCCAGGTGTGCTTCGGACACTACTACTGGTCTCCCAGGAATCAATCAAGGCGTATACAGTTTGGAACATTACTCCCATGGAAAAATGTCGGCATGGCGCCTGATGTATTCAATCCCGATGCAATTTCTGTGTTTCATCAACACTCTGAAGGTCCAAAGATTACAGAATGCCTCCAGATGTGCTTCGGATACTACTACAGGTCCTCCAGTAATCGAACAAAGCGTAGAGTTTGGGACATTACTCCCATGGAGAAGGTGGCCATGGCGCCTGTTGTACACTATCCCGATGCTATTTGGGTTTCATCAACACTCTAAAGGTCCACATATTACAGAATGACTCCAGATGTGCTTCGGACACTACTACTGGTCTTCCAGGAATCGATCAAATCGTAGACACTTTGAGACATTACTCCCATGGAGAAAACTCGGCTTAATGCCTGTTGTATTCAATCCCGATGCAATTTCTGCGTTTCCGCAACACTCTGATGGTCCACCGATTACAGAATGCCTCCAGATGTGCTGCCGATTCTACTACTGGTCACCCAGGAATCGATCAAAGCATAGACAGTTTGGGACATTACTCCCATGGAGTAAAGTCGGCATAGTGCCTGTTGTATTCTATCCCGATGCTATTTGGGTTTCATAACCACTCTGAAGGTCCACAGATTACAGAATGCTTCCAGATGTGCTTCGGATACTACTACTGCTCTCCCAGGAATCGATAAATGCGTAGACAGTTTGAGACATTACTCCCATGGAGAAAAGTCAGCATGGTGCCTGTTCTATTCAATGTCGGTGCAATTGCTGTGTTTCATCAATACTCTGAAGGTCAACAGATTACAGAATTCCTCCAGATGTGCATCAGATACTACTACTGTTCTCCCAGGAAAGGATCAAAGCGTAGACAGTTTGAGACATTACTCCCATGTAGAAAAGTCGGCCTGGTGCCTGTTGTATTAAATCCCGATTCAATTTCTGTGTGTCATCAACAATCGGAAGGTCCTCAAATTACAGAATGCCTCCAGATGTGCTTCGGATATTACTACTATTCTCCCACGAATAGATCAAAGCGTAGACAGTTTGGGACATTACTATCATGGAGTAAAATGTGCATGCTGCCTCTTGAATTCAATTCGGATGCAATTTCTGTGTTTCATCGACACTCTCAAGGTCCACAGATTAAGAATGCCTCCAGATGTGCTTCGGACAGTACTACTGGTCTCCCAGGAATCGATCAAACCGTAGACAGTTTGAGACATTACTCCCATGGAACAAAGTCTTCATGGTGCCTGTTGTATTCAATTCCGATGCAATATCTGCGTTTCATCAACACTCTGAAGGTCCACAGATTACAGAATGCCTCCAGATGTGCTTCGGATACTACTACTATTCTTCCAGGAATAGATCATAGCGTAGACAGTTTGGGACATTACTATCATGGAGTAAAATGTGCATGGTGCCTGTTGAATTCAATCAGGATGCAATTTCTATGTGTCATCAACACTCTAAAGGTCCACGGATTACAGAATGCCTCCAGATGTATTTAAGATACTACTACTGGTGTTCCACGAATCGATCAAAGCGTAGACAGTTTGAGACATTACTCCAATGGAAAATTGTCGGCATGGTGCCTGTTGTATTCAACCAACAAGCAAGTTCTGTGTATCATCAACACTTTGAAGGTGAACAGATTACCGAATGCCTCCAGATGTGCTTCGGTTACTACTACTAGTCTTCCAGGAATCGATCAAAGCGTAGACAGTTTGAGACATTTTTCCCATGGAGAAAAGTCGGCTGGGTGCATGTTGTATTCAGTCCCGATACAATTTCTGTGTTTCCGCAACACTCTGAATGTGAACAGATTTCAGAATGCCTCCAGATGTGCTGCGGATACTACTACTGGTCTCCCAGGAATCCTTCAAAGCGTAGACAGTTTGGGTCATTACTCCCATGGAGAAAAGTCGGCTTGGTGCATGTTGTATTCAATCCCGATGCATTTTCTGTGTTTCCGCAACACACTGAAAGTCCACATATCACACAAGGCCTCCAGATGGGCTGCGGATATTACTACTGGTCTTCCAGGAATAGATCAGAGCGTAGACAGTTTGGGACATTACTATCATTGAGTAAAATGTGCATGGTGCCTGTTGAATTCAATCACCATGCAATTTCTATGTTTCACCAACACTCTAAATGTCTACAGATTACACAATGCCTCCAGATTTGCTTCCGGTGCTACTATTGGTCTTCTACGAATCGATCACAGCGTAGACAGTTTCAGACATTACTCCAATGGAAAATTGTCGGCATGGCGCCCATTGTATTCAATACCGATGCAATTTCTGTGTTTCATCAACACTCTGAAGGTCGACAGATTACAGAAATCCTCCAGATGTGCTTCGGATACTACTACTGGTCTTCCAGTAATCGAAAAAAGCGTAGAGAGTTTGGGACATTACTCCCATGGAGGAAAGTCGGCATGGCACCTGTTGTATTCTATCTGGGTGCTATTAGGGTTTCATCAACACTCTGAAGGTCCACAGATTACAGAATGCCTCCAGATGTCCTTCAGGTACTACTACTGGTCTCACTGGAATCGATCAAAGTGTAGACAGGGTGGGACATTACTCCCATGGAAAAGTGTCGGCATGGTGCCTGTTGAATTCAATCCGGATGCAATTTCTGTATTTCATCAGCACTCGGAAGGTCCACAGATTACAGAGTGCCTCCAGATGTGCTTCGGATACTACTACTGGTCTCCCAGGAATCGATCCAAGCGTAGACAGTTTGAGAAATTACTCCCATGGAGAAAAATCGGCTTCGTACCTGTTGTATTGAATCCCGATGCAATTTCTGTGTTTCATCAACACTCTGAAGGTCCACAGATTACAGAATGCCTCCAGATGTACTTCAGATACTACTACTGGTCCCCTAGGATCGATTAAATCGTAGACAGATTGAGACATTACTCCAATGGAAAATAGTCGCCATGGTGCCTGTTGTATTCAACCCCCAGGCTATTTCTGTGTTTAATCAACACTTTGAAAGTGAACAGATTACTGAATGCCTCCAGATGTGCTTCGGTTACTACTACTGGCTTCCAGGAATCGATCAAAGCGTAGACAGTTTGAGACATTACTCCCATGGAGAAAAGTCGGTTTGGTGCCTGTTGTATTCAATCCCAATGCAATTTCTGTGTTTCCGCAACACTCTGAAAGTCCACAGATTACAGAATGCCTCGAGATGTGCTTCGGACACTACTACTGGTCTCCCAGGAATCGATCAAAGCGTAGACAGTTTGGAACATTACTCCCATGGAAAAATGTCGGCATGGCGCCTGATGTATTCAATCCCGATGCAATTTCTGTGTTTCATCAACACTCTGAAGGTCCAAAGATTACAGAATGCCTCCAGATGTGCTTCGGATACTACTACAGGTCTTCCAGTAATCGAACAAAGCGTAGAGTTTGGGACATTACTCCCATGGAGAAGGTGGGCATGGCGCCTGTTGTACACTATCCCGATGCTATTTGGGTTTCATCAACACTCTAAAGGTCCACATATTACAGAATGGCTCCAGATGTGCTTCGGACACTACTACTGGTCTCCCAGGAATCGATAAAAGCGTAGACAGTTTGGGACATTACTATCATGGAGAAAAGTCGGCATGGCGTCTGTTGAATTCTATCCCGATGCTTTTTGGGTTTCATCAACAATCTAAAGGTACACAGATTACAGAATACCTTTCAGGTGTGCTTCGGACACTACTACTGGTCTCCCAGGAATCGATCAAACCGTAGACTCTTTGGGACATTACTCCCATGGAGAAAGGTCGGCATGGCGCCTGTTGTATTCAATACCGATGCAATTTCGGTTTTTTCATCATCACTCTGACGGTCCACAGATTACAGACTGCCTCCAGATGTGCTTCGGACACTACTACTGGTCTCCCAGGGATCAATCAAAGCGTAGATAGTTTGGGACATTACTACCATGGAGAAAAGTGGGCATGGCGCCTGTTGTACACTATCGCGATGCTATTTGGGTTTCATCAACACTCTAAAGGTCCACAGATTACAGAATGTCTCCAGATGTCCTTCGGATATTACTACTGGTCTCCCAGGAATCGATCAAATCGTAGAAAGTTTGGGACAATTCTCCCATGGTGAAAGGTCGGCATGGCGCCTGTTGTATTCAATCCCGATACAATTTCTGTGTTTCATCAACATTTTAAATATCCACAGATAACAGAATGCCTTTAGATGTGCTTCGGAAACTACTACTGGTCTCCCAGTAATCGACCAAAACGTAGACAGTTAGAGAAATTACTCCCATGGAGAAAAGCCGGCATGGCGCCTGTTGTATTCCATCCCGATGCAATTTGTGTTTCATCAACACCCTGAAGGTCCACAGATTACAGAATGCCTCCAGGTGTGCTTCGGACACTACTACAGGTCTCCCAGGAATCGAACAAATCGTAGACAGTTTGGGACATTAC
Source organism: Schistocerca gregaria (assembly GCF_023897955.1). Classification (NCBI taxonomy): domain Eukaryota; kingdom Metazoa; phylum Arthropoda; class Insecta; order Orthoptera; family Acrididae; genus Schistocerca; species Schistocerca gregaria. Next base: position 188,700 of record NW_026061745.1, read on the forward strand.
TCCCATGGAGAAAGGTCGGCATAGCGCCTGTTGTATTCAATCCCGATGCAATTTCTGTGTTTCATCAAAACTCTGATGGTCCACAGATTACAGAATGCCTCCCGATGTGCTTCGGATACTACTACTGGTCTCCCAGGAGTCGATCAAGTCGTAGACAGTTTGAGACATTACTCCGATCGAGAAAAGTCGAGATGGAGCCTGTTGTAACCAATCCCGATGCAATTTCTGTGTTTCATCAACAATCTGAAGGTCCACAGATTACAGATTGCGTCCAGAAGTGCTTCGGATACTACTACAGGTCGTCCAGGAAACGATAAAATCGTAGACAGTTTGAGACATTACTCCCATGAAGAAAAGTCAGCATGGTGCCTGTTGTATGCAATCCCGATGCATATCCTATGTTTCATCAACACTCTGAAGTTCCACAGATTACAGAATGCCTCCAGATGTGCTTCGGATACTACTACTGGTCTCGTAGTAATCGAACAAAGCGTAGAATGTTTGGGACATTACTCCCATGGAGAAAGATGGGCATGGTGCCTGTTGTATTCAATCCCGATGCAATTTCTGTGTGTCATCAACACTCTGAAGTTCCACAGATTACAGAATGCCTCCAGATGTGCTTCGGATACTACTACTGGTCTCCCAGGAATAGATCAAAGCGTAGACAGTTTGGGACATTACTCCCATGGAGAAAAGTCGGCATGGTGCCTGTTGTATTCTATCCCGATGCTATTTGGGTTACATCAACACTCTAAAGGTCCACATATTACAGAATGCCTCCAGATGTGCTTCGGATACTACTACTGGTCTCGCAGAAATCGATCAAGGCGTAGACCGTTTGGGACATTACTTCCATGGAGAAAGGTGGGCATGGTGCCAGTTGTATTGTATCCCGATGCTATTTCTGTATGTCATCAACACTCTGAAGTTCCACAGATTACAGAATGCCTCCAGATGTGCTTCGGATACTACTACTGGTCTTCAAGTAATCGAACAAAGCGTAGAGAGTTTGGGACATTACTCCCATGGAGAAAGATGGGCATGGTGCCTGTTGTATTCAATCCCGATGTAATTTCTGTGTGTCATCAACACTCTGAAGTTCCACAGATTACAGAATGCCTCCAGATGTGCTTTGGTTACTACTACTGGTCTCCCAGGAATCGATCAAAGCGTAGACAGTTTGGGACATTACTCCCATGGAGAAAAGTCGGCATGGTGCCTGTTGTATTCTATCCCGATGCTATTTGGGTTTCATCAACACTCTAAAAGACCACAGATTACAGAATGCCTCCAGATGTGCTTCGGATACTACTACTGGTCTTCCAGGAATAGATAAAAGCGTTGACAGTTTGAGACATTACTCCCATGGAGAAAGGTCGGCATGGCGCCTGTTGTATTCAAACCCGATGCAATTTCTATGTTTCATCAACACTCTGAAGTTCCACAGATTACAGAATGCCTCCAGATGTGTTTCGGATACTACTACTGGTCTCCCAGGAATCGATCAAATCGTAGACAGTTTGAGACATTACTCCCATCATGAAAAGTCGACATGGAGCCTGTTGTAACAAATCCCTATGCAATTTCTATGTTTTATCAGCAATCTGAAGTTCCACGGATTACAGAATGCCTCCAGATGTGCTTCAGATACTACTACTGGTCTCCCAGGAATCTATCAAAGCGTAGACAGTTTGAGACATTACTCCCATGGAACAAAGTCCTCATCGTGCCTGTAGTATTCAATTCCGATGCAATTTCTGTGTTTCATCAACACTCTGAAGGTCCACAGATTACAGAATGCCTCCAGATGTGCTTTGGTTACTACTACTGGTCTTCCACGAATCGATCAAAGCGTAGACAGTTTGAGACATTACTCCAATGGAAAATTGTCGGCATGGTGCACATTGTATTCAACCAACAAGCTATTTCTGTGTTTCATCAACACTTTGATGGTGAACAGATTACCGAATGCCTCCAGATGTGCTTCGGTTACTACTACTGGTCATCCAGGTATAGATAAAATTGTAGACAGTTTAAGACATTACTCCCATGGAGAAAAGTCGGCTTGGTGCATGTTGTATTCAATCCCGATGCAACTTCTGTGTTTCATCAACATTCTCAAGGTCCACAGATTAAGAATGCCTCCAGATGTGCTGTGGATACTACTACTGGTCTCCCAGGAATCGATCAAAGCACAGACAGTTTGCGACATTACTCCCATGGAGAAAAGTCGGCTTCGTACCTGTTGTATTGAATCCCGATGCAATTTCTGTGTTTCATCAACACTCTGAAGGTCCACAGATTACAGAATGCCTCCAGATGTACTTCAGATACTACTACTGGTCCCCTAGGAATCGATTAAAGAGTAGACAGTTTGAGACATTACTCCCATGGAGAAAAGTCGCCATGGTGCCTGTTGTATTCAACCCCCAAGCTATTTCTGTGTTTAATCAACACTTTGAAAGTGAACACATTACTGAATGCCTCCAGATGTTCTTCGGTTACTACTACTGGCCTTCCAGGAATCGATCAAAGCGTAGACAGTTTGAGACATTACTCCCATGGAGAAAAGTCGGTTTGGTGCCTGTTGTATTCAATCCCAATGCAATTTCTGTGTTTCCGCAACACTCTGAAAGTCCACAGATTACAGAATGCCTCCAGATGTGCTGCGGATACTACTACTGGTCTCCCAGGAATCGATCAAAGCATAGACAGTTTGACACATCACTCCCATGGGGAAAAGTGGGCATGATGCCTGTTGTATTCAATCCCGATGCAATATCAGTGTTTCATCAGTACTCGGTAGGTACTCAGATTACAGAATGCCTCTAGATGTACTTCGGATAATACTACTGGTCCCCAGGAATCGATGAAAGCGTAGACAGTTTGATACATTACTCCCATGGAGAAAAGTCGGCATGGTGCATGTTGTATTCAATACGAATGCAATGTCCGTGTTTCATCAACAACCGGAAGGTCCACAGATTACAGAATGCCTCGAGATGAGGCTCGGATACTACTACTGATCTTCCAGGAATCAATAAAATCGTAGACAGTTTGAGACATTATTCCCATGGAGAAAAGTGGGCATGGCGCCTGTTGTACACTATCCCGATGCTATTTGGGTTTCATCAACACTCTAAAGGTCCACATATTACAGAATGACTCCAGATGTGCTTCGGACACTACTACTGGTCTCCCAGGAATCGATAAAAGCGTAGACAGTTTGGGACATTACTATCATGGAGAAAAGTCGGCATGGCGCCTGTTGTACACTATCGCGATGCTATTTTTGTTTCATCAACACTCTAAAGGTCCACAGATTACAGAATGTCTCCAGATGTGCTTCGGATACTACTACTGGTCTCGCAGGAATCGATCAAGGCGTAGACCGTTTGGGACATTACGAACATGGAGAAAGGTCGGCATGGCGCCTGTTGGATTCAAACCCGATGCAATTTCTGTGTTTCATCAACACTCTAAAGGTCCACAGATTACAGAATGCCTCCAGATGTGCTTCGGATACTACTACAGGTCTCCGAGGAATCGATCAAATCGTAGACAGTTTGTGACATTACTCCCATGGAGAAAGGTCGGCATGGCGCCTATTGTATTCAATCCCGATGCTATTTCTGTATTTCATCAACACTCTGAAGCTCCACAGATTACAGAATGCCTCAAGATGTCCTTCGGAAACTACTACTGGTCTCCCAGGGATCGATCAAATCGTAGACAGTTTGAGACATTTCTCCCATCAAAAAAAGTCGACATGGAGCCTGTTGTAACAAATCCCTATGCAATTTCTTTGTTTTATCAACAATCTGAAGTTTCACGGATTACAGAATGCCTCCAGATGTGCTTCAGATACTACTACTGGTCTCCCAGGAATCTATCAAAGCGTAGACAGTTTGAGACATTACTCCCATGGAACAAAGTCCTCATCGTGCCTGTAGAATTCAATTCCGATGCAATTTCTGTGTTTCATCAACACTCTGAAGGTCCACAGATTACAGAATGCCTCCAGATGTGCTTTGGTTACTACTACTGGTCTCCCAGGAATCGATCAAAGCGTAGACAGTTAGAGACATAACTCCCATGGAGAAATGTCGGCATGGTGCCTGTTGTATTCAATCCCGATGCTATTTCTATATTTCATCAACACTCTGAAAGTCCTCAGATTACAGAATGCCTCCTGATGTCCTTCGGATACAACAACTGGTCTTCCAGGAATAGATAAAAGCGTTGACAGTTTGAGACATTACTCCCATGGAGAAAGGTCGGCATGGCGCCTGTTGTATTCAAACCCGATGCTATTTCTATGTTTCATCAACACTCTGAAGTTCCACAGATTACAGAACGCCTCCAGATGTGTTTCGGATACTACTACTGGTCTCCCAGTGATCGAACAAAAATTAGATAGTCTGGGACATTACTCCCATGGAGAAAGTTGGGCATGGTGCCTGTTGTATTCAATTACGATGCAATTTCTGTGTTTCATCAAAACTCTGATGGTCCACAGATTACAGAATGCCTCCAGGTGTGCTTCGGACACTACTACAGGTCTCCCAGGAATCGAACAAATCGTAGACAGTTTGGGACATTACTCCCATGGAGAAAGGTCGGCATGGCGCCTGTTGTATTCAATCCCGATGCAATTTCTGTGTTTCATCAAAACTCTGATGGTCCACAGATTACAGAATGCCTCCCGATGTGCTTCGGATACTACTACTGGTCTCCCAGGAGTCGATCAAGTCGTAGACAGTTTGAGACATTACTCCGATCGAGAAAAGTCGACATGGAGCCTGTTGTAACCAATCCCGATGGAATTTCTGTGTTTCATCAACAATCTGAAGTCCACAGATTACAGATTGCGTCCAGAAGTGCTTCGGATACTACTACTGGTCGTCCAGGAATCGATAAAATCGTAGACAGTTTGAGACATTACACCCATGAAGAAAAGTCGGCATGGTGCCTGTTGTATGCAATCCCGATGCAAATCCTATGTTTCATCAACACTCTGAAGATCCACAGATTACAGAATGCCTCCAGATGTGCTTCGGATACTACTACTGGTCTCGTAGTAATCGAACAAAGGGTAGAATGTTTGGGACATTACTCCCATGGAGAAAGATGGGCATGGTGCCTGTTGTATTCAATCCCGATGGAATTTCTGTGTGTCATCAACACTCTGAAGTTCCACAGATTACAGAATGCCTCCAGATGTGCTTCGGATACTACTACTGGTCTCCCAGGAATCGATCAAAGCGTAGACATTTTGAGACATTACTCCCATGGAACAAAGTCCTCATAGTGCCTGTTGTATTCAATTCCGATGCAATTTCTGTGTTTCATCAACACTCTGAAGATCCACAGATTACAGAATGCCTCCAGATGTGCTTTGGTTACTACTACTGGTCTCCCAGGAATCGATCAAAGCGTAGACAGTTTGGGACATTACTCCCACGGAGAAAAGTCGGCACGGTGCCTGTTGTATTCTATCCCGATGCTATTTAGGTTTCATCAACACTCTAAAGGTCCACAGATTACAGAATGCCTCCAGATGTGCTTCGGATACTACTACTGGTCTCCCAGGAATCAATCAAAGCGTAGACAGTTAGTGACATTACTTCCATGGAGAAAGGTGGGCATGGTGCCAGTTGTATTGTATCCCGATGCTATTTCTGTATGTCATCAACACTCTGAAGTTCCACAGATTGCAGAATGCCTCCAGTTGTGCTTCGGATTGTACTACTGGTTTCCCAGGACTCGATCAAAGCGTAGACAGTTCGAGACATTACTCCCATGGAACAAAGTCCTCATGGTGCTTGTTGTATTCAATTACGATGCAATTCCTGTGTCTCATCAACACTCTGAAGGGCCACAGATTACAGAATGCCTCCAGATGTGCTTCCGATACTACTACTGGTCTTCAAGTAATCGAACAAAGCGTAGAGAGTTTGGGACATTACTCCCATGGAGAAAGATGGGCATGGTACTTGTTGTATTCAATCCCGATGCAATTTCTGTGTGTCATCAACACTCTGAAGTTCCACAGATTACAGAATGCCTCCAGATGTGCTTCGGATACTACTACTGGTCTCGCAGGAATCGATCAAGGCGTAGACCGTTTGGGACATTACGAACATGGAGAAAGGTCGGCATGGCGCCTGTTGGATTCAAACCCGATGCAATTTCTGTGTTTCATCAACACTCTAAAGGTCCACAGATTACAGAATGCCTCCAGATGTGCTTCGGATACTACTACAGGTCTCCGAGGAATCGATCAAATCGTAGACAGTTTGTGACATTACTCCCATGGAGAAAGGTCGGCATGGCGCCTATTGTATTCAATCCCGATGCTATTTCTGTATTTCATCAACACTCTGAAGCTCCACAGATTACAGAATGCCTCAAGATGTCCTTCGGATACTACTACTGGTCTCCCAGGGATCGATCAAATCGTAGACAGTTTGAGACATTTCTCCCATCAAAAAAAGTCGACATGGAGCCTGTTGTAACAAATCCCTATGCAATTTCTTTGTTTTATCAACAATCTGAAGTTTCACGGATTACAGAATGACTCCAGATGTGCTTCAGATACTACTACTGGTCTCCCAGGTATCTATCAAAGCGTAGACAGTTTGAGACATTACTCCCATGGAACAAAGTCCTCATCGTGCCTGTAGAATTCAATTCCGATGCAATTTCTGTGTTTCATCAACACTCTGAAGGTCCACAGATTACAGAATGCCTCCAGATGTGCTTTGGTTACTACTACTGGTCTCCCAGGAATCGATCAAAGCGTAGACAGTTAGAGACATAACTCCCATGGAGAAATGTCGGCATGGTGCCTGTTGTATTCAATCCCGATGCTATTTCTATATTTCATCAACACTCTGAAAGTCCTCAGATTACAGAATGCCTCCTGATGTCCTTCGGATACAACAACTGGTCTTCCAGGAATAGATAAAAGCGTTGACAGTTTGAGACATTACTCCCATGGAGAAAGGTCGGCATGGCGCCTGTTGTATTCAAACCCGATGCTATTTCTATGTTTCATCAACACTCTGAAGTTCCACAGATTACAGAATGCCTCCAGATGTGTTTCGGATACTACTACTGGTCTCCCAGTGATCGAACAAAAATTAGATAGTCTGGGACATGACTCCCATGGAGAAAGTTGGGCATGGTGCCTGTTGTATTCAATTACGATGCAATATCTGTGTGTCATCAACACTCTAAAGTTCCACAGATTACAGAATGCCTCCAGATGTGCTTCGGATACTACTACTGGTCTCCCAGGAATCGATCAAAGCGTAGACAGTTTGAAACATTACTCCCATGGAACAAAGTCCTCATGGTGCCTGTTGTATTCAGTTACGATGCAATTCCTGTGTCTCATCAACACTCTGAAGGGCCACAGATTACAGAATGCCTCCTGATGTGCTTCGGATACTACTACTGGTCTCCCAGTAATCGAACAAAGCGTAGAGAGTTTGGGACATTACTCCCATGGAGAAAGATGGGCATGGTGCCTGTTGTATTCAATCCCGATGCAATTTCTGTCTATCATCAACACTCTGAGGCTCCACAGATTACAGAATGCCTCAAGATGTCCTTCGGATACTACCACTGGTCTCCCAGGAATCAATCAAAGCGTAGACAGATTGGGACATTACTCCCATGGAAAAAAGTCGGCGTGGCGCCTGTTGTATTCTATCCCGATGCTATTTGGGTTTCATCAACACTCTAAAGGTCCACAAATTACAGAATGCCTCCAGGTGTGTCTCGGACACTACTACTGGTCTCCTAGGAATCGATCAAGGCGTAGACAGTTTGGGACATTACTCCCATGGAGAAAGGTAGGCATGGCCTCCCGTTTAATTCAATCCCGATGCAATTTCTGTGTTTCATCAACACTCTGAAGGTCCACAGATTACAGAATGCCTCCAGATATGCTTCGGACACTACTACTGGTCTCCCAGGAATCGACCAAAGCGTAGACAGTTTGGGACATTACTCGTATGGAGAAAGGTCGGCATGGCGAATGTTGCATTCAATCCCGATGCAATTTCTGTATTTTATCAACACTCTAAAGGTCCACAGATAACAGAATGCCTCTCAGATGTGCTTCGGATACTACTACTGGTCTCCCAGTAATCGATCAAAGCGTAGACAGTTAGAGACGTTACTCCCATGGAGAAAAGTCGGCATGGCGCCTGTTGTATTCTATCCCGATGCTATTTGGGTTTCATCAACACTCTGAAGATCCACAGATTACAGAATGCCTCCAGATGTGCTTCGGATACCACTACTGGTCTCCCAGTGATCGAACAAACTTTATATAGTTTGGGACATTACTCCTATGGAAAAAGGTCGGCATGGCGCCTGTTGTATTCAATCCCGATGCAATTTCTGTGTGTCTTCAACACTCTGAAGTTCCACAGATTACAGAATGATTCCAGATAAGCTTCAGATACTACTACTGGGCTCCCAGGAGTCAATCAAAGCGTAGACAGTTTGATACATTACTCCCATGGAACAAAGTCCTCATCTTGCCTGTTGTATTCAATTCCGATGCCATTTCTGTGTTTCATCAACACTCTGAAGGTCCACAGATTACAGAATGCCTCCAGATGTGCTTCGGACACTACTACTGGTCTCCCAGGAATCGACCAAAGCGTAGACAGTTTGGAACATTACTCACATGGAGAAAGGTCGGCATGGCACCTGTTGTATTCAATCCCGATGCAATTTCTGTGTTTCATCAACACTCTAAAGGTCCACAGATAACAGAGTGCCTCCAGATGTGCTTTGGATACTACTACTGGACTTCCAGTAATCGAACAAAGCGTACAGAGTTTGGGACATTACTCCCATGGAGAAAGATGCGCATGCTGCCTGTTGTATTCAATCCCGATGCAATTTCTATGTGTCATCAACACTCTGCAGCTCCACAGATTACAGAATGCCTCCAGATGTGCTTTGGATACTACTACTGGTCTCCCAGGAATCAATCAAATCGTAGACAGTTAGAGACATTACTCCCATGGAAAAGAGTCAGCATGGAGCCTGTTGCATTCTATCCCGATGCTATTTGGGTTTCATCAACACTCTAAAAATCCACAGATTACAGAATGCCTCCAGGTGTGTATCGGACACTACTACTGGTCTCCCAGGAATCGATTAAAGCGTAGACAGTTTGGTACATTACTCCCATGGAGAAAGCTCGTCATGGCTCCCTTTGTATTCAATCCCGATGCAATTTCTGTGTTTCATCAACACTCTGAAGGTTCATAGATTACAGAATGCCTCCAGATGTGCTTCGGACACTACTACTGGTCTCCCAGGAATCAATCAAAGCATAGACAGTTAGGGACATTACTCCCATTGAGAAAGGTCGGCATGGCGTCTGTTGTATTCAATTCCGATGCAATTTCTGTGTTTCATCAACACCCTGAAGGTCCACAGATTACAGAATGCCTCCAGATGTGCTTCGGACACTACTACTGGTCTCCAAGGAATCGATCAAAGCGTAGACAGTTTGGGACATTACTCTCATGGAGAGAGGTCGGCATGGCGCCAGTTGTATTCAATCCCGATGCAATTTCTGTGTTTCATCAACACTCTGAAGGGCAACAGGTTACAGAATGCCTCCAGATGTGCTTCGGATACTACTGCTGGTCTCCCAGGAATCCATAAAAGCGTAGATAGTTTGGGACATTACTCAAATGGAGAAAAGTCGGCATGGCGCCTGTTGTATTCAATGCCGATGCAATTTCTGTGTGTCATCAACACTCTGAAGTTCCACAGATTACAGAATGCCTCCAGATGTGCTTCGGATAGTACTTCTGGTCTCCCAGGAATCGATCAAAGCCTAGACGGTTTGAGACATTACTCCCATGGAACAAACTCCTCATGGTGCCTGTTGTATTCAATTACGATGCAATTCCTGTGTCTCATCAACACTCTGAAGGGCAACAGGTTACAGAATGCCTCCAGATGTGCTTCGGATACTACTGCTGGTCTCCCAGGAATCCATAAAAGAGTAGATAGTTTGGGACATTACTCAAATGGAGAAAAGTCGGCATGGTGCCTGTTGTACACTATCCCGTTGCTATTCTGGTTTCATCAACACGCTAAAGGTCCACAGATTACAGAATGTCTCCAGATGTGCTTCGGACACTACTAGTGGTCTCCCAGGAATCGATCAAAGCGTAGACAGTTTGGGACATTACTCCCATGGAGAAAGGTCGGCATGGCGCCTGTTGTATTCAATCCCGATGCAATTTCTGTGTTTCATCAACACTCTAAAGGTCCACAGATAAGAGAATGCCTCCAGATGTGCTTCGGATACTACTACTGGTCTACCAAGAATCGATAAAAGCGTAGACAGTTAGAGACATTTCTCCCATGGAGAAACGTCGGCATGGCGAATGTTGTATTCGATCCCGATGCTATTTGGGTTTCATAAAAACTCTAAAGGTCCACAGATTACAGAATGCCTCCAGGTGTGCTTCGGACATTACTACAGGCCTCCAGGAATCGATCAAAGCGTAGTCAGTTTGTGACATTACTCCCATGGAGAAAGGTCGGCATCGCGCCTGTTGTATTCAATCCCGATGAAATATCTGTGTTTCATCAACACTCTGAAGGTCCACAGCTTACAGAATGCCTCCTGATATGCTTCGGATACTACTACTTGTCTCCCAGGAATCGATCAAAGCGTTGACAGTTTGAGACATTACTACCATGGAACAAAGTCCTCATCGTGCCTGTTGTATTCAATTCCGATGCAATTTCTGTGTTTCATCAACACTCTGAAGGTCCACAGATTACAGAATACCTCCAGATGTGCTTTGGTTACTACTACTGGACTCCCAGGAATCGATCAAAGCGTAGACAGTTTGCGACATTACTCCCATGGAGAAAAGTCGGCATGGTGCCTGTTGTATTCTATCCCGATGCTATTTGGGTTTCATCAACACTCTGAAGGTCCACAGCTTACAGAATGACTCCAGATGTGCTTCGGATACTACTACTGGTCTCCCAGTGATCGAACAAAAATTAGATAGTCTGGGACATTACTCCCATGGAGAAAGGTGTGCATGGTGCAAGTTGTATTCAATCCAGATGCAATTTCCGTGTGTTATCAACACTCTGAAGTTCCACAGAATACAGAATGCCTCCAGATGTGCTTCGGATAGTACTACTGGTCTCCCAGGAATCGATCAAAGCGTAGACAGTTTGAGACATTACTCCCATGGAACAAAGTCCTCATGGTGCCTGTTGTATTCAATTACGATGCAATTCATGTGTCTCATCAACACTCTGAAGGGCCACAGATTACAGAATGCCTCCAGATGTGCCTCCGACACTACTACTGGTCTCCCAGGAATCGATCAAAGCGTAGACAGTTTGAGACATTACTCACATGGAGAAAGGTCGGCATGGCGCCTGTTGTATTCAATCCCGATGCAATTTCTGTGTTTCATCAACACTCTGAAGGTCCACAGATTAAAGAATGCCTCCAGATGTGCTTCGGATATTACTAATGGTCTCCAAGTAATCGAACAAAGCGTAGAGAGTTTGGGACACTACTCCCATGGAGAAAGGTGGGCATGGTGGCTGTTGTATTCAATCCCGATGCAATTTCTATGTTTCATCAACACTCTGAAGGTCCACAGATTATAGAATGCCTCCAGATGTGCTTCGGATACTGCTACTGGTCGCCCAGGAATCGATCAAAGCGTAGACAGTTTGAGACATTACTCCCATGGATTAATGTCCTCATGGTGCCTGTTGTATTTAATTCCGATGCAATTTCTGTGTTTCATCAACACTCTGAAGGTCCACAGATTACAGAATACCTCCACGTGTGCTTCGTTTAGTACTACTGGTCTCCCAGGAATCGATCCAAGCGTAGACACTTTTGGACATTACTCCCATGCAGAAAGGTCGCCATGGCGCAAGTTGTATTCACACCCGATGCAATTTCTATGTTTCATCAACACTCTGAAGTTCCACAGATTACAGAATGCCTCCAGATATGCTTCGGATAGTACTTCTGGTCTCCCAGGAATCGATCAAAACCTAGACAGTTTGAGACATTACTCCCATGGAACAAACTCCTCATGGTGCCTGTTGTATTCGAATACGATGCAATTCCTAAGACTCATAAACACTCTGAAGGGCCACAGATTACAGAATGGCTCCAGATGTGCTTCGGATACTACTGCTATTCTCCCAGGAATCGATCAAATCGTAGATAGTTTGGGACATTACTCAAATGGAGAAAAGTCGGCATGGCGCCTGTTGTACACTATCCCGATGCTATTTGGGTTTCATCAACACTCTAAAGGTCCACAGATTACAGAATGACTCCAAATGTGCTTTGGACACTACTACTGGTCTCCCAGGAATCGATCAAAGCGTAGACAGTTTGGGACATTACTCCCATGGAGAAAAGTCGGCATGGCGCCTCTTGTATTCTATCCCGATGCTATTTTTGTTTCATCAACACTCTGAAGATCCATAGATTTCAGAATGCCTCCAGATGTGCTTCGGATACTACTACTGGTTTCCCAGTGATCGAACAAACCTTAGATAGTTTGAGACATTACTCTCATGGAGAAAGATGGTCATGGTACCTGTTGAATTCAAACCCGATGCAACTTCTGTGTGTCATCAACACTCTGAAGTTCCACAGATTACAGAATGCCTCCAGATGTGCTTCGGATAGTACTTCTGGTCTCCCAGGAATCGATCAAATACTAGACAGTTTGAGACATTACTCCCATGGAACAAACTCCTCATGGTGCATGTTGTATTCAATTACGATGCAATTCCTGTGTCTCATCAACACTCTGAAGGGCCACAGATTAAAGAATGCCTCCAGATGTGCTTTGGATACTACTACTGGTCTCATAGGAATCAATCAAAGCGTAGACAGTTAGAGACATTACTCCCATGGAAAAGAGTCGGCATGGCTCCCGTTGTATTCTATCCCGATGCAATTTCTGTGTTTTATCAAACCTCTGAAAGTCCACAGACTACAGAATGCCTCCAGATGTGCTTCGGACACTACTACTGGTCTCCCAGGAATCGATCAAAGCGTAGACAGTTTGGGACATTACTCCCATGGAGAAAGGTCGGCATGGCGCCTGTTGTATTCAATCCCGATGCAATTTCTGTGTTTCATCAACACTCTAAAGGTCCACAGATAAGAGAATGCCTCCAGATGTGCTTCGGATACTACTACTGGTCTCCCAGTAGTCGATCAAAGCGTAGACAGTTAGAGACATTACTCCCATGGAAAAGAGTCGGCATGACGCCTGTTGTATACTATCCCGATGCTATTTGGGTTTCATCAACACTCTAAAAGTCTACAGATTACAGAATGCCTCCAGGTGTGCCTCGGACACTACTACTGGTCTCGCACGTATCGATCAAAGCGTAGACAAGGTCCACAGATTAAAGAATGCCTCCAGATGTGCTTCGGATACTAATACTGGTCTTCAAGTAATCGAACAAAGCGTAGAGAATTTGGGACATTACTCCCATGGAGAAAGGTCGGCATGGTGGCTGTTGTATTCAATCCCGATGCTATTTCTGTGTGTCATCAACACTCTGAAGCTCCACAGACTACAGATTGCGTCCAGATGTGCTTCGGATAGTACTGCTGGTCTCCTAGGAATGGATCAAAGCGTAAACCGTTTGAGACTTTACTCCCATGGAACCAAGTCGTCATGGTGCCAGTTGTATTCAATTACGATGCAATTCCTGTGTCTCATGAACACTCTGAAGGGCCACAGATTAAAGAATGCCTCCAGATGTGCTTTGGATACTACTACTGGTCTCATAGGAATCAATCAAAGCGTAGACAGTTAGAGACATTACTCCCATGGTAAAGAGTCGGCATGGATCCCGTTGTATTCTATCCCGATGCAATTTCTGTGTTTTATCAACACTCTGAAAGTCCACAGATTACAGAATGCCTCCAGATGTGCTTCGGGCACTACTACTGGTCTCCCAGGAATCGATCAAAGCGTAGACAGTTTGGGACATTACTCCCATGGAGATAGGTCGGCATGGCGCCTGTTGTATTCAATCCCGATGCAATTTCTGTGTTTCATCAACACTCTAAAGGTCCACAGATAAGAGAATGCCTCCAGATGTGCTTGGGATACTACTACTGGTCTCCCAGTAATCGATCAAAATCGTAGACAGTTTGGGACATTACTCCCATGGAGAAAGGTCGGCATGGCTCCATTTGTATTCTATGCCGATGCAATTTCTGTGTTTCATCAACACTCTGAAAGTCCACAGATTACAGACTGCCTCCAGATGTGCTTCGGATACTACTATTGGTCTCCCAGGAATCGATCAAAGCGTAGACAGTATGGGACATTACTCGCATGGAGAAAGGTCGGCATGGCGCCTGTTGTATTCAATCCCGATGCAATTTCTGTGTTTCATCAACACGCTAAAGGTCCACAGATAACAGAATACCTCCAGATGTGCTTCGGATACTACTACTGGTCGCCCAGGAATCGATCAAAGCGTAGACAGTTAGAGACATTACTCCCATGGAGAAAAGTCGGCATGGCGTCTCTTGTATTCTATCCCGATGCTATTTGGGTTTCATCAACACTCTGAAGGTCCACAGCTTTCAGAACGCCTCCAGATGTGCTTTGGTTACTACTACTGGTCTCCCAGTGTTCGAACAAATCTTAGATAGTTTGTGACATTACTCCCATGGAGAAAGATGGGCATGGTACTTGTTGTATTCAATCCCGATGCAATCTCTGTGTGTCTTCAACACTCTGAAGTTCCACAGATTACAGAATGCCTCCAGATGTGCTTCGGATAGTACTTCTGGTCTCCCAGGAATCGATCAAAGCCTAGACAGTTTGAGACATTACTCCCTTGGAACAAACTCCTCATGGTGCCTGTCGTATTCAATTACGATGCAATTTCTGTGTCTCATCAACACTCTGAAGGGCCACAGATTACAGAATGCCTCCAGATGTGCTTCGGAAACTACTGCTGGTCTCCCAGGAGTCGATCAAAGCGCTGATAGTTTGGGACATTACTCAAATGGAGAGAAGACGGCATGGCGCCTGTTGTACACTATCCCGATGCTATTTTGGTTTCATCAACACTCTAAAGGTCCACAGATTACAGAATGACTCCAAATGTGCTTTGGACACTACTACTGGTCTCCCAGGAATCGATCAAAGCATAGACAGTTTGGGACATTACTCCCATGGAGAAAAGTCGGCATGGCGCCTCTTGTATTCTATCCCGATGCTATTTTTGTTTCATCAACACTCTGAAGATCCATAGATTTCAGAATGCCTCCAGATGTGCTTCGGATACTACTACTGGTCTCCCAGTGATCGAACAAACCTTAGATAGTTTGAGACATTACTCCCATGGAGAAAGATGGGCATGGTACCTGTTGAATTCAATCCCGATGCAACTTCTGTGTGTCATCAACACTCTGAAGTTCCACAGATTACAGAATGCCTCCAGATGTGCTTCGGATAGTATTTCTGGTTTCCCAGGAATCGATCAAAAACTAGACAGTTTGAGACATTACTCCCATGGAACAAACTCCTCATGGTGCATGTTGTATTCAATTACGATGCAAGTCCTGTGTCTCATCAACACTCTGAAGGGCCACAGATTAAAGAATGCCTCCAGATGTGCTTTGGATACTACTACTGGTCTCATAGGAATCAATCAAAGCGTAGACAGTTAGAGACATTACTCCCATGGAAAGGAGTCGGCATGGCTCCCGTTGTATTCTATCCCGATGCAATTTCTGTGTTTTATCAACACTCTGAAAGTCCACAGATTACAGAATGCCTCCAGATGTGCTTCGGACACTACTACTGGTCTCCCAGGAATCGATCAAAGCGTAGACAGTTTGGGACATTACTCCCATGGAGAAAGGTCGGCATGGCGCCTGTTGTATTCAATCCCGATGCAATTTCTGTGTTTCAATAACACTCTAAAGGTCCACAGATAAGAGAATGCCTCCAGATGTGCTTCGGATACTACTACTGGTCTCCCAGTAATCGATCAAAGCGTAGACAGTTTGGGACATTACTCCCATGGAGAAAGGTCGGCATGGCTCCCGTTGTATTCTATCCCGATGCAATTTCAGTGTTT
This sequence comes from Schistocerca gregaria, assembly GCF_023897955.1. NCBI lineage: Eukaryota > Metazoa > Arthropoda > Insecta > Orthoptera > Acrididae > Schistocerca > Schistocerca gregaria. The sequence continues at coordinate 204,882 of NW_026061745.1, forward strand.
CATCAACACTCTGAAAGTCCACAGATTACAGAATGCCTCCAGATGTGCTTCGGATACTACTAATGGTCTCCCAGGAATCGATCAAAGCGTAGACAGTTTGGGACATTACTCCCATGGAGAAAGGTCGGCATGGCGCCTGTTGTATTCAATCCCGATGCAATTTCTGTGTTTCATCAACACTCTAAAGGTCCACAGATAACAGAATGCCTCCAGATGTGCTTCGGATACTACTACTGGTCTCCCAGTAACCGATCAAAGCGTAGACAGTTAGAGACATTACTCCCATGGAGAAAAGTCGGCATGGCGTCTCTTGTATTCTATCCCGATGCTATTTGGGTTTCATCAACACTCTGAAGGTCCACAGATTTCAGAACGCCTCCAGATGTGCTTCGGATACTACTACTGGTCTCCCAGTGTTCGAACAAATCTTTGATAGTTTGTGACATTAGTCCCATGGAGAAAGATGGGCATGGTACCTGTTGTATTCAATCCCGATGCATTATCTGTGTGTCATCAACACTCTGAAGTTCCACAGATTACAGAATGCCTCCAGATGTGCTTCGGATAGTACTTCTGGTCTCCCAGGAATCGATCAAAGCCTAGACAGTTTGAGACATTACTCCCTTGGAACAAACTCCTCATGGTGCCTGTCGTATTCAATTACGATGCAATTTCTGTGTCTCATCAACACTCTGAAGGGCCACAGATTACAGAATGCCTCCAGATGTGCTTCGGAAACTACTGCTGGTCTCCCAGGAGTCGATCAAAGCGTTGATAGTTTGGGACATTACTCAAATGGAGAGAAGTCGGCATGGTGCCTGTTGTACACTATCCCGATGCTATTTTGGTTTCATCAACACTCTAAAGGTCCACAGATTACAGAATGACTCTAGATGTGCTTCGGACACTACTACTGTTCTCCCAGGAATCGATCAAAGCGTAGACAGTTTGGAACATTACTCCCATGGAGAAAGGTCGGCATGGCGCCTGTTGTATTCAATCCCGATTCACTTTCTGTGTTTCATCAACACTCTGAAGATCCACAGATTACAGAATGCCTCCAGATTTGCTTCGGATAGAACTACTGGTCTTCCAGTAATCGAACAAAGCGTAGAGAGTTTGGGACAATACTCCCATGGAGAAAGGAGGGCATGCTGCCCGTTGTATTCAATCCCAATGCAATTTCTGTGTGTCATCAACACTCTAAAAGTCCACAGATTAAAGAATGCCTCCAGGTGTGCCTCGGATACTACTACTGGTCTCCCAGGAATCGATCAAAGCGTAGACAGTTTGGGACATTACTCCCATGCAGAAAAGTCGGCACGGTGAATGTTGTATTCTATCCCGATGCTATTTGGGTTTCATCAACACTCTAAAGGTCCACAGATTGCAGAATCCCTCCAGATGTGCTTCGGATACTACTACTGGTCTCCCAGGAATCGATGAAAGCGTAGACAGTTTGGGACATTACTCCCATGGAGAAAGGTCGGCATGGTGCCTGTTGTATTCAATCCCGATGCAATTACTATGTTTCATCAAAACTCTGAAGGTCCATAGATTACACAATGCCTGCAGATGTGCTACGGATACTACTACTGGTCTCCCAGGAATCATTCAAAGCACATACCTTACTCTCATGCAGAAAAGCCCGCATGGTGCCTGTTGTATTCAATACCTATGCAATTTTTATGTTTCATCAACACTCTGAAGGTCCACATATTACAGAATGCCTCCAGAAGTGCTTCGGTTAGTATTACTGGTCTCCCAGAAATCGATCAAAGCGTAGACAGTTTGCGACATTACTCCCATGGAGAAAGGTCGGCATGGTGCCTGTTTTATTCCAACCCAATGCATTTTCTATGTTACATCAACACTCGGAAGATCCACAGATTACAGAATGCCTCCAGATGTGCTTCTGATACTACTACTGGTCTCCCAGGATTCAATCAAAGCGTAGACAATTTGGGACATTAGTCCCATGGAGAAAAGTCGGCATGGCACCTGTTGTATTCTATATTCTATCCCGATGCTATTTGGGTTTCATCAACACTCTAAAGGTCCACAGATTACAGAATACCTCCAGTTGTGCCTCGGACACTACTACTGGTCTCCCAGGAATCGATCAAAGCGAAGAGAGTTTGGGACTTTACTCCCATGGAGAAAGGAGGGCATGCTGCATGTTGTATTCAATCCCGATGCGATTTCTGTGTGTCATCAACACTCTAAAAGTCCACAGATTACAGAATGGCACCAGGTGTGCCTCGGACACTACTACTGGTCTCCCAGGAATCGATCAAAGCATAGACAGTTTGGGAAATTACTCCCATGGAGAAAGGTCGGCATGGCTCCTGTTGTTTTCAAACCCGATGCAATTTCTGTGTTTCATCAACACTCTGAAGGTCCACAGGTGACAGAATGCCTCCAGATGTTCTTCGGACACTACTACTGGTCTCCCAGGAATGGATCAAAGCGTAGTCGGTTTGGGACATTACTCCCATGGAGAAAGGTGGGCATGCTGCCTGTTGTATTCAGTCCCGATGCAATTTCTGTGTGTCATCACCACTCTGTAGCTCCACAGTTTACAGAATGCCTCCAGATGTGCTTCGGATACTACTACTGGTCTCCCAGGAATCAATCAAAGCGTAGACAGTTAGAGACATTTCTCCCTTGGAAAAGAGTCTGCATGGCGCCTGTTGTATTTTATCCCGATGCTATTTGGGTTTCATCAACACTCTAAAGGTCCACAGATTACAGACGCCTCCAGGTGTGCCTCGGACACTACTACTGGTATCCCAGGAATGGATCAAAACTTACACAGTTTGGGACATAACTCCCATGGAGAAAGGTCGGCAGGGCGCCTGTTGTATTCAATCCCGATGCAATTTCTGTGTTTCATCAACACTCTATAGGTCCACAGATAACAGAATGCCTAGTGATGTGCTTTGGATACTACTACTGGTCTCCCAGGAATCGATCAAAGCGTAGACAGTTTGGGACATTACTCCCATGGAGAAAGGTCGGCATGGTGCCCGTTGTATTCAATCCAGATGCAATTTTTATGTTTCATCAACATTCTGAAGGTCCACAGATTACAGAATGCCTAGAGATGAACTTCGATTACTACTACTGGTCTCCCAGGAATCGATCAAAGCGTAGACAGTTTGAGACATTACTCTCATGGAACAAAGACCTCATGGTGCCTGTTGTATTCAATTCCGATGCAATTTCTGTGTTTCATCAACACTCTGAAGGTCCACAGATTACAGAATGCCTCCAAATGTGCTTCGGTTAGTACTACTTTTCTCCCAGGAATCGATCCAAGCGTAGACAGTTTGGGACATTACTCCCATGGTGAAAGGTCGGCATGGCACCTGTTGTAATCAAACCCGACGCAATTTCTATTATTCATCAACACTCTGAAGATCCACAGATTACAAAATGCCTCCAGATGTGCTTCGGATACTACTACTGGTCTCCCAGTGATCGAACAAACCTTAGATAATTTGGGACATTACTCCTATGGTGAAAGGTTGGCATGGTGCCTGTTGTATTTAATCCCGATGCAATTTCTGTGTCATCAACTCTCTGAAGTTCCACAAATTACAGAATGCCTCCAGATGTGCTTCGGATAGTACTTCAGGTCTCGCAGGAATCGATCAAAGATTAGACAGTTTTAGACATTACTCCAATGGAGAATAGTCGGAATGGTGCCTGTTGTATTCAACCCCAAGCTATTTCTGTGTTTCATCAACTGTTTAAGGTCCACAGATTACCGAATGCCTCCAGACGTGCTTCGGATTCTACAACTGGTCTCCCAAGAATCGATCAAAGCGTAGACAGTTTGAAACATTACTCCCATGGAGAAAAGTCTGCAAGGTGCCTGTTGTATTCTATCCCGACGCTATTTGGGTTTCATCAACACTCTAAAGGTCCACAGATTACAGAATGCCTCCAGATGTGCTTCGGATACTACTACTGTTCTCCCAGGAATAGATCAAAGCGTAGACATTTTGGGACATTACTCCCATGGAGAAAGGTCCGCATGGAGCCTGTTGTAGTCAATCCAAATGCAATTTCCGTGTGTCATCAACACTCTGAAGTTCCATTGATTACAGAATGCCTCCAGGTGTGCGTCGGTTACTACTACTGGTCCCCCAGTTACCCGAACAAAGCGTAGATAATTTGGGACATTACTCCCATGGAGAATGGTGTGGCTGGTGCCTGTTGTATTCAATCCCGATGCAATTTCCGTGTGTCATCAACACTCTGAAGTTCCACAGATTACAGAATGACTCCAGATGTGCTTCGGATACTACTACTGGTCTTCCAGGAATCGATCAAATCGTAAACAGTTTGTGACATTACTCCAATGGAGAATAGTTGTCATGGTGCCTGTTGTATTCAACCCCCAAACTATTTCTGTGTTTCATTAACACTTTGAAGGTCAACAGATTAAAGAATGCCTCCAGATGTGCTTCGGATACTACTACTGGTCTTCCAGGAATAGATCAAAGCGTTAACAGTTTGAGTCATTACTCCCACGGAGAAAAGTCGGCATTGTGCCTGTTGTATTCAATCCCGATGCAATATCTGTGTTTCATCAACACTCTGAAGGTCCACAGTTTACAGAATGATTCCAGATGTGCTTCGGATACTACTACTGGTCTTCCATGAATTGATCAAAGCGTAGACAGTTTGAGACATTACTCCCATGGAGAAAAGTCGTTATGGTGCCTGTTGTATTCAATCCCGATGCTATTTCTGTGTTTCATCAACACGCTGAAGTGCCACAGATTACTTAATGCCTCGAGATGTGCTTCGGATACCACTACTGGTCTCCCAGGAATCGAACAAAGCGTAGACAGTTTGGGACATTGCTCCCATGGAGAAAATTCGGTGTGGTGCCTGTTGTATTTAGTCCCGATGAAATTTCTGTGTTTCATCAACACTCTGAAGATCCACAGATTACAGAATGGGTCTAGAAGTGCTTCGGATACTACAGCTGGTCTCCGTGGAATCGATCAACGCGTGGACAGCTTGAGACATTACTCCCATGGAGAAACGTGGAAATGGTAACAGTTGTATTCAGTCCCGATGCAATTTCTGTGTTTCATCATCTCTCTGAAGGTCCACAGATTACAGAGTGGCTAAAGATGAGCTTCGGATACTACTACTGGTCTCCCAGGAATCGATCAAATTGTAGACAGTTTTGGACATTACTCCCTTGGAGAAAAATTGGCATTGTGCCTGTTGTATTCAATCAGGATGCAATTTCAGTCTTTCATCAACACTCTGAAGGTCCACAGATTGCAGAATGAGACCAGATATGCTTCGGTAACTACTACTGGTCTCCCATTAATCGATCAAAGCGTAGACATTTTGGGACATTACTCCCATGGAGAAAAGTCGGCATGGTGATTGTTGTATTCAATCCCGATGCAATTTCTGTGTTTCTTCAACACTCTGAAGGTCACCAGATTACAGAATGCGTCCAGATATGCTTCGGATACTCCTGTTGGCCTCCCAGGAGTCGATCAAAGCGTAGACAGTTTGGGACACTACTCCCATAGAGATAATTTGGCATGGCTCCTGTTGTATTCAATCCCGATGCAATTTCTGTTTTTCATCAACACTTCGAAGGTCCACAGATTACAGAAAGCCTCCAGATGTGCTTCGGATATTATTACTGGTCTTCCAGGAATAGATCAAAGCGTTGACAGTCTGAGACATTACTCCCATGGGGAAAAGGGGGCATGATGACTGTTGTATTCAATCCCGATGCGATTTCAGTGTTTCATCAGCACTCGGAAGGTCCTCAGATTACAGAATGCTTCTAGATGTGCTTCTGATACTACTACTGGTCCCCAGGAATCTGTCAAAGCGTAGACAGTTTGAGACATTACTCCCATGGAGAAAAGTCGGCATGGTGCCTGTTGTATTCAATACCAATGCAATGACTGTGTTTCATCACCAATCGGAAGGTCCCCAGATTACAGAATGCCTCCAGATGTGCTTCGGATACTGTTACTGATCTTCCAGGAATCGATAAAAGCGTAGACAGATTGAGACATTACTCCCATGGAGAAGAGTCGGCATGGTTCCTGTTGTATCAATCCCGATGCAAATTCTATGTTTCATCAACACTCTGATGATCCACAGATTACAGAATGACTCCAGATGTGCTTCGGATACTACTACTGGTCTCTCAGGAATCGATCAAAGCATAGACAGTGAGGGACATTACTGCCATAGAGGAATGTCGGCATGGTGCCTGTTGAATTCAATCCCAATGCAATTTCTGTTTTTCATCAACACTTTGAAGGTCCACAGATTACAGAATGCCTCCAGATGTGCTTCGGGTACTACTACTGGTCACCCAGGAATCGATCAAGTTTAGACAGTGTGGGACATTTCTCCCATGGAAAAATGTCGGCATAGTGCCTGTTGTATTCAATCCCGATGCAATTTCTGTGTTTCATCAACACTCTAAAAGTCCACAGACTACAGAATGCCTCCAGATGTGCTTCGGACACTACCACTGGTCTTCCAGGAATAGATCAAAGCGTTGACAGTTTGAGACATACCCCCATGGAGAAAAGTCGGCATGGTGCCTGTTGTATTCAATCCAGATGCAATTTCAGTGTTTCATCAACACTCTGAAGGTCCACAGATTACAGAATGCCGCCAGATGTGCTTCGGGTACTACTACTGGTCTCCCAGGAATCGATCAAATTGTAGACAGTTTTGGACATTACTCCCGTGGAGAAAAATCGGAATTGAGCCAGTTGTATTCAATCAGGATGCAAATTCTGTGTTTCATCAACACTCTGAAGGTGCACAGATTACAGAATGAGACCAGATATGCTTCGGTTAGTACTACTGATCTCCCATTAATCGTTCAAAGCGTAGACATTTTGGGACATTACTCCGATGGAGAAAAGTTGTCATGGTGCCTGTTGTATTCAATCCCGATGCAATTTCTGTGTTTCATCAACACTCTGAAGGTCACCAGATTACAGAATGCCTCCAGATGTGCTTCGGATACTCCTGCTGGCTTCCCAGGAATCGATCAAAGCGTAGGCAGTTTGGGACATTACTCCCATAGAGATAATTCGGCATGGTTCCTGTTGTATTCGATCCCGATGCAATTTCTGTGTTTCATCAACATTCTGAAGGTCCACAGATTACAGAAACCCTCCAGATGTGCTTCGGATACTACTACTGGTCCCCAGGAATCTGTCAAAGCGTAGACAATTTGAGACATTACTCCCATGGAGAAAAGTCGGCATGCTGCCTGTTGTATTCAATACCGATGCAATGTCTGTGTTTCATCAGCAATCGGAAGGTCCACACATTACAGAATGCCTCCAGATGTGATACGGATAGTGTTACTGATCTTCCAGGAATCGATAAAAGCGTAGACAGATTGAGACATTACTCCCATGGGGAAAAGTCGGCATGGTTCCTGTTGTATTCAATCGAGATGCAATTTCTGTGTCATCAACACTCTGAAAGTCCACAGATTACAGAATGCCTCCAGATGTCCTTCGGATACTACTACTGGTCTTCCAGGAATAGATAAAAGCGTTGATTGTTTGAGACATTACTCACATTGAGAAAAGTCGGCATGGTGCCTGTTATATTCAATCCCGATGCAATTTCAGTGTTTCATCAGCACTCTGAAGGTCCACAGATTACAGAATGCCTCCAGATGTGCTTCGGGTACTACTACTGGTCTCCCAGGAATCGATCAAAGCGTAGACAGTGTGGGACATTACTCCCATGGAAAAATGTCAGCATGGTGCCTGTTGTATTCAATCCCGATGCAATTTCTGTGTTTCATCAACCCTTGGAAGATGTGCTTCAGATACTGCTACTCGTCTTCCAGGTATCGATCTAAGCGTAGACATTTTGAGAAATTACTCCCATGGGGAAAAGTCTGCATGGTTCCTATTGTACTGAATCCCGATGCAATTTCTCTGAAAGTCCGCAGGTTACAGTATGCCTCCAGATATGCTTCAGATACTACTACTGGTCTCCCATTAAACGATCAAAGCGTAGACAGTTTGAGACATTACTCTCATGAAGAAAAGTCGGCATGGTGCCTGTTGTACTCAATCCCGATGCAATTTATATGTTTCATCAACAATCGGAGGGTTCACAGATTACAAAATGCCTCCAGATGTTCTGCGGATACAACTACTGGTCTAACAGGAATCGATCAAAGCGTAGACACTGTGGGACATTACTCCCATGGAGAAATGTCGGCATGGTGCCTGTTGTATTCAATCCCGATGCAAATTCTATGTTTCATCAATACCCTGAAGATCCACAGATTACAGAATGCCTCCAAATATCCTTCGTATATTACCACAGGTCTTCCAGTAATCGAACAAACCTTAGATAATTTGGGACATTACTCCCATGGAGAAAGGTGGGCATGGTGCCGGTTGTATTGAATCCCCATGCAATTTCTGTGTGTCATCAACACTCTGAAGTTCCACAGATTACAGAATGTCTCCAGATGTGCTGCGGATGCTACTACTAGTCTTCCAGGAATGGATCAAAACGTAGACAGTTTGAGATATTACTCCCATGGAACAATGTCCTCATGGTGCCTATTGCATTCAATTCCGATGCCATATCTTTGTTTCATCAACACTCTGAAGGTCCACAGATTACAGAATGCCTCCATATGTGCTTCGGATACTACTACAGGTCTCCCAGGAATCGATCAAAACGTAGACAGGTTGAGACTTTACTCCAATGGAGAATAGTCGTCATGGTGCCTGTTGTATTCAACCCCAAAGCTATTTCTGTGTTTCACCAACACTTTGAATGTTAACAGATTACAGTCTGCCTTCAGATGTGCTTCGGATACTACTACTGGTCTCCCAGGAATCGATCAAAGCGTAGACAGTTTGGGCCATTACTCCCATGGGGAAAAGTCGGCATGGCGCCTGTTGTATTCTATCCCGATGCTATTTGGATTTCATCAACACTCTAATGCTCCACAGATTACAGAATGCCTCCAGATGTGGTTCGGATACTACTACCGTTCTCCCAGGAATTGGTCAAAGCGTAGACAGTTTGGCACTCTACTCCCATGGAGAAAAGTCGGCATGCTGCCTGTTGTATTCAATACCGATGCAATGTCTGTGTTTCATCAGCAATCGGAAGGTCCACACATTACAGAATGCCTCCAGATGTGATACGGATAGTGTTACTGATCTTCCAGGAATCGATAAAAGCGTAGACAGATTGAGACATTACTCCCATGGGGAAAAGTCGGCATGGTTCCTGTTGTATTCAATCGAGATGCAATTTCTGTGTTTCATCAACACTCTGAAAGTCCACAGATTACAGAATGCCTCCAGATGTCCTTCGGATACTACTACTGGTCTTCCAGGAATAGATAAAAGCGTTGATTGTTTGAGACATTACTCACATTGAGAAAAGTCGGCATGGTGCCTGTTATATTCAATCCCGATGCAATTTCAGTGTTTCATCAGCACTCTGAAGGTCCACAGATTACAGAATGCCTCCAGATGTGGTTCCGGTACTACTACTGGTCTCCCAAGTATCGATCAAAGCGTAGACAGTGTGGAACATTACTCCCATGGAGAAATGTCGGGGTGGTGCCTGGTGTATTCAATCCATATGCAATTTCAGTGTTTCATCAACACTCTGAAATTCCACAGATTACAGAGTGCCTCCAGATATGCTTAGGATACAACTGTTAGACTTCCAGGAATCGATAAAAACCTAGACAGTTTGGGACATGACTGCCTTGGAGAAAAGCTGCTATGGTGCCTGTTGTATTCAATCCCGATGCAATTTCTGTATTTCATCAACACTCTGAAGGTCCACAGATTACAGAATGCCTCCAGATGTGCTTCGGATACTACTGTTATACTTCCAGGAATCGATAAAAGCGTAGACAGTTTGGGACATTACTCCCATGGAGAGAAGTCGGCATGGTGCCTGTTGTATTCAATCCCGATCTAATTTCTGTATTTTATCAACACTCTGAAGGTCCACATATTGCAGAATGCCTCCAGATGTGCTTCGGATGCTACTGTTATACTTCCAGGAATCGATAAAAGCGTAGACAGTTTGGGACATTACTCGCATGGAGAAAAGTTGGCATGGAGCCTGTTGTACTAAATCCCGATACAATTTCTGTGTTTCATCAACATTCTGAAGGCCCACAATTTGCAGAATGAGACCAGATGTGCTTCGGTTACTACTACTGATCTCCCATTAATCGTCAAAGCGTCGACAGTTTGGGACATTACTCCCATGGAGAAAAGTGGGCATGGTGCCTGTTGTATTTAATCCCGACGCATTTTCTGTGTTTCATCGATACTCTGATGTTCCACAGATTACAGAATGCCTAAAGATGAGCTTCGGATACTACTACTGGTCTCCCAGGAATCGATCAATGCGTAGACAGTTTGGGACATTACTCCCATGGAGAAAAATCTGCATTGTTCGTGTTATATTCAATCCAGATACAATCTATTTGTTTCATGAACACTCTGAAGGTCCACAGATTACATAATGCCTCCGGATGTGCTTCGTATACTCTTGCTGGTCTCCCAGGAATCGATCAAAGCGTAGACAGTTTGGGACCTTACTCCCAAAGAGAAAATTCGGCATGGTTCCTGTTGTAATCAATCTCGATTCAATGTCTGTGTTTCTTCAACACTCTGAAGGTCCACAGATTACAGAACGATTCCCGATGTGCTTTCGGATACTACTACTGGACTTCCATGAATTGATCAAAGCGTAGACAGTTTGAGACATTACTCCCATGGAGAAAAGTCAGCATGGTGCCTGATGTATTCAATCCCGATGCTATCTCTGTGTTTCATCAACACTCTGAAGGTCCACAGGTTACAGAATGAGGCCCCATGTGCTTCGGATACTACTACTGGTCTCCCATTAATCGATCAAAGTGTAGACAGTTTTGGACATTACTTTCATGGAGAAAAGTCGGTATGGTGCCAGTTGTATTTAGTTCCGATGCAATTTCTGTGTTTCATCAACACTCTGAAGATCCACAGATTACAGAATGAGTCCAGATGAGCTTCGGATACTACAACTGGTCTCCCTGGAATGGATCAGAGCGTGGACAGTTTGAGACATTACTCACATGGAGAAAAGTGGAAATGGTGCTGGTTATATTCAATCCCGATTCAATATCTGTGTTTCATCAACACTCTGAAGGTCCACAGATTACAGAATGCCTCCAGATGTGCTTCGGATACTACTACTGGTCACCCAGGAATCGATCAAAGCGTAGACACCTTGGGACATTGCTCCCATGGAGAAAATTCGGTATGGTGCCTGTTGTATTTAGTCCCGATGCAATTTCTGTGTTTCATCAACACTCTGAAGATCCACAGATTACAGAATGGGTATAGAAGTGCTTCGGATACTGCAACTGGTCTCCCTGGAATCGATCAAAGCGTTGACTGTTTGAGACATTACTCCCATGGAGAAAAGTCAGCATGGTGCCTGATGTATTCAATCCCGATGCTATTTCTGAGTTTCATCAACACCCTGAAGTGCCACAGATTACTTAATGCCTCGAGATGTGCTTCGGACACCACTACTGGTCTCCCAGGAATCGAACAAAGCGTAGTCAGTTTGGGACATAACTCCCATTGGGAAAAGTGGGCATGTAGCCTGTTGTATTCAATCCCGATGCTATTTCTGCGTTTCATCAACACTCTGAAGGTCCACAGATTACTTAATGCCTCGAGATGTGCTGCGGATAGTACTACTGGTCTCCCCGGTATCGAATAAAGCGTAGACAGTTTGGGACGTTGTTCCCATGGAGAAAATTCGGCATGGTGCCTGCTGTATTAAATTCCGATGCAATTTCTGTGTTTCATCAACTCTCTGAAGGTCCACAGGTTACAGAATGAGGCCCCATGTGCTTCGGATACTACTACTGGTCTCCCATTAATCGATCAAAGTGTAGACAGTTTGGTACATTACTTTCATGGAGAAAAGTCGGTATGGTGCCTGTTGTATTTAGTTCCGATGCAATTTCTGTGTTTCATCAACACTCTGAAGATCCACAGATTACAGAATGAGCCCAGATGAGCTTCGGATACTACAACTGGTCTCCCTGGAATCGAACAGAGCGTGGACAGTTTGAGACATTACTCCCATGGAGAAATGTGGAAATGGTGCAGGTTATATTCAATCCCGATGCAATATCTGTGTTTCATCAACACTCTGAAGGTCCACAGATTACAGAATGCCTCCAGATGTGCTTCGGATACTACTACTGGTCACCCAAGAATCGATCAAAGCGTAGACACCTTGGGACATTGCTCCCATGGAGAAAATTCGGTATGGTGCCTGTTGTATTTAGTCCCGATGCAATTTCTGTGTTTCATCAACACTCTGAAGATCCACAGATTACAGAATGAGTATAGAAGTGCTTCGGATACTGCAACTGGTCTCCCTGGAATCGATCAAAGCGTTGACTGTTTGAGACATTACTCCCATGGAGAAAAGTAGAAATGGTGCCATTTGTATTCAGTCCCGATCAATTTCTGTGTTTCATCATCACTCTGAAGGTCCACAGATTACAGAATGCCTAAAGATGAGCTTCGGATACTACTACTGGTCTCCCAGGAAACGATCAAATTGTAGACAGTTTTGGACATTACTCCCTTGGAGAAAAGTCGGCATGGTGCCTTTTGTATTCAATCCCGATGCTATTTCTGTGTTTCATCAACACTCTGAAGGTCCACAGATTACAGAACGCCTCCAGATGTGCTTCGGATACTACTACTGGTCACCCAGAAATCGATCAAAGCGTAGACACTTTGGGACATTACTACCTTGGAGAAAAGTCGGCAAGGTGCCTGTTGTATTCAATCCTGAAGAAATTTCTGTCTTTCATCAACACTCTGAAAGTCCACAGATTACAGAATGCCTCCAGATGTGCTTCGGATATTATTACTGGTCTTGCAGGAATAGATCAAAGCGTTGAGAGTGTGAGATATTACTCCCATGGCGAAAAGTGGGCATGATGTCTGCTGTATTCAATCCCGATGCAATTTCTTTGTTTCATCAGCACTCGGAAGGTCCTCAGATTACAGAATGCCTCTAGATGTGCTTCGGATACTACTACTGGTCCCCAGGAATCTGCCAAAGCGTAGACTGTTTGAGACATTACTCCCATGGAGAAAAGTGGGCTTGGAGCCTGTTGTATTCAATCCCGATGCAATTTCTGTGTCTCATCAACACTCTGAAGTTATACAGATTACAGAATGCCTCCAGATCTGCTTCGGATACTCCTGCTGGCTTCCCAGGAATCGATCAAAGCGTAGACAGTTTGGGACATTACTCCCATGGAGAAAAGTCGGCATGGTGCCTGTTGTATTCAATCCCGATGTAATTTCTGTATTTCATCAACACTCTGAAGGTCCACATATTACAGAATGCCTCCAGATGTGCTTCGGATACTACTGTTATACTTCCAGGAATCGATTAAAGCGTAGACAGTTTGGGACATTACTCGCATGGAGAAAAGTTGGCATGGATCCTGTTGTACTCAATCCCGATACAATTTCTGTGTTTCATCAACACTCTGAAGGCTAACAATTTGCAGAATGAGACCAGATGTGCTACGGTTACTACTACTGATTTCCCATTAATCGTGAAATCGTCGACAGTTTGGGACATTACTCCCATGGAGGAAAGTGGGCATGGTGTTTGTTGTATTTAATCCCGACGCTATTCCTGTGTTTCATCGACACTCTGATGTTCCACAGATTACAGAATGCCTAAAGATGAGCTTCGGATACGACTACTGGTCTCCCAGGAATCGATCAAAGAGTAGACTGTTTGGGACAATAATCCCATGAAGAATAGTCGGCATGTTGCCTGTTGTATTCAATCCCGAAGCAACATCTGTGTTTCATCAACACTCTGAAGGTCCACAGATTACAGAACGATTCCAGATGTGCTTTCGGAAACTACTACTGGACTTCCATGAATTGATCAAAGCGTAGACAGTTTGAGACATTACTCCCATGGAGAAAAGTCAGCATGGTGCCTGCTGTATTCAATCCCGATGCTATTTCTGTGTTTCATCAACACCCTGCAGTGCCACAGATTACTTAATGCCTCGAGATGTGCTTCGGACTCCACTACTGGTCTCCCAGCAATCGAACAAAGCGTAGTCAGTTTGGGACATAACTCCCATGGGGCTAAGTGGGCATGATGCCTGTTGTATTCAATCCCGATGCAATTACTATGTTTCATCAACACTCTGATGATCCACAGATTACAGAATGCCTCCAGATGTGCTTCGGATACTACTACTGGTCACCCAGGAATCGATCAAAGCGTAGACACTTTGAGACATTACTCCCATAGACAAAAGTCGGCATGGTGCCTGTTGTATTCTATCCCGATGCTATTTCTGTGTTTCATAACACTCTGAAGGTCCACATATTACTTAATGCCTCGAGATGTGCTTCGGATAGTACTACTGGTCTAACCGGTATCGAACAAAGCGTAGACAGTTTGGGACATTGTTCCCATGAAGAAAATTCGGCATGGTGCCTGCTGTATTCAATTCCGATGCAATTTCTGTGTTTCATCAACTCTCTGAAGGTCCACAGGTTACAGAATGAGGCCCCATGTGCTTCGGATACTACTACTGGTCTCCCATTAATCGATCAAAGTGTAGACAGTTTGGGACATTACTTTCATGGAGAAAAGTCGGTATGGTGCCTGTTGTATTTAGTTCCGATGCAATTTCTGTGTTTCATCAACACTCTGAAGATCCACAGATTACAGAATGAGTCCAGATGTGCTTCGGATACAACAACTGGTCTCCCTGGAATCGATCAGAGCGTGGACAGTTTGAGACATTACTCCCATGGAGAAAAGTGGAAATGGTGCTGGTTATATTCAATCCCGATGCAATATCTGTGTTTCATCAACACTCTGAGGGTCCACAGATTACAGAATGCCTCCAGATGTGCTTCGGATACTACTACTGGTCACCCAGGAATCGATCAAAGCGTAGACACTTTAGGACATTACTCCCATGGAGAAAAGTCGGCATGGTGCATGTTGTATTCTATCCCGATGCAATTTCTGTGTTTTACCAACACTCTCAAGGTCCACAGATTACAGAATGCCTCCAGATGTGCTTCGGATACTACTGCTGGACTTCCATGAATTGATCAAAGCGTAGACAGTTTGAGACATTACTCATATCGAGAAAAGTCGGCACGGTGCATGTTGTATTCAATCCCGATGCCATTTCTGTGTTTCATCAACACCCTGAAGGGCCACAGATTACATAATGCCTCGAGATGTGCTTCGGATACCACTACTGGTCTCCCAGGAATCGAACAATGCGTAGACAGTTTGGGACATTGCTCCCATGGAGAAAATTCGGTATGGTGCCTGTTGTATTTAGTAACGATGCAATTTCTGTGTTTTATCAGCACTCTGAAGATCCACAGATTACAGAATGAGTCCAGATGTACTTCAGATACTACAACTGGTCTCCCTGGAATCGATCAGAGCGTGGACAGTTTGAGACATTTCTCCCATGGAGAAAAGTGGAAATGGTGCCGGTTATATTCAATCCCGATGCAATATCTGTGTTTCATCAACACTCTGAAGAGCCACAGATTACAGAATGCCTCCAGATGTGCTTCGGATACTACTACTGGTCACCCAGGAATCGATCAAAGCGTAGACACCTTGGGACATTGCTCCCATGGAGAATATTCGGTATGGTGCCAGTTGTATGTAGTCCCGATGCAATTTCTGTGTTTCATCAACACTCCGAAGATCCACAGATTACAGAATGGGTATAGAAGTGCTTCGGATACTGCAACTGGTCTCCCTAGAATCGATCAAAGGGTGGACTGTTTGAGACATTACTCCCATGGAGAAAAGTAGAAATGGTGCCGTTTGTATTCAGTCCCGATCAATTTCTGTGTTTCATCATCACTCTGAAGGTCCACAGATTACAGAATGCCTAAAGATGAGCTTCGGATACTACTACTGGTCTCCCAGGACCCGATCAAATTGTAGACAGTTTTGGACATTACTCCTTTGGAGAAAAGTCGGCATGGTTCCTGTTGTATTCAATCCCGATGCAATTACTGTGTTTCATCAACACTCTGAAGGTAACCAGATTACAGAATTCCTCCAGATGTGCTTCGGATACTCCTGCTGACTTCCCAGGAATCGATCAGAGCGTGGACAGTTTGAGACATTACTCCCATGGAGAAAAGTGGAAATGGTGCCGGTTATATTCAATCCCGATGCAATATCTGTGTTTCATCAACACTCTGAAAGTCCACAGATTACAGAAAGCCTCCAGATGTGCTTCGGATACTACTACTGGTCACCCAGAAATCGATCAAAGCGTAGACACATTAGGACATTACTCCCATGGAGAAAAGTCGGCATGGTGCCTGTTGTATTCTATCCCGATGCAATTTCTGTGTTTTACCAACACTCTCAAGGTCCACATATTACAGAATGCCTCCAGATGTGCTTCGGATACTACTACTGGTCACCGAGGAATCGATCAAAGAGTAGACTGTTTGGGACATTAATCCCATGGAGAAAAATCGGCATGGTGCCTGTTGTATTCAATCCCGATGCAATATCTGTGTTTCATCAACACTCGTAAGGTCCACAAATTACAGAATGCCTCCAGATGTGCTTCGGATACTCCTGCTGGACTTCCATGAATTGATCAAAGCGTAGACAGTTTGAGACATTACTCATATCGAGAAAAGTCGGTATGGTGCCTGTTGTATTCAATCCCGATGCCATTTCTGTGTTTCATCAACACCCTGAAGGGCCACAGATTACTTAATGCCTCGAGATGTGCTTCGGATAACACTACTAGTCTCCCAGGAATCGAACAAAGCGTAGACAGTTTGTGACATTGCTCCCATTGAGAAAATTCGGTATGGTGCCTGTTGTATTTAGTAACGGTGCAATTTCTGTGTTTCATCAACACTCTGAAGATCCACAGATTACAGAATGGGTATAGAAGTGCTTTTTATACTACAACTGGTCTCCCTGGAATCGATCAAAGCGTGGACTGTTTGAGACATTACTCCCATGGAGAAAAGTTGAAATGGTGCCATTTGTATTCTGTCCCGATCAATTTCTGTGATTCATCATCACTCTGAAGGTCCACAGATTACAGATTGCCTAAGGATGAGCTTCGGATACTACTACTGGTCTTCCAGGAATCGATCAAATTGTAGTCAGTTTTGGACATTACTCCCTTGGAGCAAAGTCGGCATGGTGCCTGTTGTATTCAATCCCGATGCAATTTCTGTGTTTCATCAACACTCTGAAGGTCCTCAGATTACAGAATGCCACTAGATGTGCATCGGATACTACTACTGGTCCCCAGGAATCTGCCAAAGCGTAGACTGTTTGAGACATTACTCCCATGGAGAAAAGTCGTCATAGTGCCTGTTGTATTCAATACCGATGCCATGTCTGTCTTTCATCAGCAATCGGAAGGTCCACAGATTACAAAATGCCTCCAGATGTGCTTCGGATACTATTACTGATCTTCCAGGAATCGATAAAAGCGTAGACAGTTTGAGACATTACTCCCTTGGAGCAAAGTCGGCATGGTGCCTGTTGTATTCAACCCCCGAGCTATTTCTGTGTTTCATCAACACTCTGAAGGTCCACTGATTACAGAATGCCTCCAGATGTGCTTCTGATATTATTACTGGTCTTCCAGGAATAGATCAAAGCGTTGAGAGTCTGAGACATTTCTCCCATGGGGAGAAGTGGGCATGATGTCTGCTGTATTCAATCCCGATGCATTTTAAGTGTTTCATCAGCACTCGGAAGGTCCTCAGGTTACAGAATGCCTCTAGATGTGCTTCAGTTACTACTACTGGTCCCCAGGAATCTGTCAAAGCGTAGATTGTTTGAGACATTACTCCCATGGAGAAAAGTCGGCATGATGCCTGTTGTATTCAATACCGATGCAATGTCTGTGTTTCATCAGCAATCGGAAGGTCAACAGATTACAGAATGCCTCCAGATGTGTTCGGATACTACTAATGGTCTCCCAGGAATCGATCAAAGAGTAGACTGTTTGGGACATTAATCCCATGGAGAAAAGTCGGCATGGTGCCTGTTGTATTCAATCCCGATGCAATATCTGTGTTTCATTAACACTCGGAAGGTCCACAGATTACAGAATGCCTCCAGATGTGCTTCGGATACTACTGCTGGACTTCCATGAATCGATCAAAGCGTAGACAGTTTGAGACATTACTCATATGGAGAAAAGTCGGCATGGTGCCTGTTGTATTCAATCCCGATGCCACTTCTGTGTTTCATCAACACCCTGAAGGGCCACAGATTACTTAATGCCTCGAGATGTGCTTCGGATAACACTACTAGTCTCCCAGCAATCGAACAAAGCGTAGTCAGTTTGGGACATAACTCCCATGGGGCTAAGTGGGCATGATGCCTGTTGTATTCAATCCCGATGCAATTACTATGTTTCATCAACACTCTGATGATCCACAGATTACAGAATGCCTCCAGATGTGCTTCGGATACTACTACTGGTCACCCAGGAATCGATCAAAGCGTAGACACTTTGAGACATTACTCCCATAGACAAAAGTCGGCATGGTGCCTGTTGTATTCTATCCCGATGCTATTTCTGTGTTTCATAACACTCTGAAGGTCCACATATTACTTAATGCCTCGAGATGTGCTTCGGATAGTACTACTGGTCTAACCGGTATCGAACAAAGCGTAGACAGTTTGGGACATTGTTCCCATGAAGAAAATTCGGCATGGTGCCTGCTGTATTCAATTCCGATGCAATTTCTGTGTTTCATCAACTCTCTGAAGGTCCACAGGTTACAGAATGAGGCCCCATGTGCTTCGGATACTACTACTGGTCTCCCATTAATCGATCAAAGTGTAGACAGTTTGGGACATTACTTTCATGGAGAAAAGTCGGTATGGTGCCTGTTGTATTTAGTTCCGATGCAATTTCTGTGTTTCATCAACACTCTGAAGATCCACAGATTACAGAATGAGTCCAGATGTGCTTCGGATACAACAACTGGTCTCCCTGGAATCGATCAGAGCGTGGACAGTTTGAGACATTACTCCCATGGAGAAAAGTGGAAATGGTGCCGGTTATATTCAATCCCGATGCAATATCTGTGTTTCATCAACACTCTGAGGGTCCACAGATTACAGAATGCGTCCAGATGTGCTTCGGATACTACTACTGGTCACCCAGGAATCGATCAAAGCGTAGACACTTTAGGACATTACTCCCATGGAGAAAAGTCGGCATGGTGCATGTTGTATTCTATCCCGATGCAATTTCTGTGTTTTACCAACACTCTCAAGGTCCACGGATTACAGAATGCCTCCAGATGTGCTTCGGATACTACTGCTGGACTTCCATGAATTGATCAAAGCGTAGACAGTTTGAGACATTACTCATATCGAGAAAAGTCGGCATGGTGCCTGTTGTATTCAATCCCGATGCCATTTCTGTGTTTCATCAACACCCTGAACGGCCACAGATTACATAATGCCTCGAGATGTGCTTCGGATACCACTACTGGTCTCCCAGGAATCGAACAATGCGTAGACAGTTTGGGACATTGCTCCCATGGAGAAAATTCGGTATGGTGCCTGTTGTATTTAGTAACGATGCAATTTCTGTGTTTCATCAGCACTCTGAAGATCCACAGATTACAGAATGAGTCCAGATGTACTTCGGATACTACAACTGGTCTCCCTGGAATCGATCAGAGCGTGGACAGTTTGAGACATTTCTCCCATGGAGAAAAGTGGAAATGGTGCCGGTTATATTCAATCCCGATGCAATATCTGTGTTTCATCAACACTCTGAAGAGCCACAGATTACAGAATGCCTCCAGATGTGCTTCGGATACTACTACTGGTCACCCAGGAATCGATCAAAGCGTAGACACCTTGGGACATTGCTCCCATGGAGAATATTCGGTATGGTGCCAGTTGTATGTAGTCCCGATGCAATTTCTGTGTTTCATCAACACTCCGAAGATCCACAGATTACAGAATGGGTATAGAAGTGCTTCGGATACTGCAACTGGTCTCCCTAGAATCGATCAAAGGGTGGACTGTTTGAGACATTACTCCCATGGAGAAAAGTAGAAATGGTGCCGTTTGTATTCAGTCCCGATCAATTTCTGTGTTTCATCATCACTCTGAAGGTCCACAGATTACAGAATGCCTAAAGATGAGCTTCGGATACTACTACTGGTCTCCCAGGACCCGATCAAATTGTAGACAGTTTTGGACATTACTCCCTTGGAGAAAAGTCGGCATGGTTCCTGTTGTATTCAATCCCGATGCAATTACTGTGTTTCATCAACACTCTGAAGGTAACCAGATTACAGAATTCCTCCAGATGTGCTTCGGATACTCCTGCTGACTTCCCAGGAATCGATCAGAGCGTGGACAGTTTGAGACATTACTCCCATGGAGAAAAGTGGAAATGGTGCCGGTTATATTCAATCCCGATGCAATATCTGTGTTTCATCAACACTCTGAAAGTCCACAGATTACAGAAAGCCTCCAGATGTGCTTCGGATACTACTACTGGTCACCCAGAAATCGATCAAAGCGTAGACACATTAGGACATTACTCCCATGGAGAAAAGTCGGCATGGTGCCTGTTGTATTCTATCCCGATGCAATTTCTGTGTTTTACCAACACTCTCAAGGTCCACATATTCTAGAATGCCTCCAGATGTGCTTCGGATACTCCTGCTGGACTTCCATGAATTGATCAAAGCGTAGACAGTTTGAGACATTACTCATATCGAGAAAAGTCGGCATGGTGCCTGTTGTATTCAATCCCGATGCCATTTCTGTGTTTCATCAACACCCTGAAGGGCCACAGATTACTTAATGCCTCGAGATGTGCTTCGGATAACACTACTAGTCTCCCAGGAATCGAACAAAGCGTAGACAGTTTGTGACATTGCTCCCATTGAGAAAATTCGGTATGGTGCCTGTTGTATTTAGTAACGGTGCCATTTCTGTGTTTCATCAACACTCTGAAGATCCACAGATTACAGAATGGGTATAGAAGTGCTTTTTATACTACAACTGGTCTCCCTGGAATCGATCAAAGCGTGGACTGTTTGAGACATTACTCCCATGGAGAAAAGTTGAAATGGTGCCATTTGTATTCTGTCCCGATCAATTTCTGTGATTCATCATCACTCTGAAGGTCCACAGATTACAGATTGCCTAAGGATGAGCTTCGGATACTACTACTGGTCTTCCAGGAATCGATCAAATTGTAGTCAGTTTTGGACATTACTCCCTTGGAGCAAAGTCAGCATGGTGCCTGTTGTATTCAATCCCGATGCAATTTCTGTGTTTCATCAACACTCTGAAGGTCCTCAGATTACAGAATGCCACTAGATGTGCATCGGATACTACTACTGGTCCCCAGGAATCTGCCAAAGCGTAGACTGTTTGAGACATTACTCCCATGGAGAAAAGTCGTCATAGTGCCTGTTGTATTCAATACCGATGCCATGTCTGTCTTTCATCAGCAATCGGAAGGTCCACAGATTACAAAATGCCTCCAGATGTGCTTCGGATACTATTACTGATCTTCCAGGAATCGATAAAAGCGTAGACAGTTTGAGACATTACTCCCTTGGAGCAAAGTCGGCATGGTGCCTGTTGTATTCAACCCCCGAGCTATTTCTGTGTTTCATCAACACTCTGAAGGTCCACTGATTACAGAATGCCTCCAGATGTGCTTCTGATATTATTACTGGTCTTCTAGGAATAGATCAAAGCGTTGAGAGTCTGAGACATTTCTCCCATGGGGAGAAGTGGGCATGATGTCTGCTGTATTCAATCCCGATGCATTTTAAGTGTTTCATCAGCACTCGGAAGGTCCTCAGGTTACAGAATGCCTCTAGATGTGCTTCAGTTACTACTACTGGTCCCCAGGAATCTGTCAAAGCGTAGATTGTTTGAGACATTACTCCCATGGAGAAAAGTCGGCATGATGCCTGTTGTATTCAATACCGATGCAATGTCTGTGTTTCATCAGCAATCGGAAGGTCAACAGATTACAGAATGCCTCCAGATGTGTTCGGATACTACTACTGGTCTCCCAGGAATCGATCAAAGAGTAGACTGTTTGGGACATTAATCCCATGGAGAAAAGTCGGCATGGTGCCTGTTGTATTCAATCCCGATGCAATATCTGTGTTTCATTAACACTCGGAAGGTCCACAGATTACAGAATGCCTCCAGATGTGCTTCGGATACTACTGCTGGACTTCCATGAATCGATCAAAGCGTAGACAGTTTGAGACATTACTCATATGGAGAAAAGTCGGCATGGTGCCTGTTGTATTCAATCCCGATGCCACTTCTGTGTTTCATCAACACCCTGAAGGGCCACAGATTACTTAATGCCTCGAGATGTGCTTCGGATAACACTACTAGTCTCCCAGGAATCGAACAAAGCGTAGACAGTTTGTGACATTGCTCCCATGGAGAAAATTCGGTATGGTGAATGTTGTATTTAGTCCCGATGCAATTTCTGTGTTTCATCATTACTCTGAAGGGCCACAGATTACAGAATGAGGCCCCATGTGCTTCGGATACTACTACTGGTCTCCCACTAATCGATCAAAGTGTAGACAGTTTGTGACATTACTTTCATGTAGAGAAGTCGGTATGGTGACTGTTGTATTTAGTTCCGATGCAATTTCTGTGTTTCATCAACACTCTGAAGATCCACAGATTACAGAATGAGTCCAGATGCACTTCGGATACTACAACTGGTCTCCCTGGAATCGATCAGAGCGTGGACAGTTTGAGACATTACTCCCATTGAGAAAAGTGGAAATGGTGCCGGTTATATTCAATCCCGATGCAATATCTGTGTTTCATCAACACTCTGAAGAGCCACAGATTACAGAATGCCTCCAGATGTGCTTCGGATACTACTACTGGTCACCCAGGAATCGATCAAAGCGTAGACACCTTGGGACATTGCTCCCATGGAGAATATTCGGTATGGTGCCAGTTGTATTTAGTCCCGATGCAATTTCTGTGTTTCATCAACACTCCGAAGATCCACAGATTACAGAATGGGTATAGAAGTGCTTCGGATACTGCAACTGGTCTCCCTAGAATCGATCAAAGGGTGGACTGTTTGAGACATTACTCCCATGGAGAAAAGTAGAAATGGTGCCATTTGTATTCAGTCCCGATCAATTTCTGTGTTTCATCATCACTCTGAAGGTCCACAGATTACAGAATGCCTAAAGATGAGCTTCGGATACTACTACTGGTCTCCCAGGACCCGATCAAATTGTAGACAGTTTTGGACATTACTCCCTTGGAGAAAAGTCGGCATGGTTCCTGTTGTATTCAATCCCGATGCAATTACTGTGTTTCATCAACACTCTGAAGGTAACCAGATTACAGAATTCCTCCAGATGTGCTTCGGATACTCCTGCTGGCTTCCCAGGAATCGATCAGAGCGTGGACAGTTTGAGACATTACTCCCATGGAGAAAAGTGGAAATGGTGCCGGTTATATTCAATCCCGATGCAATATCTGTGTTTCATCAACACTCTGAAGATCCACAGATTACAGAAAGCCTCCAGATGTGCTTCGGATACTACTACTGGTCACCCAGAAATCGATCAAAGCGTAGACACATTAGGACATTACTCCCATGGAGAAAAGTCGGCATGGTGCCTGTTGTATTCTATCCCGATGCAATTTCTGTGTTTTACCAACACTCTCAAGGTCCACATATTCTAGAATGCCTCCAGATGTGCTTCGGATACTACTACTGGTCACCGAGGAATCGATCAAAGAGTAGACTGTTTGGGACATTAATCCCATGGAGAAAAATCGGCATGGTGCCTGTTGTATTCAATCCCGATGCAATATCTGTGTTTCATCAACACTCGTAAGGTCCACAAATTACAGAATGCCTCCAGATGTGCTTCGGATACTACTGCTGGACTTCCATGAATTGATCAAAGCGTAGACAGTTTGAGACATTACTCATATCGAGAAAAGTCGGCATGGTGCCTGTTGTATTCAATCCCGATGCCATTTCTGTGTTTCATCAACACCCTGAAGGGCCACAGATTACTTAATGCCTCGAGATGTGCTTCGGATAACACTACTAGTCTCCCAGGAATCGAACAAAGCGTAGACAGTTTGTGACATTGCTCCCATTGAGAAAATTCGGTATGGTGCCTGTTGTATTTAGTAACGGTGCAATTTCTGTGTTTCATCAACACTCTGAAGATCCACAGATTACAGAATGGGTATAGAAGTGCTTTTTATACTACAACTGGTCTCCCTGGAATCGATCAAAGCGTGGACTGTTTGAGACATTACTCCCATGGAGAAAAGTAGAAATGGTGCCATTTGTATTCTGTCCCGATCAATTTCTGTGATTCATCATCACTCTGAAGGTCCACAGATTACAGATTGCCTAAAGATGAGCTTCGGATACTACTACTGGTCTTCCAGGAATCGATCAAATTGTAGTCAGTTTTGGACATTACTCCCTTGGAGCAAAGTCGGCATGGTGCCTGTTGTATTCAATCCCGATGCAATTTCTGTGTTTCATCAACACTCTGAAGGTCCTCAGATTACAGAATGCCACTAGATGTGCATCGGATACTACTACTGGTCCCCAGGAATCTGCCAAAGCGTAGACTGTTTGAGACATTACTCCCATGGAGAAAACTCGGCATAGTGCCTGTTGTATTCAATACCGATGCCATGTCTGTCTTTCATCAGCAATCGGAAGGTCCACAGATTACAAAATGCCTCCAGATGTGCTTCGGATACTATTACTGATCTTCCAGGAATCGATAAAAGCGTAGACAGTTTGAGACATTAGTCCCTTGGAGCAAAGTCGGCATGGTGCCTGTTGTATTCAACCCCCGAGCTATTTCTGTGTTTCGTCAACACTCTGAAGGTCCACTGATTACAGAATGCCTCCAGATGTGCTTCTGATATTATTACTGGTCTTCCAGGAATAGATCAAAGCGTTGAGAGTCTGAGACATTTCTCCCATGGGGAGAAGTGGGCATGATGTCTGCTGTATTCAATCCCGATGCATTTTAAGTGTTTCATCAGCACTCGGAAGGTCCTCAGGTTACAGAATGCCTCTAGATGTGCTTCAGTTACTACTACTGGTCCCCAGGAATCTGTCAAAGCGTAGACTGTTTGAGACATTACTCCCATGGAGAAAAGTCGGCATGATGCCTGTTGTATTCAATACCGATGCAATGTCTGTGTTTCATCAGCAATCGGAAGGTCAACAGATTACAGAATGCCTCCAGATGTGTTCGGATACTACTACTGGTCTCCCAGGAATCGATCAAAGAGTAGACTGTTTGGGACATTAATCCCATGGAGAAAAGTCGGCATGCTGCCTGTTGTATTCAATCCCGATGCAATATCTGTGTTTCATTAACACTCGGAAGGTCCACAGATTACAGAATGCCTCCAGATGTGCTTCGGATACTACTGCTGGACTTCCATGAATCGATCAAAGCGTAGACAGTTTGAGACATTACTCATATGGAGAAAAGTCGGCATGGTGCCTGTTGTATTCAATCCCGATGCCACTTCTGTGTTTCATCAACACCCTGAATGGCCACAGATTACTTAATGCCTCGAGATGTGCTTCGGATAACACTACTAGTCTCCCAGGAATCGAACAAAGCGTAGACAGTTTGTGACATTGCTCCCATGGAGAAAATTCGGTATGGTGAATGTTGTATTTAGTCCCGATGCAATTTCTGTGTTTCATCATTACTCTGAAGGGCCACAGATTACAGAATGAGGCCCCATGTGCTTCGGATACTACTACTGGTCTCCCACTAATCGATCAAAGTGTAGACAGTTTGTGACATTACTTTCATGTAGAGAAGTCGGTATGGTGACTGTTGTATTTAGTTCCGATGCAATTTCTGTGTTTCATCAACACTCTGAAGATCCACAGATTACAGAATGAGTCCAGATGCACTTCGGATACTACAACTGGTCTCCCTGGAATCGATCAGAGCGTGGACAGTTTGAGACATTACTCCCATTGAGAAAAGTGGAAATGGTGCCGGTTATATTCAATCCCGATGCAATATCTGTGTTTCATCAACACTCTGAAGAGCCACAGATTACAGAATGCCTCCAGATGTGCTTCGGATACTACTACTGGTCACCCAGGAATCGATCCAAGCGTAGACACCTTGGGACATTGCTCCCATGGAGAATATTCGGTATGGTGCCAGTTGTATTTAGTCCCGATGCAATTTCTGTGTTTCATCAACACTCCGAAGATCCACAGATTACAGAATGGGTATAGAAGTGCTTCGGATACTGCAACTGGTCTCCCTAGAATCGATCAGAGCGTGGACAGTTTGAGACATTACTCCCATGGAGAAAAGTGGAAATGGTGCCGGTTATATTCAATCCCGATGCAATATCTGTGTTTCATCAACACTCTGAAAGTCCACAGATTACAGAAAGCCTCCAGATGTGCTTCGGATACTACTACTGGTCACCCAGAAATCGATCAAAGCGTAGACACATTAGGACATTACTCCCATGGAGAAAAGTCGGCATGGTGCCTGTTGTATTCTATCCCGATGCAATTTCTGTGTTTTACCAACACTCTCAAGGTCCACATATTCTAGAATGCCTCCAGATGTGCTTCGGATACTACTACTGGTCACCGAGGAATCGATCAAAGAGTAGACTGTTTGGGAAATTAATCCCATGGAGAAAAATCGGCATGGTGCCTGTTGTATTCAATCCCGATGCAATATCTGTGTTTCATCAACACTCGTAAGGTCCACAAATTACAGAATGCCTCCAGATGTGCTTCGGATACTACTGCTGGACTTCCATGAATTGATCAAAGCGTAGTCAGTTTGAGACATTACTCATATCGAGAAAAGTCGGCATGGTGCCTGTTGTATTCAATCCCGATGCCATTTCTGTGTTTCATCAACACCCTGAAGGGCCACAGATTACTTAATGCCTCGAGATGTGCTTCGGATAACACTACTAGTCTCCCAGGAATCGAACAAAGCGTAGACAGTTTGTGACATTGCTCCCATTGAGAAAATTCGGTATGGTGCCTGTTGTATTTAGTAACGATGCAATTTCTGTGTTTCATCAACACTCTGAAGATCCACAGATTACAGAATGGGTATAGAAGTGCTTTTTATACTACAACTGGTCTCCCTGGAATCGATCAAAGCGTGGACTGTTTGAGACATTACTCCCATGGAGAAAAGTAGAAATGGTGCCATTTGTATTCTGTCCCGATCACTTTCTGTGATTCATCATCACTCTGAAGGTCCACAGATTACAGAATGCCTAAAGATGAGCTTCGGATACTACTACTGGTCTTCCAGGAATCGATCAAATTGTAGTCAGTTTTGGACATTACTCCCTTGGAGCAAAGTCGGCATGGTGCCTGTTGTATTCAATCCCGATGCAATTTCTGTGTTTCATCAACACTCTGAAGGTCCTCAGATTACAGAATGCCACTAGATGTGCATCGGATACTACTACTGGTCCCCAGGAATCTGCCAAAGCGTAGCCTGTTTGAGACATTACTCCCATGGAGAAATGTCGGCATAGTGCCTGTTGTATTCAATACCGATGCCATGTCTGTCTTTCATCAGCAATCGGAAGGTCCACAGATTACAAAATGCCTCCAGATGTGCTTCGGATACTATTACTGATCTTCCAGGAATCGATAAAAGCGTAGACAGTTTGAGACATTACTCCCTTGGAGCAAAGTCGGCATGGCGCCTGTTGTATTCAATCCCGATGCAATTTCTGTGTTTCATCAACACACTGAAAGTCCACAGATTACAGAATGCCTCCAGATGTGCTTCGGATATTATTACTGGTCTTCCAGGAATAGATCAAAGCGTTGAGAGTCTGAGACATTTCTCCCATGGGGAGAAGTGGGCATGATGTCTGCTGTATTCAATCCCGATGCATTTTAAGTGTTTCATCAGCACTCGGAAGGTCCTCAGGTTACAGAATGCCTCTAGATGTGCTTCAGTTACTACTACTGGTCCCCAGGAATCTGTCAAAGCGTAGACTGTTTGAGACATTACTCCCATGGAGAAAAGTCGGCATGATGCCTGTTGTATTCAATACCGATGCAATGTCTGTGTTTCATCAGCAATCGGAAGGTCAACAGATTACAGAATGCCTCCAGATGTGTTCGGATAATACTACTGGTCTCCCAGGAATCGATCAAAGACTAGACTGTTTGGGACATTAATCCCATGGAGAAAAGTCGGCATGGTGCCTGTTGTATTCAATCCCGATGCAATATCTGTGTTTCATTAACACTAGGAAGGTCCACAGATTACAGAATGCCTCCAGATGTGCTTCGGATACTACTGCTGGACTTCCATGAATCGATCAAAGCGTAGACAGTTTGAGACATTACTCATATGGAGAAAAGTCGGCATGGTGCCTGTTGTATTCAATCCCGGTGCCACTTATGTGTTTCATCAACACCCTGAAGGGCCACAGATTACTTAATGCCTCGAGATGTGCTTCGGATAACACTACCAGTCTCCCAGGAATCGAACAAAGCGTAGACAGTTTGTGACATTGCTCCCATGGAGAAAATTCGGTATGGTGAATGTTGTATTTAGTCCCGATGCAATTTCTGTGTTTCATCATTACTCTGAAGGGCCACAGATTACAGAATGCCTAAAGATGAGCTTCGGATACTACTACTGGTCTCCCAGGAATCGATCAAATTGTAGACACTTTTGGACATTTCTCCCATGGAGAAAAGTCGGCACGGTTCCTGTTGTATTCAATCCCGATGCAAATTCTATGTTTCATCAACACTCTGATGATCCACAGATTACAGAATGCCTCCCGATGTGCATCGGATACTACTACTGGCCACCCAGTAATCGAACGAACCTTAGATAGTTTTGGACATTACTCCCATGTATAAAGGTGGGCATGGTGATTGTTGTATTCAATCCCGATGCAATTTCTGTGTGTCACTAACACTCTGAAGTTCCACAGATTACAGAATGGCTCCAGATGTGCTTCGCATAATACTACTGGTCTCCCAGGAATCGATCAAAGCGTAGAAAGTTTGAGACATTACACCCAGGGCACTAAGTCCTCATGGTGCCTGTTGTATTCAATTCCGATGAAATTTCTTTGTTTCATCAACACTCTGAAGGTCTACAGAGTACAGAATGTCTCAAGAGGTGCTTCGGATACTACTACTGGTCTCCCAGGAATCGATAAAAGCGTAGACAGTTTGGGACATTACTCCCATGGAGAAAAATCAGCATGGTGAATGTTATATTCAATCCTAATGCAATCTATTTGTTTCATGAACACTCTGAAGGTCCACAGATTATTTAATGCCTCCAGATGTGCTTCGGATACTCCTGCTGGTCTCCCAGTATTCGAACAAAAAACGTAGAGTGTTTGGGTCATTACTCCCATGGAGAAAGGTGGGCATGGTGCTGTTGTATTCAACCCCCAAGCTATTTCTGTGTTTCATCAACACTTTGAAGGTCCACGGATTACAGAATGCCTCCAGATGTGCTTCTGATACTGCTACTGATCTTCGAGGAATCGATAAAAGCGTAGACAATTTGAGACATTACTCAAATGGAGAAATGTCCTCATGGTTCCTGTTGTATTCAATCCCGATGCAAATTCTATGTTTCATCAACACTCTGATGATCCACAGATTACAGAATGCCTCCATATGTGCTTCGGATACTACTACTTGTCTCCCAGTCATCGAACAAACCTTAGATAGTTTGGGACATTACTCACATGGAGAAAGGTGGGCATGGTGCATGTTGTATTCAATCCCGATGAAATTTCTGTATTTCATCAACCCTCTGAAGGTCCACAGATTACAGAATGCCTCCAGATGTGCTTCGGATACTACTACTGGTCACCCAGGAATCGATCAAAGCGTAGACACTGTGGGACATTACTCCCATGGAAAAAAGTCGGCATGGTACCTGTTGTATTCAATCCTGATGAAATTTCTGTCTTTCATCAACACTCTGAAAGTCCACAGATTACAGAATGCCTCCAGATGTGCTTCGGATATTATTACTGGTCTTCCAGGAACAGCTCTAAGCTTGACAGTCTTAGACATTACTCCCATATGGAAAAGTGGGCATGATGCCAGTTGTATTCAATCCCGATGCAATTTGAGTGTTTCATCAGCACTCGGAAGTTCCTCAGATGACAGAATGCCTCTAGATGTGCTTCGGATACTACTACTGGTCCCCAGGAATCTGTCAAAGCGTACACAGTGTGAGACATTCCTCCCATGGAGAAAAGTCGGCATGGTGCCTGTTGTATTCAATCCCGATGCAATATCTGTGTTTCATTAACACTCGGAAGGTCCACAGATTACAGAATGCCTCCAGATGTGCTTCGGATACTATTGCTGGACTTCCATGAATCGATCAAAGCGTAGACAGTTTGAGACATTACTCATATGGAGAAAAGTCGGCATGGTGCCTGTTGTATTCAATCCCGATGCCATTTCTGTGTTTCATCAACACCCTGAAGGGCCACAGATTACTTAATGCCTCGAGATGTGCTTCGGATAACACTACTGGTCTCCCAGGAATCGAACAAAGCGTAGACAGTTTGTGACATTACTCCCATGGAGAAAAGTGGAAATGGTGCCATTTGTATTCAGTCCCGATGAAATTTCTGTGTTTCATCAACACTCTGAAAGTCCACAGATTACAGAAACCCTCCAGAGGTGCTTTGGATACTACTACTGGTCACCCAGAAATCGATCAAAGCGTAGACACTTTGGGACATTACTCCCATGGAGAAAAGTCGGCATGGTGCCTGTTGTATTCAATCCTGAAGAAATTTCTGTCTTTCATTAACACTCTGAAAGGCCACAGATTACAGAATGCCTCCAGATGTGCTTCGGATATTATTACTGGTCTTCCAGGAATAGATCAAAGCGTTGAGAGTCTGAGACATTACTCCCATGTTGAAAAGTGGGCATGATGTCTGCTGTATTCAATCCCGATGCAATTTCAGTGTTTCATCAGCACTCGGAAGGTCCTCAGATTACAGAATGCCCCTAGATGTGCTTCGGATACTACTACTGGTCCCCAGGAATCTGCCAAAGCGTAGACTGTTTGAGACATTACTCCCATGGAGGAAAGTCGGCATATTGCCTGTTGTATTCAATACCGATGCAATGTCTGTCTTTCATCAGCAATCGGAAGGTCCACAGATTACAGAATGCCTCCAGATGTGCTTCAGATACTATTACTGATCTTCCAGGAATCGATAAAAGCGTAGACAGTTTGAGACATTACTCCCATGGAGAAAAGTCGGCATGGTGCCTGTTGTATTCAATCCCGATGCAACATCTGTGTTTCATTAACACTCGGAAGGTCCACAGATTACAGAATGCCTCCAGATGTGCTTCGGATACTACTGCTGGACTTCCATGAATCGATCAAAGCGTAGACAGTTTGAGACATTACTCATACGGAGAAAAGTCGGCATGGTGCCTGTTGTATTCAATACCGATGCAATGTCTGTCTTTCATCAGCAATCGGAAGGTCCACAGATTACAGAATGCCTCCAGATGTGCATCGGATACTACTACTGGTCTCCCAGGAATCGATCAAAGAGTACACTGTTTGGGACATTAATCCCATGGAGAAAAGTCGGCATGGTGCCTGTTGTATTCAATCCCGATGCAATATCTGTGTTTCATTAACACTCGGAAGGTCCACAGATTACAGAATGCCTCCAGATGTGCTTCGGATACTATTGCTGGACTGCCATGAATCGATCAAAGCGTAGACAGTTTGAGACATTACTCATATGGAGAAAAGTCGGCATGGTGCCTGTTGTATTCAATCCCGATGCCATTTCTGTGTTTCATCAACACCCTGAAGGGCCACAGATTACTTAATGCCTCGAGATGTGCTTCGGATAACACTACTGGTCTCCCAGGAATCGAACAAAGCGTAGACAGTTTGTGACATTGCTCCCATGGAGAAAATTCGGTATGGTGCCTGTTGTATTTAGTCCGGATGCAATTTCTGTGTTTCATCAACACTCTGAAGATCCACAGATTACAGAATGGGTATAGAAGTGCTTCGGATACTACAACTGATCTCCCTGGAATCGATCAAAGCGTGGACTCTTTGAGACATTACTCCCATGGAGAAAAATGGAAATGGTGCCATTTGTATTCAGTCCCGATGCAATTTCTGTGTTTCATCATCACTCTGAAGGGCCACAGATTACAGAATGCCTAAAGATGAACTTCGGATACTACTACTGGTCTCCCAGGAATCGATCAAATTGTAGACACTTTTCGACATTACTCCCTTGGAGAAAAGTCGGCATGGTGACTGTTGTATTCAATCCCGATGCAATATCTGTGTTTCATCAACACTCTGAAAGTCCACAGATTACAGAAAGCCTCCAGATGTGCTTCGGATACTAATACTGGTCACCCAGAAATCGATCAAAGCGTTGACACTTTGGGACATTACTCCCATGGAGAAAAGTCGGCATGGTTCTTTTTGTATTCAATCCCAACGCAATTTCTGTGTTTCATCAACAATCTGAAGGTACATAGATTACAGAATGAATCCAGATGTGCTTCGGATACTACTACTGGTCTCCCAGCAATCGATCAAAGCGTAGACAGTTTGAGACACTACACCAATGGAGAAAAGTCGGCATGGTGCCTGTTGTATTCAACCCCCGAGCTATTTCTGTGTTTCATCAACACTATGAAGGTCCACAGATTACAGAATACATCCAGATGTGCTTCGGATACTACTACCGGTCTTCCAGGAATAGATCAAAGCGTTGACAGTTAGAGTCATTACATCCATAGAGAAAAATTGGCATGGTTCCTGTTGTATTCAATCCCGATGCAATTTCTGTGTTTCATCAACACTCTGAAGGTCCACTGATTACAGAAAGCCTCCAGATGTGCTTCGGATACTACTACTGGTCACCCAGGAATCGATCAAAGCGTAGACAGTTTGGGACATTACTCCCATAGAAATAATTCGGCATGGTTCCTGTTGTATTCAACCCCGATGCAATTTCTGTGTTTCATCAACACTCTGAAGGTCCACAGATTACAGAAAGCCTCCAGATGTGCTTCGGATACTACTACTGGTCACCCAGGAATGGATCAAAGCGTAGACACTGTGGGACATTACTCCCATGGAAAAAAGTCGGCATGGTGCCTGTTGTATTCAATCCTGATGAAATATCTGTCTTTCATCAACACTCTGAAAGTCCACAGATTACATACTGCCTCCAGATGTGCTTCGGATACTCTTGCTGGTCTCCCAGGAATCGATCAAAGCCTAGACAGTTTGGGACATTACTCCCAAAGAGAAAATTCGGCATGGTTCCTGTTTAATTCAATCCCGATTCAATGTCTGTGTTTCTTCAACATTCTGAAGGTCCACAGATTACAGAATGCCTCCAGATGTGCTTCGGATACTACTACTGGTCTCCCAGGTATCGATCAAAGAGTAGACTGTTTGGGACAATAATCCCATGACGAATAGTCGGCATGTTGCCTGTTGTATTCAATCTCGAAGCAACATCTGTGTTTCATCAACACTCTGAAGGTCCACAGATTACAGAACGATTCCAGATGTGCTTTCGGATACTACTACTGGACTTCCATGAATTGATCAAAGCGTAGACAGTTTGAGACATTACTCCCATGGAGAAAAGTCAGCATGGTGCCTGCTGTATTCAATCCCGATGCTATTTCTGTGTTTCATCAACACCCTGTAGTGCCACAGATTACTTAATGCCTTGAGATGTGCTTCGGACTCCACTACTGGTCTCCCAGCAATCGAACAAAGCGTAGTCACTTTGGGACATAACTCCCATGGGGCTAAGTGGGCATGATGCCTGTGGTATTCAATCCTGATGCAATTACTATGTTTCATCAACACTCTGATGATCCACAGATTACAGAATGCCTCCAGATGTGGTTCGGATACTACTACTGGTCACCCAGGAATCGATCAAAGCGTAGACACTTTGAGACATTACTAGCATAGACAAAAGTCGGCATGGTGCCTGTTGTATTCTATCCCGATGCTATTTCTGTGTTTCATAACACTCTGAAGGTCCACATATTACTTAATGCCTCGAGATGTGCTTCGGATAGTACTACTGGTCTAACCGGTATCGAACAAAGCGTAGACAGTTTGGGACATTGTTCCCATGAAGAAAATTCGGCATGGTGCCTGCTGTATTCAATTCCGATGCAATTTCTGTGTTTCATCAACTCTCTGAAGGTCCACAGGTTACAGAATGAGGCCCCATGTGCTTCGGATACTACTACTGGTCTCCCATTAATCGATCAAAGTGTAGACAGTTTGGGACATTACTTTCATGGAGAAAAGTCGGTATGGTGCCTGTTGTATTTAGTTCCGATGCAATTTCTGTGTTTCATCAACACTCTGAAGATCCACAGATTACAGAATGAGTCCAGATGTGCTTCGGATACAACAACTGGTCTCCCTGGAATCGATCAGAGCGTGGACAGTTTGAGACATTACTCCCATGGAGAAAAGTGGAAATGGTGCCGGTTATATTCAATCCCGATGCAATATCTGTGTTTCATCAACACTCTGAGGGTCCACAGATTACAGAATGCCTCCAGATGTGCTTCGGATACTACTACTGGTCACCCAGGAATCGATCAAAGCGTAGACACCTTGGGACATTGCTCCCATGGAGAATATTCGGTATGGTGCCAGTTGTATTTAGTGTCGATGCAATTTCTGTGTTTCATCAACACTCCGAAGATCCACAGATTACAGAATGGGTATAGAAGTGCTTCCGATACTGCAACTGGTCTCCCTGGAATCGATCAAAGCGTGGACTGTTTGAGACATTACTCCCATGGAGAAAAGTAGAAAAGGTGCCATTTGTATTCAGTCCCGATCAATTTCTGTGTTTCATCATCACTCTGAAGGTCCACAGATTACAGAATGCCTAAAGATGAGTTTCGGATACTACTACTGGTCTCCCAGGACCCGATCAAATTGTAGACAGTTTTGGACATTACTCCCTTGGAGAAAAGTCGGCATGGTCCCTGTTGTACTCAATCCCGATGCAATTACTGTGTTTCACCAACACTCTGAAGGTAACCAGATTACAGAATTCCTCCAGATGTGCTTCGGATACTACTGCTGGCTTCCCAGGAATCGATCAGAGCGTGGACAGTTTGAGACATTACTCCCATTTAGAAAAGTGGAAATGGTGTGGGTTATATTCAATCCCGATGCAATATCTGTGTTTCATCAACACTCTGAATGTCCACAGATTACAGAAAGCCTCCAGATGTGCTTCGCATACTACTACTGGTCACCCAGAAATCGATCAAAGCGTAGACACTTTAGGACATTACTCCCACGGAGAAAAGTCGGCATGGTGCATGTTGTATTCAATACCGATGCCATGTCTGTCTTTCATCAGCAATCGGAATGTCCACAGATTACAAAATGCCTCCAGATGTGCTTCGGATACTATTACTGATCTTCCAGGAATCGATAAAAGCGTAGATGGTTTGAGACATTACTCCGATCTAGAAAAGTCGTCATGGTACCTGTTGTATTCAATCCCGATGCAAATTCTATGTTTTATCAACACTCTGATGATCCACGGATTACAGAATGCCTCCATATGTGCTTCGGATGCTACTACTTGTCTCCCAGTAATCGAACAAACCATAGATAGTTTGGGACATTACTCCCATGGAGAAAAGTGGGCTTGGAGCCTGTTGTATTCAATCCCGATGCAATTTCTGTGTGTCATCAACACTCTGAAGTTCCACAGATTACAGAATGCCTCGAGATGTGCTTCGGATAGTACTACTGGTCTAACCGGTATCGAACAAAGCGTAGACAGTTTGGGACATTGTTCCCATGGAGAAAATTCGGCATGGTGCCTGCTGTATTCAATTCCGATGCAATTTCTGTGTTTCATCAACTCTCTGAAGGTCCACAGGTTACAGAATGAGGCCCCATGTGCTTCGGATACTACTACTGGTCTCCCATTAATCGATCAAAGTGTAGACAGTTTGTGACATTACTTTCATGTAGAGAAGTCGGTATGGTGACTGTTGTATTTAGTTCCGATGCAATTTCTGTGTTTCATCAACACTCTGAAGATCCACAGATTACAGAATGACTCCAGATGTACTTCGGATACTACAACTGGTCTCCCTGGAATCGATCAGAGCGTGGACAGTTTGAGACATTACTCCCATGGAGAAAAGTGGAAATGGTGCCGGTTATATTCAATCCCGATGCAATATCTGTGTTTCATCAACACTCTGAAGAGCCACAGATTACAGAATGCCTCCAGATGTGCTTCGGATACTACTACTGGTCACCCAGGAATCGATCAAAGCGTAGACACCTTGGGACATTACTCCCATGGAGAATATTCGGTATGGTGCCAGTTGTATTTAGTCCCGATGCAATTTCTGTGTTTCATCAACACTCCGAAGATCCACAGATTACAGAATGGGTATAGAAGTGCTTCGGATACTGCAACTGGTCTCCCTAGAATCGATCAAAGGGTGGACTGTTTGAGACATTACTCCCATGGAGAAAAGTGGAAATGGTGCCATTTGTATTCAGTCCCGGTCAATTTCTGTGTTTCATCATCACTCTGAAGGTCCACAGATTACAGAATGCCTAAAGATGAGCTTCGGATACTACTACTGGTCTCCCAGGACCCGATCAAATTGTAGACAGTTTTGGACATTACTCCCTTGGAGAAAAGTCGGCATGGTTCCTGTTGTATTCAATCCCGATGCAATTACTGTGTTTCATCAACACTCTGAAGGTAACCAGATTACAGAATTCCTCCAGATGTGCTTCGGATACTCCTGCTGGCTTCCCAGGAATCGATCAGAGCGTGGACAGTTTGAGACATTACTCCCATGGAGAAAAGTGGAAATGGTGCCGGTTATATTCAATCCCGATGCAATATCTGTGTTTCATCAACACTCTGAAAGTCCACAGATTACAGAAAGCCTCCAGATGTGCTTCGGATACTACTACTGGTCACCCAGAAATCGATCAAAGCGTAGACACATTAGGACATTACTCCCATGGAGAAAAGTCGGCATGGTGCCTGTTGTATTCTATCCCGATGCAATTTCTGTGTTTTACCAACACTCGTAAGGTTCACAAATTACAGAATGCCTCCAGATGTGCTTCGGATACTACTGCTGGACTTCCATGAATTGATCAAAGCGTAGACAGTTTGAGACATTACTCATATCGAGAAAAGTCGGCATGGTGCCTGTTGTATTCAATCCCGATGCCATTTCTGTGTTTCATCAACACCCTGAAGGGCCACAGATTACATAATGCCTCTAGATGTGCTTCGGATACCACTACTGGTCTCCCAGGAATCGAACAAAGCGTAGACAGTTTGGGACATTGCTCCCATTGAGAAAATTCGGTATGGTGCCTGTTGTATTTAGTAACGATGCAATTTCTGTGTTTCATCAACTCTCTGAAGATCCACAGATTACAGAATGGGTATAGAAGTGCTTTTTATACTGCAACTGGTCTCCCTGGAATCGATCAAAGCGTGGACTGTTTGAGACATTACTCCCATGGAGAAAAGTAGAAATGGTGCCATTTGTATTCTGTCCCGATCAATTTCTGTGATTCATCATCACTCTGAAGGTCCACAGATTACAGAATGCCTAAAGATGAGCTTCGGATACTACTACTGGTCTTCCAGGAATCGATCAAATTGTAGTCAGTTTTGGACATTACTCCCTTGGAGCAAAGTCGGCATGGTGCCTGTTGTATTCAATCCCGATGCATTTTCTGTGTTTCATCAACACTCTGAAGGTCCTCAGATTACAGAATGCCACTAGATGTGCATCGGATACTACTACTGGTCCCCAGGAATCTGCCAAAGCGTAGACTGTTTGAGACATTACTCCCATGGAGAAAAGTCGGCATAGTGCCTGTTGTATTCAATACCGATGCCATGTCTGTCTTTCATCAGCAATCGGAAGGTCCACAGATTACAAAATGCCTCCAGATGTGCTTCGGATACTATTACTGATCTTCCAGGAATCGATAAAAGCGTAGACAGTTTGAGACATTACTCCCTTGGAGCAAAGTCGGCATGGTGCCTGTTGTATTCAATCCCGATGCAATTTCTGTGTTTCATCAACACTCTGAAAGTCCACAGATTACAGAATGCCTCCAGATGTGCTTCGGATATTATTACTGGTCTTCCAGGAATAGATCAAAGCGTTGAGAGTCTGAGACATTTCTCCCATGGGGAGAAGTGGGCATGATGTCTGCTGTATTCAATCCCGATGCATTTTAAGTGTTTCATCAGCACTCGGAAGGTCTTCAGGTTACAGAATGCCTCTAGATGTGCTTCAGTTACTACTACTGGTCCCCAGGAATCTGTCAAAGCGTAGACTGTTTGAGACATTACTCCCATGGAGAAAAGTCGGCATGATGCCTGTTGTATTCAATACCGATGCAATGTCTGTGTTTCATCAGCAATCGGAAGGTCAACAGATTACAGAATGCCTCCAGATGTGTTCGGATACTACTACTGGCCTCCCAGGAATCGATAAAAGAGTAGACTGTTTGGGACATTAAACCCATGGAGAAAAGTCGGCATGGTGCCTGTTGTATTCAATCCCGTTGCAATATCTCTGTTTCATTAACACTCGGAAGGTCCACAGATTACAGAATGCCTCCAGATGTGCTTCGGATACTACTGCTGGACTTCCATGAATCGATCAAAGCGTAGACAGTTTGAGACATTACTCATATGGAGAAAAGTCGGCATGGTGCCTGTTGTATTCAATCCCGATGCCACTTCTGTGTTTCATCAACACCCTGAAGGGCCACAGATTACTTAATGCCTCGAGATGTGCTTCGGATAACACTACTAGTCTCCTAGGAATCGAGCAAAGCGTAGACAGTTTGTGACATTGCTCCCATGGAGAAAATTCGGTATGGTGAATGTTGTATTTAGTCCCGATGCAATTTCTGTGTTTCATCATTACTCTGAAGGGCCACAGATTACAGAATGCCTAAAGATGAGCTTCGGATACTACTACTGGTCTCCCAGGAATCGATCAAATTGTAGCCACTTTTGGACATTACTCCCATGGAGAAAAGTCGGCACGGTTCCTGTTGTATTCAATCCCGATGCAAATTCTATGTTTCATCAACACTCTGATGATCCACAGATTACAGAATGCCTCCCGATGTGCATCGGATACTACTACTGGCCACCCAGTAATCGAACGAACCTTAGATAGTTTTGGACATTACTCCCATGTATAAAGGTGGGCATGGTGATTGTTGTATTCAATCCCGATGCAATTTCTGTGTGTCACTTACACTCTGAAGTTCCACAGATTACAGAATGGCTCCAGATGTGCTTCGCATAATACTACTGGTCTCCCAGGAATCGATCAAAGCGTAGAAAGTTTGAGACATTACACCCAGGGCACTAAGTCCTCATGGTGCCTGTTGTATTCAATTCCGATGAAATTTCTTTGTTTCATCAACACTCTGAAGGTCTACAGAGTACAGAATGTCTCCAGATGTGCTTCGGATACTACTACTGGTCTCCCAGGAATCGATAAAAGCGTAGACAGTTTGGGACATTACTCCCATGGAGAAAAATCAGCATGGTGAATGTTATATTCAATCCCCTTGCAATCTATTTGTTTCATGAACACTCTGAAGGTCCACAGATTATTTAATGCCTCCAGATGTGCTTCGGATACTCCTGCTGGTCTCCCAGTATTCGAACAAAACGTAGAGAGTTTGGGTCATTACTCCCATGGAGAAAGGTGGGCATGGTGCTGTTGTATTCAACCCCCAAGCTATTTCTGTGTTTCATCAACACTTTGTAGGTCCACGGATTACAGAATGCCTCCAGATGTGCTTCTGATACTGCTACTGATCTTCGAGGAATCGATAAAAGCGTAGACAATTTGAGACATTACTCAAATGGAGAAATGTCGTCATGGTTCCTGTTGTATTCAATCCCGATGCAAATTCTATGTTTCATCAACACTCTGATGATCCACAGATTACAGAATGCCTCCATATGTGCTTCGGATACTACTACTTGTCTCCCAGTAATCGAACAAACCTTAGATAGTTTGGGACATTACTCACATGGAGAAAGGTGGGCATGGTGCATGTTGTATTCAATCCCGATGAAATTTCTGTATTTCATCAACCCTCTGAAGGTCCACAGATTACAGAATGCCTCCAGATGTGCTTCGGATACTACTGTTGGACTTTCAGGAATCGATAAAAGCGTAGACAGTTTGGGACATTACTCCCATGGAGAAAAGTTGCGATGGTGCCTGTTATATTCAATCCCGATGCAATTTGTGTGTTTCGTCAGCACTCAGAAGGTCCACAGATTACAGAATGCCTCTAGATGTGCTTCGGATACTACCACCTATCTGCCAGGAATCGATGAAAGCGTAGACAGTTTGAGAAATTACTCCCATTGAGAAAAGTGGGCATGGTTCCAGATGTATTCAATCCCGATGCAATATCTGTGTTTCATCAACACTCCTAAGGTCCACAGATTACAGAATGCCTCATGATGTACTTCGGATACTACTACTGGTCTAACAGGAATCGATCAAAGCATAGACTGTTTGGGACATTACTCCCATGGAGAAAAGTCTTCATTGTGCCTGTTGTATTCAATCCCGATACAAATTCTGTGTTTCATCAACACACTGAATGCCAAAAATTTGCAGAATGAGACCAGATGTGCTTCGGTTACTACTACTGATCTCCCACTAATCGTCAAAGCGTCAACAGTTTGGGACATTACTCCCATGGAGAAAAGTCGGCATGGTTCCAGTTATATTCAATCCCGATGCAATTTCTGTGTTTCATCAACACTCCTAAGGTCCACAGATTACAGAATGCCTCCAGATGTGCTTCGGATACTCCTGCTGGTTTCCAGGAATCGATCAAAGCGTAGACAGTTTGGGACATTACTCCCATAGAGAAAATTCGGCATGGTTCCTGTTGTATTCAATCCCAATGCAATTTCTGTGTTTCGTCAGCACTCAGAAGGTCCACAGATTACACAATGCCTCTAGATGTGCTTCGGATACTAATACTTATCTCCCAGGAATCGATCAAAGCGTAGACAGTTTGAGAAATTACTCCCATTGAGAAAAGTCGGCATGGTTCCAATTCTATTCAATCGCGATGCAATTTCTGTATTTCATCAACACTCCTAAGGTCCACAGATTACAGAATGCCTCCAGATGTGCTTCAGATACTACTGGTCTCCCACGAATCGATCACGGCGTAGACAGATTAGAACATTACTCACATGGAGGAAAGTCGGCATGGTGCCTGTTGTATTCTATCCCGATGCTATTTGGGTTTCATCAACACTCTAAAGGTCCACAGATTACAGAATGCCTCCAGATGTGCTTCGGATACTACTACTTTTCTCCAAGGAATCGATCAAAGCGTAGACAGTTTGGGATATTACTCCCATGGAGAACGGTCGGCATGGTGCCTGTTGTTTTCAATCCCGATGGAATTTCTGTGTTTTATCAACACTCTGAAGGTCCACAGACTACAGAAAGCCTCCAGATGTGCTTCGGATACTACAACTAGTCTTTCAAGAATGGATCAAAGCGTAGACAGTTTGAGACATTACTCCCATGGATAAAAGTCGTCATGGTTCTTTTTGTATTCAATCCCAACGCAATTTCTGTGTTTCATCAACAATCTGAAGGTACACAGATTACAGAATGAATCCAGATGTGCTTCGGATACTACTACTGGTCTCCCAGCAATCGATCAAAGCGTAGACTGTTTAAGACATTACACCAATGGAGAAAAGTCGGCATGGTGCCTGTTGTATTCAACCCCCGAGCTATTTCTGTGTTTCATCAACACTTTGAAGGTCCACAGATTACAGAATACATCCAGATGTGCTTCGGATACTACTACTGGTCTTCGAGGAATAGATCAAAGCGTTGACAGTTTGAGTCATTACATCCATAGAGAAAATTCGGCATGGTGCCTGTTGTATTCAATCCTGATGAAAATTCTGTCTTTCATCAACACTCTGAAAGTCCACAGATTACAGAATGCCTCAAGATGTGCTTCGGATATTATTACTGGTCTTCCAGGA
This sequence comes from Schistocerca gregaria, assembly GCF_023897955.1. Taxonomy (NCBI): domain Eukaryota; kingdom Metazoa; phylum Arthropoda; class Insecta; order Orthoptera; family Acrididae; genus Schistocerca; species Schistocerca gregaria. Next base: position 247,257 of record NW_026061745.1, read on the forward strand.
ACAGCTCAAAGTGTTGACAGTCTGAGACATTACTCCCATGGGGTAAAGTGGGCATGATGCCAGTTGTATTCAATCCCGATGCAATTTGAGTGTTTCATCAGCACTCGGAAGTTCCTCAGATGACAGAATGCCTCTAGATGTGCTTCTTATACTACTACTGATCCCCAGGAATCTGTCAAAGCGTACACAGCGTGAGACATTCCTCCCATGGAGAAAAGTCGGCATGGTGCCTGTTGTATTCAATACAGATGCAATGTCTGTCTCTCATCAGCAATCGGAAGGTCCACAGATTACAGAATGCCTCCAGATATGCTTCGGATACTACTACTGGTCTCCCAGGAATCGATCAAAGAGTAGACTGTTTGGGACATTAATCCCATGGAGAAAAGTCGGCATGGTGCCTGTTGTATTCAATCCCGATGCAATATCTGTGTTTCATTAACACTCGGAAGGTACACAGATTACAGAATGCCCCCAGATGTGCTTCGGATACAACTGCTGGACTTCCATGAATCGATCAAAGCGTAGACAGTTTGAGACATTACTCATATGGAGTAAAGTCGGCATGGTGCCTGTTGTATTCAATCCCGTTGCCAATTCTGTGTTTCATCAACACCCTGAAAGGCCACAGATTACTTAATGCCTCGAGATGTGCTTCGGATAACACTACTGGTCTCCCAGGAATCGAACAAAGCGTAGACAGTTTGTGACATTGCTCCCATGGAGAAAATTCGGTATGGTGCCTGTTGTATTTAGTCCCGATGCAATTTCTGTGTTTCATCAACACTCTGAAGATCCACAGATTACAGAATGGGTATAGAAGTGCTTCGGATACTACAACTGGTCTCCCTGGAATCGATCAAAGCGTGGACTCTTTGAGACATTACTCCCATGGAGAAAAGTGGAAATGGTGCCATTTGTATTCAGTCCCGATGCAATTTCTGTGTTTCATCATCACTCTGAAGGGCCACAGATTACAGAATGCCTAAAGATGAGCTTCGGATACTACTACTGGTGCCCCAGGAATCGATCAAATTGTAGACACTTTTGGACATTACTCCCTTGGAGAAAAGTCGGCATGGTGCCTGTTGTATTCAATACCGATGCAATGTCTGTCTTTCATCAGCAATCGGAAGGTCCACAGAATACAGAATGCCTCCAGATGTGCTCCGGATACTACTTCCATGAATCGATCAAAGCGTAGACAGTATGAGACATTACTCATACGGAGAAAAGTCGGCATGGTGCCTGTTGTATTAAGTCCGGATGCAATTTCTGTGTTTCATCAACACTCTGAAGATCCACAGATTATAGAATGGGTATAGAAGTGCTTCGGATACCACAACTGGTCTCCCTGGAATCGATCAAAGCGTGGACTCTTTGAGACATTACTCCCATGGAGAAAAGTGGAAATGGTGCCATTTGTATTCAGTCCCGATGCAATTTCTGTGTTTCATCATCACTCTGATGGGCCACAGATTACAGAATGCCTAAAGATGAGCTTCGGATACTACTACTGGTCTCCCAGGAATCGATCAAATTGTAGACACTTTTGGACATTACTCCCTTGGAGAAAAGTCGGCATGGTGACTGTTGTATTCAATCCCGATGCAATATCTGTGTTTCATCAACACTCTGAAAGTCCACAGATTACAGAAAGCCTCCAGATGTGCTTCGGATACAAATACTGGTCACCCAGAAATCGATCAAAGCGTTGACACTTTGGGACATTACTCCCATGGAGAAAAGTCGGCATGGTTCTTTTTGTATTCAATCCCAACGCAATTTCTGTGTTTCATCAACAATCTGAAGGTACACAGATTACAGAATGAATCCAGATGTGCTTCGGATACTACTACTGGTCTCCCAGCAATCGATCAAAGCGTAGACAGTTTGAGACATTACACCAATGGAGAAAAGTCGGCATGGTGCCTGTTGTATTCAACCCCCGAGCTATTTCTGTGTTTCATCAACACTTTGAAGGTCCACAGATTACAGAATACATCCAGATGTGCTTCGGATACTACTACTGGTCATCGAGGAATAGATCAAAGCGTTGACAGTTTGAGTCATTACATCCATAGAGAAAATTCGGCATGGTTCCTGTTGTATTCAATCCCGATGCAATTTCTGTGTTTCATCAACACTCTGAAGGTCCACTGATTACAGAAGGCCTCCAGATGTGCTTCGGATACTACTACTGGTCACCCAGGAATCGATCAAAGCGTAGACAGTTTGGGACATTACTCCCATAGAAATAATTCGGCATGGTTCCTGTTGTTTTCAACCCCGATGCAATTTCTGTGTTTCATCAACACTCTGAAGGTCCACAGATTACAGAAAGCCTCCAGATGTGCTTAGGATACTACTACTGGTCACCCAGGAATCCAACAAAGCGTAGACACTGTGGGACATTACTCCCATGGAAAAAAGTCGGCATGGTGCCTGTTGTATTCAATCCTGATGAAATTTCTGTCTTTCATCAACACTCTGAAAGTCCACAGAATACAGAATGCCTCCAGATGTGCTTCGGATATTATTACTGGTCTTCCAGGAACAGCTCAAAGCGTTGACAGTCTGAGACATTACTCCCATGGGGTAAAGTGGGCATGATGCCAGTTGTATTCAATCCCGATGCAATTTGAGTGTTTCATCAGCACTCGGAAGTTCCTCAGATGACAGAATGCCTCTAGATGTGCTTCGGATACTACTACTGGTCCCCAGGAATCTGTCAAAGCTTACACAGTGTGAGACATTCCTCCCATGGAGAAAAGTCGGCATGGTGCCTGTTGTATTCAATACAGATGCAATGTCTGTCTTTCATCAGCAATCGGAAGTTCCACAGATTACAGAATGCCTCCAGATATGCTTCGGATACTACTACTGGTCTCCCAGGAATCGATCAAAGAGTAGACTGTTTGGGTCATTAATCCCATGGAGAAAAGTCGGCATGGTGCCTGTTGTATTCAATCCCGATGCAATATCTGTGTTTCATTAACACTCGGAAGGTACACAGATTACAGAATGCCTCCAGATGTGCTTCGGATACAACTGCTGGACTTCCATGAATCGATCAAAGAGTAGACAGTTTGAGACATTACTCATATGGAGTAAAGTCGGCATGGTGCCTGTTGTATTCAATCCCGTTGCCAATTCTGTGTTTCATCAACACCCTGAAGGGCCACAGATTACTTAATGCCTCAAGATGTGCTTCGGATAACACTACTGGTCTCCCAGGAATCGAACAAAGCGTAGACAGTTTGTGACATTGCTCCCATGGAGAAAATTCGGTATGGTGCCTGTTGTATTTAGTCCCGATGCAATTTCTGTGTTTCATCAACACTCTGAAGATCCACAGATTACAGAATGGGTATAGAAGTGCTTCGGATACTACAACTGGTCTCCCTGGAATCGATCAAAGCGTGGACTCTTTGAGACATTACTCCCATGGAGAAAAGTGGAAATGGTGCCATTTGTATTCAGTCCCGATGCAATTTCTGTGTATCATCATCACTCTGAAGGGCCACAGATTACAGAATGCCTAAAGATGAGCTTCGGATACTACTACTGGTGTCCCAGGAATCGATCAAATTGTAGACACTTTTGGACATTACTCCCTTGGAGAAAAGTCGGCATGGTGCCTGTTGTATTCAATACCGATGCAATGTCTGTCTTTCATCAGCAATCGGAAGGTCCACAGATTACAGAATGCCTCCAGAAATGCTTCGGATACTACTTCCATGAATCGATCAAAGCGTAGACAGTTTGAGACATTACTCATACGGAGAAAAGTCGGCATGGTGCCTGTTGTATTTAGTCCGGATGCAATTTCTGTGTTTCATCAACACTCTGAAGATCCACAGATTACAGAATGGGTATAGAAGTGCTTCGGATACTACAACTGGTCTCCCTGGAATCGATCAAAGCGTGGACTCTTTGAGACATTACTCCCATGGAGAAAAGTGGAAATGGTGCCATTTGTACTCAGTCCCGATGCAATTTCTGTGTTTCATCATCACTCTGATGGGCAACAGATTACAGAATGCCTAAAGATGAGCTTCGGATACTACTACTGGTCTCCCAGGAATCGATCAAATTGAAGACACTTTTGGACATTACTCCCTTGGAGAAAAGTCGGCATGGTGACTGTTGTATTCAATACCGATGCAATATCTGTGTTTCATCAACACTCTGAAAGTCCACAGATTACAGAAAGCCTCCAGATGTGCTTCGGATACTAATACTGGTCACCCAGAAATCGATCAAAGCGTTGACACTTTGGGACATTACTCCCATGGAGAAAAGTCGGCATGGTTCTTTTTGTATTCAATCCCAACGCAATTTCTGTGTTTCATCAACAATCTGAAGGTACACAGATTACAGAATGAATCCAGATGTGCTTCGGATACTACTACTGGTCTCCCAGCAATCGATCAAAGCGTAGACAGTTTGAGACATTACACCAATGGAGAAAAGTCGGCATGGTGCCTGTTGTATTTAACCCCCGAGCTATTTCTGTGTTTCATCAACACTTTGAAGGTCCACAGATTACAGAATACATCCAGATGTGCTTCGGATACTACTACTGGTCTTCGAGGAATAGATCAAAGCGTTGACAGTTTGAGTCATTACATCCATAGAGAAAATTCAGCATGGTTCCTGTTGTATTCATTCCCGATGCAATTTCTGTGTTTCATCAACACTCTGAATGTCCACTGATTACAGAAAGCCTCCAGATGTGCTTCGGATACTACTACTGGTCACCCAGGAATCGATCAAAGCGTAGACAGTTTGGGACATAACTCCCATAGAAATAATTCGGCATGGTTCCTGTTGTATTCAACCCCGATGCAATTTCTGTGTTTCATCAACACTCTGAAGGTCCACAGATTACAGAAAGCCTCCAGATGTGCTTCGGATACTACTACTGGTCACCCAGGAATCGATCAAAGCGTAGACACTGTGGGACATTACTCCCATGGAAAAAAGTCGGCATGGTGCCTGTTGTATTCAATCCTGATGAAATTTCTGTCTTTCATCAACACTCTGAAAGTCCACAGATTACAGAATGCCTCCAGATGTGCTTCGGATATTATTACTGGTCTTCCAGGAACAGCTCTAAGCGTTGACAGTCTGAGACATTACTCCCATATGGAAAATTGGGCATGATGCCAGTTGTATTCAATCCCGATGCAATTTGAGTGTTTCATCAGCACTCGGAAGTTCCTCAGATGACAGAATGCCTCTAGACGTGCTTCGGATACTACTACTGGTCCCCAGGAATCTGTCAAAGCGTACACAGTGTGAGACATTCCTCCCATGGAGAAAAGTCGCCATGGTGCCTGTTGTATTCAATACCGATGCAATGTCTGTCTTTCATCAGCAATCGGAAGGTCCACAGATTACAGAATGCCTCTAGATGTGCATCGGATACTACTACTGGTCTCCCAGGAATCGATCAAAGTGTAGACTGTTTGGGACATTAATCCCATGGAGAAAAGTCGGCATGGTGCCTGTTGTATTCAATCCCGATGCAATATCTGTGTTTCATTAACACTCGGAAGGTCCACAGATTACAGAATGCCTCCAGATGTGCTTCGGATACTATTGCTGGACTTCCATGAATCGATCAAAGCGTAGACAGTTTGAGACATTACTCATATGGAGAAAAGTCGACATGGTGCCTGTTGTATTCAATCCCGATGCCATTTCTGTGTTTCATCAACACCCTGAAGGGCCACAGATTACTTAATGCCTCGAGATGTGCTTCGGATAACACTACTGGTCTCCCAGGAATCGAACAAAGCGTAGACAGTTTGTGACATTGCTCCCATGGAGAAAATTCGGTATGGTGCCTGTTGTATTTAGTCCCGATGCAATTTCTGTGTTTCATCAACACTCTGAAGATCCACAGATTACAGAATGGGTATAGAAGTGCTTCGGATACTACAACTGGTCTCCCTGGAATCGATCAAAGCGTGGACTCTATGAGACATTACTCCCATGGAGAAAAGTGGAAATGGTGCCATTTGTATTCAGTCCCGATGCAATTTCTGTGTTTCATCAACACTCTGAAAGTCCACAGATTACAGAAAGCCTCCAGATGTGCTTCGGATACTACTGCTGGACTTCCATGAATCGATCAAAGCGTAGACAGTTTGAGACATTACTCATATGGAGAAAAGTCGGCATGGTGCCTGTTGTATTCAATCCCGATGCCATTTCTGTGTTTCATCAACACCCTGAAGGGCCACAGATTACTTAATGCCTCGAGATGTGCTTCGGATAACACTACTGGTCTCCCAGGAATCGAACAAAGTGTAGACAGTTTGTGACATTGCTCCCATGGAGAAAATTCGGTATGGTGCCTGTTGTATTTAGTCCCGATGCAATTTCTGTGTTTCATCAACACTCCGAAGATCCACAGATTACAGAATGGGTATAGAAGTGCTTCCGATACTACTACTGGTCACCCAGAAATCGATCAAAGCGTAGACACTTTGGGACATTACTCCCATGGAGAAAAGTCGGCATGGTGCCTGTTGTATTCAATCCTGAAGAAATTTCTGTCTTTCATTAACACTCTGAAAGGCCACAGATTACAGAATGCCTCCAGATGTGCTTCGGATACTATTACTGGTCTTCCAGGAATAGATCAAAGCGTTGAGAGTCTGAGACATTACTCCCATGGGGAAAAGTGGGCATGATGTCTGCTGTATTCAATCCAGATGCAATTTCAGTGTTTCATCAGCACTCGGAAAGTCCTCAGATTACAGAATGCCTCTAGATGTGCTTCGGATACTACTACTGGTCCCGAGGAATCTGCCAAAGCGTAGACTGTTTGAGACATTACTCCCATGGAGGAAAGTCGGCATATTGCCTGTTGTATTCAATACCCATGCAATGTCTGTCTTTCATCTGCAATCGGAAGGTCCACAGATTACAGAATGCTTCCAGATGTGCTTCAGATACTATTACTGATCTTCCAGGAATCGATAAAAGCGTAGACAGTTTGACACATTACTCCCATGGAGAAAAGTTGGCATGGTGCCTGTTGTATTCAATCCCGATGCAATATCTGTGTTTCATTAACACTCGGAAGGTCCACAGATTACAGAATGCCTCCAGATGTGCTTCGGATACTACTGCTGGACTTCCATGAATCGATCAAAGCGTAGACAGTTTGAGACATTACTCATACGGAGAAAAGTCGGCATGGTGCCTGTTGTATTAAGTCCGGATGCAATTTCTGTGTTTCATCAACACTCTGAAGATCCACAGATTACAGAATGGGTATAGAAGTGCTTCGGATACTACAACTGATCTCCCTGGAATCGATCAAAGCGTAGACTCTTTGAGACATTACTCCCATGGAGAAAAATGGAAATGGTGCCATTTGTATTCAGTCCCGATGCAATTTCTGTGTTTCATCATCACTCTGAAGGGCCACAGATTACAGAATGCCTAAAGATGAGCTTCGGATACTACTACTGGTCTCCCAGGAATCGATCAAATTGTAGACACTTTTGGACATTACTCCCTTGGAGAAAAGTCGGCATGGTGACTGTTGTATTCAATCCCGAAGCAATATCTGTGTTTCATCAACACTCTGAAAGTCCACAGATTACAGAAAGCCTCCAGATGTGCTTCGGATACTAATACTGGTCACCCAGAAATCGATCAAATCGTTGACACTTTGGGACATTACTCCCATGGAGAAAAGTCGGCATGGTTCTTTTTGTATTCAATCCCAACGCAATTTCTGTGTTTCATCAACAATCTGAAGGTACATAGATTACAGAATGAATCCAGATGTGCTTCGGATACTACTACTGGTCTCCCAGCAATCGATCAAAGCGTAGACAGTTTGAGACATTACACCAATGGAGAAAAGTCGGCATGGTGCCTGTTGTATTCAACCCCCGAGCTATTTCTGTGTTTCATCCACACTATGAAGGTCCACCGATTACAGAATACATCCAGATGTGCTTCGGATACTACTACTGGTCTTCCAGGAATAGATCAAAGCGTTGACAGTTAGAGTCATTACATCCATAGAGAAAAATTGGCATGGTTCCTGTTGTATTCAATCCCGATGCAATTTCTGTGTTTCATCAACACTCTGAAGGTCCACTGATTACAGAAAGCCTCCAGATGTGCTTCGGATACTACTACTGGTCACCCAGGAATCGATCAAATCGTAGACAATTTGGGACATTACTCCCATAGAAATAAATCGGCATGGTTCCTGTTGTATTCAACCCCGATGCAATTTCTGTGTTTCATCAACCCTCTGAAGGTCCACAGATTACAGAAAGCCTCCAGATGTGCTTCGGACACTACTACTGGTCACCCAGGAATGGATCAAAGCGTAGACACTGTGGGACATTACTCCCATGGATAAAAGTCGGCATGGTGCCTGTTGTATTCAATCCTGATGAAATATCTGTCTTTCATCAACACTCTGAAAGTCCACAGATTACAGAATGCCTCCAGATGTGCTTCGGATATTATTACTGGTCTTCCAGGAACAGCTCTAAGCGTTGACAGTCTGAGACATTACTCCCATGGGGAAAAGTGGGCATGATGCCAGTTGTATTCAATCCCGATGCAATTTGAGTGTTTCATCAGCACTCGGAAGTTCCTCAGATGACAGAATGCCTCTAGATGTGCTTCGGATACTACTACTGGTCCCCAGGAAAATGTCAAAGCGTACACAGTGTGAGACATTCCTCCCATGGAGAAAAGTCGGCATGGTGCCTGTTGTATTCAATACCGATGCAATGTCTGTCTTTCATCAGCTATCGGAAGGTCCACAGATTACAGAGTGCCTCCAGATGTGCATCGGATACTACTACTGGTCTCCCAGGAATCGATCAAAGAGTAGACTGTTTGGGACATTAATCCCATGGAGAAAAGTCGGCATGGTGCCTGTTGTATTCTATCCCGATGCAATATCTGTGTTTCATTAACACTCGGAAGGTCCACAGATTACAGAATGCCTCCAGATGTGCTTCGGATACTATTGCTGGACTTCCATGAATCGATCAAAGCGTAGACAGTTTGAGACATTACTCATATGGAGAAAAGTCGGATGGTGCCTGTTGTATTCAATCCCGATGCCATTTCTGTGTTTCATCAACACCCTGAAGGGCCACAGATTACTTAATGCCTCGAGATGTGCTTCAGATAACACTACTGGTCTCCCAGGAATCGAACAAAGCGTAGACAGTTTGTGACATTGCTCCCATGGAGAAAATTCGGTATGGTGCCTGTTGTATTTGGTCCCGATGCAATTTCTGTGTTTCATCAACACTCTGAAGATCCACAGATTACAGAATGGGTATAGAAGTGCTTCGGATACTACAACTGGTCTCCCTGGAATCGATCAAATCGTGGACTCTTTGAGACATTACTCCCATGGAGAAAAATGGAAATGGTGCCATTTGTATTCAGTCCCGATGCAATTTCTGTGTTTCATCATCACTCTGAAGGGCCACAGATTACAGAATGCCTAAAGATGAGCTTCGGATACTACTACTGGTCTCCCAGGAATAGATCAAATTGTAGACACTTTTGGACATTACTCCCTTGGAGAAAAGTCGGCATGGTGCCTGTTGTATTTAGTCCGGATGCAATTTCTGTGTTTCATCAACACTCTGAAGATCCACAGATTACAGAATGGGTATAGAAGTGCTTCGGATACTACAACTGGTCTCCCTGGAATCGATCAAAGCGTGGACTCTTTGAGACATTACTCCCATGGAGAAAAATGGAAATGGTGCCATTTGTATTCAGTCCCGATGCAATTTCTGTGTTTCATCATCACTCTGAAGGGCCACAGATTACAGAATGCCTAAAGATGAGCTTCGGATACTACTACTGGTCTCCCAGGAATCGATCAAATTGTAGACACTTTTGGACATTACTCCCTTGGAGAAAAGTCGGCATGGTGACTGTTGTATTCAATCCCGATGCAATTTCTGTGTTTCATCAACACTCTGAAAGTCCACAGATTACAGAAAGCCTCCAGATGTGCTTTGGATACTACTACTGGTCACCCAGAAATCGATCAAAGCGTAGACACTTTGGGACATTACTCCCATGGAGAAAAGTCGGCATGGTGCCTGTTGTATTCAATCCTGAAGAAATTTCTGTCTTTCATCAACACTCTGAAAGTCCACAGATTACAGAATGCCTCCAGATGTGCTTCGGATATTATTACTGGTCTTCCAGGAATAGATCAAAGCGTTGGGAGTCTGAGACATTACTCCCATTGGGAAAAGTGGGCATGATGTCTGCTGTATTCAATCCCGAAGCAATTTCAGTGTTTCATCAGCACTCGGAAGGTCCTCAGATTACAGAATGCCTCTAGATGAGCTTCGGATACTACTACTGGTCCCCAGGAATCTGCCAAAGCGTAGACTGTTTGAGACATTACTCCCATGGAGGAAAGTCGGCATATTGCCTGTTGTATTCAATACCGATGCAATGTCTGTCTTTCATCAGCAATCGGAAGGTCCACAGATTACAGAATGCCTCCAGATATGCTTCGGATACTACTACTGGTCTCCCAGGAATCGATCAAAGAGTAGACTGTTTGGGTCATTAATCCCATGGAGAAAAGTCGGCATGGTGCCTGTTGTATTCAATCCCGATGCAATATCTGTGTTTCATTAACACTCGGAAGGTACACAGATTACAGAATGCCTCCAGATGTGCTTCGGATACAACTGCTGGACTTCCATGAATCGATCAAAGAGTAGACAGTTTGAGACATTACTCATATGGAGTAAAGTCGGCATGGTGCCTGTTGTATTCAATCCCGTTGCCAATTCTGTGTTTCATCAACACCCTGAAGGGCCACAGATTACTTAATGCCTCAAGATGTGCTTCGGATAACACTACTGGTCTCCCAGGAATCGAACAAAGCGTAGACAGTTTGTGACATTGCTCCCATGGAGAAAATTCGGTATGGTGCCTGTTGTATTTAGTCCCGATGCAATTTCTGTGTTTCATCAACACTCTGAAGATCCACAGATTACAGAATGGGTATAGAAGTGCTTCGGATACTACAACTGGTCTCCCTGGAATCGATCAAAGCGTGGACTCTTTGAGACATTACTCCCATGGAGAAAAGTGGAAATGGTGCCATTTGTATTCAGTCCCGATGCAATTTCTGTGTATCATCATCACTCTGAAGGGCCACAGATTACAGAATGCCTAAAGATGAGCTTCGGATACTACTACTGGTGTCCCAGGAATCGATCAAATTGTAGACACTTTTGGACATTACTCCCTTGGAGAAAAGTCGGCATGGTGCCTGTTGTATTCAATACCGATGCAATGTCTGTCTTTCATCAGCAATCGGAAGGTCCACAGATTACAGAATGCCTCCAGAAATGCTTCGGATACTACTTCCATGAATCGATCAAAGCGTAGACAGTTTGAGACATTACTCATACGGAGAAAAGTCGGCATGGTGCCTGTTGTATTTAGTCCGGATGCAATTTCTGTGTTTCATCAACACTCTGAAGATCCACAGATTACAGAATGGGTATAGAAGTGCTTCGGATACTACAACTGGTCTCCCTGGAATCGATCAAAGCGTGGACTCTTTGAGACATTACTCCCATGGAGAAAAGTGGAAATGGTGCCATTTGTACTCAGTCCCGATGCAATTTCTGTGTTTCATCATCACTCTGATGGGCAACAGATTACAGAATGCCTAAAGATGAGCTTCGGATACTACTACTGGTCTCCCAGGAATCGATCAAATTGAAGACACTTTTGGACATTACTCCCTTGGAGAAAAGTCGGCATGGTGACTGTTGTATTCAATACCGATGCAATATCTGTGTTTCATCAACACTCTGAAAGTCCACAGATTACAGAAAGCCTCCAGATGTGCTTCGGATACTAATACTGGTCACCCAGAAATCGATCAAAGCGTTGACACTTTGGGACATTACTCCCATGGAGAAAAGTCGGCATGGTTCTTTTTGTATTCAATCCCAACGCAATTTCTGTGTTTCATCAACAATCTGAAGGTACACAGATTACAGAATGAATCCAGATGTGCTTCGGATACTACTACTGGTCTCCCAGCAATCGATCAAAGCGTAGACAGTTTGAGACATTACACCAATGGAGAAAAGTCGGCATGGTGCCTGTTGTATTTAACCCCCGAGCTATTTCTGTGTTTCATCAACACTTTGAAGGTCCACAGATTACAGAATACATCCAGATGTGCTTCGGATACTACTACTGGTCTTCGAGGAATAGATCAAAGCGTTGACAGTTTGAGTCATTACATCCATAGAGAAAATTCAGCATGGTTCCTGTTGTATTCATTCCCGATGCAATTTCTGTGTTTCATCAACACTCTGAATGTCCACTGATTACAGAAAGCCTCCAGATGTGCTTCGGATACTACTACTGGTCACCCAGGAATCGATCAAAGCGTAGACAGTTTGGGACATAACTCCCATAGAAATAATTCGGCATGGTTCCTGTTGTATTCAACCCCGATGCAATTTCTGTGTTTCATCAACACTCTGAAGGTCCACAGATTACAGAAAGCCTCCAGATGTGCTTCGGATACTACTACTGGTCACCCAGGAATCGATCAAAGCGTAGACACTGTGGGACATTACTCCCATGGAAAAAAGTCGGCATGGTGCCTGTTGTATTCAATCCTGATGAAATTTCTGTCTTTCATCAACACTCTGAAAGTCCACAGATTACAGAATGCCTCCAGATGTGCTTCGGATATTATTACTGGTCTTCCAGGAACAGCTCTAAGCGTTGACAGTCTGAGACATTACTCCCATATGGAAAATTGGGCTTGATGCCAGTTGTATTCAATCCCGATGCAATTTGAGTGTTTCATCAGCACTCGGAAGTTCCTCAGATGACAGAATGCCTCTAGACGTGCTTCGGATACTACTACTGGTCCCCAGGAATCTGTCAAAGCGTACACAGTGTGAGACATTCCTCCCATGGAGAAAAGTCGCCATGGTGCCTGTTGTATTCAATACCGATGCAATGTCTGTCTTTCATCAGCAATCGGAAGGTCCACAGATTACAGAATGCCTCTAGATGTGCATCGGATACTACTACTGGTCTCCCAGGAATCGATCAAAGTGTAGACTGTTTGGGACATTAATCCCATGGAGAAAAGTCGGCATGGTGCCTGTTGTATTCAATCCCGATGCAATATCTGTGTTTCATTAACACTCGGAAGGTCCACAGATTACAGAATGCCTCCAGATGTGCTTCGGATACTATTGCTGGACTTCCATGAATCGATCAAAGCGTAGACAGTTTGAGACATTACTCATATGGAGAAAAGTCGACATGGTGCCTGTTGTATTCAATCCCGATGCCATTTCTGTGTTTCATCAACACCCTGAAGGGCCACAGATTACTTAATGCCTCGAGATGTGCTTCGGATAACACTACTGGTCTCCCAGGAATCGAACAAAGCGTAGACAGTTTGTGACATTGCTCCCATGGAGAAAATTCGGTATGGTGCCTGTTGTATTTAGTCCCGATGCAATTTCTGTGTTTCATCAACACTCTGAAGATCCACAGATTACAGAATGGGTATAGAAGTGCTTCGGATACTACAACTGGTCTCCCTGGAATCGATCAAAGCGTGGACTCTATGAGACATTACTCCCATGGAGAAAAGTGGAAATGGTGCCATTTGTATTCAGTCCCGATGCAATTTCTGTGTTTCATCAACACTCTGAAAGTCCACAGATTACAGAAAGCCTCCAGATGTGCTTCGGATACTACTGCTGGACTTCCATGAATCGATCAAAGCGTAGACAGTTTGAGACATTACTCATATGGAGAAAAGTCGGCATGGTGCCTGTTGTATTCAATCCCGATGCCATTTCTGTGTTTCATCAACACCCTGAAGGGCCACAGATTACTTAATGCCTCGAGATGTGCTTCGGATAACACTACTGGTCTCCCAGGAATCGAACAAAGTGTAGACAGTTTGTGACATTGCTCCCATGGAGAAAATTCGGTATGGTGCCTGTTGTATTTAGTCCCGATGCAATTTCTGTGTTTCATCAACACTCCGAAGATCCACAGATTACAGAATGGGTATAGAAGTGCTTCCGATACTACTACTGGTCACCCAGAAATCGATCAAAGCGTAGACACTTTGGGACATTACTCCCATGGAGAAAAGTCGGCATGGTGCCTGTTGTATTCAATCCTGAAGAAATTTCTGTCTTTCATTAACACTCTGAAAGGCCACAGATTACAGAATGCCTCCAGATGTGCTTCGGATACTATTACTGGTCTTCCAGGAATAGATCAAAGCGTTGAGAGTCTGAGACATTACTCCCATGGGGAAAAGTGGGCATGATGTCTGCTGTATTCAATCCCGATGCAATTTCAGTGTTTCATCAGCACTCGGAAGGTCCTCAGATTACAGAATGCCTCTAGATGTGCTTCGGATACTACTACTGGTCCCCAGGAATCTGCCAAAGCGTAGACTGTTTGAGACATTACTCCCATGGAGGAAAGTCGGCATATTGCCTGTTGTATTCAATACCCATGCAATGTCTGTCTTTCATCTGCAATCGGAAGGTCCACAGATTACAGAATGCCTCCAGATGTGCTTCAGATACTATTACTGATCTTCCAGGAATCGATAAAAGCGTAGACAGTTTGACACATTACTCCCATGGAGAAAAGTTGGCATGGTGCCTGTTGTATTCAATCCCGATGCAATATCTGTGTTTCATTAACACTCGGAAGGTCCACAGATTACAGAATGCCTCCAGATGTGCTTCGGATACTACTGCTGGACTTCCATGAATCGATCAAAGCGTAGACAGTTTGAGACATTACTCATACGGAGAAAAGTCGGCATGGTGCCTGTTGTATTAAGTCCGGATGCAATTTCTGTGTTTCATCAACACTCTGAAGATCCACAGATTACAGAATGGGTATAGAAGTGCTTCGGATACTACAACTGATCTCCCTGGAATCGATCAAAGCGTAGACTCTTTGAGACATTACTCCCATGGAGAAAAATGGAAATGGTGCCATTTGTATTCAGTCCCGATGCAATTTCTGTGTTTCATCATCACTCTGAAGGGCCACAGATTACAGAATGCCTAAAGATGAGCTTCGGATACTACTACTGGTCTCCCAGGAATCGATCAAATTGTAGACACTTTTGGACATTACTCCCTTGGAGAAAAGTCGGCATGGTGACTGTTGTATTCAATCCCGAAGCAATATCTGTGTTTCATCAACACTCTGAAAGTCCACAGATTACAGAAAGCCTCCAGATGTGCTTCGGATACTAATACTGGTCACCCAGAAATCGATCAAATCGTTGACACTTTGGGACATTACTCCCATGGAGAAAAGTCGGCATGGTTCTTTTTGTATTCAATCCCAACGCAATTTCTGTGTTTCATCAACAATCTGAAGGTACATAGATTACAGAATGAATCCAGATGTGCTTCGGATACTACTACTGGTCTCCCAGCAATCGATCAAAGCGTAGACAGTTTGAGACATTACACCAATGGAGAAAAGTCGGCATGGTGCCTGTTGTATTCAACCCCCGAGCTATTTCTGTGTTTCATCCACACTATGAAGGTCCACCGATTACAGAATACATCCAGATGTGCTTCGGATACTACTACTGGTCTTCCAGGAATAGATCAAAGCGTTGACAGTTAGAGTCATTACATCCATAGAGAAAAATTGGCATGGTTCCTGTTGTATTCAATCCCGATGCAATTTCTGTGTTTCATCAACACTCTGAAGGTCCACTGATTACAGAAAGCCTCCAGATGTGCTTCGGATACTACTACTGGTCACCCAGGAATCGATCAAATCGTAGACAATTTGGGACATTACTCCCATAGAAATAAATCGGCATGGTTCCTGTTGTATTCAACCCCGATGCAATTTCTGTGTTTCATCAACACTCTGAAGGTCCACAGATTACAGAAAGCCTCCAGATGTGCTTCGGACACTACTACTGGTCACCCAGGAATCGATCAAAGCGTAGACACTGTGGGACATTACTCCCATGGATAAAAGTCGGCATGGTGCCTGTTGTATTCAATCCTGATGAAATATCTGTCTTTCATCAACACTCTGAAAGTCCACAGATTACAGAATGCCTCCAGATGTGCTTCGGATATTATTACTGGTCTTCCAGGAACAGCTCTAAGCGTTGACAGTCTGAGACATTACTCCCATGGGGAAAAGTGGGCATGATGCCAGTTGTATTCAATCCCGATGCAATTTGAGTGTTTCATCAGCACTCGGAAGTTCCTCAGATGACAGAATGCCTCTAGATGTGCTTCGGATACTACTACTGGTCCCCAGGAAAATGTCAAAGCGTACACAGTGTGAGACATTCCTCCCATGGCGAAAAGTCGGCATGGTGCCTGTTGTATTCAATACCGATGCAATGTCTGTCTTTCATCAGCTATCGGAAGGTCCACAGATTACAGAGTGCCTCCAGATGTGCATCGGATACTACTACTGGTCTCCCAGGAATCGATCAAAGTGTAGACTGTTTGGGACATTAATCCCATGGAGAAAAGTCGGCATGGTGCCTGTTGTATTCTATCCCGATGCAATATCTGTGTTTCATTAACACTCGGAAGGTCCACAGATTACAGAATGCCTCCAGATGTGCTTCGGATACTATTGCTGGACTTCCATGAATCGATCAAAGCGTAGACAGTTTGAGACATTACTCATATGGAGAAAAGTCGGATGGTGCCTGTTGTATTCAATCCCGATGCCATTTCTGTGTTTCATCAACACCCTGAAGGGCCACAGATTACTTAATGCCTCGAGATGTGCTTCAGATAACACTACTGGTCTCCCAGGAATCGAACAAAGCGTAGACAGTTTGTGACATTGCTCCCATGGAGAAAATTCGGTATGGTGCCTGTTGTATTTGGTCCCGATGCAATTTCTGTGTTTCATCAACACTCTGAAGATCCACAGATTACAGAATGGGTATAGAAGTGCTTCGGATACTACAACTGGTCTCCCTGGAATCGATCAAATCGTGGACTCTTTGAGACATTACTCCCATGGAGAAAAATGGAAATGGTGCCATTTGTATTCAGTCCCGATGCAATTTCTGTGTTTCATCATCACTCTGAAGGGCCACAGATTACAGAATGCCTAAAGATGAGCTTCGGATACTACTACTGGTCTCCCAGGAATAGATCAAATTGTAGACACTTTTGGACATTACTCCCTTGGAGAAAAGTCGGCATGGTGCCTGTTGTATTTAGTCCGGATGCAATTTCTGTGTTTCATCAACACTCTGAAGATCCACAGATTACAGAATGGGTATAGAAGTGCTTCGGATACTACAACTGGTCTCCCTGGAATCGATCAAAGCGTGGACTCTTTGAGACATTACTCCCATGGAGAAAAATGGAAATGGTGCCATTTGTATTCAGTCCCGATGCAATTTCTGTGTTTCATCATCACTCTGAAGGGCCACAGATTACAGAATGCCTAAAGATGAGCTTCGGATACTACTACTGGTCTCCCAGGAATCGATCAAATTGTAGACACTTTTGGACATTACTCCCTTGGAGAAAAGTCGGCATGGTGACTGTTGTATTCAATCCCGATGCAATTTCTGTGTTTCATCAACACTCTGAAAGTCCACAGATTACAGAAAGCCTCCAGATGTGCTTTGGATACTACTACTGGTCACCCAGAAATCGATCAAAGCGTAGACACTTTGGGACATTACTCCCATGGAGAAAAGTCGGCATGGTGCCTGTTGTATTCAATCCTGAAGAAATTTCTGTCTTTCATCAACACTCTGAAAGTCCACAGATTACAGAATGCCTCCAGATGTGCTTCGGATATTATTACTGGTCTTCCAGGAATAGATCAAAGCGTTGAGAGTCTGAGACATTACTCCCATTGGGAAAAGTGGGCATGATGTCTGCTGTATTCAATCCCGAAGCAATTTCAGTGTTTCATCAGCACTCGGAAGGTCCTCAGATTACAGAATGCCTCTAGATGAGCTTCGGATACTACTACTGGTCCCCAGGAATCTGCCAAAGCGTAGACTGTTTGAGACATTACTCCCATGGAGGAAAGTCGGCATATTGCCTGTTGTATTCAATACCGATGCAATGTCTGTCTTTCATCAGCAATCGGAAATTCCACAGATTACAGAATGCCTCCAGATGTGCTTCAGATACTATTACTGATCTTCCAGGAAACGATAAAAGCGTAGACAGTTTGAGACAGTACTCCCATGGAGAAAAGTCGGCATGGTGCCTGTTGTATTCAATCCCGATGCAATATCTGTGTTTCATTAACACTCGGAAGGTCCACAGATTACAGAATGCCTCCAGATGTGCTTCGGATACTACTGCTGGACTTCCATGAATCGATCAAAGCGTAGACAGTTTGAGACATTACTCATACGGAGAAAAGTCGGCATGGTGCCTGTTGTATTTAGTCCGGATGCAATTTCTGTGTTTCATCAACACTCTGAAGATCCACAGATTACAGAATGGGTATAGAAGTGCTTCGGATACTACAACTGGTCTCCCTGGAATCGATCAAAGCGTGGACTCTTTGAGACATTACTCCCATGGAGAAAAATGGAAATGGTGCCATTTGTATTCAGTCCCGATGCAATTTCTGTGTTTCATCATCACTCTGAAGGGCCACAGATTACAGAATGCCTAAAGATGAGCTTCGGATACTACTACTGGTCTCCCAGGAATCGATCAAATTGTAGACACTTTTGGACATTACTCCCTTGGAGAAAAGTCGGCATGGTGACTGTTGTATTCAATCCCGATGCAATATCTGTGTTTCATCAACACTCTGAAAGTCCACAGATTCCAGAAAGCCTCCAGATGTGCTTCGGATACTAATACTGGTCACCCAGAAATCGATCAAAGCGTTGACACTTTGGGACATTACTCCCATGGAGAAAAGTCGGCATGGTTCTATTTGTATTCATTCCCAACGCAGTTTCTGTGTTTCATCAACAATCTGAAGGTACATAGATTACAGAATGAATCCAGATGTGCTTCGGATACTACTACTGGTCTCCCAGCAATCGATCAAAGCGTAGACAGTTTGAGACATTACACCAATGGAGAAAAGTCGGCATGGTGCCTGTTGTATTCAACCCCCTAGCTATTTCTGTGTTTCATCAACACTATGAAGGTCCACAGATTACAGAATACATCCAGATGTGCTTCGGATACTACTACTGGTCTTCCAGGAATAGATCAAAGCGTTGACAGTTAGAGTCATTACATCCATAGAGAAAATTCGGCATGGTTCCTGTTTTATTCAACCCCGATGCAATTTCTGTGTTTCATCAACACTCTGAAGGTCCACTGATTACAGAAAGCCTCCAGATGTGCTTCGGATACTACTACTGGTCACCCAGGAATCGATCAAATCGTAGACAGTTTGGGACATTACTCCCATAGAAATAATTCGGCATGGTTCCTGTTGTATTCAACCCCGATGCAATTTCTGTGTTTCATCAACCCTCTGAAGGTCCACAGATTACAGAAAGCCTCCAGATGTGCTTCGGATACTACTACTGGTCACCCAGGAATGGATCAAAGCGTAGACACTGTGGGACATTACTCCCATGGATAAAAGTCGGCATGGTGCCTGTTGTATTCAATCCTGATGAAATATCTGTCTTTCATCAACACTCTGAAAGTCCACAGATTACAGAATGCCTCCAGATGTGCTTCGGATATTATTACTGGTCTTCCAGGAACAGCTCTAAGCGTTGACAGTCTGAGACATTACTCCCATGGGGAAAAGTGGGCATGATGCCAGTTGTATTCAATCCCGATGCAATTTGAGTGTTTCATCAGCACTCGGAAGTTCCTCAGATGACAGAATGCCTCTAGATGTGCTTCGGATACTACTACTGGTCCCCAGGAAAATGTCAAAGCGTACACAGTGTGAGACATTCCTCCCATGGAGAAAAGTCGGCATGGTGCCTGTTGTAATCAATACCGATGCAATGTCTGTCTTTCATCAGCAATCGGAAGGTCCACAGATTACAGAGTGCCTCCAGATGTGCATCGGATACTACTACTGGTCTCCCAGGAATCGATCAAAGAGTAGACTGTTTGGGACATTAATCCCATGGAGAAAAGTCGGCATGGTGCCTGTTGTATTCTATCCCGATGCAATATCCGTGTTTCATTAACACTCGGAAGGTCCACAGATTACAGAATGCCTCCAGATGTGCTTCGGATACTATTGCTGGACTTCCATGAATCGATCAAAGCGTAGACAGTTTGAGACATTACTCATATGGAGAAAAGTCGGATGGTGCCTGTTGTATTCAATCCCGATGCCATTTCTGTGTTTCATCAACACCCTGAAGGGCCACAGATTACTTAATGCCTCGAGATGTGTTTCAGATAACACTACTGGTCTCCCAGGAATCGAACAAAGCGTAGACAGTTTGTGACATTGCTCCCATGGAGAAAATTCGGTATGGTGCCTGTTGTATTTAGTCCCGATGCAATTTCTGTGTTTCATCAACACTCTGAAGATCCACAGATTACAGAATGGGTATAGAAGTGCTTCGGATACTACAACTGGTCTCCGTGGAATCGATCAAATCGTGGACTCTTTGAGACATTACTCCCATGGAGAAAAATGGAAATGGTGCCATTTGTATTCAGTCCCGATGCAATTTCTGTGTTTCATCATCACTCTGAAGGGCCACAGATTACAGAATGCCTAAAGATGAGCTTCGGATACTACTACTGGTCTCCCAGGAATAGATCAAATTGTAGACACTTTTGGACATTACTCCCTTGGAGAAAAGTCGGCATGGTGCCTGTTGTATTTAGTCCGGATGCAATTTCTGTGTTTCATCAACACTCTGAAGATCCACAGATTACAGAATGGGTATAGAAGTGCTTCGGATACTACAACTGGTCTCCCTGGAATCGATCAAAGCGTGGACTCTTTGAGACATTACTCCCATGGAGAAAAATGGAAATGGTGCCATTTGTATTCAGTCCCGATGCAATTTCTGTGTTTCATCATCACTCTGAAGGGCCACAGATTACAGAATGCCTAAAGATGAGCTTCGGATACTACTACTGGTCTCCCAGGAATCGATCAAATTGTAGACACTTTTGGACATTACTCCCTTGGAGAAAAGTCGGCATGGTGACTGTTGTATTCAATCCCGATGCAATTTCTGTGTTTCATCAACACTCTGAAAGTCCACAGATTACAGAAAGCCTCCAGATGTGCTTTGGATACTACTACTGGTCACCCAGAAATCGATCAAAGCGTAGACACTTTGGGACATTACTCCCATGGAGAAAAGTCGGCATGGTGCCTGTTGTATTCAATCCTGAAGAAATTTCTGTCTTTCATCAACACTCTGAAAGTCCACAGATTACAGAATGCCTCCAGATGTGCTTCGGATATTATTACTGGTCTTCCAGGAATAGATCAAAGCGTTGAGAGTCTGAGACATTACTCCCATTGGGAAAAGTGGGCATGATGTCTGCTGTATTCAATCCCGAAGCAATTTCAGTGTTTCATCAGCACTCGGAAGGTCCTCAGATTACAGAATGCCTCTAGATGAGCTTCGGATACTACTACTGGTCCCCAGGAATCTGCCAAAGCTTAGACTGTTTGAGACATTACTCCCATGGAGGAAAGTCGGCATATTGCCTGTTGTATTCAATACCAATGCAATGTCTGTCTTTCATCAGCAATCGGAAATTCCACAGATTACAGAATGCCTCCAGATGTGCTTCAGATACTATTACTGATCTTCCAGGAAACGATAAAAGCGTAGACAGTTTGAGACAGTACTCCCATGGAGAAAAGTCGGCATGGTGCCTGTTGTATTCAATCCCGATGCAATATCTGTGTTTCATTAACACTCGGAAGGTCCACAGATTACAGAATGCCTCCAGATGTGCTTCGGATACTACTGCTGGACTTCCATGAATCGATCAAAGCGTAGACAGTTTGAGACATTACTCATACGGAGAAAAGTCGGCATGGTGCCTGTTGTATTTAGTCCGGATGCAATTTCTGTGTTTCATCAACACTCTGAAGATCCACAGATTACAGAATGGGTATAGAAGTGCTTCGGATACTACAACTGGTCTCCCTGGAATCGATCAAAGCGTGGACTCTTTGAGACATTACTCCCATGGAGAAAAATGGAAATGGTGCCATTTGTATTCAGTCCCGATGCAATTTCTGTGTTTCATCATCACTCTGAAGGGCCACAGATTACAGAATGCCTAAAGATGAGCTTCGGATACTACTACTGGTCTCCCAGGAATCGATCAAATTGTAGACACTTTTATACATTACTCCCTTGGAGAAAAGTCGGCATGGTGACTGTTGTATTCAATCCCGATGCAATATCTGTGTTTCATCAACACTCTGAAAGTCCACAGATTCCAGAAAGCCTCCAGATGTGCTTCGGATACTAATACTGGTCACCCAGAAATCGATCAAAGCGTTGACACTTTGGGACATTACTCCCATGGAGAAAAGTCGGCATGGTTCTATTTGTATTCATTCCCAACGCAGTTTCTGTGTTTCATCAACAATCTGAAGGTACATAGATTACAGAATGAATCCAGATGTGCTTCGGATACTACTACTGGTCTCCCAGCAATCGATCAAAGCGTAGACAGTTTGAGACATTACACTAATGGAGAAAAGTCGGCATGGTGCCTGTTGTATTCAACCCCCTAGCTATTTCTGTGTTTCATCAACACTATGAAGGTCCACAGATTACAGAATACATCCAGATGTGCTTCGGATACTACTACTGGTCTTCCAGGAATAGATCAAAGCGTTGACAGTTAGAGTCATTACATCCATAGAGAAAATTCGGCATGGTTCCTGTTGTATTCAACCCCGATGCAATTTCTGTGTTTCATCAACACTCTGAAGGTCCACTGATTACAGAAAGCCTCCAGATGTGCTTCGGATACTACTACTGGTCCCCAGGAAAATGTCAAAGCGTACACAGTGTGAGACATTCCTCCCATGGAGAAAAGTCGGCATGGTGCCTGTTGTATTCAATACCGATGCAATGTCTGTCTTTCATCAGCAATCGGAAGGTCCACAGATTACAGAGTGCCTCCAGATGTGCTTCGGATACTACTACTGGTCACCCAGGAATCGATCAAATCGTAGACAGTTTGGGACATTACTCCCATAGAAATAATTCGGCATGGTTCCTGTTGTATTCAACCCCGATGCAATTTCTGTGTTTCATCAACCCTCTGAAGGTCCACAGATTACAGAAAGCCTCCAGATGTGCTTCGGATACTACTACTGGTCACCCAGGAATGGATCAAAGCGTAGACACTGTGGGACATTACTCCCATGGATAAAAGTCGGCATGGTGCCTGTTGTATTCAATCCTGATGAAATATCTGTCTTTCATCAACACTCTGAAAGTCCACAGATTACAGAATGCCTCCAGATGTGCTTCGGATATTATTACTGGTCTTCCAGGAACAGCTCTAAGCGTTGACAGTCTGAGACTTTACTCCCATGGGGAAAAGTGGGCATGATGCCAGTTGTATTCAATCCCGATGCAATTTGAGTGTTTCATCAGCACTCGGAAGTTCCTCAGATGACAGAATGCCTCTAGATGTGCTTCGGATACTACTACTGGTCCCCAGGAAAACGTCAAAGCGTACACAGTGTGAGACATTCCTCCCATGGAGAAAAGTCGGCATGGTGCCTGTTGTATTCAATACCGATGCAATGTCTGTCTTTCATCTGCAATCGGAAGGTCCACAGATTACAGAGTGCCTCCAGATGTGCATCGGATACTACTACTGGTCTCCCAGGAATCGATCAAAGAGTAGACTGTTTGGGACATTAATCCCATGGAGAAAAGTCGGCATGGTGCCTGTTGTATTCTATCCCGATGCAATATCTGTGTTTCATTAACACTCGGAAGGTCCACAGATTACAGAATGCCTCCAGATGTGCTTCGGATACTATTGCTGGACTTCCATGAATCGATCAAAGCGTAGACAGTTTGAGACATTACTCATATGGAGAAAAGTCGGATGGTGCCTGTTGTATTCAATCCCGATGCCATTTCTGTGTTTCATCAACACCCTGAAGGGCCACAGATTACTTAATGCCTCGAGATGTGCTTCAGATAACACTACTGGTCTCCCAGGAATCGAACAAAGCGTAGACAGTTTGTGACATTGCTCCCATGGAGAAAATTCGGTATGGTGCCTGTTGTATTTAGTCCCGATGCAATTTCTGTGTTTCATCAACACTCTGAAGATCCACAGATTACAGAATTGGTATAGAAGTGCTTCGGATACTACAACTGGTCTCCCTGGAATCGATCAAATCGTGGACTCTTTGAGACATTACTCCCATGGAGAAAAATGGAAATGGTGCCATTTGTATTCAGTCCCGATGCAATTTCTGTGTTTCATCATCACTCTGAAGGGCCACAGATTACAGAATGCCTAAAGATGAGCTTCGGATACTACTACTGGTCTCCCAGGAATAGATCAAATTGTAGCCACTTTTGGACATTACTCCCTTGGAGAAAAGTCGGCATGGTGCCTGTTGTATTTAGTCCGGATGCAATTTCTGTGTTTCATCAACACTCTGAAGATCCACAGATTACAGAATGGGTATAGAAGTGCTTCGGATACTACAACTGGTCTCCCTGGAATCGATCAAAGCGTGGACTCTTTGAGACATTACTCCCATGGAGAAAAATGGAAATGGTGCCATTTGTATTCAGTCCCGATGCAATTTCTGTGTTTCATCATCACTCTGAAGGGCCACAGATTACAGAATGCCTAAAGATGAGCTTCGGATACTACTACTGGTCTCCCAGGAATCGATCAAATTGTAGACACTTTTGGACGTTACTCCCTTGGAGAAAAGTCGGCATGGTGACTGTTGTATTCAATCCCGATGCAATTTCTGTGTTTCATCAACACTCTGAAAGTCCACAGATTACAGAAAGCCTCCAGATGTGCTTTGGATACTACTACTGGTCACCCAGAAATCGATCAAAGCGTAGACACTTTGGGACATTACTCCCATGGAGATAAGTCGGCATGGTGCCTGTTGTATTCAATCCTGAAGAAATTTCTGTCTTTCATCAACACTCTGAAAGTCCACAGATTACAGAATGCCTCCAGATGTGCTTCGGATATTATTACTGGTCTTCCAGGAATAGATCAAAGCGTTGAGAGTCAGAGACATTACTCCCATTGGGAAAAGTGGGCATGATGTCTGCTGTATTCAATCCCGAAGCAATTTCAGTGTTTCATCAGCACTCGGAAGGTCCTCAGATTACAGAATGCCTCTAGATGAGCTTCGGATACTACTACTGGTCCCCAGGAATCTGCCAAAGCGTAGACTGTTTGAGACATTACTCCCATGGAGGAAAGTCGGCATATTGCCTGTTGTATTCATTACCGATGCAATGTCTGTCTTTCATCAGCAATCGGAAATTCCACAGATTACAGAATGCCTCCAGATGTGCTTCAGATACTATTACTGATCTTCCAGGAAACGATAAAAGCGTAGACAGTTTGAGACAGTACTCCCATGGAGAAAAGTCGGCATGGTGCCTGTTGTATTCAATCCCGATGCAATATCTGTGTTTCATTAACACTCGGAAGGTCCACAGATTACAGAATGCCTCCAGATGTGCTTCGGATACTACTGCTGGACTTCCATGAATCGATCAAAGCGTAGACAGTTTGAGACATTACTCATACGGAGAAAAGTCGGCATGGTGCCTGTTGTATTTAGTCCGGATGCAATTTCTGTGTTTCATCAACACTCTGAAGATCCACAGATTACAGAATGGGTATAGAAGTGCTTCGGATACTACAACTGGTCTCCCTGGAATCGATCAAAGCGTGGACTCTTTGAGACATTACTCCCATGGAGAAAAATGGAAATGGTGCCATTTGTATTCAGTCCCGATGCAATTTCTGTGTTTCATCATCACTCTGAAGGGCCACAGATTACAGAATGCCTAAAGATGAGCTTCGGATACTACTACTGGTCTCCCAGGAATCGATCAAATTGTAGACACTTTTGGACATTACTCCCTTGGAGAAAAGTCGGCATGGTGACTGTTGTATTCAATCCCGATGCAATATCTGTGTTTCATCAACACTCTGAAAGTCCACAGATTCCAGAAAGCCTCCAGATGTGCTTCGGATACTAATACTGGTCACCCAGAAATCGATCAAAGCGTTGACACTTTGGGACATTACTCCCATGGAGAAAAGTCGGCATGGTTCTATTTGTATTCATTCCCAACGCAGTTTCTGTGTTTCATCAACAATCTGAAGGTACATAGATTACAGAATGAATCCAGATGTGCTTCGGATACTACTACTGGTCTCCCAGCAATCGATCAAAGCGTAGACAGTTTGAGACATTACACCAATGGAGAAAAGTCGGCATGGTGCCTGTTGTATTCAACCCCCTAGCTATTTCTGTGTTTCATCAACACTATGAAGGTCCACAGATTACAGAATACATCCAGATGTGCTTCGGATACTACTACTGGTCTTCCAGGAATAGATCAAAGCGTTGACAGTTAGAGTCATTACATCCATAGAGAAAATGCGGCATGGTTCCTGTTGTATT
Source organism: Schistocerca gregaria (assembly GCF_023897955.1). NCBI lineage: Eukaryota > Metazoa > Arthropoda > Insecta > Orthoptera > Acrididae > Schistocerca > Schistocerca gregaria. Next base: position 273,960 of record NW_026061745.1, read on the forward strand.
CAACCCCGATGCAATTTCTGTGTTTCATCAACACTCTGAAGGTCCACTGATTACAGAAAGCCTCCAGATGTGCTTCGGATACTACTACTGGTCACCCAGGAATCGATCAAAGCGTAGACAGTTTGGGACATTACTCCCATAGAAATAATTCGACATGGTTCTGTTGTATTCAACCCCGATGCAATTTCTGTGTTTCATCAACACTCTGAAGGTCCACAGATTACAGAAAGCCTCCAGATGTGCTTCGGATACTACTACTGGTCACCCAGGAAGCGATCAAAGCGTAGACACTGTGGGACATTACTCCCATGGAAAAAAGTCGGCATGGTGCATGTTGTATTCAATCCTGATGAAATTTCTGTCTTTCATCAACACTCTGAAAGTCCACAGATTACAGAATGCCTCCAGATGTGCTTCAGATATTATTACTGGTCTTCCAGGAACAGCTCTAAGCGTTGACAGTCTGAGACATTACTCCCATGGGGAAAAGTGGGCATGATGCCAGTTGTATTCAGTCCCGATGCAATTTGAGTGTTTCATCAGCACTCGGAAGTTCCTCAGATGACAGAATGCCTCTAGATGTGCTTCGGACACTACTACTGTTCCCCAGGAATCTGTCAAAGCGTACACAGTGTGAGACATTCCTCCCATGGAGAAAAGTCGGCATGGTGCCTGTTGTATTCAATACCGATGCAATGTCTGTCTTTCATCAGCAATCGGAAGGTCCACAGATTACAGAATGCCTCCAGATGTGCATCGGATACTACTACTGGTCTCCCAGGAATCGTTCAAAGAGTAGACTGTTTGGGACATTAATCCCATGGAGAAAAGTCGGCATGGTGCCTGTTGTATTCAATCCCGAGGCAATATCTGTGTTTCATTAACACTCGGAAGGTCCACAGATTACAGAATGCCTCCAGATGTGCTTCGGATACTACTGCTGGACTTCCATGAATCGATCAAAGCGTAGAAAGTTTGAGACATTACTCATATGGAGAAAAGTCGGCATGGTGCCTGTTGTATTCAATCCCGATGCCATTTCTGTGTTTCATCAACACTCTGAAAGTCCACAGATTACAGAAAGCCTCCAGATGTGCTTCGGACACTACTACTGGTCACCCAGAAATCGATCAAAGCGTAGACACTTTGGGACATAACTCCCATGGAGAAAAGTCGGCATGGTGCCTGTTGTATTCAATCCTGAAGAAATTTCTGTCTTTCATCAACACTCTGAAAGTCCACAGATTACAGAATGCCTCCAGATGTGCTTCAGATATTATTACTGGTCTTCCAAGAACAGCTCTAAGCGTTGACAGTCTGAGACATTACTCCCATGGGGAAAAGTGGGCATGATGCCAGTTGTATTCAGTCCCGATGCAATTTGAGTGTTTCATCAGCACTCGGAAGTTCCTCAGATGACAGAATGCCTCTAGATGTGCTTCGGACACTACTACTGTTCCCCAGGAATCTGTCAAAGCGTACACAGTGTGAGACATTCCTCCCATGGAGAAAAGTCGGCATGGTGCCTGTTGTATTCAATACCGATGCAATGTCTGTCTTTCATCAGCAATCGGAAGGTCCACAGATTACAGAATGCCTCCAGATGTGCTTCGGATATTATTACTGGCCTTCCAGGAATAGATCAAAGCGTTGAGAGTCTGAGACATTACTCCCATGGGGAAAAGTGGGCATGATGTCTGCTGTATTCAATCCAGATGCAATTTCAGTGTTTCATCAGCACTCGGAAGGTCTTCAGATTGCAGAATGCCTCTAGATGTGCGTCGGATACTACTACTGGTTCCCAGGAATCTACCAAAGCGTAGACTGTTTGAGACATTACTCCCATGGAGGAAAGTCGGCATGGTGCCTGTTGTATTCAATACCGATGCAATATCTGTCTTTCATCAGCAATCGGAAGGTCCACAGATTACAGAATGCCTCCAGATGTGCTTCGGATACTATTACTGATCTTCCAGGAATCGATAAAAGCGTAGACAGTTTGAGACATTACTCCCATGGAGAAATGTCGGCATAGTGCCTGTTGTATTCAATCCCTATGCAATATCTGTGTTTCATTAACACTCGGAAGGTCCACAGATTACAGAATGATTCCAGATGTGCTTCGGATACTACTGCTGGACTTCCATGAATCGATCAAAGCGTAGACAGTTTGAGACATTACTCATATGGAGAAAAGTCGGCATGGTGCCTGTTGTATTCAATCCCGATGCAATTTCTGTGTTTCATCAACACTCTGAAAGTCCACAGATTACAGAAAGCCTCCAGATGTGCTTCGGATACTAATACTGGTCACCCAGAAATCGATCAAAGCGTAGACACTTTGGGACATTACTCCCATGGAGAAAAGTCGGCATGGTGCCTGTTGTATTCAATCCTGAAGAAATTTCTGTCTTTCATCAACACTCTGAAAGTCCACAGATTACAGAATGCCTCCAGATGTGCTTCGGAAATTATTACTGGTCTTCCAGGAATAGATCAAAGCGTTGAGAGTCTGAGACATTACTCCCATGGGGAAAAGTGGGCATGATGTCTGCTGTATTCAATCAAGATGCAATTTCAGTGTTTCATCAGCACTCGGAAGGTCCTCAGATTACAGAATGCCTCTAGATGTGCTTCGGATACTACTACTGGTCCCCAGGAATCTGCCAAAGCGTAGAGTGTTTGAGACATTACTCCCATGGAGGAAAGTCTGCATGGTGCCTGTTGTATTCAATACCGATGCAATGTCTGTCTTTCATCAGCAATCGGAAGGTCCACAGATTTCAGAATGCCTCCAGATGTGCTTCGGATACTATTACTGATCTTCCAGGAATAGATAAATGCGTAGACAGTTTGAGACATTACTCCCATGGAGAAAAGTCGGCATCGTACTTGTAGTATTCAATTCCGATGGAAATTCTATGTTTCATCAACACCCTGAAGGGCCACAGATTACTTAATGCCTCGAGATGTGCTTCGGATAACACTACTGGTCTCCCAGGAATCGAACAAAGCGTAGCCAGTTTGTGACATTGCTCCCATGGAGAAAATTCGGTATGGTGCCTGTTGTATTAAGTCCCGATGCCATTTCTGTGTTTCATCAACACTCTGAAGATCCACAGATTACAGAATGGGTATAGAAGTGCTTCGGATACTACAACTGGTCTCCCTGGAATCGATCAAAGCGTGGAATCTTTGAGACATTACTCCCATGGAGAAAAGTGGAAATGGTGCCATTTGTATTCAGTGCCGATGCAATTTCTGTGTTTCATCATCACTCTGAAGGGCCACAGATTACAGAATGCCTAAAGATGAGCTTCGGATACTACTACTGGTCTCCCAGGAATGGATCAAATTGTAGACACTTTTGGACATTACTCCCTTGGAGAAAAGTCGGCATGGTGACTGTTGTATTCAATCCCGATGCAATTTCTGTGTTTCATCAACACTCTGAAAGTCCACAGATTACAGAAAGCCTCCAGATGTGCTTCGGATACTACTACTGGTCACCCAGAAATCGTCAAAGCGTAGACACTTTGGGACATTACTCCCATGGATAAAAGTTGGCATGGTGCCTGTTGTATTCAATCAAGAAGAAATTTCTGTCTTTCATCAACACTCTGAAAGTCCACAGATTACAGAATGCCTCCAGATGTGCTTCGGATTTTATTACTGGTCTTCCAGGAATAGATCAAAGCGTTGAGAGTCTGAGACATTACTCCCATGGGGAAAAGTGGGCATGATGTCTAATGTAATCAATCCCGATGCAATTTCAGTGTTGCATCAGCACTCGGAAGGTCCTCAGATTACAGAATGCCTCTAGATGTGCTTCGGATACTACTACTGGTCGCCAGGAATCTGCCAAAGCGTAGACCGTTTGAGACATTACTCCCATGGAGGAAAGTCGGCATGGTGCCTGTTGTATTCAATACCGATGCAATGTCTGTCTTTCATCAGCAATCGGAAGGTCCAGAGATTACAGAATGCCTCCAGATGTGCTTCGGATACTATTACTGATCTTCCAGGAATAGATAAATGCGTAGACAGTTTGAGACATTACTCCCATGGAGAAAAGTCGGCATGGTACCTGTTGTATTCAATTCCGATGCAAATTCTATGTTTCATCAACACTCTGATGATCCACAGATTACAGAATGCCTCCATATGTGCTTCGGATGCTACTACTTGTCTCCCAGTAATCGAACAAACCGTAGATAGTTTGGGACATTACTCCCATGGAGAAAAGTGGGCTTGGAGCCTGTTGTATTCAATCCCGATGCAATTTCTGTGTGTCATCAACACTCTGAAGTTCTACAGATTACAGAGTGCCTCCAGATGTTCTTCGGATACTACTACTGGTCTCCCAGGAATCGATCAAAGCGTAGACAATTTGGGTCATTACTCCCATGGAGAAAGGTGGGCATGGTGCTGTTGTATTCAACCCCCAAGCCATTTCTGTGTTTCATCAATACTTTGAAAGTCCACGTATTACAGAATGCGTCCAGATGTGCTTCTGATACTACTACTGATCTTCCATGAATCGATCAAAGCGTAGACAGTTTGAGACATTACTCATATGGAGAAAAGTCGGCATGGTGCCTGTTGTATTCAATCCCGATGCCATTTCTGTGTTCCATCAACACTCTGAAAGTCCACAGATTACAGAAAGCCTCCAGATGTGCTTCGGACACTACTACTGGTCACCCAGAAATCGATCAAAGCGTAGACACTTTGGGACATAACTCCCATGGAGAAAGGTGGGCATGGTGCCTGTTGTATTCAATCCTGAAGAAATTTCTGTCTTTCATCAACACTCTGATTGTCCACAGATTACAGAATGCCTCCAGATGTGCTTCGGATATTATTACTGGCCTTCCAGGAATAGATCAAAGCGTTGAGAGTCTGAGACATTACTCACATGGGGAAAAGTGGGCATGATGTCTGCTGTATTCAATCCCGATGCAATTTCAGTGTTTCATCAGCACTCGGAAGGTCTTCAGATTGCAGAATGCCTCCATATGTGCTTCGGATACTACTACTGGTTCCCAGGAATCTACCAAAGCGTAGACTGTTAGAGACATTACTCCCATGGAGGAAAGTCGGCATGGTGCCTGTTGTATTCAATACCGATGCAATATCTGTCTTTCATCAGCAATCGGAAGGTCCACAGATTACAGAATGCCTCCAGATGTGCTTCGGATACTATTACTGATCTTCCAGGAATCGATAAAAGCGTAGACAGTTTGAGACATTACTCCCATGGAGAAATGTCGGCATAGTGCCTGTTGTATTCAATCCCTATGCAATATCTGTGTTTCATTAACACTCGGAAGGTCCACAGATTACAGAATGCCTCCATATGTGCTTCGGATGCTACTACTTGTCTCCCAGTAATCGAACAAACCGTAGATAGTTTGGGACATTACTCCCATGGAGAAAAGTGGGCTTGGAGCCTGTTGTACTCTATCCCGATGCTAATTGGTTTCATGAACATTCTAAAGGTCCACAGATTACAGAATGCCTCCAGATGTGCTTCGGACACTACTACTGGTCTCCCAGGAATCGATCAAAGCGTAGACAATTTGGGTCATTACTCCCATGGAGAAAGGTGGGCATGGTGCTGTTGTATTCAACCCCCAAGCCATTTCTGTGTTTCATCAATACTTTGAAAGTCCACGGATTACAGAATGCGTCCAGATGTGCTTCTGATACTACTACTGATCTTCCAGGAATCGATAAAAGCCTAGACAATTTGAGACATTACTCCCATGGAGAAAAGTCGGCATGGTTCCTGTTGTATTCAATCCCGATGCAATTTCTGTGTTTCATCAACACTCCTAAGGTCCACAGATTACAGAATGCCTCCAGATGTGCTTCGGATACTCCTGCTGGCTTTCCAGGAATCGATGAAAGCGTAGACAGTTTGGGACATTACTCCCATAGAGAAAATTCGGCATGGTTCCTGTTGAATTCAATCCCAATGCAATTTCTGTGTTTCGTCAGCACTCGGAAGGTCCACAGATTACAGAATGCCTCTAGATGTGCTTCGGATACTACTACTTATCTCCCAGGAATCTGTCAAAGCGTACACAGTTTGAGACATTACTCCCATGGAGAAAAGTCGGCATGGTGCATGTTGTATTCTATACCGATGCAATGTCTGTGTTTCATCAGCAATCGGAAGGTCCACAGATTACAGAATGACTCCAGATGTGCTTCAGATACTATTACTGATCTTCCAGAAATCGATTAAAGCGTAGACTGTTTGAGACATTACTCCCATGGAAAAAAGTCTGCATATGTCCTGTTGTATTCAATCCGGATGCAAATTCTATGTTTCATCAACACTCTGATGATCCACAGATTACAGAATGCCCACAGATGTGCTTCGGATACTACTGTTGTACGTCCAGGAATCGATAAAAGCGTAGACAGTTTGGGACATTACTCCCATGGAGAAAAGTCGGCATGGTTCCAGTTATATTCAATCCCGATGCAATTTCTGTGTTTCATCAACACTCCTAAGGTCCACAGATTACGGAATGCCTCCAGATGTGCTTCGGATACTCCTGCTGGCTTTCCAGGAATCGATGAAAGCGTAGACAGTTTGGGACATTACTCCCATAGAGAAATTTCGGCATGGTTCCTGTTGAATTCAATCCCAATGCAATTTCTGTGTTTCGTCAGCCCTCGGAAGGTCCACAGATTACAGAATGCCTCTAGATGTGCTTCGGATACTACTACTTATCTCCCAGGAATCTGTCAAAGCGTACACAGTTTGAGACATTACTCCCATGGAGAAAAGTCGGCATGGTGCATGTTGTATTCTATACCGATGCAATGTCTGTGTTTCATCAGCAATCGGAGGGTCCACAGATTACAGAATGCCTCCAGATGTGCTTCAGATACTATTACTGATCTTCCAGAAATCGATTAAAGCGTAGACTGCTTGAGACATTACTCCCATGGAAAAAAGTCTGCATATGTCCTGTTGTATTCAATCCGGATGCAATTTCTGTGTTTCATCAACACTCCTAAGGTCCACAGATAACAGAATGCCTCCAGATGTGCTTCGGATACTACTACTGGTCTCCCAGTAATCGAACAATCTATAGATAATTTGGGACATTACTCCCATGGAGAAAGGTGGGCATGGTGCCTGTTGTATTCAATCCCGATGCAATATCTGTGTGTCACCAACACTCTGATGTTCCACAGATTCTAGAATGCCTCGAGATGTGCTTCGGATAATACTACTGGTCTCGCAGGAATCGCTCGAAGCGGAGACAGTTTGAGACATTACTCCCATGGAACAAAGTCCTCATGGTATCTACTGTATTCAATTCCGATGAAATTTCTTTGTTTCATCTACACTCTAAAGGTCCACAGATTACAGAATGCTTCCAGATGTGCTTCGGATACTACTACAGGTCTCCCAGGAATCGATCAAACGTAGACAGTTTGAGACAATACTCCAATGGAGAGTAGTCGGCATGGTGCCTGTTGTATTCAACCCCAAAGCTATTTCTTTGTTTCACCAACACTTTGAAGGTTAACAGATTACAGAATGCCTCCAGATATGCTTCGGATACTACTACTGGTCTCCCTGGAATCGATCAAAGCATAGACAGTTTGGGACATTACTCCCATGGAGAAAAGTCGGTATGGCCCCTGTTGTACTCTATCCCGATGATATTTGGGTTTCATCAACACTCTAAAGCTCCACAGATTACAGAATGAATCCAGATGTGCTTCGGATACTACTACTGTTCTCCCAGGAATCGATCAAAGCGTAGACAGTTTGGGACATTACTCCCATGGAGAAAAGTCGGCATGGTGCCATTTGTATTCAATCCCGATACAATTTCTGTGTTTCATCAACACTCTGAAGGTCGACAGATTACAGAATGCCTCGAGATGTGCTTCGGATACTACTGTTAGACTTCCAGGAATCGATAAAAGCATAGACAATTTGGGATATTACTGGTATGGAGAAAAGTGGCCATTGTGCCTGTTGTATTCAACCCCGATGCAATTTCTGTGTTTCATCAGCACTCGGAAGGTCCACAGATTACAGAATGCCTCTAGAAGTGCTTCGGATACTACTACTGGTCGTCGAGGAATCGATCAAAGCGTAGACAATTTGAGAATTTACTCCCATGGAGAATAGTCGACATGGTTCCAGTTGTATTCAATCCCGATTCAATTTCTGAGTTTCATCAACACTCTGAAGGTCCACAGATTACAGAATGCCTCCAGATTTACTTCGGATATTACTACTGGTCTAACAGGGATCGATCAAAGCGTAGACTGTTTGGGACATTACTCCCATGGAGAAAAGTCGGCATGGTGCCTGTTGTATTCAATCCCGATGCAATTTCTGTATTTCATCAACACTCTGAAGGTCCACAGATTACAGAATGCCTTTAGATTTCCTTCGGATACTGCTGTTATACTTGCAGGAATCGATAAAAGCGTACACAGTTTGTGACATTACTCGCATGGAGAAAAGTCTGCATGGTGCCTATTGTATTCAATCCCGATACAATTTCTGTGTTTCATCAACACTCTGAAGGCCCACAAGTTGCAGAATGAGACCAGATGTGCTTCGGTTACTACTACTGATCTCCCATTAATCGTCAAGGCGTCGACAGTTTGGGACATTACTCCCATGGAGAAAAGTCGGCATGGTGCCTGTTGTATTCAATCCCGATGCTATTTCTGTGTTTCATCGACACTCTGATGTTCCACAGATTACAGAATCCCTAAAGATGAGCTTCGGACGCTACTACTGGTCTCCCAGGAATCGATCAAAGCGTAGACAGTTTGGGTATTTACTCCCATGGAGAAAGGTGGGCATGGTGCTGTCGTATTCAACCCCAAGCTATTTCTGTGTTTCATCAACACTTTGCAAGTCCACGGATTACAGAATGCCTCCAGATGTGCTTCTCATACTACTACTGATCTTGCAGGAATCGATAAAAGCGTAGACAATTTGAGACATTACTCCCATGGAGAAAAGTCGGCATGGTTCCTGTTGTATTCAATCCCGATGCAAATTCTATGTTTCATCAACACTCCGATGATCCACAGATTACAGAATGCCTCCCGATGTGCATCGGATAATACTACTGGCCACCCAGTAATCGAACAAACCTTAGATAGTTTTAGACATTACTCCCATGTGGAAAGATGGGCATGGTGCCTGTTGTATTCAATCCCGATGCAATTTTTGTGTGTCACCAACACTCTGAAGTTCCACAGATTACAGAAAGTCTCAGAATGTGCTTCGCATAATACTACTGGTCTCCCAGGAATCGATCAAAGCGTAGACAGTGTGAGACATTACTCCCTGGGCACTAAGTCCACATGGTGCCTGTTGTATTCAATTCCGATGAAATTTCTTTGTTTCATCAACACTCCTAAGGTCCACAGATTACAGAATGCCTCCAATTGTACTTCGGATACTCTTACTGGTCTAACAGGAATCGATCAAAGCGTAGATTGTTTGGGACATTACTCCCATGGAGAAAAGTCTTCATTGTGCCTGTTGTATTCAATCCCGATACAGTTTCTGTGTTTCATCAACACTGTGAAGGCCAACAATTTGCAGAACGAGACCAGATGTGCTTCGGTTACTACTACTGATCTCCTACTAATCGTCAAAGCGTCAATAGTTTGGGACATTACTTCCATGGAGAAAAGTCGGCATGGTTCCAGTTATATACAATCCCGATGCAATTTCTGTGTTTCATCAACACTCCTAGGTTCCACAGATTACAGAATGCCTCCAGATGTGCTTCCGATACTCCTGCTGGCTTTCCAGGAATCGATCAAAGCGTAGACAGTTTGGGACATTACTCCCATAGAGAAAATTCGGCATGGTTCCTGTTGTATTCAATCCCAATGCAATTTCTGTGTTTCGTCAGCATTCGGAAGGTCCACAGATTACAGATTGCCTCTAGATGTGCTTCGGATACTACTACGTATCTCCCAGGAATCGATCAAAGCGTAGACAGTTTGCGAAATTACTCCCATTGAGAAAAGTCTGCATGGTTCCAGTTGTATTCAATCCCGATGCAATTTCTGTGTTTCATCAACACTCCTAAGGTCCACAGATTACAGGAGGCCTCCAGATGTGCTTCGGATACTACTAGTGTTATAACAGGAAACGATCAAAGCGTAGACTGTTTGGGACATTACTCCAATGGAGAAAAGTCTTCATGGTGCCTGTTGTATTCAATAACGATACAATTTCTGTGTTTCATCAACACACTGAAGGCCAACAATTTGCAGAACGAGACCAGATGTGCTTCGGTTACTACTACTGATCTCCCATTAATCTTCAAAGCGTCAACAGTTTGGGACATTACTCCCATTGCGGAAAGTCGGCATGTTTCCAGTTGTATTCAATCGCGATGCAATTTCTGTGTTTCATCAACACTCCTAAGGTACACAGATTACAGAATGCCTCCAGATGTGCTTCGGATACTACTGGTCTCCCACGAATCGATCACGGCGTAGACAGATTAGAACATTACTCAAATGGAGGAAAGTCGGCATGGTGCCTGTTGTATTCTATCCCGATGCTATTTGGGTTTCATCAACACTCTAAAGGTCCACAGATTACAGAATGCCTCCAGATGTGCTTCGGATACTACTACTTTTCTCCCAGGAATCGAACAAAGCGTAGACAGTTTGGGACATTACTCCCATGGAGAAAGGTCGGCATGGTGCCTGTTGTTTTCAATCGCGATGCAATTTCTGTGTTTCATCAACACTCTGAAGGTCCACAGATTACAGAATGCCTCTAAATGTGCTTCTGAAACTACTAATGGTCTCCCAGTAATCGAACAAAGCGAAAAGAGTTTCGGACATAACTCCAATGGAAAATGGTGTTCATGGTGCCTGTTGTATTCAATCCCGATGCAATTTCTGTGTGTCATCAACACTCAGAAGTTCCACAGATTACAGAAAGCCTCCAGATGTGCTTCGGATACTACTACTGGTCACCCAGGAATCGATCAAAGCGTAAACAGTTTGGGACATTACTCCCATGGAAAAAAGTCGGCATGGTGCCTGTTGTATTCAATCCTGATGAAATTTCTGTCTTTGATCAACACTCTGAAAGTCCACAGATTACAGAATGCGTCCAGATGTGCTCCGGATTTTATTACTGGTCTTCCAGGAATAGATCAAAAGCGTTGACAGTCTGAGACATTACTCCCATGGGGAAAAGTGGGCATGACGCCAGTTGTATTCAATCCCGATGCAATTTGAGTGTTTCATCAGCACTCGGAAGTTCCTCAGATGACAGAATGCCTCTAGATGTGCTTCGGATACTACTACTGGTCCCTAGGAATCTGTCAAAGCGTACACAGTTTGAGACATTACTCCCATGGAGAAAAGTCGGCATGGTTCCTGTTGTACTCTATACCGATTCATTGTCTGTGTGTCATCAGCAATCGGAAGGTCCACAGATTACAGAACGCCTCCAGATGTGCTTCAGATACTATTACTGATCTTCCATTAATCGATTAAAGCGTAGACTGTTTGAGACATTACTCCCATGGAGAAAAGTCTGCATGGTTCCGGTTGTATTCAATCCCGATGCAATTTCTGTGTTTCATCAACACTCCTAAGGACCACAGATTACAGAATGCCTCCAGATGTGCTTCGGATACTACTACTGGTCTCCCAGTAATCGAACAAACCTTAGATAATTTGGGACATTACTCCCATGGGGAAAGGTGGGCATGGTGCCTATTGTATTCAATCCCGATGCAATTTCTTTGTGTCACCAACACTCTGAAGTTCCACAGATTACAGAATGTCTCCAGATGTTCTTCGCATAATACTACTGGTCTCCCAGGAATCGATCCAAACGTAGACAGTTTGAGACATTACTCCCAGGGAACTAAGTCCTCATGGTGCCTGTTTTTTTCAATTCCGCTGCAATTTCTGTGTTTCATCAACACTCTGAAGGTCCACAGATTACAGAATGCCTCCAGATGTGCTTCGGGTACTATTACTGATCTTCCAGGAATCGATAAAATCGTAGACAATTTGAGACATTACTCCCATGGAGAAATGTCGGCACGGTTCCTGTTGTATTCAATCCCGATGCAAATTCTATGTTTCATTAACACTCTGATGATCCACAGATTACAGAATGCCTCCAGATGTGCTTTAGATACTGTTACTGATCTTCCAGAAATGGATAAAATCGTAGACAATTTGAGACATTACTCCTATGGTGAAAAGTCGGCAAGGTTCCTGTTGTATTCAATCCCGATGCAAATTCTATGTTTCATCAACACCCAGAAGGTCCACAGATTACAGAATGCTTCCAGATGTGCCTCGGATACTACTACTGGTCTGCCATTAATCGAACAAAGCGAATAGAGTTTGGGACATTACTCCAATGGAGAATGGTGGCAATGGTGCATGTTGCATTCAATCCCGATACAATTTCTGCATTTCATCAACATTCTGAAGGCCCAGAATTTGCAGAATGAGACCAGATGTGCTTCGGTTACTACTACTGATCTAACATTAATCGTCAAAGCGTCGACAGTTTTGGACACTACTCCCATGGAGAAAAGTCGGCTTGGTGCCTGTTGTATTCAATCCCGATGCTATTTCTGTGTTTCATCGACACTCTGATGTTCCACAGATTACAGAATGCCTAAAGATGAGCTTCGGATACTAATACTGGTCTCCCAGGAATCGATGAAACGTAGACAGGTTGAGACATTACTCCAATGGAGAATAGTCGCCATGGTGCCTGTTGTATTGAATCCCGAAGCAATTTCAATGATTCATCAACAATCTGAAAGTATATAGATTACTGAATGCCTCCAGATGTGCTTCGGATACTACTACTGGTTGTCCAGTAATCAATTAAAGCGTAGACATTTTGAGACATTACTCCCATTAAGAAAAGTCGGCATGCGGCAAGTTGTATTCAATCCCGATGCTAAATCTATGTGTTTTCAACACTCTGAAGATCCACAGATTACAGAATGCCTACCAGATGTGCTTCGGCTACTACTACTGATCTCCAATTAATCGTCAAAGCGTCAACAGTTTGGGACATTACTTCCATGGAGAAAAGTCGGCTTGGTTCCAGTTGTATTCAATCCCGATGTAATTTCTGTGTTTCATCAACACTCCTAAGGTCCACAGATTACAGAATGCCTCCAGATGTGCTTCGGATACTACTACTGGTCTCCCAGGAATCGATCAAAGCGTAGACAGTTTGGGACATTACTAACATGTAGAAAAGTCGGCCTGGCGCCTGTTGTATTCTATCGCGATGATATTTGGGTTTCATCAACACTTTAAAGCTCCACAGATTACAGAATGCCTCCAGATGTGCTTCGGATACTACTACTGTTCTCCCAGGAATCGATCAAAGCGTAGACAGTTTGTGACATTACTCCCATAGAGAAAAGTCGGCATCGTGCCATTTGTATTCATTCCCGATACAAGTTCTGTGTTTCATCAACACTCTGAAGGTCCACAGATTACAGAATGCCTCCAGATATGCTTCGGATATTACGTTTAGACTTCCAGGAATCGATAAAAGCGTAGACAATTTGGGACATTACTGGAATGGAGAAAAGTTGCCATTGTGCCTGTTGTATTCAACCCCGATGCAATTTCTGGGTTTCATCAGCACTCGGAAGGTCCACAGATTACAGAATGCCTCTAGATGTGCTTCGGATACTACTACTGGTCGTCGAGGAATCGATCAAAGCGTAGACAATTTGAGAAATTACTCCCATGGAGAATAGTCGCCATGGTTCCAGTTGTATTCAATCCCGAGGCAATTTCTGTGTTTCATCAACACTCTGAAGGTCCACAGATTACAGAATGCCTCCAGATTTGCTTCGGATACTGCTGTTATACTTCCAGGAATCGATAAAAGCGTACACAGTTTGTGACATTACTCGCATGGAGAAAAGTCGGCATGGTGCCTGTTGTATTCAATCCAGATACAATTTATGTGTTTCATCAACACTCTGAAGGCCCACAAGTTGCAGAATGAGACCAGATGTGCTTCGTTTACTACTACTAATCTCCCATTAATCGTCAAAGCGTCGACAGTTTGGGACATTACTCCCATGGAGAAAAGTCGGCATTGTGCCACTTGTATTCAATCAGGATGCAATTTCTGTGTTTCATCGACACTCTGAAAGTCCAGAGATTACAGAATGCCTCCAGATGTGCTTCGGATATTATTACTGGTGTTCCAGGAATAGATCAAAGCGTCGACAGTCTGAGACCTTACTCCCATGGGGAAAACTGGGCATTATGCCTGTTGTATTCAATCCCGATGCAATTTCAGTGTTTCATCAGCACTCGGACGGTCCACAGATTACAGAATGCCTCCAGATGTGCTTCGGATACTACTACTGGTCGTCCAGGAATCGATAAAAACGTAGACAGTTTGAGACATTACTCCCATGGAGAAAAGTCGGCAAGGTGCCTGTTGTATTCAATCTCGATGCAAATTCTATGTTTCATCAACACTCTGAAGATCCACAGATTACAGAATGCCTCCAGATGTGCTTCGTATACTACCACTGGTCTCGTAGTAATCGAACAAAGCGTAGGTAGTTTGGGACATTACTCCCAAGGAGAAAGGTGGGCATGGTGCCGGTTGTATTCAATTCCGATGCAATTTCTGTGTGTCACCAACACTCTGAAGTTCCACAGATTACAGAATGTCTCCAGATGTGCTTCGCATAATACTACTGGTCTCCCAGGAATCGATCAAAAACGTAGACAGTTTGAGACACTACTCCCATGGAACAAAGTCCTCATGGTGGCTGTTGTATTCAATTCCGAAGCAATTTCTGTGTTTCATCAACACTCTGAAGGTCCACAGATTACATAATGCCTCCAGATGTGCTTCGGATACTACTACTGGTCTCCCAGTAATCGAACAAAAACATAAATAGTTTGGGACATTACTCCCATGGAGAAAGGTGAGCATGGAGCCTGTTGTATTCAATCCCGATGCAATTTCTGTGTTTCGTCATCACTCGGAAGGTCCTCAGATTACAGAATGCCTCTAGATGTGCTTCGGATACTACTACTAGTCTACCAGGAATCGATCAAAGCGTAGACAGTTTGAGAAATTACTCCCATTCAGAAAAGTCGGCATGGTTCCAATTGTATTCAATCCCGATGCAATTTCTGTGTTTCATCAACACTCTGAAGGCCAACAATTTGCAGAATGAGACCAGATGCGCTTCGGTTACTACTATTGATCTCCCATTAATCGTCAAAGCGTCGACAGTTTTGGACATTACTCCCATGGAGCAAAGTCGGCTTGGTGCCTGTTGTATTCAATCCCGATGCTATCTCTGTGTTTCATCGACACTCTGATGTTCCATAGATTACAGAATGCATAAAGATGAGCTTCGGATACTACTACTAATCTCCCAGGAATCGATCAAACGTAGAAAGTTTGAGACATTACTCCAATGGAGAATAGTCGGCATGGTGCCTGTTGTATTGAATCCCGAAACAATTTCAGTGATTCATCAACAATCTGAAAGTATATAGATTACAGAATGCCTCCGGATTTGCTTCGGAAACTACTACTGGTTGTCCAGGAATAAATAAAATCGTAGACAGTTTGAGACATTACTCCCATGGAGAAAAGTTGGTATGCTGCCAGTTGTATTCAATCCCGATGCAATTTCTGTGTGTCAGCAACACTCTGATGTTCCACAGATTCTAGAATGACTCGAGATGTGCTTCGGATAATACTACTGGTCTCCAAGGAATCGCTCAAAGCGTAGACAGTTTGAGACATTACTCCCATGGAGAAACGTCGGCCAGGTACCTGTTGTATACAATCCCGATGCAATTTCTGTGTTTCATAAACAATCTGTAGGTCAACAGATTACAGAATGCCTCCCGATGTGCTTCGGATACAACTGTTCTCCCTAGAATCGATCACGGCGTAGACAGTTTTGAACATTACTCACTTGGAGAAAAGTCCGCATTGGTGCCTGTTGTCTTCTATCCCGATGCTATTTGGGTTTCATCAACACTCTAAAGGTCCCCAGATTACAGAATGCCTCCCGATGTGCTTCGCATACTACTGGTCTCCCTAGAATCGATCACGGCGTAGACAGTTTAGAACATTACTCACATGGAGAAAAGTCTGCATGGTGCCTGTTGTATTCTATCCCTATGCTATTTGGGTTTCATCAACACTCTAAAGGTCCACAGATTCCAAAATGCATCCAGATGTGCTTCGGATACTACTACTTTTCTCACAGGAATCGATCAAAGCGTAGACACTTTGGGACATTACTCCCATGGAGATAGTTCGGCATGGCGTCTGTTGTATTCAATCCCGATGCAATATCCGTGTTTCATCAACACTCGGAAGGTCCACAGATTACAGAATGCCTCTAGATGTGCTTCGGATACTACTACTGGTCTCCAGTAATCGAACAAAGCGAATAGAGTTTGGGACATTACTCCAATGGAGAATGGCGGGCATGGTGCCTGTTGTATTCAATCCCGATACAATTTCTGTGTTTCATCAACACTCTGAAGGCCCAGAATTTGCAGAATGAAACCAGATGTGCTTACGTTACTACTACTGATCTCCCATTAATCGTCAAAGCTTCGACAGTTTTGGACATTACTCCATGGAGAAAAGTCGGCTTGGTGCCTGTTGTATTCAATCCCGATGCTATTTCTGTGTTTCATCGACACTCTGATGTTCCACAGATTACAGAATGCCTAAAGATGAGCTTCGGATACTGCTACTGGTCTCCCAGGAATAAATAAAAGAGTAGACAGTTTGAGACATTACTCCCATGGAGAAAAGTCGGCATGCTGCCAGTTGTATTCAAACCTGATGCAATTTCTGTGTGTCATCAACACTCTGGTGTTTCACAGATTCTAGAATGCCTCGAGATGTGCTTCGGATAATACTACTGGTCTCCCAGGAATCGCTCAAAGCGGAGACAGTTTGAGACATTACTCCCATGGAACAAAGTCCTCATGGTATCTACTGTATTCAATTCCGATGCCATTTCTTTGTTTCATCTACACTCTAAAGGTCCACAGATTACAGAATGCCTCTAGATGTGCTTCGGATACTTCTACTGGTCCCAGGAATCGATCAAAGCGTAGACAGTTTGGGACATTACTCCCATGGAGAAAAGTCGGCATGGCGCCTGTTGTATTCTATCCCGATGCTATTTGGGTTTCATCAACACTCTAAAGCTCCACAGATTACAGAATGCCTCGAGATGTGCTTCGGATACTACTAATGTTCTCCCAGGAATCGATCAAAGCGTAGACAGTTTGGGACATTACTCCCATGGAGAAAAGTCGGCATGGTGCCATTTGTATTCAATCCCGATACAATTTCTGTGTTTCATCAACACTCTGAAGGTCCACAGATTACAGAATGCCTCTGGGTGTGCTTCGGATACTACTACTGGTCGTCGAGGAATCGATCAAATCGTAGACAATTTGAGAAATTACTCCCATGGAGAATAGTCGGCATGGTTCCAGTTGTATTCAATCCCGAGGCAATATCTGTGTTTCATCAACACTCTGAAGGTCCACAGATTACAGAATGCCTCCAGATTTGCTTCGGATACTACTACTGGTCTAACAGGGATCGATCAAAGCGTACACTGTTTCTGACATTACTGGCATGGAGAAAAGTGTGCATGGTGCCTGTTGTATTCAATCGCGATACAATTTCTGTGTTTCATCAACACTCTGAAGGCCCACAAGTTGCAGAATGGGACCAGATGTTCTTCGGTTACTACTACTGATCTCCCATTAATCGTCAAAGCGTCGACAGTTTGGGACATTACTACCATGGAGAAAAGTCGGCATGGTGCCTGTTGTATTCAATCCCGATGCTATTTCTGTGTCTCATCGACACTCTGATGTTCCACAGATCACAGAATGCCTAAAGATGAGCTTCGGATACTGCAACTGGTCTCCCAGGAATCGATCAATGCGTAGAGAATTTGGGACATTACTCGCATTGAGAAAAATCTGCATGGTGCGTGTTATATTCAATCCCGATGCAAACTATTTGTTTCACGAACACTCTGAAGGTCCACAGATTACATAATGCCTCCAGATGTGCTTCGGATACTTCTGCTGGTCTCCCAGGAATCGATCAAAGCGTAGACAGTTTGGGACATTACTCTCATAGAGAAAATTCGGCATGGTTCCTGTTGTATTCAATCCCGATGCTATTTCTGTGTTTCATCAACACTCTGAAGGCCCACAAGTTGCAGAATGCGACCAGATGTTCTTCGGTTACTACTACTGATCTCCCATTAATCGTCAAAGCGTCGACAGTTTGGGACATTACTACCATGGAGAAAAGTCGGCATGGTGCCTGTTGTATTCAATCCCGATGCTATTTCTGTGTCTCATCGACACTCTGATGTTCCACAGATCACAGAATGCCTAAAGATGAGCTTCGGATACTGCTACTGGTCTCCCAGGAATCGATCAATGCGTAGAGAATTTGGGACATTACTCGCATTGAGAAAAATCTGCATGGTGCGTGTTATATTCAATCCCGATGCAAACTATTTGTTTCACGAACACTCTGAAGGTCCACAGATTACATAATGCCTCCAGATGAGCTTCGGATACTCCTGCTGGTCTCCCAGGAATCGATCAAAGCGTAGACAGTTTGGGACATTACTCTCATAGAGAAAATTCGGCATGGTTCCTGTTGTATTCAATCCCAATGCAATTTCTGTCTTTCATCAACACTCTGATGGTCCACAGATTACAGAATGAGACCCCATGTGCTTCGGATACTACTACTGGTCTCCTATTAACCGATCACAGTGTAGACAGTTTGAGACATTACTCCCATGGAGAAAAGTAGGTATGGGGCCTGTTGTATTTAGTCAAGATTCTATTTCTGTGTTTCATCAACACTCTGAAGATCGACAGACAACAGAATGAGTCCAGATGTGCTTCGGATTCTACAACCGGTCTCCCTGGAATCGATCAAAGCGTGGACAGTTTGGGACATTACTCTCATAGAGAAAATTCGGCATGGTTTCTGTTGTATTCAATCCCAATGCAATTACTGTCTTTCATCAACACTCTGATGGTCCACAGATTACAGAATCAGACCCCATGTGCTTCGGATACTACTACTGGTCTCCTATTAACCGATCACAGTGTAGACAGTTTGAGACATTACTCCCATGGAGAAAAGTGGAAATGGTGCCAGTTGTATTCAATCCCGATGCAATTTCTGTGTTTCATCATCACTCTGAAAGTCCACAGATTACAGAATGCCTAAAGAGGAGCTTCGGATACTACTACTGGTCTCCCATGAATCGATCAAATTGTAGACAGTTTTTGACATTACTCCCTTGGACAAAAGTCGGCATTGTGCCTGTTGTATTCAATCAGGATGCAACTTCGGAGTTTCATCAACACTCTGAAGGTCCACAGATTGCAGAATGAGACCAGATATGCTTCGGTTACTACTACAGGTCTCCCAGGAATCGATCAAACGTAGACAGGTTGAGACATTATTCCAATGGAGAATAGTCGCCATGGTGCCTGTTATATTCAACCCCAAAGCTATATATTTGTTTCACCAACACTTTGAAGGTAACAGATTACAGAATGCCTCCAGATGTGCTTCGGATACTACTACTGGTCTCCCAGGAATCGATCAAAGCGTAGACAGTTTGGGACATTACTCCCATGGAGAAAAGTCGGCATGGTGCCATTTGTATTCAATACCGATGCAATTTCTGAGTTTCATCAACACTCTGAAGGTCCACAGATTACAGAATGCCTCCAGAATTGCTTCGGATACTACTACTGGTCTAAGAGGAATCGATCAGAGCGTAGACTGTTTGGGACATTACTCCCATGGAGAAAAGTCGGCATGGTGCCTGTTGTATTCAATCCCGATGCAATTTATGTATTTCATCAACACTCTGAAGCTCCACAGATTACAGAATGCCGCCAGATGTCCTTCGGATACTACTGTTATACTTCCAGGAATCGATAAAAGCGTAGACAGTTTGAGACATTACCCGCTTGGAGAAAAGTTGGCATGGTGCCTGTTGTATTCAATCCCGATACAATTTCTGTGTTTCATCAACACTCTGAAGGCCCACAATTTGCAGAATGAGACCAGATGTGGTTCGGTTACTACTACTCATCTCCCATTAATCGTCAAACCGTCGACAGTTTGGGACATTACTCCCATGGAGAAAAGTCGGCATGGTGCCTGTTGTATTCAATCCCGATGCAATTTCTGTGTTTCATCAACACTCCTATGGTCCACAGATTACAGGATGCTTCCAGATTTGCTTCGGATACTACTACTGGTATAACAGGAATCGATCAATGCGTAGACTGTTTGGGACATTACTCCCATTGAGAAAAGTCATCATGGTGCCTGTTGTATTCAATAACGATACAATTTATGTGTTTCATCAACACTCTGAAGGCCAACAATTTGCAGAATGAGACCAGATGTGCTTCGGTTACTACTACTTATCTCCCATTAATCGTCAAAGCGTCAACAGTTTGAACATTACTTCCATGGAGAAAAGTTGGCATGGTGCCAGTTATATTCTATCCCGATGCTATTTGGGTTTCATCAACACTCTAAAGGTCCTCAGATTACAGAATGCATCCAGATGTGCTTCGGATACTACTACTTTTCTCCAAGGAATCGATCAAAGCGTAGACAGTTTGGGACATTACTCCCAAGAAGAAAGTTCGGCATGGCGTTTGTTGTATTCAATCCCGATGCAATATCCGTGTTTCATCAACACTCGGAAGGTCCACAGATTACAGAATGCCTCTAGATGTGCTTCGGATACTACTACTGGTCTCCCAGTAATCGAACAAAGCGAATAGAGTTTGGGACATTACTCCAATGGAGAATGGTGGGCATGGTGCCTGTTGTATTCAATCCCGATACAATTTCTGTGTTTCACCAACACTCTTAAGGCCCAGAATTTGCAGAATGACACCAGATGTGCTTAGGTTACTACTACTGATCTCCCATTAATCGTCAAAGCGTCGACAGTTTTGGACATTACTCCAATCGAGAAAAGTCGGCTTGGTGCCTGTTGTATTCAATCCCGATGCTTTTTCTGTGTTTCATCGACACTCTGATGTTCCACAGATTACAGAATGCCTAAAGATGAGCTTCGGATACTGCTACTGGTCTCCCAGGAATAAATAAAAGAGTAGACAGTCTGAGACATTACTCCCATGGAGAAAAGTCGGCATGCTGCCAGTTGTATTCAATCCTGATGCAATTTCTGTGTGTCATCAACACTCTGGTGTTTCACAGATTCTAGAATGCCTCGAGATGTGCTTCGGAAAATACTACTGGTCTCCCAGGAATCGCTCAAAGCGGAGACAGTTTGAGACATTACTCCCATGGAACAAAGTCCTCATGGTATCTACTGTATTCAATTCCGATGCCATTTCTTTGTTTCATCTACACTCTAAAGGTCCACAGATTACAGAATGCCTCCAGATGTGCTTCGGATACTACTACAGGTCTCCCAGGAATCGATCAAACGTAGACAGGTTGAGACATTACTCCAATGGAGAATAGTCGGCATGGTGCGTGTTGTATTCAACCCCAAAGCTATTTCTTTGTTTCACTAACACTTTGAAGGTTAACAGATTACAGAATGCCTCTAGATGTGCTTCGGATACTTCTACTGGTCCCAGGAATCGATCAAAGCGTAGACAGTTTGGGACATTACTCCCATGGAGAAAAGTCGGCATGGCGCCTGTTGTATTCTATCCCGATGCTATTTGGGTTTCATCAACACTCTAAAGCTCCACAGATTACAGAATGCCTCGAGATGTGCTTCGGATACTACTACTGTTCTCCCAGGAATCGATCAAAGCGTAGACAGTTTGGGACATTACTCCCATGGAGAATAGTCGGCATGGTTCCAGTTGTATTCAATCCCGAGGCAATATCTGTGTTTCATCAACACTCTGAAGGTCCACAGATTACAGAATGCCTCCAGATTTGCTTCGGAGACTACTACTGGTCTAACAGGGATCGATCAAAACGTAGACTGTTTCTGACATTACTGGCATGGAGAAAAGTGTGCATGGTGCCTGTTGTATTCAATCGCGATACAATTTCTGTGTTTCATCAACACTCTGAAGGCCCACAAGTTGCAGAATGGGACCAGATGTTCTACGGTTACGACTACTGATCTCCCATTAATCGTCAAAGCGTCGACAGTTTGGGACATTACTACCATGGAGAAAAGTCGGCATGGTGCCTGTTGTATTCAATCCCGATGCTATTTCTGTGTCTCATCGACACTCTGATGTTCCACAGATCACAGAATGCCTAAAGATGAGTTTCGGATACTGCTACTGGTCTCCCAGGAATCGATCAATTCGTAGAGAATTTGGGACATTACTCGCATTGAGAAAAATCTGCATGGTGCGTGTTATATTCAATCCCGATGCAAACTATTTGTTTCACGAACACTCTGAAGGTCCACAGATTACATAATGCCTCCAGATGTGCTTCGGATACTCCTGCTGGTCTCCCAGGAATCGATCAAAGCGTAGACAGTTTGGGACATTACTCTCATAGAGAAAATTCGGCATGGTTCCTGTTGTATTCAATCCCGATGGTATTTCTGTGTTTCATCAACACTCTGATGGTCCACAGATTACAGAATGAGACCCCATGTGCTTCGGATACTACTACTGGTCTCCTATTAACCGATCACAGTGTAGACAGTTTGAGACATTACTCCCATGGAGAAAAGTAGGTATGGGGCCTGTTGTATTTAGTCCCGATTCTAATTCTGTGTTTCATCAACACTCTGAAGATCGACAGACTACACAATGAGTCCAGATGTGCTTCGGATTCTACAACCGGTCTCCCTGGAATCGATCAAAGCGTGGACAGTTTGGGACATTACTCTCATAGAGAAAATTCGGCATGGTTTCTGTTGTATTCAATCCCAATGCAATTTCTGTCTATCATCAACACTCTGATGGTCCACAGATTACAGAATCAGACCCCATGTGCTTCGGATACTACTACTGGTCTCCTATTAACCGATCACAGTGTAGACAGTTTGAGACATTACTCCCATGGAGAAAAGTGGAAATGGTGCCAGTTGTATTCAATCCCGATGCAATTTCTGTGTTTCATCATCACTCTGAAAGTCCACAGATTACAGAATGCCTAAAGAGGAGCTTCGGATACTACTACTGGTCTCCCAGGAATCGATCAAATTGTAGACAGTTTTGGACATTACTCCCTTGGACAAAAGTCGGCATTGTGCCTGTAGTATTCAATCAGGATGCAATTTCGGTGTTTCATCAACACTCGGAAGGTCCACAGATTGCAGAATGAGACCAGATATGCTTCGGTTACTACTACAGGTCTCCCAGGAATCGATCAAACGTAGACAGGTTGAGACATTATTCCAATGGAGAATTGTCGCCATGGTGCCTGTTATATTCAACCCCAAAGCTATATATTTGTTTCACCAACACTTTGAAGGTAACAGATTACAGAATGCCTCCAGATGTGCTTCAGATACTACAACTGGTCTCCCTGGCATCGATCAAAGCGTGGACAGTTTGAGACATTACTCCCATGGAGAAAAGTGGAAATTGCGCCAGTTGCATTCAATCCCGATGCAATATCTGTGTTTCATCAACACTCTGAAGGTCCACAGATTACAGATTGGCTCAAGATGTGCTTCGGATACTACTACTGGGCTTCCATTAATTGATCAAAGCGTAGACAGTTTGGGACATTACTCAGATGGAGAAAAGTCAGCATGGTGCATGTTGTATTCAATCCCGATGCTATTTCTGTGTTTCATCGACACTCTGATGTTGAACAGATTACAGAATGCCTAAAGATGAGCTTCGGATACTACTACTGGTCTCCCAGGAATCGATAAATTCGTAGACAGTTTGGGACATTACTCCCATAGAGGAAATTCAGGATGGTTCCTGTTGTATTCAATCCCGATGCAATTTCTGTGTTTCATCAACACTCTGAAGGTCCACAGACTACAGAATGCCAAAATATAAGCTTCGGATACTACTACTGGTCTCGAAGGAATCGATCAAATTGTAGACAGTTTTGGACATTACTCCCTTGGAACAAAGTAGGCATTCTGCCAGTTGTATTCAATCAGGATGCAATTTCTGTGTTTCATCAACACTCTGAAGGTCAACCGATTGCAGAATGAGACCAGATATGCTTCGGTTACTACTACTGATCTCCCATTAATCTATCAAAGCGTAGACAGTTTGTTACACTACTCCCATGGAGAAATGTCGGCATGGTGCCTGTTGTATTCAATCCCGATGGAACTTCTGTGTTTCATCAACACTCTGAAGGTCAACAGATTACAGAATGCCTCCAGATGTGCTTCGGATACTCCTGCTGGCTTCCCAGGAATCGATCAAAGCGTAGACATTTATGGACATTACTCCCATAGAGAAAATTCGGCAGGGTTCATGTTGTATTCAATCACGATGCAATTTCTGTGTTTCAACAACACTCTGAAGGTCCACAGATTACAGAATGCCTCCAGATGCGCTTCGGATACTACTACTGGTCACCCAGGAATCGATCAAAGCATAGACACTTTGGGACATTACTCCCATGGAGAAAAGTCGGCATGGGGCCTGTTGTATCCAATCCCGATGCAATTTCTGTGTTTCACCAACACGCTCAAGGTCCACAGATTACAGAATGCCTCCTGATGTGCTTCGTATACTACTAGTGGTCTCCCAGGAATCGATCAAAGAGTAGACTGTTTCGGACATAAATCCCATTGAGAAAAATCGAAATGGTGCCTGTTGTAGTCAATCCCGATGCAATATCTGTCCTTCATCAACACTCGGAAGGTCCACAGATTACAGAATGCCTCCAGATGTGCTTCGGATACTACTACTGGACTTCCATGAATTGATCAAAATGTATACAGTTTGAGACAATTCTCCCATTGAGAAAAGTCGGCATAGTGCCATTTGTATTCAATCCCGATGCTATTTCTGTGTTTCATCAACACTCGGAAGTACCACAGATTACTTAATGCCTCGAGATGTGCTTCGGATACCACTACTGGCCTCCCAGGAATCGAATAAAGCGTAGACACTTTGGGACATTGCTCCCATTGAGAAAATTCGGCATGGTGCCTGCTGTATTCAATCCCAATGCAATTTCTGTGTATCATCAACTCTCTGAAGGTCCACAGATTACAGAATGCCTAAAGATGAGCTTCGGATACTACTACTTGTCCCCCAGGAATCGATCAAATTATAGACAGTTTGGGACATTACTCCGTTGGAGAAAAGTCGGCATTGTGCCAGTTGCATTCAATCAGAATGCAATTTCTGTGTATCATCAACTCTCTGAAGGTCCACAGGTTACAGAATGAGACCCCACGTGCTTCGGATACTATTACTGGTCTCCCATTAATCGATCAAAGTTTAGACAGTTTGGGACATTACTCCCATGGAGAAAAATCGGTATGGTGCCTGTTGTATTTAGTCCCTATGCAATTTCTGTGTTTCATCAACACTCTGAAGATCCACAGATTACAGAATGCCTAAAGATGAGCTTCGGATACTACTACTGCTCTCCCAGGAACCGATCAAATTGGAGACAGTTTTTGACATTACTCCCTTGGAGAAAAGTCGGCATTTTGCCAGTTATATTCGATCAGGATGCAATTTCTGTGTTTCATCAACACTCTGAAGGTCCACAGATTACAGAATGCCTCCAGATGTGCTTCGGATACTACTACTGGTCTCGTTGTAATCGAACAAAGCGTAGATAGTTTGGGACATTAATCCCATGGAGAAAAGTCGGCATGGTGCCTGTTGTATTCAATCCCGATGCAAATTCTGTGTTTCATCAACACTCTGGAGATCCACAGATTACAGAATACCTCCAGATGTGCTTCGGATACTACAACTGGTCTCGTAGTTATCGAACAAATCGTAGACAGTTTGAGACATTCCTTTAATGGAGAATAGTTGGCATGGTGCCTTTGTATTCAACCCCTAAGCTGTTTCTGTGTTTCACCAACACTTTGAAGGTCCACAGATTACAGAATGCCTCCAGATGTGCTTCGGATACTACTACTGCTCTCCCAGGAATCGGTCAAAGCGTAGACAGTTTGGGACATTACTCCCATGGAGAAAAGTCGGCATGGCGCCAGTTGTATTCTATTACGATGCTATTTGGGTTTCATCAACACTCTAAAGCTCCAACGATTGCAGAATGCCACAATATGTGCTTTCGTATACTACTACTGTTCTCCCAGGAATCGAACAAAGCGTAGACAGTTGGGACATTGTTCCCATGGAGAAATGTCGGCATGCTGCAATTTGTAATCACTCTCGATACAATTTCCGTGTTTCATCAACACTCTGAAGGTCCACAGATTACAGAATGCCTCCAGATATGCTTCGGATACTTCTTTTGGACTCCCAGGAATCGATTAAAGCGTAGACAGGTTGGGACGTTTCTGCCATGGAGAAATGTTGCCATGGTTCCTGTTGTACTCAATCCCGATGCAATTTCTGTGTTTCATCAACACTCGGAAGGTCGACAGATTACAGAATGTCTCTAGATGTGCATCGGATGCTACTACTGGTCGCCCAGGAATCGATCAAAGCGGAGACAGTTTGAGAAATTACTATCATGGAGAAAAGTCGGCATGGTTCCAATTGTATTCAATCCCAATGCAATTTCTGTTTTTCTTCAACACTCTGAAGGTCCACAGATTAAAGAATGCCTAAATATGAGCTACGGATACTACTACTGGTCTCGCAGGAATCGATCAAATTGTAGACAGTTTGGGACTTTATTCCCATGGAGAAAAGTCGGCATGGTGTCTGTTGTATTCAATCCCGATGCAGTTTCTGTGTTTCATCAACACTCTGAAGGAAATCGGATTAGAGAATGAGTCCAGATGTGCTTCTCTACTACTTCTCTCCCAGGAAACGATCAAAGCGTAGACAGCTTGTGACATTACTCTCATGGAGCAAAGTGGAAATGGTGGCCGTTTTATTCAACCCCGTTGCAAATTCTTTGTTTCATCGACACTCTGATGGTCCACAGATTACACAATGGCTAAAGATGAGCTTCGGATACTAATACTCGTCTCCCAGGAATCTATCAAAGAGTACACTGTTTCGGCCATTAATCCCATGGAGAAAAGTCGGCATGGTGCCTGTTGTATTCAATCCCGATGCTATTTCTGTGTTTCATCAACACTTTGAAGGCCCACAGATTACATAATGCCTCCAGATGTGCTTCGGATACTCCTGCTGGTCTCCCAGGTATCGATCAAAGCGTAGACAGTTTGGGACATTACTCCCATACAGAAAATGCGGTATGGTTCCTGTTGTATTAAATCCTGATGCAATTTCTCTGTTTCATCAACACTCTGATGGTCCACAGATTACAGAATGCCTCCAGATGTGCTTGGGATACTACTACTGGTCACCCAGGAATCGATCAGAGCGTAGACACCTTGGGACATTACTCCCATGGAGAAAATTCGGCATGGTGTCTGCTGTATTCAATCCCGATGCAATATATGTGTTTCATTAACTCTCTGAAGGGCCACAGCTTACAGAATGAGACCCCATGTGCTTCGGATACTACTACTGGTCTCCTATTAATCGATCACAGTGTAGAAGGTTTGAGACATTATTCCCATGGAGAAAAGTAGGTATGGTGCCTGTTGTATTTAGTCCCAATTCAATTTCTGTGTTTCATCAACACTCTGAAGATCCACAGATTACAGAATGAGTCCAGATGTGCTTCGGATACTACAACTGGTCTCCCTGGAATCGATCAAAGCGTGGACAGTTTAAGACATTACTCCCATGGTGAAAAGTGGAAATGGTGCCAGTTGTATTCAATCCTGGTGCAATTTCTGTGTTTCATCATCACTCTGAAGGTCCACAGATTACGGAATGCCTAAAGATGAGCTTCCGATTCTACTACTGGTCTCGGAGGAATCGATCAAATTGTAGACAGTTTTGGACATTACTGCCTTGGAACAAAGTAGGCATTCTGCCAGTTGTATTCAATCAGGATGCAATTTCTGTGTTTCATCAACACTCTGAAGGTCCACAGATTGCAGAATGAGACCAGATATGCTTCGGTTACTTCTACTGATCTCCCATTAATCGATCAAAGCGTAGCCAGTTTGGAACATTACTCCCATGGAGAAAAGTCGGCATGGTGCCCGTTGTATTCAATCCCGATGCAATTTATGTGTTTCACCGACACTCTGAAGATCCACAGATTACAGAATGAGTCCAGATGTGCTTCGGATACTACGACTGGTCTCCCAGGAATCGATCAAATTGTAGACAGTTTTGGACATTACTCCCTTGGAGAAAAGTCGGCATTTTGCCAGTTGTATTCAATCAGGATGCAATATCTGTGTTTCATCAACACTCTGAAGGTCCACAGATTGCAGAATGAGACGAGATATGCTTCGGTTACTACTACTGATCTCCCATCAATCGATCAAAGTGTAGACAGTTTGAGACATTACTCTCATGGGGGAAAGTCGGCATGGTGCCTGTTGTATTCAATCACGATGCAATTTCTGTGTTTCATCAACACTCTGAAGGTCCACAGATTACAGAATGCCTCCAGATGTGCTTCGGGTACTACTACTGGTCTCGTAGTTATCGAACAAATCGTAGATAGTTTGAGACATTGCTTAAACGGAGAATAGTCGGCATGGTGCCTGTTGTATTCAACCCCTAAGCTGTTTCTGTGTTTCACCAACACTTTGAAGGTCCACAGATTACAGAATGCCTCCAGATGTGCTTCGGATACTACTACTGGTCTCCCAGGAATTGATCAAAGCGTAGACAGTTTGGGACATTACTCACATGGAGAAAAGTCGGCATGGTGCAATTTGTAATCAATCCCGATACAATTTCTGTGTTTCATCAACACTCTGAAGGTCCACAGATTACAGAATGGCTCCAGATGTGCTTCCGGTACTACTACTGGTCTCCCAGAAATCGGTCAAAGCGGAGACAGTGTGGGACATTACTCCCATTTAAAAAGGTAGGCATGGTGCCTGTTGTATTCAATCCCGATGCAATATCAGTGTTTCATCAACACTCTGAAGGTCAACAGACTACAGAATGCCTCCAGATATGCTTCGGATACTTCTTTTGGACTTCCAGGAATCGATAAAAGCGTAGACAGGTTGGGACATTTATGCCATGGAGAAATGTTGCCATGGTACCTGTTGTATTCAATCCCGATGCAATATCTGTGTTTCATCAACACTTGGAAGGTCCACAGATTACTTAATGCCTCGAGATGTGCTTCGGATACCAACACTGGTCTCCCAGGAACCGAACAAAGCGTTGACATTTTGGGACATTGTTCCCATGGAGAAAATTCGGCATGGTGCCTGCTGTATTCAATCCCGATGCAATTTCTGTGTTTCATCAACACTCTGAAGGTCCACAGATTACAGAATGCCTAAAGATGAGCTTCGGATACTACTACTTGTCCCCCAGGAATCGATCAAATTATAGACAGTTTGGGACATTACTCCCTTGGAGAAAAGTCGGCATTGTGCCAGTTGCATTCAATCAGAATGCAATTTCTGTGTTTCATCAACACTCTGAAGTTCCAAAAATTGCAGAATGAGACCAGATATGCTTCGGTTACTACTACTGATCTCCCATTAATTGATCAAAGCGTAGACAGTTTGGGACATTACTCCTATGGACAAAAGTCGGCATGGTGCCTGTTGTACACTATCCCGTTGCTATTCTGGTTTCATCAACACGCTAAAGGTCCACAGATTACAGAATGCCTCCAGATGTGCTTCGGATACTACTACTGCTCTCCCAGGAATCGGTCAAAGCGTAGACAGTTTGGGACATAACTCCCATGGAGAAAAGTCGGCATGGCGCCAGTTGTATTCTATTACGATGCTATTTGGGTTTCATCAACACTCTAAAGCTCCAACGATTGCAGAATGCCACAATATGTGCTTTCGTATACTACTACTGTTCTCCCAGGAATCGAACAAAGCGTAGACAGTTGGGACATTGTTCCCATGGAGAAATGTCGGCATGCTGCAATTTGTAATCACTCTCGATACAATTTCCGTGTTTCATCAACACTCTGAAGGTCCACAGATTACAGAATGCCTCCAGATATGCTTCGGATACTTCTTTTGGACTCCCAGGAATCGATTAAAGCGTAGACAGGTTGGGACGTTTCTGCCATGGAGAAATGTTGCCATGGTTCCTGTTGTACTCAATCCCGATGCAATTTCTGTGTTTCATCAACACTCGGAAGGTCGACAGATTACAGAATGTCTCTAGATGTGCATCGGATGCTACTACTGGTCGCCCAGGAATCGATCAAAGCGGAGACAGTTTGAGAAATTACTATCATGGAGAAAAGTCGGCATGGTTCCAATTGTATTCAATCCCAATGCAATTTCTGTTTTTCTTCAACACTCTGAAGGTCCACAGATTAAAGAATGCCTAAATATGAGCTACGGATACTACTACTGGTCTCGCAGGAATCGATCAAATTGTAGACAGTTTGGGACTTTATTCCCATGGAGAAAAGTCGGCATGGTGTCTGTTGTATTCAATCCCGATGCAGTTTCTGTGTTTCATCAACACTCTGAAGGAAATCGGATTAGAGAATGAGTCCAGATGTGCTTCTCTACTACTTCTCTCCCAGGAAACGATCAAAGCGTAGACAGCTTGTGACATTACTCTCATGGAGCAAAGTGGAAATGGTGGCCGTTTTATTCAACCCCGTTGCAAATTCTTTGTTTCATCGACACTCTGATGGTCCACAGATTACACAATGGCTAAAGATGAGCTTCGGATACTAATACTCGTCTCCCAGGAATCTATCAAAGAGTACACTGTTTCGGCCATTAATCCCATGGAGAAAAGTCGGCATGGTGCCTGTTGTATTCAATCCCGATGCTATTTCTGTGTTTCATCAACACTTTGAAGGCCCACAGATTACATAATGCCTCCAGATGTGCTTCGGATACTCCTGCTGGTCTCCCAGGTATCGATCAAAGCGTAGACAGTTTGGGACATTACTCCCATACAGAAAATGCGGTATGGTTCCTGTTGTATTAAATCCTGATGCAATTTCTCTGTTTCATCAACACTCTGATGGTCCACAGATTACAGAATGCCTCCAGATGTGCTTGGGATACTACTACTGGTCACCCAGGAATCGATCAGAGCGTAGACACCTTGGGACATTACTCCCATGGAGAAAATTCGGCATGGTGTCTGCTGTATTCAATCCCGATGCAATATATGTGTTTCATTAACTCTCTGAAGGGCCACAGCTTACAGAATGAGACCCCATGTGCTTCGGATACTACTACTGGTCTCCTATTAATCGATCACAGTGTAGAAGGTTTGAGACATTATTCCCATGGAGAAAAGTAGGTATGGTGCCTGTTGTATTTAGTTCCAATTCAATTTCTGTGTTTCATCAACACTCTGAACATCCACAGATTACAGAATGAGTCCAGATGTGCTTCGGATACTACAACTGGTCTCCCTGGAATCGATCAAAGCGTGGACAGTTTAAGACATTACTCCCATGGTGAAAAGTGGAAATGGTGCCAGTTGTATTCAATCCTGGTGCAATTTCTGTGTTTCATCATCACTCTGAAGGTCCACAGATTACGGAATGCCTAAAGATGAGCTTCCGATTCTACTACTGGTCTCGGAGGAATCGATCAAATTGTAGACAGTTTTGGACATTACTGCCTTGGAACAAAGTAGGCATTCTGCCAGTTGTATTCAATCAGGATGCAATTTCTGTGTTTCATCAACACTCTGAAGGTCCACAGATTGCAGAATGAGACCAGATATGCTTCGGTTACTTCTACTGATCTCCCATTAATCGATCAAAGCGTAGCCAGTTTGGAACATTACTCCCATGGAGAAAAGTCGGCATGGTGCAAGTTGTATTCAATCCCGATGCAATTTATGTGTTTCATCAACACTATGAAGATCCACAGATTACAGAATGAGTCCAGATGTGCTTCGAATACTACAACTGGTCTCCCTGGAATCGATGAAAGCGTGGACATTTTGAGACATTACTCCCATGGAGAAAAGTGGAAATGGTACCAGTTGTATTCAATCCCAATGCAAATTCTATGTTTCATCAACACTCTGAAGATCCACAGATTACAGAAAGCCTCCAGATGTGCTTAGGATACTACTACTGGTCTCGTAGTTATCGAACAAAACGTAGACAGTTTGCGACATTGCTCCAATGGAGAATAGTCGGCATGGTGCCAGTTGTATTCAACCTCCAAATTATTTCTGTGTTTCACCAACACTTTGAAGGTCCACAGATTACAGATTGCCTCCAGATGTGCTTTGGATACTACTACTGGTCTCCCAGGAATCGTTCAAAGCGTAGACAGTTTGGGACATTACTCAGATGGAGAAAACTCGGCATGGCGCCTGTTGTATTTTATTACGATGCTATTTGGGATTCATCAACACTCTAAAGCTCCAACGATTACAGAATGCCACCAGATGTGCTTCGGATACTACTACTGTTCTCCCAGGAATCGATCAAAGAGTAGACAGTTGAGACATTGCTCCCATGGAGAAAAGTCGGCATGGTGCCATTTGTATTCAATCCCGATGCAATATCAGTGTTTCATCAACTCTCTGAAGGTGCACAGATTACAGAATGCCTCCAGATATGTTTCGGATACTACTGTTGTACTTCCAGGAATCGATAAAAGCGTTGACAGTTTGGGACATTACTGCCATGGAAAAAATATTGCCATGGTACCTGTTGTATTCGATCCCGATGCAATTTCTGCGATTCATCAACTCACTGAAGGTCCACAGGTTACATAATGAGACCCCATGTGCTTCGAATACTACTACTGGTCTCCCATTATTCGATCAAAGTGTAGACAGTTTGGGACATTTCTCAAATGGAGAAAAGTCGGTATGGTGCCTGTTGTATTTAGTCCCGATGCAATTTCTGTGTTTCATCAACACTCTGAAGATCCACAATTGCAGAATGAGTCCAGATGTGCTTCAGATAATACAACTGGTCTCCCTGGAATCGATCAAAGCGTGGACAGTTTGAGACATTATTCAAATGGAGAAAAGTGGAAATGGTGAGAGTTGTATTCAATCCCGATGCAATTTCTGTGTTTCATCATCACTCTGAAAGTCCACAGATTACAGAATGCCTAAAGATGAGCTTCGGATACTACTACTGATCTCCGATTAATCCATCAAGGCGTAGACAGATTAGGGACGTTACTCAAATGGAGAAAAGTCGGCATGGTGCCTGTTGTATTTAATCCTGATGCAATTTCTGCGTTTCATCAACACTCTGAAGGAAATCGGAATACAGAATGAGTCCAGTTGTGCTTCACTACTATTCTCTCCCTGGAATGGATCAAAGCGTATACAGTTTGTGACATTACTCCCATGGGCTAAAGTGGAAATGGTGGCTGTTTTATTCAATCCCGATGCAATTTCTTTGTTTCATCGACACTCTGATGGTCCACAGATTACACAATGCATAATGATGAGCTTCGGATACTAATACTGGTCTCCCAATAATCGATCAATGCGTAGACGGTTTGGGACATTACTCCAATGAAGTGAAGTCGGCATGGTGTCTGTTGTATTCAATCAAGATGCAATTTCTGTGTTTCAGCTACAATCTGAAGGTCCGCAGATTACAGAATGCCTCCAAATGTGCTTAGGATACAACTACTTGTCTTCCAGGAATCGATAAATGCATAGACAGTTTGAGACATTACTCCCATTTATAAAACTTGGAATGGTGCATGTCGTATTCAATTCTGATGCCATTTCTGTGTTTCACCCACACTGTGAAGGTCCAAAGGTTACAAAATGCCTCCAGATGTGCTTCGGATACTGCTACTGGTCTTCAAGGAATCGATTTAAACGTAGATAGTTCGACACATTACTCCTATGGAGAAAAGTCGGCATGGTGCCTGTAGTATTCAATCCCGATGCCATTTCTGTTATTCTTCAACACTCTGAAGGTCCACAGAATACAGAATGAGACCAGATGTGCTTCGGATTCTACTGCTGGTCTCCCATTAATCGATCAAAGGGTAGACAGTTTGGGACATTACTCCCATGCAGATAAGTCGTGATAAGTGAGTATTGTATTCATTCCCGATGCACTTTCTGTGTTTCATCAACACTCTGAAGGTCCACAGATTACTTAATGCCTCGGGATGTGCTTCCGATACCACTACTGGTCTCCCAGGAATCGAACAAATCGTTGACAGTCTGAGACCTTACTCCCATGGGGAAAAGTGGGCATTATGCCTGTTGTATTCAATCCCGATGCAATTTAAGTGTTTCATCAGCACTCTGAAGGTCCACAGATTACTTAATGCCTCGAGATGTGCTTCCGATACCACTACTGGTCTCCCAGGAATCGAACAAAGCGTAGACACTTTGGGACATTGCCCCCATTGAGAAAATTTGGCATGGTGCCTGCTGTATTCAATCCGGATGCAATTTCTGTTTTTCATAAACTCTCTGAAGGTCCACAGGTTACAGAATGTGACCCCTTGTGCTTCGGATACTATTACTGGTCTCCCAATAATCGATCAAATTGTAGACAGTTTGGGACATTACTCCCATGGAGAAAAGTCGGTATGGTGCCTGTTGTATTTAGTCCCGATGCAATTTCTGTATTTGATCAACACTCTGAAGATCCACAGATTACAGAATGAGTCCAGATGTGCTTCGGGTACTACAACTGGTCTCCCTGGAATCGATCAAAGCGTGGACAGTTTGAGACATTACTCGAATGGAGAAGAGTGGAAATGGTGCCAGGTGAATTCAATCACGATGCAATTTGTGTGTTTCATCATCACTCTGAACGCACAGATTACAGAATGCCTAAAGATGAAATTCGGATTCTACTACTGGTCTCCCAGGAATCGATCAAATTGTAGACAGTTTTGGACATTACTCCCTTGGAGAAAAGTCGGCATTTTGCCGGTTGTTTTCAATCAGGATGCAATTTCTGTATTTCATCAACACTCTGAAGATCCACAGATAACAGAATGCCTCCAGATGTGCTTCGGATACTACTACTGGTCTCGTAGAAATCGAGCAAAGCGTAGATAGTTTGGGACATTACTCCCATGGAGAAAGGTGGGCATGGTGCCTGTTGTATTCAATCCCGATGCAATTTCTGTGTGTCATCAACACTCTGAAGTTCCACAGATTCTAGAATGCCTCCAGATGTGCTTCGGATACTGCTACTGGTCTCGTAGTAATCGAACAAAGCGTAGATAGTTTGGGACATTACTCCCATGGAGAAAGGTGGGCATGGTGCCTGTTGTATTCAATCCCGATGCGATTTCTGTGCGTCATCAACACTCTGAAGTTCCACAGATTCTAGAATGCCTCCAGATGTGCTTCGGATACTACCACTGGTCTCCCAGGAATCGGTCAAAGCGTAGACAGTTTGAGACATTATTCCCATGGAGAAAAGTCGGCATGGTGCCTGTTGTATTCCACCATGATGCAAATTCTATGTTTCATCAACACTCTGAAGATCCACAGATTACAGAATGCCTCCAGATGTGCTTCGGATACTACTGCTGGGCTTGTAGTTATCGAACAAAACGTAGACAGTTGGAGACATTGCTCCAATGGAGAATAGTCGGCATAGTGCCTGTTGTATTCAACCGCGAAATTATTTCTGTGTTTCACCAACACTTTGAAGGTCCACAGATTACAGAGTGCCTCCAGATGTGCTTCGGATACTACTACTGGTCTCCCAGGAATTAATTAAAGCGTAGACAGTTTGGGACATTACTCCCATAGAGAAAAGTCGGCATGGCGCCTGTTGTGTTCTATTACGATGCTATTTGGGTTTCATCAACACTCTAAAGCTCCAACGAATACAGAATGCCACCAGATGTGCTTCGGATACTACGACTGTTCTCCCAGGAATCGATCAAAGAGTAGAGAGTTTGTGACATTACTCCCGTGAAGTAAAGTCGGCATGGTGTCTGTTGTATTCAATCAAGATGTTATTTCTGTGTTTCATCTACATTATGAAGGTCCACAGATTGCAGAATGCCTCCAAATGTGCTTTGGATACAACTACTTGTCATCCAGGAATCGATAAATGCATAGACAGTTTGAGACATTACTGCCATTTAGAAAAGTCGGCATGGTGCCTGTTGTATTCAAGTCTGATGCAATTTCTGTGTTTCACCCATACTGTGAAGGTCCACAGGTTACAATATGCCTCCAGATGTGCTTCGGATACTGCTACTAGTCTTCAAGGAATCGATTAAATCGTAAATAGTTCGACACATTTCTCCTATGGAGAAAAGTCGGCACGGTGCCTGTAGTATTCAATCCTGATGCCATTTCGGTTTTTCTTCAACACTCTGAAGGTCCACAGATTACAGAATGCGTCCATATGTGCTTCTGATACTACTTTTGGTCTCCCAGGAATCGATCAAAGCGTAGACAGTTTGAGACATTACTCCCATGGTTTAAAGTCGGCATGGTGCCTGTTGTATTCAATTCTGATGCAATTTCTGTGTTTCACCCACACTGTGAAGGTCCACATTTTACAAAATGCGTCCAGCTGTGCTTCGGATACAGCTACTGGTCTTCAAGGAATCGATTAAAGCGTAAATAGTTCGACACATTTCTCCTATGGAGAAAAGTCGGCACGGTGCCTGTAGTATTCAATCCTGATGCCATTTCTGTTTTTCTTCAACACTCTGAAGGTCCACAGATTACAGAATGCGTCCAGTTGTACTTCGGATACTACTTTTGGTCTCCCAGGAATCGATCAAAGCGTTGACAGTTTGAGACATTACTCCCATGGAGAAAAGTCGGTATGTTGCCTGTTGTATTCAATCCCGAAGCAAATTCTATGTTTCATCAACACTCAGAAGATCCACAGATTACAGAATGATTCCAGATGTGCTTCGTATACTACTACTGGTCTCGTAGTTATCGATCAAAACGTAGACTGTTTGAGACATTGCTCCAATGGAGAAAAATCGGCATGGTGCCATTTGTATTCAATCCCGATGCAATTTCTGTGTTTCATCAACACTCTGAAGCTCCACAGATTACTTAATGCCTCGAGAAGTGCTTCAGATACTACTACTGGTCTCGTAATTATAAAACAAAACGTAGACAGTTTGAGACATTGCTCCAATGCAGAATAGTCGGCGTGGTGCCTGTTGTACTCAACCGCAAAGCTATTTCTGTGTTTCACCAACACTTTGAAGGTCCAGAAACTACAGATTGACTCCAGATGTGCTTCGGATACTACTACTGGTCTCCCAGGAATCGATCAAAGCGTAGACAGTTTGTGACATTACTCTTATGGAAAAAAAGTCGGCAAGGCGGCTGTTGCATTCTATCCCGATGCTATTTGGGTTTAATCAACACTCTAAACCTCAAACGATTACAGAATGCCTCCAGATGTGCTTCGGATACTACCACTGTTCTCCCAGGAATCGAACAAATCGTAGACAGTTGGGACATTGCTCCCATGGAGAAAAGTCGCCATGTTGCCTTTTGTATTCAATCCCGATACAATTTCTGTGATTTATCAAAACTCTGAAGGTCCACAGATTACAGAATGCCTCCAGACGTGCTTCCGGTACTACTACTGGTTTCCCAGGAAGCGATCAAAGCGTAGACAGTTTGAGAAATTACTCCCATGGAGAAAAGTCGGCATGGTTCCAGTTGTATTCAATCCCGATGCAATTTCTGTGTTTCATCAACACTCTGAAGGTCCGCAGATTACAGAATGCCTCCAGATGTGCTTTGGATACTACTACAGGTCTAACAGGAATCGATTAAAGCGTAGACTGTTTGGGACATTACTCCCATGGAGAAAAGTCGGCATGGTTCTGTTGTATTCCATCCCGCTACAATTTCTGTGTTTCATGAAAACTCTGAAGGCCCACAATTTGCAGAATGAGACCAGAAGTGCTTCGGTTAATACTACTGATCTCCCATTAATTGTCAAAGCGTCGACAGTTTGGGACATTACTCCCATGGAGAAAAGTCCTCATGGTGCCTGTTGTATTCACTCCCGGTGCTATTTCTGTGTTTCATCGACACTCTGATGTTCAACAGATTACAGAATGAGTCAAGATAAGCTTCGGATACTACTACTGGTCTCCCAGGAATCGATCAATGCGTAGACAGTTTGGGACATTACTCCCATGGAGAAAAATCTGCATGGTACGTGTTATATTCAATCCCGATGCAATCTATTTGTTTCATGAACACTCTGAAGGTACACAGATTACATAATGCCTCCAGATGTGCTTCTGATTCTCCTGCTGGTCTCCCAGGCAACGATCAAAGCGTAGACAGTTTGGGACATTACTCCCATAGAGAAAATTCTTCATGGTTCCTGTTGTATTCAATCCCGATGCAATATCTGTGTTTCATCAACACTCTGAAGGTCCACAGATTACAGAATGCCTCCAAATGTGCTTCCGGTACTACTACTGGTCTCCCAGGAATCGATCAAATCGTAGACACCGTGGGACATTACTCCCAACTAGAAATGTCTCCATGGTGCCTTTTGTACTCAATCCCGATGCAATATCAGTGTTTCATCCTCACTCTGAAGGTCCACACATTACAGAATGTCTCCAGATATGCTTCGAATACTACTGTTGGACTTCCAGGAATCGATAAAAGCGTAGACAGTTTGACACATTACTCCCAAGGAGAAAAGTCGGTATGGTACCTGTTGTATTCAATCACGATGCAATTTCTGTGTTTCATCAACACTCTGAAGGTCCACAAATTACTTAATGCCTCGAGATGTGCTTCAGATACTACTACTGGTCTGGTAATTATCGAACAAAACGTAGACTGTTTGAGACATTGCTCCAATGGAGAATAGTCGGCATGGTGCCTGTTGTACTCAACCCCAAAGCCCTTTCTGTGTTTCACCAACACTTTGAAGGTCCACAAACTACAGAATGCCTCCAGATGTGTTTCGGATACTACTACGGGTCTCCCAGGAATCGATCAAAGCGTAGACAGTTTGTGACATTACTCTTATGGAGAAAAGTCGGCAAGGCGCCTGTTGTATTCTATCCGATGCTATTTGGGCTTCATCAACACTCTAAAGCTCCAACGATCACAGAATGCCTCCAGATGTGCTTCGAATACTACTACTGTTCTCCCAGGAATCGATCAAAGCGTAGACAGGTGGGACATTGCTCCCATGGTGAAAAGTCGCCATGGTGACTTTTGTATTCAATCCCGATACAATTTCTGTGTTTCATCAACACTCTGAAGGTCCACAGATTACAGAATGCGCCAGATGTGCTTCAGATACTACTACTGGTCACCCAGGAATCGATCAAAGCGTAGACGCTTTGGGAGGTTACTCCCATGGAGAAAAGTCGGCATAGTGCCTGTGTATTCAATCCCGATGCAATTTCTGTGTTTCACCAACACTCTCAAGGTCCACAGATTACAGAATGCCTCCAGATGTGCTTCGGATACTACTACTGGTCTTCCAGGAATAGATCAAAGCGTTGACAGTCTGAGACCTTACTCCCATGGGGAGAAGTGGGCATTATGCCTGTTGTATTCAATCCCGATGCAATTTCAGTGTTTCATCAGCACTCTGAAGGTCCACAGATTACTTAATGCCTCGAGATGTGATTCGGATACAACTACTGGTCTCCCAGGAATCGAACAAAGCGTAGACTCTTTGGGACATTGCTCCCATTGAGAAAATTCGGCATGGTGCCTGCTGTATTCAATCCCGATGCAATTTTTATTTTTCATCAACACTCTGAAGGTCCACAGGTTACAGAATGAGACCCCATGTGCTTCGGATACTACTACTGGTCTCCCATTAATCGATGAAAGTGTAGACAGTTTGGGACATTACTCACATGGAGAAAAGTTGGTATGGTGCCGTTTTGTATTTAGTCCCGATGCAATTTCTGTGTTTCATCAACACTCTGAAGATCCACAGATTACAGAATGAGTCCAGATGTGCTTCGAATACTACAACTGGTCTCCCTTTAATCGATCAAAGCGTAGACAGTTTGAGACATTACTCCCATGGAGAAAAGTGGAAATTGTACCAGTTGTATTCAATCCCAATGCAAATTCTATGTTTCATCAACACTCTGAAGATCCACAGATTACAGAAAGCCTCCAGATGGGCTTAGAGTACTACTACTGGTCTCGTAGTTATCGAACAAAACGTAGACAGTTTGCGACATTGCTCCAATGGAGAATAGTCGGCATGGTGCTAGTTGTATTCAACCTCCAAATTATTTCTGTGTTTCACCAACACTTTGAAGGTCCACAGATTACAGATTGCCTCCAGATGTGCCTTGGATACTACTACTGGTCTCCCAGGAATCGTTCAAAGCGTAGACAGTTTGGGACATTACTCAGATGGAGAAAACTCGGCATG
Source organism: Schistocerca gregaria (assembly GCF_023897955.1). NCBI lineage: Eukaryota > Metazoa > Arthropoda > Insecta > Orthoptera > Acrididae > Schistocerca > Schistocerca gregaria. Next base: position 314,545 of record NW_026061745.1, read on the forward strand.
GCGCCTGTTGTATTCTATTACGATGCTATTTGGGATTCATCAACACTCTAAAGCTCCAAAGATTACAGAATGCCACCAGATGTGCTTCGGATACTACTACTGTTCTCTCAGGAATCGATCAAAGAGTAGACAGTTGAGACATTGCTCCCATGGAGGAAAGTCGGCATGGTGCCATTTGTATTCAATCCCGATGTAATATCAGTGTTTCATCAACTCTCTGAAGGTCCACAGATTACAGAATGCTTCCAGATATGTTTCGGATAACACTGTTGTACTTCCAGGAAACGATAAAAGCGTTGACAGTTTGGGACATTACTGCCATGGAAAAAATATTGCCATGGTGCCTGTTGTATTCGATCCCGATGCAATTTCTGTGTTTCATCAACTCACTGAAGGTCCACAGGTTACATAATGAGACCCCATGTGCTTCGAATACTACTACTGGTCTCCCATTATTCGATCAAAGTGTAGACAGATTGGGTCATTTCTCAAAATGAGAAAAGTCGGTATGGTGCCTGTTGTATTTAGTCCCGATGCAATTTCTGTGTTTCATCTTCACTCTGAAGGTCCACAGATTGCAGAATGAGACCAGATATGCTTCGGTTACTACTACTGATCTCTGATTAATCCATCAAAGCGTAGACAGATTAGGGACGTTACTCCCATGGAGAAAAGTCGGCATGGTGCCTGTTGTATTTAATCCTGATGCAATTTCTGCGTTTCATCAACACTCTGAAGGAAATCGGAATACAGAATGAGTCCAGCTGTGCTTCACTACTATTCTCTCCCTGGAATGGATCAAAGCGTAGACAGTTTGTGACATTACTCCCATGGGCTAAAGTGGAAATTGTGGCTGTTTTATTCAATCCCGATGAAATTGCTTTGTTTCATCGACACTCTGATGGTCCACAGATTACACAATGCATAAAGATGAGCTTCGGATATTAATACTGGTCTCCCAATAATCGATCAATGCGTAGAAGGTTTGGGACATTACTCCAATGAAGTAAAGTCGGCATGGTGTCTGTTGTATTCAATCAAGATGCAATTTCTGTGTTTCAGCTACAATCTGAAGGTCCGCAGATTACAGAATGCCTCCAAATGTGCTTAGGATACAACTACTTGTCTTCCAGGAATCGATAAATGCATAGACAGTTTGAGACATTACTCCCATTTATAAAAGTTGGCATGGTGCATGTCGTATTCAATTCTGATGCCATTTCTGTGTTTCACCCACACTGTGAAGGTCCAAAGGTTACAAAATGCCTCCAGATGTGCTTCGGATACTGCTACTGGTCTTCAAGGAATCGATTAAAACGTAGATAGTTCGACACATTACTCCTATGGAGAAAAGTCGGCATGGTGCCTGTAGTATTCAATCCCGATGCCATTTCTGTTTTTCTTCAACACTCTGAAGGTCCACAGAATACAGAATGAGACCAGATGTGCTTCGGATTCTACTACTGGTCTCCCATTAATCGATCAAAGGGTAGACAGTTTGGGACATTACTCCCATGCAGATAAGTCGGCATGGTGAGTATTGTATTCATTCCCGATGCAATTTTTGTGTTTCATCAACACTCTGAAGGTCCACAGATTACTTAATGCCTCGAGATGTGCTTCCGATACCACTACTGGTCTCCCAGGAATCGAACAAAGCGTTGACAGTCTGAGACCTTACTCCCATGGGGAAAAGTGGGCATTATGCCTGTTGTATTCAATCCCGATGCAATTTAAGTGTTTCATCAGCACTCTGAAGGTCCACAGATTACTTAATGCCTCGAGATGTGCTTCCGATTTCACTACTGGTCTCCCAGGAATCGAACAAAGCGTAGACACTTTGGGACATTGCCCCCATTGAGAAAATTTGGCATGGTGCCTGCTGTATTCAATCCGGATGCAATTTCTGTTTTTCATAAACTCTCTGAAGGTCCACAGGTTACAGAATGTGACCCCTTGTGCTTCGGATACTATTACTGGTCTCCCATTAATCGATGAAAGTGTAGACAGTTTGGGACATTACTCCCATGGAGAAAAGTCGGTATGTTGCCTGTTATATTTAGTCCCGATGCAATTTCTGTATTTCATCAACACTCTGAAGATCCACAGATTACAGAATGAGTCCAGATGTGCTTCGGGTACTACAACTGGTCTCCCTGGAATCGATCAAAGCGTGGACAGTTTGAGACATTACTCGAATGGAGAAGAGTGGAAATGGTGCCAGGTGAATACAATCACGATGCAATTTATGTGTTTCATCATCACTCCGAACGCACAGATTACAGAATTCCTAAAGATGAACTTCGGATTCTACTACTGGTCTCCCAGGAATCGATCAAATTGTAGACAGTTTTGGACATTACTCCCTTGGAGAAAAGTCGGCATTTTGCCAGTTGTATTCAATCAGGATGCAATTTCTGTATTTCATCAACACTCTGAAGATCCACAGATTACAGAATGCCTCCAGATGTGCTTCGGATACTACTACTGGTCTCGTAGTAATCGAACAAAGCGTAGATAGTTTGGGACATTACTCCCATGGAGAAAGGTGGGCATGGTGCCTGTTGTATTCAATCCCGATGCAATTTCTGTGTGTCATCAACACTCTGAAGTTCCACAGATTCTAGAATGCCTCCAAATGTGCTTCAGATGCTACTACTGGTCTCGTAGTAATCGAACAAAGCGTAGATAGTTTGGGACATTACTCCCATGGAGAAAGGTGGGCATGGTGCCTGTTGTATTCAATCCCGATGCGATTTCTGTGTGTCATCAACACTCTGAAGTTCCACAGATTCTAGAATGCCTCCAGATGTGCTTCGGATACTACCACTGGTCTCCCAGGAATCGGTCAAAGCGTAGACAGTTTGAGACATTATTCCCATGGAGAAAAGTCGGCATGGTGCCTGTTGTATTCCACCATGATGCAAATTCTATGTTTCATCAACACTCTGAAGATCCACAGATTACAGAATACCTCCAGATGTGCTTCGGATACTACTACTGGTCTCGTAGTTATCGAACAAAACGTAGACAGTTGGAAACATTGCTCCAATGGAGAATAGTCGGCATAGTGCCTGTTGTATTCAACCGCGAAATTATTTCTGTGTTTCACCAACACTTTGAAGGTCCACAGATTACAGAGTGCCTCCAGATGTGCTTCGGATACTACTACTGGTCTCCCAGGAATTAATCAAATCGTAGACAGTTTGGGACATTACTCCCATAGAGAAAAGTCGGCATGGCGCCTGTTGTATTCTATTACGATGCTATTTGGGTTTCATCAACACTCTTAAGCTCCAACGATTACAGAATGCCACCAGATGTGCTTCGGATACTACTACTGTTCTCCCAGGAATCGATCAAAAAAGTAGACAGTTGGGACATTGCTCCCATGTAGAAAAGTCGGCATGGTGCCATTTGTATTCAATCCCGATGCAATATCAGTGTTTCATCAACACTCGGAAAGTCCACAGATTACAGAATGCCTCCAGATATGCTTCGGATACTACTGTTGGACTTCCAGGAAACGATAAAATCGTAGACAGTTTGGGACTTTACTCCCATAGAGAAAAGTCGGCATGGCGCCTGTTGTATTCTATTACGATGCTATTTGGGTTTCATCAACACTCTAAAGCTCCAACGAATACAGAATGCCACCAGATGTGCTTCGGATACTACGACTGTTCTCCCAGGAATCGATCAAAGAGTAAACAGTTTGTGACATTACTCCCATGAAGTAAAGTCGGCATGGTGTCTGTAGTATTCAATCAAGATGCTATTTCTGTGTTTCATCTACATTATGAAGTTCCACAGATTGCAGAATGCCTCCAAATATGCTTTGGATACAACTACTTGTCTTCCAGGAATCGATAAATGCATAGACAGTTTGAGACATTACTCCCATTTAGATAAGTCGGCATGGTGCCTGTTGTATTCAATTCTGATGCAATTTCTGTGTTTCACCCATACTGTGAAGGTCCACAGGTTACAAAATGCCTCCAGATGTGCTTCGGATACTGCTACTAGTCTTCAACGAATCGATTAAATCGTAAATAGTTCGACACATTTCTCCTATGGAGAAAAGTCGGCACGGTGCCTGTGGTATTCAATCCTGATGCCATTTCTGTTTTTCTTCAACACTCTGAAGGTCCACAGATTACAGAATGCGTCCAGATGTGCTTCGGATATACTTTTGGTCTCCCAGGAATCGATCAAAGCGTAGACAGTTTGAGACATTACTCCAATGGAGAAAAGTCGGCATGTTGCCTGTTGTATTCAATCCCGAAGCAAATTCTATGTTTCATCAACACTCTGAAGATCCACAGATTACAGAATGATTCCAGATGTGCTTCGTATACTACTACTGGTCTCGTAGTTATCGATCAAAACGTAGACTGTTTGAGACATTGCTCCAATGGAGAAATATCGGCATGGTGCCATTTGTATTCAATCCCGATGCAATTTCTGTGTTTCATCAACACTCTGAAGCTCCACAGATTACTTAATGCCTCGAGAAGTGCTTCAGATACTACTACTGGTCTCGTAATAATAAAACAAAACGTAGACAGTTTGAGACATTGCTCCAATAGAGAATAGTCGGCATGGTGCCGGTTGTACTCAACACCAAAGCTATTTCTGTGTTTCACCAACACTTTGAAGGTCCAGAAACTACAGAATGCCTCCAGATGTGCTTCGGATACTACTACTGGTCTCCCAGGAATCGATCAAAGCGTAGACAGTTTGTGACATTACTCTTATGGAGAAAAGGCGGCAAGGCGGCTGTTGTATTCTATCCCGATGCTATTTGGGTTTCATCAACACTCTAAATCTCCAACGATTACAGAATGCCTCCAGATGTGCTTCGGATACTACCACTGTTCTCCCAGGATTCGATCAAATCGTAGAGAGTTGGGACATTGCTCCCATGGAGAATAGTCGACATGTTGCCTTTTGTATTCAATCCCGATACAATTTCTGTGTATTATCAAAACTCTGAAGGTCCACAGATTACAGAATGCCTCCAGATGTGCTTCCGGTACTACTACTGGTTTCCCAGGAAGCGATCAAAGCGTAGACAGTTTGAGAAATTACTCCCATGGAGAAAATTCGGCATGGTTCCAGTTGTATTCAATCCCGATGCAATTTCTGTGTTTCATCAACACTCTGAAGGTCCGCAAATTACAGAATGCCTCCAGATGTGCTTCGGATACTACTACAGGTCTAACAGGAATCGATTAAAGCGTAGACTGTTTGGGACATTACTCCCATGGAGAAAAGTCGGCATGGTTCTGTTGTATTCCATCCCGCTACAATTTCTGTGTTTCATGAAAACTCTGAAGGCCCATAATTTGCAGAATGAGACCAGATGTGCTTCGGTTAATACTACTGATCTCCCATTAATTGTGAAAGCGTCGACAGTTTGGGACATTACTCCCATGGAGAAAAGTCCTCATGGTGCCTGTTGTATTCACTCCCGGTGCTATTTCTGTGTTTCATCGACACTCTGATGTTCAACAGATTACAGAATGAGTCAAGATAAGCTTCGGATACTACTACTGGTCTCCCAGGAATAGATCAATGCGTAGACAGTTTGGGACATTACTCTTATGGAGAAAAATCTGCATGGTACGTGTTATATTCAATCCCGATGCAATATCTGTGTTTCATCAACACTCGGAAGGTCCACAAATTACTTAATGCCTCGAGATGTGCTTCAGATACTACTACTGGTCTCGTAATTATCGAACAAAACGTAGACAGTTTGAGACATTGCTCCAATGGAGAATAGTCGGCATGGTGCCTGTTGTACTCAACCCCAAAGCCCTTTCTGTGTTTCACCAACACTTTGAAGGTCCACAAACTACAGAATGCCTCCAGATGTGTTTCGGATACTACTACTGGTCTCCCAGGAATCGATCAAAGCGTAGACAGTTTGTGACATTACTCTTATGTAGAAAAGTCGGCAAGGCGCCTGTTGTATTCTATCCGATGCTATTTGGGTTTCATCAACACACTAAAGCTCCAACGATCACAGAATGCCTCCAGATGTGCTTCGAATACTACTACTGTTCTCCCAGGAATCGATCAAAGCGTAGACAGTTGGGACATTGCTCCCATGGAGAAAAGTCGCCATGGTGCCTTTTGTATTCAATCCCGATACAATTTCTATGTTTCATCAACACTCTGAAGATCCACAGATTACAGAATGATTCCAGATGTGCTTCGTATACTACTACTGGTCTCGTAGTTATCGATCAAAACGTAGACTGTTTGAGACATTGCTCCAATGGAGAAATATCGGCATGGTGCCATTTGTATTCAATCCCGATGCAATTTCTGTGTTTCATCAACACTCTGAAGCTCCACAGATTACTTAATGCCTCGAGAAGTGCTTCAGATACTACTACTGGTCTCGTAATAATAAAACAAAACGTAGACAGTTTGAGACATTGCTCCAATAGAGAATAGTCGGCATGGTGCCTGTTGTACTCAACACCAAAGCTATTTCTGTGTTTCGCCAACACTTTGAAGGTCCAGAAACTACAGAATGCCTCCAGATGTGCTTCGGATACTACTACTGGTCTCCCAGGAATCGATCAAAGCGTAGACAGTTTGTGACATTACTCTTATGGAGAAAAGGCGGCAAGGCGGCTGTTGTATTCTATCCCGATGCTATTTGGGTTTCATCAACACTCTAAATCTCCAACGATTACAGAATGCCTCCAGATGTGCTTCGGATACTACCACTGTTCTCCCAGGATTCGATCAAATCGTAGAGAGTTGGGACATTGCTCCCATGGAGAAAAGTCGCCATGTTGCCTTTTGTATTCAATCCCGATACAATTTCTGTGTATTATCAAAACTCTGAAGGTCCACAGATTACAGAATGCCTCCAGATGTGCTTCCGGTACTACTACTGGTTTCCCAGGAAGCGATCAAAGCGTAGACAGTTTGAGAAATTACTCCCATGGAGAAAATTCGGCATGGTTCCAGTTGTATTCAATCCCGATGCAATTTCTGTGTTTCATCAACACTCTGAAGGTCCGCAAATTACAGAATGCCTCCAGATGTGCTTCGGATACTACTACAGGTCTAACAGGAATCGATTAAAGCGTAGACTGTTTGGGACATTACTCCCATGGAGAAAAGTCGGCATGGTTCTGTTGTATTCCATCCCGCTACAATTTCTGTGTTTCATGAAAACTCTGAAGGCCCATAATTTGCAGAATGAGACCAGATGTGCTTCGGTTAATACTACTGATCTCCCATTAATTGTGAAAGCGTCGACAGTTTGGGACATTACTCCCATGGAGAAAAGTCCTCATGGTGCCTGTTGTATTCACTCCCGGTGCTATTTCTGTGTTTCATCGACACTCTGATGTTCAACAGATTACAGAATGAGTCAAGATAAGCTTCGGATACTACTACTGGTCTCCCAGGAATAGATCAATGCGTAGACAGTTTGGGACATTACTCTTATGGAGAAAAATCTGCATGGTACGTGTTATATTCAATCCCGATGCAATATCTGTGTTTCATCAACACTCGGAAGGTCCACAAATTACTTAATGCCTCGAGATGTGCTTCAGATACTACTACTGGTCTCGTAATTATCGAACAAAACGTAGACAGTTTGAGACATTGCTCCAATGGAGAATAGTCGGCATGGTGCCTGTTGTACTCAACCCCAAAGCCCTTTCTGTGTTTCACCAACACTTTGAAGGTCCACAAACTACAGAATGCCTCCAGATGTGTTTCGGATACTACTACTGGTCTCCCAGGAATCGATCAAAGCGTAGACAGTTTGTGACATTACTCTTATGTAGAAAAGTCGGCAAGGCGCCTGTTGTATTCTATCCGATGCTATTTGGGTTTCATCAACACACTAAAGCTCCAACGATCACAGAATGCCTCCAGATGTGCTTCGAATACTACTACTGTTCTCCCAGGAATCGATCAAAGCGTAGACAGTTGGGACATTGCTCCCATGGAGAAAAGTCGCCATGGTGCCTTTTGTATTCAATCCCGATACAATTTCTGTGTTTCATCAACACTCTGAAGGTCCACAGATTACAGAATGCCACCAGATGTGCTTCGGATACTACTACTAGTCTCCCAGGAATCGATCAAAGCGTAGACAGTTTGGGACATTACTCCCAAGGAGAAATGTCGCCATGGTGCTTTTTGTATTCAATCCCGATGCAATTTCTGTGTTTCCTCAACACTCTGAAGGTCCACAGATTACTGAATGCCTCTAGATGTGCTTCGGATATTACTACTGATCTAACAGGAATCGATTAAAGCGTAGACTGTTTGGGACATTACTCCCATGGAGAAAAGTCGGCATGGTGCCTGTTGTATTCAATCACGATGCAATTTCTGTGTTTCATCAACACTCTGAAGGTCCACAGATTACAGAATGCCAGCAGATGTGCTTCGGATACTACTACTAGTCTCCCAGGAATCGATCAAAGCGTAGACAGTTTGGGACATTACTCCCATGGGGAAAAGTCGGCAAGGCGCCTGTTGTATTCTATCCCGATGCTATTTGGGTTTCATCAACACTCTAAAGCTCCAACGATTACAGAATGCCTCCAGATGTGCTTCGGATACTATTACTGTTCTCCCAGGAATCGATCAAAGCGTAGACAGTTGGGACTTTGCTCCCATGGAGAAAAGTCGGCATGGTGCCATTTGTATTCAATCCCGATACAATTACTGTGTTTCATCAACACTCTGAAGCTCCACAGATTACAGAATGCCTCCAGATGTGCTTCCGGTACTACTACTGGTTTCCCCGTGTAGAGGAACTGAAAATATTGTGATTTAATCGCAGAGGTGCTGAAAAATTGTTCCACTGGCACACCAGAGAAATATCTGGTAAACTTTTTATCTTTGAGAGACATAGGAACAATTTCGCCCTTCGTTTTTTATTTCTTGTATGAACGACTACTTTTTGTTCTGATGGGCTGGTGGGATGTCATACTGTCTAATTACTAGTGTGTGTGTGTGTGGTAAATGAATGAGTTAAAAGACGCAAGATGTGTTTTATATTATTTTCATCGCACAACAAGCCTTATTCCCATGCCTATGGAGTATTTATGTTAAGCAGAGAAGGCGAGTTTTAGATGGAACCGAAGATCTTCAAAACGGCGCTGCTCAACAATAGAGGTACGTGATTGTGCTCTCTACTTTCCTTTCGTGGCCGCTAAAATTACATCCGATTCGTTTTGCCGAGACATTCAGAACCTGCAATCTTCTTTTTCTTATAAAAATACTAGTCTGATGCAGAAGAAATACTCTTAGATTTGAATAATTGCCATTCTTTTACCCAGGCCACGGGGAATGATAGAACGTACGTGCCTCTACTCTGAATGTACGTTCGCAATCTCCGAGTGTGTTACGACGAAATTATTTCACAATGAAAATTTCTCATCAGACCGCAACCACTCGCACGCGAATGTACATACCCTCTGAATGTATCTAGTCAGTCACGCGCGTTGTTCAAAAGCTTTACTTTTAATATTCAGTGGATAACATTTCCGAGATTAATTTTTGTTTATGCTGCAAAACATACTTCACGCGAAGTATTTATTACGTAAGTTTCAGGCTCAATTTAATAAAAAAAAAAGATTCCGAATAATAGAAATAAAGAATAACAATCAAACAAATCAAACCAAAATAAACAGAAAGAAGGAACATTACACCAGGAAGCGATCAAAGCGTAGACTGTGTGGGACATTACTCCCAAGGAGAAATGTCGTCATGGTGCCTGTTGTATTCAATCCCGATGCAATTTCTGTGTTTGATCAACACTCGGAAGGTCCACAGATTACAGAATGCCTCTAGATGTGCTTCGGATACTTCTCCTGGTCGCCCAGGAATCGATCAAAGCGTAGACAGTTTGAGAAATTACTCCCATGGAGAAAAGTCGGCATGGTTCCAGTTGTATTCAATCCCGATGCAATATCTGTAATTCATCAACACTCTTAAATTCCACAGATTACAGAATGCCTCCAGATGTGCTTCGGATACTACTACTGTTCTCCCAGGAATCGATCAAGCGTAGACAGTTTGGGACATTGCTCCCATGGAGAAAAGTTGGCATGGTGCCATTTGTATTCAATCCCCATACAATTTCGGTGTTTCATCAACACTCTGAAGGTCCAGAGATTACAGAATGCCTCAAGATGTGCTTCCGGTACTACTACTGGTCTCCCAGGAATCGATCAAAGCGTAGACAGTGTGGGACATTACCCCCAAGGAGAAATGTCGGCATGGAGCTTTTGTATTCAATCCCGATGCCATTTCAGTGTTCGATCAACATTCTGAAGGTCCACAGACTACAGAATGCCTCCTGATATGCTTCGGATACTACTGTTGGACTTCCAGGAATCGATAAAAGCGTAGACAATTTGGGACATTACTGCCATGGAGAAAAGTTGCCATGGTGCCTGTAGTATTCAATCCCGATGCAATTTGTGTGTTTCATCAACACTTGGAATGTCCACAGATTACAGAATGCGTCTAGATGTGCTTCGGATACTACTACTGGTCACCCAGGAATCGATAAAAGCGTAGACAGTTTGAGAGATTACTCACATGGAGAAAAGTCGGCATGGTTCCACTTGTATTCAATCCAGATGCAATTTCTGTGTTTCATCAAGACTCTGAAGGTCCACAGATTACAGAATGCCTCCAGATGTGCTTCGGATACTACTACTGGTCTAACAGGAATCGATTAAATCGTAGAATTTTTGGGACACTACTCCCATGGACAAAAGTCGGTATGGTGCCTGTTGTATTCTACCCCGATGCAATTTCAGTATTTCATCAACACTCTGAAGGTCCACAGATTATAGAATGTCACCAGATGTGCTTCGGATACTACTGTTATACTTCCAGGAATCGATAAAAGCGTAGACAGTTTGGGACATTACTCAAATGGAGAACAGTAGGCATGGTGCCTGTTGTATTCCATCCCGATACAAATTCTGTGTTTCATCAACACTCTGAAGGCCCACAATTTGCAGAATGATACCAGATGTCCTTCGGTTACTACTACTGATCTCCCATTAGTCGTCAAAGCGTCGACAGTTTGGGACATTACTTCCATGGAGAAAAGTCGGCATGGTGCCTGTTGTATTCACTCCCGATGCAATTTCTGTGTTTCATCGACACTCTGATGTTCCACAGATTACAGAATGCCTAAAGAAGAGCTTCGGATACTACTACTGGCCTCCCAGGAATCGATCAATGCGTAGACAGTTTGAGACCTTACACCAATGGAGAAAAGTCGGCATGGTGAATGTTATATTCAATCCCGATGCAATCTATTTGTTTCATGAACACTCTGAGGGTCCACAGATTACATAATGCCTCCAGATGTGCTTCGGATACTACGACAGGTCTCCCAGGAATCGATCAAAGAGTAGACTGTTTGGGACAATAATCCACAGATTACAGAATGCGTCCTGATGTGCTTCGGACACTACTTTTGGGCTCCCAGGAATCGATCAAAGCCTAGACAGTTTGAGACATTACTCCCATGGAGAAAATTCGGCATGGTGAATGTTGTATTCAATCCCGATGCAATTTCTGTGTTTCATCGACACTCTGATGGTCCACAGATTACAGAATGCCTTGAGAGACAAGTTTTTCCTAAAACATGTCACTACCAGCACAGTACACAAGGCAATTATGAGAATCTCTTCCGAGGCAGTAGGAAATGATGGAGTGAGCATTGGCATGATTAAAAACGTCGTAGCCACTATTATTCCAGTTATCACAGACATCTTCAACCTGTCTCTTGTCAGTAGTATATATCCTACTGAGTGGAAGCAAAGTTTAATCCAGCCTATACCCAAGACTGACAACCCTAAGTCGCCAGGTGACTAGAGGCCGATCAGCATACTACCTGCAATATCTAAAGCCCTAGAATACATCGTCCATGAACAGCTGACGGATTACCTCAAAACCCATAACATCCATGACGAATATCAGTCAGGCTTTCGAAAGCACCATAGTACAGCAACTGCATTAATCAAAGTAACTGATGACATTAAACATGCTATGGACAGACGTGAAGCTACTATCCTAACACTGCTTGACTTTAGCAAGGCTTTTGACACAGTTGACTTCGATATATTACTAATTAAAATGAAACAGCTGAATTTCTCAATCAGCGCAATACACTGGTTCGACAGCTACCTCAAAAACAGAAGTCAACAAGTCGTTTGTGGGTCGGAAAAGTCATCATGGAAGAGCGTGCACTCTGGAGTTCCCCAAGGCTCCGTCCTTGGTCCACTACTCTTCTCACTGTATATTAATGATATTTCTTCAGTGATTCACTCCTGCAGCTACCATCTATATGCTGACGACATCCAACTGTACATAAGTGCAAGCCCCAAAAACATTGCTGGCGCAGTAGCGAGTATGAACGCAGATCTTTGCTCTGTTTCTCGATGGGCACAGAACCTAGGTCTGAAACTAAACCCCAAGAAATCCCAGGTCACACTTATATCTCATCCAAAGTTAATCTGCCGGTACTTTCGCGAAACGGTCCCTAAAATACTCCTCAATGGTACCCAACTACCATACCAAAAAACAGTAAAAGACCTTGGAATAATCTTGGATGAACACCTAAACTGGGAGGAACAAACAGTCACAGCTTGCCGGAAATCGCTCTCCTCCCTACATGCAATTCAAAAATTTAGAAAAATATTTCCAACCCATGTTAAACAAAAATTAGTCCAAACACTAGTCTTGCCTAATCTTTACTACTGCGATGTAGTTCAACACGGCACGAATAGTGAAAATTCTAGATGCCTCGAGCTAGTGATGAATGCTTGCGTCAGATACGTGTGCAATATTCGGTTGTATGATCATATCAGTCCTTCATACTCCCAGCTAGGTTGGATACGCCCACATAAGGCACGCGATCTCCACACGATGTGCTTACTTCATCGATTTCTTAGCCACTGGTGCCCTCAATACTTATCTTCTCACATTAAACATCTATCATCATTCCACAATCGCAATACCAGATCGGATACGTCTATCATCTTGGCTGTACCTTTACATAACACAAAATCTTTCTCCGTGTCATTCTCCATCTCAGCCATACGACTATGGAACGCACTCCCCTGTGATCTGCGTCTTATCCAGAACTACTCAACATTCAAGAGGGAACTCAAAACTTACATATTAGGGACGGTATAGCCACCATTGTTGTGCCCCTAACATCTCTTTCTTTCTTCTCTCCATCACAGCTTCGAATTTTACCATTCTTTTTCTCTTCTTCAAACCTATCTACCTCTTATATATCTCTTTCACCCCATTCTATCGTCTTATGTCTCTGCTCGATGAGAATAACTCACAAGCTGCAAGAATATAACGAGAAAATTCCCAACTAACTGACATTCACAAAAGAAATGTATGTTTACTTTCATATACTTAGTCACTATTATTATTATTATTACTATTACTATTATCATTATTATTATCATTATTATCGTTGATTGTTATAATTATTTTTATTGTTATAACTATCATTGTACTACTGTTATAATCTCAAATTTTTTTCGTTTGACATCAATACTGCATAGTACGTTAAATGTTCTTAATGTTATTTAGTAACTGTAACTCGTTCAATCTGAGTATGCCTGGTTAGGTGTAAGAGAGGGCCTGAAGGCCCTAATCTTGCCAGGTAAAATAAATGCATAAATAAATAAATAAATAAATAAAGATGAGCTCGGATACTACTACTGGTCTCCCAGGAATCGATCAATGCGTTGACAGTTTGGGACTTTACTCCCATGAAGAAAAATCAGCATGGTGACTGTTGTATTCAATTCCAATGCAATTTCTGTGTTTCATCAACACTCTGAAGGTCCACAGAAAGCAGAATGCTTCCAGATATGCTTCGGATACTACTACTGGTCTTCCTGGAATAGATCAAGGCAAAGACAGTTTGAGACATTACTCCCATTTAGAAAAACCGGCATGGTGCCTGTTGTATTCAATTCCGATGCAATTTCTGTGTTTCACCAACACTCTGAAGGTCCACAGATTACAGAATACCTCCAGATATGCTTCGGATACTGCTACTGGTCACCCAGGAATCGATCAAAGCGTAGACACTTTCAGTCATTACTTCCGCGGAGAAAAGTCGGTATGGTGCCTGTTGTATTTAGTCCCGATGCAATTTCTGTGTTTCATCGACACTATGATAATCCACAGATTACAAAAGCCTAAAGATGAGCTTCGGATACTACTCCTGGTCTCCTAGGAATCGATCAATTCGTAGACAGTTTGGGACATTACTCCCATGAGGAAAAGTCGGGATGGTGTCTGTTGTATTCAATCCCGATGCAATTTCTGTGTTTCATCAACCCTCTGAAGGTCAACAGATTACAGAATGAATACACATGTGCCTCGGATACTACTACTGGTCGTCCTGGAATCGATCAAAGCGTGGACAGTTTGAGACTTTACTCTCACGGTGCCTGTTGTATTCAATCCCGATGCAATTTCGGTGTTTCATCAACACTCTGAAGGACCACAGATTTCAGAATGCCTCCAAATGTGCTTCCGATACTACTACTGGTCTCCCAGGAATCGATCAATGCGTAGACAGTTTGGCACATTACTCCCATGGAGAAAAATCTGCATGGTGAATGTTATATTCAATCCCGATGCAATCTATTTGTTTCATGAACACTCTGAAGGTCCACAGATTACATAATGCCTCCAGATGTGCTTCGGATACTCCGACTGGTCTCCCAAGAATCGATCAAAGAGTAGACTGTTTGGGACAATAATCCCATGGAGAAAATCGGCATGGAGCCGGTTGTATTCAATCCCGATGCAATATCTGTGTTTCAGCAACAGTCTTAAGGTCCACAGATTACAGAATGCCTCCAGATGTGCTTCGGGTACTACTACTGGACTTCCATGAATTGATTCAAGCGTAGACAGTTAGAGACATTACTCCTATGGAGAAAAGTCGGCATGGTGCATGTTGTGATCAATACCGATGCTATTTCTGTGTTTCATCAACATTCTGAAGGTCCACAGATTACTTAATGCCTCGGGATGTGCTTCGGATACCACTACTGGTCACCCAGGAATCGATCAAAGCGTAGACACTTTGGGACATTACTCCCATGGAGAAAAGTCGGTATGGTGACTGTTGTATTTAGTCCCGATGCAATTTCTGTGTTTCATCAACACTCCTAAGATCCACAGATTACACAATGTGTTTAAATGTGTTTCGGATACTACAACTGGTCTCCCTGGAATCGATCTATTGTCGACAATTTTGTACATTACTCCCTTGGAGAAAAGTCGGCATGGTGCCTGTCGTATTCAATCAGGATGCAATTTTTGTGTTTCATCAACACTCTGAAATTCCACAGATTGCAGAATTAGACGAGATATGCTTCGGTTATTACTACCGATCTCCCGTTAGTCGATCAATGCATAGACAGTTTGAGACATTACTCCCATGGAGAAAAGTTGTCCTGGTGCCTGTTGTATTCAATTCCGATGCAATTTCTGTGTTTGACCCACACTGTGAAGGTCCACAGGTTACAGAATGCCTCCAGATGTGCTTCTGATACTGCTACTGGTCTCCAAGGAATGGATTAATGCGTAGATAGTTCGACACCTTACTCCCATGGAGAAAACTCGGCGTGGTGCCTTTTGTATTCAATCCCGATGCCATTTCTGGTTTTCTTCAATACTCTGAAGGTCCACAGATTACAGAATTAGACGAGATATGCTTCGGTTATTACTACCGATCTCCCGTTAGTCGATCAATGCATAGACAGTTTGAGACATTACTCCCATGGAGAAAAGTTGACCTGGTGCCTGTTGTATTCAATTCCGATGCAATTTCTGTGTTTCACCCACACTGTGTAGGTCCACAGGTTACAGAATGCCTCCAGATGTGCTTCTGATACTGCTACTGGTCTCCAAGGAATGGATTAATGCGTAGATAGTTCGACACCTTACTCCCATGGAGAAAACTCGGCGTGGTGCCTTTTGTATTCAATCCCGATGCCATTTCTGTTTTTCTTCAATACTCTGAAGGTCCACAGATTACAGAATGCGTCCTGATGTGCTTCGGACACTACTTTTGGTCTCCCAGGAATCGATCAAAGCGTAGACAGTTTGAGACATTACACCCATGGAGAAAAGTCGGCATGGTTAATGTTGTATTCAATCCCGATGCAATTTCTGTGTTTCATCAACACTCTGATGGTCCACAGATCACAGAATGCCTAAAGATGAGCTTCGGATACTACTACTGGTCTCCCATTAATCGATCAAAGCGTTGACAGTTTGGGACTTTACTCCCATGGAGAAAAATCGGCATGGTGACTGTTGTATTCAATTCCAATGCAATTTCTGTGTTTCTCAACACTCTGAAGGTCCACAGATTACAGAATGCCTCCAGATGTGCTTCGGATACTACTATTGGTCTTCCAGGAATCGATCAAAGCGTTGACAGTTTGGGACATTACTCCTATGGAGAAAAATCGGCATGGTGACTGTTGTATTAAATTCCAATGCAATTTCTGTGTCTCATCAACACTCTGAAGGTCCACAGAAAGCGGAATGCTTCCAGATATGCTTCGGATACTACTACTATTCTTCCAGGAATCGATCAAGGCAAAGACAGTATGAGACATTACTCCCATTTAGAAAAGCCGGCATGGTGCCTGTTGTATTCAATTCCGATGCAATTTCTGTGTTTCACCAACAATCAGAAGGTCCAAAGATTACAGAATGCCTCCAGATGTGCTTCGGATACTACTACTGGCCTCCCAGGAATCGATCAATGCGTAGACAGTTTGGGACATTACTCCCATGGAGAAAAATCCGCATGGTGAATGTTATATTTAATCCCGATGCAATCTATTTGTATCATGAACACACTGAAGGTCCACAGATTACATAATGCCTCCAGATGTGCTTCAGATACTCCTGCTGGTCTCCCAGGAATCGATCAAAGCGTAGACAGTTTGGGACATTACTCCCATAGAGAAAATTCGGTATGGTTCCTGTTGTATTCAATCCCGGTGAAATATCTGTGTTTCATCAACACTCTGAAGGTCCACAGATTACAGAATGCATCCAGATATGCTTCGGATACTGCTACTGGTCACCAAGGAATCGATCAAAGCGTAGACACTTTCAGACATTACTTCCGTTTAGAAATGTCGGTATGGTGACTGTTGTATTTAGTCCCGATGCAATTTCTGTGTTTCATCAACACTCTGAAGCTCCACAGACTACAGAATGATTCCAGATGTGCTTTGGATACTACAACTGGTCTCCCTGGAATCGATCAAATTGTAGACAGTTTTGGACATTACTCCCTTGGAGAAAAGTCGGCATGGTGCCTGTTGTATTCAATCAGGATGCAATTTCTGTGTTTCATCAACACTCTGACATTGCACAGATTGCAGAATTAGAACAGATATGCTTCGGTTATTACTACTGATCTCCCGTTAGTCGATCAATGCATAGACAGTTTGAGACATTACTCCCATGGAGAAAAGTTGTCCTGGTGCCTGTTGTATTCAATTCCGATGCAATTTCTGTGTTTCACCCTCACTGTGAAGGTGTACAGGTTACAGAATGCCTCTACATGTGCTTCGGATACTGCTACTGGTCTTCAAGGAATGGATTAATGCGTAGATAGTTCGACACCTTACTCAAATGAAGAAAAGTCGGCGTGGTGCTTTTGTATTTAATCCCGATGCCATTTCTGTTTTTCTTCAAAACTCTGAAGGTCCACAGATTACAGAATGCGTCCAGATGTGCTTCGGATACTACTTTTGGTCTCCCAGGAATCGATCAAAGCGTAGACAGTTTGAGACATTACTCCCATGGAGAAAAGTCGGCATGGTGCATGTTGCTTTCAATCCCGATGCAATTTCTGTGTTTCATCGACACTATGATAATCCACAGATTACAGAAGCCTAAAGATGAGCTTCGGATACTGCTACTGGTCTCCTAGGAATCGATCAATTCGTAGACAGTTTGGGACATTACTCCCATGGAGAAAAGTCGGCATGGTGAATGTTATATTCAATCCCGATGCAATCTATTTGTTTCATGAACACTCTGAAGGTCCACAGATTACATAATGCCTCCAGATGTGCTTCGGATACTACGACTGGTCTCCCAGGAATCGATCAAAGAGTAGACTGTTTGGGACAATAATCCACAGATTACAGAATGCGTCCTGATGAGCTTCGGACACTACTTTTGGGCTCCCAGGAATTGATCAAAGCGTAGACAGTTTGAGACATTACTCCCATGGAGAAAATTCGGCATGGTGAATGTTGTATTCAATCCCGATGCGATTTCTGTGTTTCATCAACCCTCTGAAGGTCAACAGATTACAGAATGAATACACATGTGCCTCGGATACTACTACTGGTCGTCCTGGAATCGATCAAAGCGTGGACAGTTTGAGACTTTACACTCACGGAGCCTGTTGTATTCAATCCCGATGCAATTTCGGTGTTTCATCAACACTCTGAGGGACCACAGATTTCAGAATGCCTCCAAATGTGCTTCCGATACTACTACTGGTCTCCCAGGAATCGATCAATGCGTAGACAGTTTGGCACATTACTCCCATGGAGAAAAATCTGCATGGTGAATGTTATATTCAATCCCGATGCAATCTATTTGTTTCATGAACACTCTGAAGGTCCACAGATTACATAATGCCTCCAGATGTGCTTCGGATACTCCGACTGGTCTCCCAAGAATCGATCAAAGAGTAGACTGTTTGGGACAATAATCCCATGGAGAAAGTCGGCATGGAGCCGGTTGTATTCAATCCCGATGCAATATCTGTGTTTCATCAACAGTCTTAAGGTCCACAGATTACAGAATGCCTCCAGATGTGCTTCGGGTACTACTACTGGACTTCCATGAATTGATTCAAGCGTAGACAGTTTGAGACATTACTCCTATGGAGAAAAGTCGGCATGGTGCATGTTGTGATCAATACCGATGCTATTTCTGTGTTTCATCAACATTCTGAAGGTCCACAGATTACTTAATGCCTCGGGATGTGCTTCGGATACCACTACTGGTCACCCAGGAATCGATCAAAGCGTAGACACTTTGGGACATTACTCCCATGGAGAAAAGTCGGTATGGTGACTGTTGTATTTAGTCCGGATGCAATTTTTGTGTTTCATCAACACTCCTAAGATCCACAGATTACAAAATGTGTCCAAATGTGTTTCGGATACTACAACTGGTCTCCCTGGAATCGATCAATTGTAGACAATTTTGTACATTACTCCCTTGGAGAAAAGTCGGCATGGTGCCTGTCGTATTCAATCAGGATGCAATTTTTGTGTTTCATCAACACTCTGAAATTCCACTGATTGCAGAATTAGACCAGATATGCTTCGGTTATTACTACCGATCTCCCGTTAGTCGATCAATGCATAGACAGTTTGAGACATTACTCCCATGGGGGAAAAGTTGTCCTGGTGCCTGTTGTATTCAATTCCGATGCAATTTCTGTGTTTCACCCACACTGTGAAGGTCCACAGGTTACAGAATGCCTCCAGATGTGCTTCTGATACTGCTACTGGTCTCCAAGGAATGGATTAAAGCGTAGATAGTTCCACACCTTACTCCCATGGAGAAAACACGGCGTGGTGCCTTTTTTATTCAATCCCGATGCCATTTCTGTTTTTCTTCAAT
Organism: Schistocerca gregaria; assembly: GCF_023897955.1. NCBI lineage: Eukaryota > Metazoa > Arthropoda > Insecta > Orthoptera > Acrididae > Schistocerca > Schistocerca gregaria. The sequence goes on from NW_026061745.1 coordinate 334,294, forward strand.
ACTCTGAAGGTCCACAGATTACAGAATGCGTCCTGAAGTGCTTCGGACACTACTTTTGGTCTCCCAGGAATCGATCAAAGCTAGACAGTTTGAGACATTACTCCCATGGAGAAAAGTCGGCATGGTGAATGTTGTATTCAATCCCGATGCAATTTCTGTGTTTCATCAACACTCTGATGGTCCACAGATCACAGAATGCCTAAAGATGAGCTTCGGATACTACTACTGGTCTCCCATTAATCGATCAAAGCGTTGACAGTTTGGGACTTTACTCCCATGGAGAAAAATCGGCATGGTGACTCTTGTATTCAATTCCAATGCAATTTCTGTGTTTCATCAACACTCTGAAGGTCCACAGATTACAGAATGCCTCCAAATGTGCTTCGGATACTACTATTGGTCATCCAGGAATCGATCAAAGCGTTGACAGTTTGGGACATTACTCCTATGGAGAAAAATTGGCATGGTGACTGTTGTATTCAATTCCAATGCAATTTCTGTGTTTCATCAACACTCTGAAGGTCCACAGAAAGCAGAATGCTTCCAGATATGCTTAGGATACTACTACTATTCTTCCAGGAATCGATCAAGGCAAAGACAGTTTGAGACATTACTCCCATTTAGAAAAGCCTGCATGGTGCCTGTTGTATTCAATTCCGATGCAATTTCTGTGTTTCACCAACAATCAGAAGGTCCACAGATTACAGAATGCCTCCAGATGTGCTTCGGATACTACTACTGGCCTCCCAGGAATCGATCAATGAGTAGACAGTTTGGGACATTACTCCCATGGAGAAAAATCTGCATGGTGAATGTTATATTTAATCCCGATGCAATCTATTTGTATCATGAACACTCTTAAGGTCCACAGATTACATAATGCCTCCAGATGTGCTTCAGATACTCCTGCTGGTCTCCCAGGAATCGATCAAAGCGTAGCCAGTTTGGGACATTACTCCCATAGAGAAAATTCGGTATGGTTCCTGTTGTATTCAATCCCGGTGAAATATCTGTGTTTCATCAACACTCTGAAGGTCCACAGATTACAGAATGCATCCAGATATGCTTCGGATACTGCTACTGGTCACCCAGGAATCGATCAAAGCGTAGACACTTTCAGACATTACTTCCGTGGAGAAAAGTCGGCATGGTGCCTGTTGTATTTAGTCCCGATGCAATTTCTGTGTTTCATCAACACTCTGAAGCTCCACAGATTACAGAATGATTCCAGATGTGCTTTGGATACTACAACTGGTCTCCCTGGAATCGATCAAATTGTAGACAGTTTTGGACATTACTCCCTTGGAGAAAAGTCGGCATGGTGCCTGTTGTATTAAATCAGGATGCAATTTCTGTGTTTCATCAACACTCTGACATTGCACAGATTGCAGAATTAGAACAGATATGCATCGGTTATTACTACTGATCTCCCGTTAGTCGATCAATGCATGGACAGTTTGAGACATTACTCCCATGGAGAAAAGTTGTCCTGGTGCCTGTTGTTTTCAATTCCGATGCAATTTCTGTGTTTCACCCACACTGTGAAGGTGTACAGGTTACAGAATGCCTCCAGATGTGCTTCGGATACTGCTACTGGTCTTCAAGGAATGGATTAATGCGTAGATAGTTCGACACCTTACTCAAATGAAGAAAAGTCGGCGTGGTGCTTTTGTATTTAATCCCGATGCCATTTCTGTTTTTCTTCAAAACTCTGAAGGTCCACAGATTACAGAATGCGTCCAGATGTGCTTCGGATATTACTTTTGGTCTCCCAGGAATCGATCAAAGCGTTGACAGTTTGGGACTTTACTCCCATGGAGAAAAATCGGCATGGTGACTGTTGTATTCAATTCCAATGCAATTTCTGTGTTTCATCAACACTCTGAAGGTCCACAGATTACAGAATGCCTCCAAATGTGCTTCGGATACTACTATTGGTCATCCAGGAATCGATCAAAGCGTTGACAGTTTGGGACATTACTCCTATGGAGAAAAATTGGCATGGTGACTGTTGTATTCAATTCCAATGCAATTTCTGTGTTTCATCAACACTCTGAAGGTCCACAGAAAGCAGAATGCTTCCAGATATGCTTAGGATACTACTACTATTCTTCCAGGAATCGATCAAGGCAAAGACAGTTTGAGACATTACTCCCATTTAGAAAAGCCGGCATGGTGCCTGTTGTATTCAATTCCGATGCAATTTCTGTGTTTCACCAACAATCAGAACGTCCACAGATTACAGAATGCCTCCAGATGTGCTTCGGATACTACTACTGGCCTCCCAGGAATCGATCAATGAGTAGACAGTTTGGGACATTACTCCCATGGAGAAAAATCTGCATGGTGAATGTTATATTTAATCCCGATGCAATCTATTTGTATCATGAACACTCTTAAGGTCCACAGATTACATAATGCCTCCAGATGTGCTTCAGATACTCCTGCTGGTCTCCCAGGAATCGATCAAAGCGTAGCCAGTTTGGGACATTACTCCCATAGAGAAAATTCGGTATGGTTCCTGTTGTATTCAATCCCGGTGAAATATCTGTGTTTCATCAACACTCTGAAGGTCCACAGATTACAGAATGCATCCAGATATGCTTCGGATACTGCTACTGGTCACCCAGGAATCGATCAAAGCGTAGACACTTTCAGACATTACTTCCGTGGAGAAAAGTCGGCATGGTGCCTGTTGTATTTAGTCCCGATGCAATTTCTGTGTTTCATCAACACTCTGAAGCTCCACAGATTACAGAATGATTCCAGATGTGCTTTGGATACTACAGCTGGTCTCCCTGGAATCGATCAAATTGTAGACAGTTTTGGACATTACTCCCATGGAGAAAAGTCGGCATGGTGCCTGTTGTATTCAATCAGGATGCAATTTCTGTGTTTCATCAACACTCTGACATTGCACAGATTGCAGAATTAGAACAGATATGCATCGGTTATTACTACTGAACTCCCGTTAGTCGATCAATGCATGGACAGTTTGAGACATTACTCCCATGGAGAAAAGTTGTCCTGGTGCCTGTTGTTTTCAATTCCGATGCAATTTCTGTGTTTCACCCACACTGTGAAGGTGTACAGGTTTCAGAATGCCTCCAGATGTGCTTCGGATACTGCTACTGGTCTTCAAGGAATGGATTAATGCGTAGATAGTTCGACACCTTACTCAAATGAAGAAAAGTCGGCGTGGTGCTTTTGTATTTAATCCCGATGCCATTTCTGTTTTTCTTCAAAACTCTGAAGGTCCACAGATTACAGAATGCGTCCAGATGTGCTTCGGATATTACTTTTGGTCTCCCAGGAATCGATCAAAGCGTAGACAGTTTGAGACATTACTCCCATGGAGAAAAGTCGGAATGGTGCATGTTGTATTCAATCCCGATGCAATTTCTGTGTTTCATCGACACTATGATAATCCACAGATTACAGAAGCCTAAAGATGAGCTTCGGATACAGCTACTGGTCTCCTAGGAATCGATCAATTCGTAGACAGTTTGGGACATTACTCCCATGGAGAAAAGTTGGCATGGTGCCTGTTGTATTCACTCCCGATGCAATTTCTGTGTTTCATCGACACTCTGATGTTCCACAGATTACAGAATGCCTAAAGAAGAGCTTCGGATACTACTACTGGTCTCCCAGGAATCGATCAATGCGTAGACAGTTTGAGACCTTACACCAATGGAGAAAAGTCGGCATGGTGAAAGTTATATTCAATCCCGATGCAATCTATTTGTTTCATGAACACTCCGAAGGTCCACAGATTACATAATGCCTCCAGATGTGCTTCGGATACTACGACTGGTCTCCCAGGAATCGATCAAAGAGTAGACTGTTTGGGACAATAATCCACAGATTACAGAATGCGTCCTGATGTGCTTCGGACACTACTTTTGGGCTCCCAGGAATCGATCAAAGCGTAGACAGTTTGAGACATTACTCCCATGGAGAAAATTCGGCATGGTGAATGTTGTATTCAATCCCGATGCAATTTCTGTGTTTCATCGACACTCTGATGGTCCACAGATTACAGAATGCCTAAAGATGAGCTTCGGATACTACTACTGGTCTCCCAGGAATCGATCAAAGCGTTGACAGTTTGGGACTTTACTCCCATTAAGAAAAATCGGCATGGTGACTGTTGTATTCAATTCCAATGCAATTTCTGTGTTTCATCAACACTCTGAAGGTCCACAGAAAGCAGAATGCTTCCAGGTATGCTTCGGATACTACTACTGGTCTTCCTGGAATAGATCAAGGCAAAGACAGTTTGAGACATTACTCCCATTTAGAAAAGCCGGCATGGTGCCTGTTGTATTCAATTCCGATGCAATTTCTGTGTTTCACCAACACTCTGAAGCTCCACAGATTACAGAATGATTCCAGATGTGCTTTGGATACTACAACTGGTCTCCCTGGAATCGATCAAATTGTAGACAGTTTTGGACATTACTCCCTTGGAGAAAAGTCGGCATGGTGCCTGTTGTATTCAATCAGGATGCAATTTCTGTGTTTCATCAACACTCTGACATTGGACAGATTGCAGAATTAGAACAGATATGCATCGGTTATTACTACTGATCTCCCGTTAGTCGATCAATGCATCGACAGTTTGAGACATTACTCCCATGGAGAAAAGTTGTCCTGGTGCCTGTTGTATTCAATTCCGATGCAATTTCTGTGTTTCACCCACACTGTGAAGGTGTACAGGTTACAGAATGCCTCCAGATGTGCTTCGGATACTGCTACAGGTCTTCAAGGAATGGATTAATGCGTAGATAGTTCGACACCTTACTCAAATGAAGAAAAGTCGGCGTGGTGCTTTTGTATTTAGTCCCGATGCCATTTCTGTTTTTCTTCAAAACTCTGAAGGTCCACAGATTACAGAATGCGTCCAGATATGCTTCGGATATTACTTTTGGTCTCCCAGGAATCGATCAAAGCGTAGACAGTTTGAGACATTACTCCCATGGAGAAAAGTCGGAATGGTGCATGTTGTATTCAATCCCGATGCAATTTCTGTGTTTCATCGACACTATGATAATCCACAGATTACAGAAGCCTAAAGATGAGCTTCGGATACTGCTACTGGTCTCCTAGGAATCGATCAATTCGTAGACAGTTTGGGACATTACTCCCATGGAGAAAAGTTGGCATGGTGCCTGTTGTATTCACTCCCGATGCAATTTCTGTGTTTCATCGACAATCTGATGTTCCACAGATTACAGAATGCCTAAAGAAGAGCTTCGGATACTACTACTGGTCTCCCAGGAATCGATCAATGCGTAGACAGTTTGAGACCTTACACCAATGGAGAAAAGTCGGCATGGTGAATGTTATATTCAATCCCGATGCAATCTATTTGTTTCATGAACACTCTGAAGGTCCACAGATTACATAATGCCTCCAGATGTGCTTCGGATACTACGACTGGTCTCCCAGGAATCGATCAAAGAGTAGACTGTTTGGGACAATAATCCACAGATTACAGAATGCGTCCTGATGTGCTTCGGACACTACTTTTGGGCTCCCAGGAATCGATCAAAGCGTAGACAGTTTGAGACATTACTCCCATGGAGAAAATTCGGCATGGTGAATGTTGTATTCAATCCCGATGCAATTTCTGTGTTTCATCGACACTCTGATGGTCCACAGATTACAGAATGCCTAAGGATGAGCTTCGGATACTACTACTGGTCTCCCAGGAATCGATCAAAGCGTTGACAGTTTGGGACTTTACTCCCATTAAGAAAAATCGGCATGGTGACTGTTGTATTCAATTCCAATGCAATTTCTGTGTTTCATCAACACTCTGAAGGTCCACAGAAAGCAGAATGCTTCCAGATATGCTTCGGATACTACTACTGGTCTTCCTGGAATAGATCAAGGCAAAGACAGTTTGAGACATTACTCCCATTTAGAAAAGCCGGCATGGTGCCTGTTGTAATCAATTCCGATGCAATTTCTGTGTTTCACCAACACTCTCAAGGTCCACAGATTACAGAATGCCTCCAGATGTGCTTCGGATACTGCTACTGGTCACCCAGGAATCGATCAATGAGTAGACAGTTTGGGGCATTACTCCCATGGAGAAAAGTCGGCATGGTGCCTGTTGTATTCACTCCCGATGCAATTTCTGTGTTTCATCGACACTCTGATGTTCCACAGATTACAGAATGCCTAAAGAAGAGCTTCGGATACTACTACTGGTCTCCCAGGAATCGATCAAAGCGTTGACAGTTTGGGACTTTACTCCCATGAAGAAAAATCGGCATGGTGACTGTTGTATTCAATTCCAATGCAATTTCTGTGTTTCATCACAGATTTCAGAATGCGTCCAGATGTGCTTCGGATATTACTTTTGGTCTCCCACCAATCGATCAAAGCGTAGACAGTTTGAGACATTACTCCCATGGAGAAAAGTCGGCATGGTGCATGTTGTATTCAAACCCGATGCAATTTCTGTGTTTCATCGACACTATGATAATCCACAGATTACAGAAGCCTAAAGATGAGCTTCGGATACTGCTACTGGTCTCCTAGGAATCGATCAATTCGTAGACAGTTTGGGACATTACTCCCATGGAGAAAAGTCGGCATGGTGCCTGTTGTATTCACTCCCGATGCAATTTCTGTGTTTCATCGACACTCTGATGTTCCACAGATTACAGAATGCCTAAAGAAGAGCTTCGGATACTACTACTGGTCTCCCAGGAATCGATCAAAGCGTTGACAGTTTGGGACTTTACTCCCATGAAGAAAAATCGGCATGGTGACTGTTGTATTCAATTCCAATGCAATTTCTGTGTTTCATCAACACTCTGAAGGTCCACAGAAAGCAGAATGCTTCATGATATGCTTCGGATACTACTACTGGTCTTCCTGGAATAGATCAAGGCAAAGACAGTTTGAGACATTACTACCATTTAGAAAAGCCGGCATGGTGCCTGTTGTATTCAATTCCGATGCAATTTCTGTGTTTCACCAACACTCTGAAGGTCCACAGATTACAGAATGCCTCCAGATGTGCTTCGGATACTGCTACTGGTCACCCAGGAATCGATCAAAGCGTAGACACTTTCAGATATTACTTCCGTGGAGAAAAGTCGGTATGGTGCCTGTTGTATTTAGTCCCGATGCAATTTCTGTGTTTCATCGACACTATGATAATCCACAGATTACAAAGGCCTAAAGATGAGCTTCGGATACTACTACTGGTCTCCTAGGAATCGATCAATTCGTAGACAGTTTAGGACATTACTCCCATGAGGAAAAGTAGGGATAGTGTCTGTTGTATTCAATCCCGATGCAATTTCTGTGTTTCATCAACCCTCTGAAGGTCAACAGATTACAGAATGAGTACACATGTGCCTCGGATACTACTACTGGTCGTCCTGGAATCGATCAAAGCGTGGACAGTTTGAGACTTTACTCTCACGGTGCCTGTTGTATTCAATCCCGATGCAATTTCGGTGTTTCATCAACACTCTGAAGGACCACAGATTTCAGAATGCCTCCAAATGTGCTTCCGATACTACTACTGGTCTCCCAGGAATCGATCAATGCGTAGACAGTTTGGCACATTACTCCCATGGTGAAAAATCTGCATGGTGAATGTTATATTCAATCCCGATGCAATCTATTTGTTTCATGAACACTCTGAAGGTCCACAGATTACATAATTCCTCCAGATGTTCTTCGGATACTCCGACTGGTCTCCCAAGAATCGATCAAAGAGTAGACTGTTTGGGACAATAATCCCATGGAGAAAGTCGGCATGGAGCCGGTTGTATTCAATCCCGATGCAATATCTGTGTTTCATCAACAGTCTTAAGGTCCACAGATTACAGAATGCCTCCAGATGTGCTTCGGGTACTACTACTTGACTTCCATGAATTGATTCAAGCGTAGACAGTTTGAGACATTACTCTTATGGAGAAAAGTCGGCATGGTGCATGTTGTGATCAATACCGATGCTATTTCTGTGTTTCATCAACATTCTGAAGGTCCACAGATTACTTAATGCCTCGGGATGTGCTTCGGATACCACTACTGGTCACCCAGGAATCGATCAAAGCGTAGACACTTTGGGACATTACTCCCATAGAGAAAAGTAGGTATGGTGACTGTTGTATTTAGTCCCGATGCAATTTCTGTGTTTCATCAACACTCCTAAGATCCACAGATTACACAATGTGTCCAAATGTGTTTCGGATACTACAACTGGTCTCCCTGGAATCGATCTATTGTAGACAATTTTGTACATTACTCCCTTGGAGAAAAGTCGGCATGGTGCCTGTCGTATTCAATCAGGATGCAATTTTTGTGTTTCATCAACACTCTGAAATTCCACAGATTGCAGAATTAGACGAGATATGCTTCGGTTATTACTACCGATCTCCCGTTAGTCGATCAATGCATAGACAGTTTGAGACATTACTCCCATGGAGAAAAGTTGTCCTGGTGCCTGTTGTATTCAATTCCAATGCAATTTCTGTGTTTCATCAACACTCTGAAGGTCCACAGAAAGCAGAATGCTTACAGATATGCTTCGGATACTACTACTATTCTTCCAGGAATCGATCAAGGCAAAGACAGTTTGAGACATTACTCCCATTTAGAAAAGCCGGCATGGTGCCTGTTGTATTCAATTCCGATGCAATTTCTGTGTTTCACCAACAATCAGAAGGTCCACAGATTACAGAATGCCTCCAGATGTGCTTTGGATACTACTACTGGCCTCCCAGGAATCGATCAATGCGTAGACAGTTTGGGACATTACTCCCATGGAGAAAAATCTGCATGGTGAATGTTATATTTAATCCCGATGCAATCTATTTGTATCATGAACACTCTGAAGGTCCACAGATTACATAATGCCTCCAGATGTGCTTCAGATACTCCTGCTGGTCTCCCAGGAATCGATCATAGCGTAGACGGTTTGGGACATTACTCCCATAGAGAAAATTCGGTATGGTTCCTGTTGTATTCAATCCCGGTGAAATATCTATGTTTCATCAACACTCTGAAAGTCCACAGATTACAGAATGCATCCAGATATGCTTCGGATACTGCTACTGGTCACCCAGGAATCGATCAAAGCGTAGACACTTTCAGACATTACTTCCGTGGAGAAAAGTCGGTATGGTGCCTGTTGTTTTTAGTCCCGATGCAATTTCTGAGTTTCATCAACACTCTGAAGCTCCACAGATTACAGAATGATTCCAGATGTGCTTTGGATACTACAACTGGCCTCCCTAGAATCGATCAAATTGTAGACAGTTTTGGACATTACTCCCTTGGAGAAAAGTCGGCATGGTGCCTGTTGTATTCAATCAGGATGCAATTTCTGTGTTTCATCAACACTCTGACATTGCACAGATTGGAGAATTAGAACAGATATGCTTCGGTTATTACTACTGATCTCCCGTTAGTCGATCAATGCATAGACAGTTTGAGACATTACTCCCATGGAGAAAAGTTGTCCTGGTGCCTGTTGTATTCAATTCCGATGCAATTTCTGTGTATCACCCACACTGTGAAGGTGTACAGGTTACAGAATGCCTCCTGATGTGCTTCGGATACTGCTACTGGTCTCCAAGGAATGGATTAATGCGTAGATAGTTCGACACCTTACTCAAATGAAGAAAAGTCGGCGTGGTGACTTTTGTATTTAATCCCGATGCCATTTCTGTTTTTCTTCAAAACTCTGAAGGTCCACAGATTACAGAATGCGTCCAGATGTGCTTCGGATACTACTTTTGGTCTCCCAGGAATCGATCAAAGCGTAGACAGTTTGAGACATTACTCCCATGGAGAAAAGTCGTCATAGTGCAAGTTGTATTCAATCCCGATGCAATTTCTGTGTTTCATCGACACTATGATAATCCACAGATTACAAAGGCCTAAAGATGAGCTTCGGATACTACTACTGGTCTCCTAGGAATCTATCAATTCGTAGACAGTTTAGGACATTACTCCCATGAGGAAAAGTCCGGATGGTGTCTGTTGTATTCAATCCCGATGCAATTTCTGTGTCTCATCAACACTCTGAAGGTCCACAGATTGCAGAATGCTTGCAGATACGCTTCGGATACTACTACTGGTATTCCAGGAATCGATCAAGGCAAAGACAGTTTGAGACATTACTCCCTTTTAAAAAAGCCGGCATGGTGCCTGTTGTATTCAATACCGATGCAATTTCTGTGTTTCACCGACACTCTGAATGTTTACAGATTACAGAATGCCTCCAGATGTGCTTCGGATACTACTACTGGTCTCCCAGGAATCGAACAAAGCGTTGACAGTTTGGGACATTACTCCCATGGAGAAAAATCGGCATGGTGACTGTTGTATTCAATTCCAATGCAATTTCTGTGTTTCATCAACAATCTGAAGGTCCACAGTTTACAGAATTCCTCAGAATGGCTTCGGATACTACTACTGGTCTCCAAGGAATCAATCAAAGCGTAGACAGTTTGGGACATTACTCCCATACAGAAAAGTCGGCATGGTGCCTGTTGTATTCAATCCCAATGCAATTTCTGTGTTTCATCAACACTCTGAAGATCCACAGATTACAAAATGAGTACAGATGTGCTTCGGATACTACAACTGGTCTCCCAGGAATCGATCAAAGAGTTTACAGCTTAAGATATTACTCCCATGGAGAAAAGTGGAAATGGTGCCTGTTGTATTCAATCCCGATGCATTTTCTGTGTTTTAGCAACACTCCGAAGGTCCAGAGATTACAGAATATCTAAAGATGAGCTTCCGATACTACTACTGGTCTCCATGAATCGATCAAATTGTAGACATTTTGGGGCATTACTCCTTTGGAGAAAAGTCGGCATGGTGCCTGTTGTACTCAATCATAATGCAATTTCTGTCATTCATCAACAATCTGAAGGTCCACAGATTGCAGAATGTCTCCAGATGTGCTTCGCATACTACTACTGGTTTCCAAGGAATAGATTAAAGCATAGACAGTTCGGGACATTACTCCCATGGAGAAAAGTCGGCATGGTGCCTGTTATATTCAATCCCGATGCAATATCTGTGTTTCATCAACAGTATTAAGGTCCACAGATTACATAATGCCTCCTGATGTGATTCGCATACTACTACTTGTCTCCCAGGAATCGAAGAAATCGAAGAGAGTTTGGGTTATTACTCCTAAAGAGAAAAGTCGGCATGGTGCCTGTTGTATTGAATCCGGATGCAGTTTCTGTGTTTTATCAACACTCAGAAGGTCCACAGATTACAGAATGCGCCAAGATGTGCTTCGGATTCTACTTTTGGTCTCCCAGGAATCGATCAAAGCGTAGACAGTTTGAGATATTATTCCGATGGAGAAACGTCGGCATGGTGCCTGTTGCATTCAATCCCGATGCCATTTCGGTTTTTCATCAACACTCTGATGGTCCGCAGATTAGAAAATGCTTCCAGAAATGCTTCCTATACTACATTTGGACTCCCAAAAATAGATCAAGGCGTACACTGTTTCAGACTTTACTCCCATGGGAGATGTCGGCATGGTGCCTGTTTTATTCAATCCCGATGCTATCTCTGTGTTTTATCAACACTCTGAAGGTCCACAGGTTGCAGAATGCCTCCACGTGTGCTTCGGATACTACTACTGGTCTCCCAGGACTCGTTCTAAGCGTACATACTTTGAGACATTACTCCCATGGAGAAGAGTCGGAATGGTGCCTTTTGTATTCAATCCCGATGCAATTTCTGTGTTTCATCTACACTCTGAAGGCCCACGAATTACAGAATGCCTCCAGATGTGCTTCGGATACTACTACTGGTCTCCCAGGTATCTATCAAAGCGTAAACAGTTTGGGACATTACTCCCATGGAGAAAAGTCTGCATGGTGCCCTTTGTATTCAACCCTGATGCAATTACTGTGTTTCACCAACACACTAAAGGTCTTCAGATTACAGAATGCTTCCTGATGTGCTTCGGATGCTACTACTGGTCTCCCAGGAATCGATCAAAGCGTAGATTGTTTGGGACGTTACTCCCACAGAGAAACGTCGGCATGGTGCCTTTTGTATGCAATCCCGATGCATTTAGTGTGTTTCATCTACACTCTGAAAGTCCACAGATTACAGAATGACTCCAGATGTGCTTCGGATACTACTACTGGACTTCCATGAATTGATCAAAGTGTAGTCAGTTTGAGACATTACTCCCATGGAGAAAAGTCGGCGTGGTGCCTGTTGTATTCAATCAGGTTTGCAATTTCTGTGTTTCATCAACATTCTAAAGGTCCACAGATTGCAGAATGAGACCAGATATGCTTCGCTTATTACTACCGATCTCCATTTAATCGATCAATGCATAGACTCCCTTTTAGAAAAGTTTGCATGGTCCCTGTTGTATTCAATTCCGATGAAATTTCTGTGTTTCACCCACACGTTGATGGTCCACAGGTTACAGAATGCCTCCAGATGTTTTTCGGATACTGCTACTGGTCTTTAAGGAATCGATTAAAGCGTAGATAGTTTGACACATTACTCCCATGGACAAAAGTCGGCATGGTGCCTGTTGTATTCAATCCCGATGCCATTTCTGTTTCTCTTCAACACTCTGAAGGTCCACAGATTACTTAATGCCTCGAGATGTACTTCGGATACCACTACTGGTCTCCCAGGAATCGAACAAAGCGTAGACAGTTTGGGTTATTGCTCCCATGGAGAAAAGTCGGCATGGTTCCTGTTGTACTCAAACCAGATGCAATTTCTGTGATTCATCAACACTCTGAAGCTCCACAGATTACAGAATGCGTCCAGATGTGCTTCGGATACTACTTTTGGTGTCCCAGGAATCGATCAAAGCCTAGACAGTTTGAGATATTACTCCCATGGAGAAAAGTCGGCATGGTGACTGTTGTATTCAATTCCAATGCCATGTCTGTGTTTCATCAACACTCTGAAGGTCCACAGTTAACAGAATTCTTCGGAATGTGCTTCGGATACTACTACTGGTCTCCAAGGAATCGATCAAAGAGTATACAGTTTGAGACATTACTCCCGTACAGAAAAGGCGGCATGGTGCCTATTGTATTCAATCCCAATGCAATTTCTGTGTTTCATCAACACTCAGAAGGTCCACAGATTACAGAATCTCTCCAGATGTGCTTCGGAAACTACTAATGGTCTTCCAGGAATCGATCAAAGCATACACAGTTTGCGACATTACTCACATGGAGAAAAGTCGGCATGGTGATTGTTGTATTCAATCCCGATGCAATTTCTGTGTTTCATCAACTCTCTCAAGGTCCACAGGTAACAGAATGAAACCACATTTGCTTCGGATACTACTACTGGCCTCCAAGGAATCGATAAAAGCGTAGACAATTTGGGACATTACTCCCATGGAGAAAAGTCGGCTTGTGCCTGTTGTATTCAATCCTGATGCAATTTATGTGTTTCATCAACACTCTGAAGGTACACAGATTACAGAATGCCTCCAGATGTGCTTCAGATACTACTACTGGTGTACAGGGATTCGATCAAAGCATAGACAGTTTGGGACATTACTCCCATAGAGAAAAGTCAGCTTGGTGCCTGTTGTATACAATCGCGATGCAATTTCAGTGTTTCATCAACGGTCTGCAGGTCCACAGATTACAGAATGCTTCCAGATGTGCATAGGATACTACTTCTGGTCTCCAGGTAGTCGATAGAAGCGTAGACAGTTTGGGACATTACTCCCATGGAGAAAAGTCGGAATAGTGCCTGTTGTATACAATCGCGATGCAATTTCTGTATTTCATCAACACTCTGAAGCTCCACAGATTACAGAATGCCTCCAGATGTGCTTCGGATAGTACTACTGCTCTCCCAGGAATCGATCAAAGCGTAGGCACTTTGGGTCATTACTCTCATTGAGAAATGTCGACATGGTGAGTTTTGTATTCAATTCCGATGCAATTTCTGTGCTTCATCAACCCTCTGTATGTGACCAGGTTACAGAATGCCTCCAGATGTGCTTCGGATACTAATACTGGTTTCCCAGGAATCGATCAAAGCATAGACAGTATGGGACATTACTCCCATGGAGAAAAGTCTGCATGGTGCCTGTTTTATAGAATCGCGATGCAATTTCTGTGATTCATCATCACTCTGAAGCTCCACAGATTACAGAATGCCACCAGATGTGGTTCGTATACTACTACTGGTCTCTCAGGAATCGATCGAATCGTAGCCAGTTTGGGACATTATTCCCATGGAGAAAAGTCGGCATGGTGACTGTTGTATTGAATCACGATGCAATTTCTGTGTTTCATCAACACTCTGAAGGTCCACAGATTACAGAATCCCTCTAGATGTGCTTCGAATACTACTACTGGTCTCCAAGGAATCGATCAAAGCGTAGACAGTTTGGGACATTACCCCCATTGAGAAATTTCAGTATGGCGCCTGTTATATTCAATCTCGATAAAATTTCTGTGTTTTATCAACACTCTGATGAACCACCGATTACATAATGCCCCCAGATGTGCTTCAGATACTACTACGGCTCTCCCAGGAATCGATCAAAGCGTAGGCACTTTGTGTCATTACTCTCATGGAGTAATGTCGACATGGTGCCTGTTGTATTCAATCCCGATGCAATATCTGTGTCTCATCAACACTCAGTAGCTCCACAGATTACATAATGCCACAAGATGTGCTTCTTACACTACTACTGGTCTCCCAGGAATCGATCAAAGATTAGGCAGTTTCTGATATTAGTCCCATGGAAGAAAAAGTCGGCATGGTGCCTGTTGTATTCAATCCCGATGCAATTTCTGTGTTTCATCTACGGTCTGAAGGTCCACAGATTACAGAATGCCTCCAGATGTGCTTCGGATACTACTACTGGTCTAAAGGGTGTCGATAGAAGCGTGAACAGTTTGGGACATTACTCCCATGAAGAAAAGTCGGAACGGTGCCTGTTGAATACAATCGCGATGCAATTTCTGTGTTTCATCAACACTCTGAAGCTCCACAGACTACAGAATGCCTCCAGATGTGCTTCGGATAGTACTACTGCTCTCCCAGGAATCGATCAAAGCGTATTCACTTTGGGTCATTACTCTCATTCAGAAATATCGACATGGTGCCTTTTGTATTCAATTCCGATTCAATTTCAGTGTTTCATCAGCACACTGAATGTGACCAGGTACAGAATGCCTCCAGATGGGCTTCTGATACTACTTCTTTTCTCCCAGGAATCGATCAAAGCATAGAAAGTTACTGACATTACTCACATGGAGAAATATCGGTATGGTGCATGTTGTATTCAATCGCGATGCAGTTTCTGCGTTTCATCAACACTCCGAAGGTCAACAGATTACAGAATGCCTCCAGATGTGCTTCGGATACTACTACTGGTCTCAAAGGAATCGATCAAAGATTAGGCAGTTTCTGATATTAGTCCCATGGAAAAATAGTCGGCATGGTGCCTGTTGTATTCAATCCCGATGCAATTTCTGTGTTTCATCTACGGTCTGAAGGTCCACAGATTACAGAATGCCTCCAGATGTGCTTCGGATACTACTACTGGTCTAAAGGGTGTCGATAGAAACGTGAACAGTTTGGGACATTACTCCCATGGAGAAAAGTCGGAACGGTGCCTGTTGAATACAATCGCGATGCAATTTCTGTGTTTCATCAACACTCTGAAGCTCCACAGATTACAGAATGCCTCCAGATGCGCTTCGGATAGTACTACTGCTCTCCCAGGAATCGATCAAAGCGTAGGCACTTTGGGTCATTACTCTCATTGAGAAATGTCGACATGGTGAGTTTTGTATTCAATTCCGATGCAATTTCTGTGCTTCATCAACCCTCTGTATGTGACCAGGTTACAGAATGCCTCCAGATGTGCTTCGGATACTAATACTGGTTTCCCAGGAATCGATCAAAGCATAGACAGTATGGGACATTACTCCCATGGAGAAAAGTCTGCATGGTGCCTGTTTTATAGAATCGTGATGCAATTTCTGTGATTCATCAACACTCTGAAGCTCCACAGATTACAGAATGCCTCCAGAAGTGGTTCGTATACTACTACTGGTTTCTCAGGAATCGATCGAATCGTAGCCAGTTTGGGACATTATTCCCATGGAGAAAAGTCGGCATGGTGACTGTTGTATTGAATCACGATGCAATTTCTGTGTTTCATCAACACTCTGAAGGTCCACAGATTACAGACTCCCTCTAGATGTGCTTCGGATACTACTACTGGTCTCCCAGGAATCGATCAAAGCGTAGGCAGTTTGGGAAATTACTCCCATGGAGAGAAATCGGCCTTTTTGCCTGTTGTATACATTCGAGATGTAATTTCTGTGTTTCATCAACACTCTGAAGATCCACAGATTACAGATTGTCTCAAGATGTGAACTGGATACTACTACTGGTCTCCAGGGAACCGATCGAAGCGTAGACAGTTTGGGACATTACTCCCATGGAGAAAAGTCGGCATGGTGCCTGTTGTATACAATCGCAATGCAATTTCTGTGATTCATCAACACTCTGAAGCTCCACAGATTACAGAATCCTTCCAGATGTGCTTCGAATACTACTACTACTCTCTCAGAAATCGATCAAAGCGTAGGCAGTTTGGGACATTACTCCCATGGAGAAAAGTCGGCATGGTGCATGTTGTATTCAATCCCGATGCAATTTATGTGTTTCATCAACACTCCGAATGTCCTCAGATTACATTATGCCCCCAGATGTGCTTCGGAAACTACTGCTGGTCTTCCAGGGAACGATCAAAGCGTAGACAGATTGAGACATTACTCTCATGGAGAAAGGTGGGCAAGACGCCTGTTGTATTCAATCACGATGCAATTTCTGTGTTTCATCAACACTGTGAAGTTCCACAGATTACAGAATCCCTCCAGAAGTGCTTCGAATACTACTACTGTTCTCCAAGGAATCGATCAAAGCGTAGACAGTTTGGGACATAACTCCCACGGAGAAAATTTGGGCTTGTGCCTGTTGTATTCAATCCCGATACAATTTATGTGTTTCATCAACACTCTGAAGGTACACAGATTACAGAATGCCTCTAGATGTGCTTCGGATACTACTACTGGTGTCCAGGGATTCGATCAAAGCGTAGACAGTTTGGGTCATTACTCCCATGGAGAAAAGTCGGCTTGGTGCCTGTTGTATACAATCGCGATGCAATTTCTGTGTTTCATCAACACTCTGAAGCTCCACAGATTACAGAATGCCTCCAGATGTGCTTCGGATAGTACTACTGCTCTCCCAGGAATCGATCAAAGCGTAGGCACGTTGGGTCTTTACTCTCATGAGAAATGTCGACATGGTGAGTTTTGTATTCAATTCCGATGCAATTTCTGAGCTTCATCAACCCTCTGTATGTCACCAGGTTACAGAATGCCTCCAGATGTGCTTCTGATACTACTTCTTTTCTCCCAGGAATCGATCAAAGCATAGACAGTTAGGGACATTACTCCCATGGAGAAAATTCGGTATGGTGCCTGTTGTATTCAATCCCGATGCAATTTATGTGTTTCATCAACTCTCTGTAGGACCACAGATTACAGAATGCCTCCAGATGTGCTTCGGATACTACTACTGGTCTCCAGGGAAACGATTGAAGCGTAGACAGTTTGGGACATTATTCCCATGGAGAAAAGTCGGCATTGTGCCTGTTGTATACAATCGCGATGCAATTTGTGTGTTTCATCAACACTCTGAAGCTCCACAGATTACAAAATGCCTCCAGATGTGGTTCGTATACTACTACTGGTCTCTCAGGAATCGATCGAATCGTAGCCAGTTTGGGACATTACTCCCATGGAGAATAGTCGGCATGGTGCCTGTTGTTTTGAATCACGATGCAATTTCTGTGTATCATCAACACTCTGAAGGTCCATAGATTACAGAATGCCTCCAGATGTGCTTCGCATACTACTACTGGTGTCCAGGGAATCGATCAAAGCGTAGACAGTTTGGGACATTACTCCCATGGAGAAAAATCGGCTTGGTGCTTGTTGTATACAATCGCGAAGCAATATCTGTGTTTCATCAACACTCTGAATCTCCACAGATTACAGATTGCCTCCAGATGTGAACCGGATACTACTACTGCTCTCCCAGGAATCGATCAAATCATAGCCAGTTTGGGACATTACTCCCATGGAGAAAAGTCGGCATGGTGCCTGTTGTATTCAATCGCAATGCAATTTCTGTTTTTCAGCAACACTCTGCAGCTAGACAGATTACAGAATGCCTCCACATGTGCTTCAGATGCTACTACGGCTCTCGCAGGAATCGATGAAAGCGTAGCCAGTTTGGGACATTACTCCCATGGAGAAAAGTCGGCATGGTGCCTGTTGTATTCAATCACGATGCAATTTCTGTGTTTCATAAACACTCTGAAGGTCCACAGATTACAGAATCCCTCCAGATGTGTTTCGAATACTACTACTGGTCTCCAAGGAATCGATCAAAGCGTAGACAGTATGGGACATTACCCCCATGGAGAAAATTCGGCATGGTGCCTGTTATATTCTATCACGATGCAATTTCTGTGTTTCATCAACACTCTGAAGGTCCACAGATTACAGAATTATTCCAGATGTGCTTCGGATACTACTACTGGTCTCCCAGGAATCGATCAAAGCTTAGAGAATTTGGGACATTATTCCCATGAAGAAAATTCGGCATGGTGCCTGTTGTATTCCGTCCCGATGCAGTTTCTGCGTTTCATCATCACTCCGAAGGTCCAAGGATTACAGAATGCCTCCAGATGTGCTTCTGATACTGCTATTGGTCTTCAATGAAACGATCGAGTCGTAGATAGTTGTATTCAATCCCGATGCAATTTCTGTGTTTCATCAACACTGTGAAGGTCCACAGATTACAGAATCCCTCCAGATGTGCTTCGGATACTACTACTGGTCTTCAAGGTTACGATCAAATCGTAGACAATTTGAGACATTACTCCCATGGAGAAAAGTCGGCATGGTGCCTGTTGTATTCTATCAAGATGCAATTTCTGTGTTTCATCAAAACTCTGAAGGTCCACAGATTACAGAATTATTCCAGATGTGCTTCGGATACTACTACTGGTCTCCCAGGAGTCGATCAAAGCGTAGAGAATTTGGGACATTATTTCCATGAAGATAATTCGGCATGGTGCCTGTTGTATTCAATCCCGATGCAGTTTCTGCGTTTCATCATCACTCCGAAGGTCCAAGGATTACAGAATGCCTCCAGATGTGCTTCGGATACAGCTATTGGTCTTCAATGAATCGATCAAGGCGTAGATACTTTGACACATTACTACGATGGAGAAAAGTCGGCATTGTGCCTGTTGTATCCAATCCCTATTCCATTTCAGTTTTTCATCAACACTCTGAAGGTCCATAGTTTACAGAATGAGTCCAGATGTGCTTTGGATACTACTTTTGGTCTCCCAGGAATCGATCAGAGCGTAGACAGTTTGAGACATTACTCCCATGGAGAAAAGTCGGCATGGTGCCTGTTCCATTCAATCCCGATATAATTACTGTGTTTCATCAACACTCTGAAGGTCCACAGATTACAGAATGCCTCCAGATGTTCTTCGGATACTACTACTGGTCTCCGAAAACTAGATCAAATCGTACACAGTATCAGATATTACTCCCATGGGAGAAGTCGGCATGGTGCCTTTTTTATTCAATCCCGATGCAATTTCTGTGTTTTATCAACACTCTGAATATCCACAGGTTGCAGAATGCCTCCAGATGTGCTTCAAATGCTACTACTGGTCTCCCAGGAATCGATCAAAATGTTAACAGTTTGCGACATTACTCTCGTGGGGAAAAGTCGGCACGGTGCCTGTTATAGTCAATCCCGATAAAGTTTCTGTGTTTCATCAACACTCTGAAGGTCCACAGCTTACATAATGCCCCCAGATGTGCTTCGGATACCACTACTGGTCTTCCAGGAATGGATCAAAGCGTAAGCAGTTTGGGACAGTACTCCCATGGAGAAAAGTCCGCGTGGTGCCTGTTGTATTCAGTCACGATCCAATTTCTGTGTTTCATCAACACTCAGAAGGGCCACAGATTACAGAATGCCTCCAGATGTGCTTCTGATACTACTACTGGTCTTCAAGTGTATCGATCAAATCGTAGACAGTTTGAGACATTACTCCCATCGAAAAAAGTCTGCAAGGTGCCTGTTGTATTCAATGTCGATAAAATTTCTGTGTTTTATCAACACCCTGAAGATCCACAGATTACATAATGCCTCCAAATGTGCTTCGGATACTACTAGTGGTCTCCCAGGAATCGATCAAAGCGTAGACAGTTTGGAACATTACTCCCATGGAGAAAAGTCGGCATGGTGCCTGTTGTATTCAATCCCGATGCAATTTATGCGTTTCATCAACACTCCGAATGTCCACAGATTACATTATGAATCCAGATGTGCTTCGGAAACTACCGCTGGTCTTCCAGGGAACGATCAAAGCGTAGACAGATTGAGACCGTACTCTCATGGAGAAAAGTGGGCAAGATGCCTGTTGTATTCAATCACGATGCAATTTCTGTTTTTGATCAACACTCTGAAGGTTCACTGATTACAGAATCCCTCCAGATTTGCTTCGGATACTACTACTGTTCTCCAAGGAATCGATCAAAGCGTAGACAGTTTGGGAAATTACTCCCATGGAGAAAATTCGGCATGGTGCCTCTTATATTCAACCCCGATAAAATATCTGTGTTTTATCAACACTCTGAAGATCGAATGATTACATAATGACCGCAAATGTGCTTCGCATACTAGTAATAGTCTCCCAGGAATCGATCAAAGCGTTGGCAGTTTGGGAGATTACTCCCATGGAGAAAAGTCTGCATGGTGCCTGTTGTATTCAATTCCGATGCAATTTATGTGTTTCTTCAACACTCTAAAGGTCCACAGATTACAGAATACCTACAGATGTGCTTCGGATACTACTACTGGTGTTCAGGAAATCGATCAAAGCGTAGACAGTTTGGGACATTACTCCCATGGAGAAAAGTCGGCTTGGTGCCTGTTGTATACAATCACGATGCAATTTCTGTGTTTCATCAACACTCTGAATGTGACCAGGTTACAGAATGCCACCAGATGTGCTTCTGATACTACTACTTTTCTCCCAGGAATCGATCAAGTCGTAGACTGTTTGGGACATTACTCCCATGGAGAAAATTCTGCATGGCGCCTGTTGTATTCAATGATCATGCAATTTCTGTGTTTCATCAACACTCCGAAGGTCCCCAGATTACAGAATGCCTCCAGATGTGCTTCGGATGCTACTACTGGTCTCCCAGGAATCGATCAAAGTGTAAACAGTTTGGGACATTACTCCCGTGGGGAAAAGTCGGCAAGGTGCCTGTTATAGTCAATCCCAATGCAATTTCTGTGTTTCATCAACACTCTGTAGATCCACAGATTACAGAATGCCTCCAGATATGCTTTGGATACTACTACTGTTTTCCCAGGAATCGATCAAAGCATAGACAGTTTGGGACATTACTCTTATGGAGAAAAGTCGGCAGGGTGCCTCTTATATTCAACCCCGATAAAATATCTGTGTTTTATCAACACTCTGAAGATCGAATGATTACATAATGACCGCAAATGTGCTTCGCATACTAGTAATAGTCTCCCAGGAATCGATCAAAGCGTTGGCAGTTTGGGAGATTACTCCCATGGAGAAAAGTCTGCATGGTGCCTGTTGTATTCAATTCCGATGCAATTTATGTGTTTCTTCAACACTCTGAAGGTCCACAGATTACAGAATACCTACAGATGTGCTTCGGATACTACTACTAGTGTCCAGGGAATCGATCAAAGCGTAGATAGTTTGGGACATTACTCCCATGGAGAAAAGTCGGCTTTTAGCCTGTTGTATACAATCGCGATGCATTTTCTGTGTTTCATCAACACTCTGAAGCTCCACAGATTACAGAATGCCTCCAGATGTGCTCCGGATACTACAACTGCTATCCCAGCAATCGATCAAAGAGTAGACACTTTGGGTCATTACTCTCATAGAGAAAAGTCGGCATGGTGCCAGTTGTATTCAATCCCGATGTAATTTCTGTGTTTCATCAACACTCTGAAGTTGACCTGATTACAGAATGCCTCCAGATGTGCTTCTGATACTACTACTTTTCTCCCAGTAATCGATCAAAGCATAGACAGTTTGGGACATTACTCCCATGGAGAAAATCCGGCATGGTGTCTGATGTATTCAATCCAGATGCAATTTCTGTGTTTCATCAACACTCTGAAGCTCCACAGATTACAGAATGCCTCCAGATGTGCTTCGCATACTACTACTGGTCTTCAAGGTATCAATCATATCGTAGACAGTTTGAGACATTACTCCCATGGAGGAAATTCGGCATTGTGCCTTTTATATTCAATCCCGATAAATTTTCTGTGTTTTATCAACACTCTGAAGGTCCACAGAATACATCATGCAGCCAAATGTGCTTCGGATACTAGTACTGGTCTCCCAGGAATCGATCAAAGCGAATGCACTTTGGGACATTACTCCCATGGAGAAAAGTGGGCTTGGTGCCTATAATATACAATCACGATACATTTTCTGTGTTTCATCAACACTCTGAAGCTCCACAGATTACAGAATGCCTCCAGATGTGCTTCAGATACTACTACTGGTCTTCAAGGTTACGATCAAATCGTAGACAATTTGAGACATTACTCCCATGGAGAAAAGTCGGTATGGTGCCTGTTGTATTCTATCACGATGTAATTTCTGTGTTTCATAAACACTCTGATGGTCCACAGATTACAGAATGACTCCAGATGTGCTTCGGATATTGCTATAGGTCTTCAATGAATCGATCAGGGCGTAGATAGTTTGACACATTACTACCATGGAGCAAAGTCGGCATGGTGTCTGTTGTATTCATTCCCTATTCCATTTCAGTTTTTCATCAACACTCTTAAGGTCCATAGTTTACAGAATGCGTCCAGATGTGCTTTTGATACTACTTTTGGTCTCCCAGGAATCGATCAAAGCGTAGACAGTTTCAGACATTACTAACATGGAGAAAAGTCGGCATGGTCGCTGTTGTATTAAATCACGATGCAATTTCTGTGTTTCATCAACACTTTGAAGTTCCACAGATTACAGAATGCCTCCAGATGTGCTTCGGATACAACTACTATTCTCCCAGGAATAGATCAAAGCTTAGACAGTTTGGGACATTACTCCCACGGAGAAAAGTCCGCATGGTGCCCGTTATATTCAATCAATATGCAATTTCTGTGTTTCATCAACACTCTGTAGATCCACAGATTACAGAATGCCTCCAGATATGCTTTGGATACTACTACTGTTTTCCCAGGAATCGATCAAAGCATAGACAGTTTGGGACATTACTCTTATGCAGAAAAGTCGGCATGGTGCCTGTTGTATTCAATCGCGATGTAATTTCTGTGTTTCATCAACACTTTGTAGGTCCACAGATTACAGAATGCCTCCAGATGTGCTTCGGATACTACTACTGGTCTTCCAGTATTGGGTCAAAGCGTAGACATTTGGAGACATTACTCCCATGGATAAAAGTCGGCATGGTGCTCTTTGTATTCAACCCCAATCCAATTTCTGTGTTTTATCAACAATCTGATAGTATACAGATTACAGAATGCTTCCAGATGCGCTTCAGATACCACTACTGGTCTACCAGGAATCGTTCAAAAGCTTGAAAGTTTGGGACATTACTCCCATGGAGAAAAGTCGGCATGGTGTATGTTGTATTCAATCCCGATGCAATTTCTGCGTTTCATCAACACTCTGAAGGTCTACAGATTACAGAATGATTCCAGATGTGCTTCGGATACTACTACTGGTCACCCAGGAATCGATCAAAACGATGACAGTTTGGGACATTACTCCCATGGAGAAAAGTCGGCATGGTGCCTGTTGTATTCAATCCCGACGCAATTACTGTGTTTCATCAACACTCTGAAGGTCAACAGATTACAGAATGCTTCCAGATGTACTTCGGATATTACTACTGGTCTCCCAGGAATCGATCAAAACGTAGATAGTTTGGAACATTACTCCCATGGAGATATGTCGGCATGGTGCATGTTGTATTCAATCCCGATGCAATCTCTGTGTTTCATCACCAATCTGAAAGTATACAGATTACAGAATGCCTCCAGATGTGCTTCGGATACTACCACAGGTCTCCCAGGATTCGAACAGATCGTAGACAGTATGAGACATTACTCCCATGGAGAAAAGTCGACATGGTACCAGTTGTATTCCATCAGTATGCAATTTCTGTGTTTGATCAACACTCTGAAGGTCCACAGATTCCATAATGACTCCAGATGTGCTTCGGATACTACAACTGGTCTCCCAGAAATCGATCGAAAAGTAGAGAATTTTAGACATTACTAACATCGAGAAAAGTCAGCATGGTGCACGTTGAATTCAATCCCGATGCAATTTCTGTGTTTCATCAACACTCTGAAGGTCCACAGATTACAGAATGCCTCCAGATATGCTTCGGATACTACTACTGGTCTCCCTGGAATCGATCAAAGCGAAGTCAGTTTGAGACATTACTCCTATGGACAAAAGTCTGCACGCTGCCTATTGTATTCAATCCCGATGGAATTTCTGTTTTTCATCAACACTCTGAAGGTCCACAGATTACAGAATGCCTCCAGATGTGCTTCGGATACTACTACTGGTCTCCCAGGAATCGATCAAATCGTAGACAATTTGAGACACTACTCAAATTTAGAAATGTCGGCAATGTGCCTGTTGAATTCAATCCCGTTGCAATCTCTGTGTTTCACCAACAATTAGAAAGTATACAGATTACAGATAGCCTCCAGATGTGCTTCGGATAGAACTACAGGTCTCCCAGGAATCGATCTTATTGTACATAGTTTGAGACATTTCCACATGGAAAAATTTGGCATGGTGACTGTTGTATTCAGTCCCGATGCAAAATCTGTGTTTCATCCACACTCTTAAGGTCCATTGATTACAGAATTCCTCCCGATGTGCTTCGGATACTACTACTGGCGTCCCAGGAATCGATCAAAACGTAGACAGTTTGGGACATTATTCCCATGGAGAAAAGTTGGTATGGTGCCTGTTGTATTCAATCACGATGAAATTTCTGTGTTTCATCAACACTCTGAAGGTGCTTTGATTAAAGAATTAGTCCAGATGTGCTTCGGATACTACTACTGGCCTCCCAGGAATCGATCAAATCGTAGACAGTTTGGGAAATTACTCCCATGGAGAAAAGTCGGCATGGTGCTATTGTATTCAATCCCAAAGAAATTTCTGTGTTTCATCGACTCTCTGGTTGTACACAGATTACAGATGGCCTCCAGATGTGCGTCGGATACTACTATTGGTCTCCCAGGAATCGATCAAAACGTAGACAGTTTGGGACATTACTCCCTTGGAGAAAAGTCGGTATGGTGCCTGTTGTATTCAAGCACGATGGAATTTCGTAGTTTCAACCATCTGAAGGCCCACAGATTGCAAAATGCCTCCAGATGTGCTTCGGATACTAGCACTGGTCTTTTAGGAATCGATCAAAGCGTGACAGTTTGAGACACTACTTCCACGGAGAAAAGCCGGCATGGTGCCCGTTGTATACAATCCCGATGCAATTTCTGTGTTTCATTAACACTCTGAAGGTAAACAGATTACAGAATGCCTCCAGATGTGCTTCGGATACTACTACTGGTCTCCCAGAAATCTATCAAAGCGAAGTCAGTTTGAGACATTACTCCCATTGACAAAAGTCTGCACGCTGCCTGTTGTATTCAATCCCGATGCAATTTCTGTTTTTCATCAACACTCTGAAGGTCCACAGATAACAGAATGCCTCCAGATGTGCTTCGGATACTACTACAGGACTCCCAGGAATCGATCAAATCGTAGACAATATGAGACACGACTCCCATGGAGAAATGTCAGCAATGTGCCTGTTGAATTCAATCCCGTTGCAATTTCTGTGTTTCATCAACAATCAGAAAGTATACTGATTACTGAATGCCTCCAGATTTGCCTCGGATACTACTACTGGCCTCCCAGGAATCGATAAAATCGTAGACAGTTTGGAAAATCACTCCCATGGAGGAAAGTTGGCATGGTGCTATTGTATTCAATCCCAATAAAATCTCTTTGTTTCATCGACTCTCTGAGGGTACACAGATTACAGATGGCCTCCAGATGTGCTTCGGATACTACTACTGGTCTCCCAGGATTCGAATAGATCGTAGACAGTTTGAGACATTACTCATACGGAGAAAAGTCGACATGGTACGTGTTGTATTCCATCCCAATGCAATTTCTGTGTTTGATCAACACTCTGTAGGTCCACAGATTCCATAATGCCTCCAGATGTGCTTCGGATACTACAACTGGTCTCCCAGGAATCGATCGAAGCGTAGAGAATTTGAGACATTACTCCCATCGAGAAAAGTCAGCATGGTGCACGTTGTATTCAATCCCGATGCAATTTCTGTGTTTCATCAACAATCAGAAAGTATACTGATTACAGAATGCCTCCAGATGTGCCTCGGATACTACTACTGGTCTCCCAGGAATCGATCGAAACGTAGACAGTTTGGGACATTACTCCCTTGGAGAAAAGTCGGCATGGTGCCTGTTGTATTCAATCCCGATGCAATTTCTGTGTTTAATCAACAATCTGAAAGTATATAGATTAGAGAAATCCTCCAAATGTGCTTTGGATACTAGTACTGGTCTCCCAGGAATCGATCAAAGCGTTGACAGTTTGGGACATTAGTCCCATGGAGATATATCGGCATGGTGCATGTTGTATTCAATCGCGATGTAATTTCTGTGTTTAATCAACACTCTGATGGTACACAGATTGCAAAATGAATCCTGATGTGCTCCGGATACTATTACTGGTCTTTTAGGAATCGATCAAAGAGTAGATAGTTTGACACATTACTAGCACGGAGAAAAGCAGGCATGGAGCCCGTTGTATATAATCCCGATGCAATTTCTGTGTTTCATCAACACTCTGAAAGTCCACAGATTACAGAATGCCTCCAGATGTGTTTCGGATACTACTACTGGTCTCCCAGGAATCGATCAAAGCGTAGTCAGTTTGAGACATTACTCCCATGGAGAAAAGTCGTCAATGTGCCTGTTGTATGCAATCCCGATGCAATTTCTGTGTCTCATCAACAATCTGAAAGTATACTGTTTACAGAATGCCTCCAGATGTGCTTCGGATACTACTACTGGTCTCCCAGGAATCGATGAAAACGTAGACAGTTTGGGACATTAATTCCTTATAGAAATGTCGGCATGGTGCCTGTTGTATTCAATCGTGATGCCATTTCTGTGTTTCATCAACACTCTTAAGGTACACAGATTGCAGAATGCCTCCAGATGTGCTTCAAATACTACTACTGGTCTCCCAGGTATCGATCGAACCGTAGACAGTTTGAGACTTTACTCCCATGGACAAAAGTTGGTATAATGCCTGTTGTATTCAATCACGATGAAATTTCTGTGTTTCATCAACACTCTGAAGGTGTAATTGATTAAAGAATTAGTCCAGATGTGCTTCGGATACTACTACTGGCCTCTCAGGAATCGATCAAATCGTAGACAGTTTGGGAAATTACTCCCATGGAGAAAAGTCGGCATGGTGCTATTGAATTTAATCCCAAAAAAATTTTTGTGTTTCATCGACTCTCTGGTTGTACACAGATTATAGATGGCCTGCAGATGTGCTTCGGAAACTATTACTGGTCTCCCTGGAATCGATCAAATCGTAGATAGGTTGGGATATAACTCCCATGGAGAAACCTCGGCATGGTGCCTGTTGTATTCAATCCTGATCCAATTTCTGTGTTTCATCAACAATCTGAAAGTATACAAATTACAGAAGGCCTCCAGATTTCTTTCGGATACTTCTACTGATCTTCCATGAATCGATCAAAGCGTAGGCAGTTTGAGACATTACTCACATGGACAAAAGTCGGCACGGTGCCTGTTGTGTTCATTCCCGATGCAATTTCTGTTTTTCATCAACATTCTGAAGATCCACAGATTACATAATGCCTCCAGATGTGCTTCGGATACTACAACTGGTGTCCCAGGAATCGATAAAAGCGTAGAGAGTTTGCGACGTTACACCCATGGAGATATGTCGGCAATGTGCCTGTTGAATTCAATCCCGTTGCAATATCTGTGTTTCATCAACAATCAGAAAGTATACAGATTACAGAATCCCTCATGATGTGCTTCGGATACAACTACAGGTCTCCCAGGAATCGACCTAATTGTAGACAGTTGGAACATTACTCCCATGGAAAAATTCGGCATGGTGACTGTTGTATTCAATCCCGATGCCAAATCTGTGTTTCATCCACACTCTGAAGGTCCATTGATTACAGAATTCCTCCAGATGTGCTTCGGATACTACTACTGGCGTCCCAAGAATCGATCAAATCGTAGACAATTTGAGACACTATTCCCATGGAGAAATGTCGACAATGAGCCTGTTGAATTCAATCCCGATACAATTTCGGTGTTTCATTAACAATCAGAAAGTATACAGATTACTGAATGCCTCCAGATGTGCTTCAAATACTACTACTGGTCTCCCACGTATCGATCAAACCGTAGACAGTTTGAGACATTACTCCCATGGAGAAAAGTGAGCATGGTGCCTGTTGTATTCCATTCCGATGCAATTTCTGTGTTTCATCAACACTCTGTAAGTCCACAGATTACGTAATGCCTCAAGATGTGCTTCGGATACTACTACTGTTCTAACAGGAAACGATCAGACGTAGACAGTTTGGACATTAATTCCATGGAGGAAAGTCGGCATGGTGCATTTTGTATTCAATCCCGAAGCAATCTCTGTGTTTCATCAACACTCTGAAGGTCCATTGATTACAGAATTCCTCCAGATGTGCTTCGGATACTACTACTGGCCTCCCAGTAATCGATCAAAACGTAGACAGTTTTGGACATTATTCCAATGGAGAAAAGATGTTATGGTGCCTGTTGTATTCAATCACGATGAAATTTCTGTGTTTCATCAACACTCTGAAGGTACACAGATTACAGAATGCCTCCAGATTTGCTTCGGATACTACTACTGGACTCCCAGGAATCGATCAAAGAGTAGACAATTTGGGACATTACTCCCATGGAGAAAAGTCAGCATGGTGCCTGTTGTATTTAATCCCGATGCAATTTCTGTGTTTCATCAAAACTCTGAAGGTACACAGATTACAGAATGCCTCCAGATTTGCTTCGGATACTACTACTGGTGTCCCAGGAATCGATCAAAGCGTAGACAGTTTGGGACAATACTCCCATGCACAAAAGTCGGCATGATGCCTGTTTTATTCAATCCTGATGCAAATCCTGTGTTTCATCAACAATCTGAAGGTCAACTGATTACACAATGCCTCCAGATGTGCTTCGGAAAGTACTACTGATTTTCCAGGAATCGATCACAGCGTAGACAGTTTTGGACATTACTCCCATGGAGAAAAGTCCGCATGGTGGCTGTTCTATTCAATCTCGATGCAATATCTTTGTTTCATCAACACTCTGAAGGTCCACAGATTACAGAATGCCTCCAGATATGCTTCGGAAACTACTACTGGTCTCCCAGGCAACGATCAAAGCGTACCCAGTTTGCGACATTACTTCCATGAAGAAAAGTCACATGGTGCCTTTTGTATTCAATCGCGATGAAATTTCTGTGTTTCATCAACACTCTGAAGGTCCAAGGATTACAGAATGAATCCAGATGTGCTTCGAAAACTACTAATGGTCCTCCAGGAATCGATGAAAGCGTAAACAGTTTGAGACATTACTCCCATGGAGAAAACTCCGCATGGTACGTGTTGAATTTAATCCCGATGCAATTTCTGTGTTTTATCAACACTCTGAAGGCCCCACAGATTACAGAATGCCTACAGATATGCTTCTGAAACTAGTACTGGTCTTCCAGGAATCGATCAAAGCATAGACAGTTTGAGACATTACTCACATGGAGAAAAGTCGTCATGGTGCCTGTTGTATTCAATTCCGATGCACTTTCTGTGTTTCATCAACACTCTGAAGGTCCAGGAGATTACAGAAAGCCTCCAGATGTGCTTTGCAAACTGCTATTGGTCTTCCAGGAATCGATCAAAGCGTAGACAGTTTGAGATATTACTCCCGTGGGGTAAAAGTCGGCATGGTGTCTGTTGTATTCAATCCCGATGTAATTTCCCTGTTTCATCTACACTCCGAAGGTCCACAGATTACAGAATGCCTCCAGATGTGCTCGGAAACTACTACTGGTCTTCCAGGAATCAATGAGAGCGTAGACAGTTTGAGACATTATTCCCATGAAGACAAGTCCGCATGGTGGATGTTGTATTCAATCCCGATGCAATTACTGTGTTTCATCAACACCCTGAAGGTCCACGGATTACAGAATGTGTCCTGATGTGGTTCGAAAACTACTACTGATCTTCCAGGAATCGATCAAAGCGTAGACGGTTGAGACATTACTCCCATGGAGAAAAGTCTGCATGCTGCCTGTTGTATTCAATCCCAATGCAATTTCTGTGTTTCATCATGACTCTGAAGGTCCACGGAATACAGAATGCCTCTAGATGTGCTTCGGAAACTACTACTGGTCTTCCAGGAATCGATGGAAGCGTAAACAGTTTGATACATTACTCCCAAGTAGAAAACTAAGCATGTGGCCTGTGGTATTTAATCCCGATGCAATTTCTGTGTTTTATCAACACTCTGAAGGCCCCACAGATTACAGAATGCATCCATATGTGCTTCACAAGCTACTACTGGTCTTCCAGGAATCGATTAAAGCATAGACAGTTTGAGACATTACTCACATGGAGAAAAGTCGTCATGGTGCCTGTTGTATTCAATTCCGATGCACTTTCTGTGTTTCATCAACACTCTGAAGGTCCAGAGATTACAGAATGCCTCCAGATGTGCTGCGCAAACTACTACTGGTCTTCTAGGAATCAATCAAAACGTAGACAGTTTGAGACATTACTCTCGTGGAGAAAAGTCGGCATCGTGCCAGTTGTATTCAATCCCGATGCAATTTCTGTGTTTCAACAACTCTCTGAAATTCTACGGATTACAGAATGCCTCCAGATGTGCTTCGGAAACTACTACTGGTCTTCCAGGAATCGATCAAAGCGTAGACAATGGGAGACATTACCCCCACGAAGAAAAGTCCGAATGGTGCCTGTTTAATCAATCCCGATGCAAATTGTGTGTTTCACCAACACTCTGAAGGTCCACAGAATACAGAAGGAATCGACATGTGCTTCAGAATCTACTACTGGTCTTCCAGGAATTGATCAAAGCGTAGAATGTTTGAGACATTACTACCATTGAAATGAGTCGGCATGGTGCCTGTTGAATTGAATCCCGATACAATTTCTGTATTTCATGAACACTCTGAAGGTCCACAGATTACAGAATGCCTTAACATGTGGTTCGGAAACTACTATTGGTTTTCCAGGAATCAATCAAAGCGTAGACAGTTTGAGATATTACTCCCGTGGGGTTAAAGTCGGCATGGTGTCTGTTGTATTCAATCCCGGTGCAATTTCTGTGTTTCATGTACACTCTGAAGGTCCACAGTTTACAGAATGCCTCCAGATGTCATTCGGAAAGTGCTACTGATTTTCCAGGAATCGATCTCAGCGTAGACAGTTTGGGACATTACTCCCATGGAGAAAAGTCCGCATGGTGGCTGTTGTATTCAATCCCGATGCAATTACTGTGTTTCATCAAAACCCTGAAGGTCCACGGATTACAGAATGCCTCCACATGTGGTTCGGAAACTACTACTGGTCTTCCAGCAATCGATCAAAGCGTAGACAGTTGAGACATAACTCCCATGTAGAAAAATCTGCATTGTGCCTGTTGTATTTAATCCCGATGCAATCTCTGTGTTTCATCAGCACTCTGAAGGTCCACAGATTACGGAATGAAATCGGATGTGCTTCGGAAACTACTACTGGTCTTTTCGGAATCGGTCAAAGCATAGACAGTTTGAGACATTACTCCAATGGATAAAAGTCCGCATGGTGATAGATGTATTCACTCCCGATGCAATTTTTGTGTTTCAGCAACTCTCTGAAGGTCCACAGATTACAAAATGAATCAGATGTGCTTCGGAAACTACTACTGGTCTTCCAGGATTCGATCAAAGGGTAGACAGTTTGAAACATTACTCCCATTTAGAAAATTCCGCATGGTGCCTGTTGTATTCAATCGCGATGCAATCTCTGTGTTTCATGAACACTCTGAAGGTCCATGGATTACAGAATGATTCCATATGTGCATCGGAAACTACTACATCTCTACCAGGAATCGATCAAAGCATGGAAAGTTTGAGACATTACTCACATGGGAAAAGTCGGAATGGTGCCTGTTGTATTCAATTCCGATGAACTTTCTGTGTTTCATCAACACTCTGAAGGTCGACGGATTACAGAATGAATCCAGATATGCTTCGGAAACTACTACTGGTCTTCCAGGAATCGACCAAACCGTAGACAGTTTGACACATTACTCCAATGGAGAAAAGTCCCCATGGTGCCTGTTGTATTCAATCCCGAAGCAGTTTCTGTGTTTCATCAACGCTCAGAAGGTCCAAAGATGAAGGAATGCCTATAAATGTGCATCGAAAACTGCTACTGGTCTTCCAGGAATCGATCAAAGCGTAGACAGTTTGAGACCTTACTCGCATGGAGAATACTCGATATGGAGCGTGTTGTATTCAATTCCGAGGCAATGTCTGTGTTTCATCAACAATCTATAGGTCCAGTGATTACAGAATGCCTCCGGATGTGCTTCGCAAACTACTACTGGTCTACCATGAATCAATAAAATCGTAGATAGTTTGAGACATTACCATCATGGAGAAAAATGCTCATGGTGCCTGTTGTATTCAATCCGGATGCAATTTCTGTGTTTCATCAACTCTCCGAAGGTCCACAGATTACAGAATGCCTCCGGATGTGCTTTAGAAAGTGCTACTGGTCTTCCAGGAATCCATCAAAGCGTAGACAGTTTGAGACATTACTCCAAGGGATAAAAGTCCGCATGGTGCCTGTTATATTCAATCCAAATGCAACTTCCGTGTTTCATCATCACTCTGAATGTAAACAGATTACAGAATGTCTCCATATGTGCTTCGGAAACTACTACTGATCTTCCAGGAATCGATCAAAGCGTAGACAGTTTGAGACATTACTCCAATGGAGAACAGTCCGAATGGTGCCTGTTGTATTCAATTACGATGCAACTTCCGTGTTTTATTATAACTCTGAAGGTCGACGAATTACAAAATGCCTCCAGATGTGCTTCGCAAACTACTACTGGTCTTCCATGAATCGATCAAAGCGTAGACAGTTTGGGACATTACTACCTTGGAGAAAAGTAAGCATGGTGATTGTGTTATTCAATCCCGATGCAAATTCTGTGTATCATAAACACTCTAAAGGTCCACAGATTACAGAATGCCTCCAGATCTGCTTCGAAAACTACTACTGGTCTTCCAGAAATCGATCAACTCGTAGATAGTTTGAGACATTACTCCCGTGGAGAAAAGTCTGCTTCGTGCCTGTTGTATTGAATCGCGGTGCAATTTCTGTGTTTCTTTGAAACTCTGAACGTCCACAGATTACAGAATGCCTCCAGATGTGCTTCATTAACTACTACTGGTCTTCTAGGAAACGATCAAAGCATAGACAGACTGAGGCGTTACTCCCATGTAGAAAAGTCCCCATGGTGCCTTTTGTATTCAATCGCGATGCAATTTCTGTGTTTCATGAACACTCTGAAGGTCTACGGATTACAGAATGAATCCAGATGTGCTTCGAAAACTACTAATGGTCCTCCAGGAATCGATCAAAGCGTGGACAGGTTGAGACATTACGCCCATGGAGAAAACTCCGCATAGTGCCTGTTGTATTCAGTCCTGATGCAATTTGTGTGTTTCATCAACACTCTGAAGGTTCAGAGATTACAGAATGATTCCAGATGTGCTTCGGAAACTACTACCGGTTTTCCAGGAAACGATCAATGCGTAGACAGTTTGAGACATTACTCCCACGGAGAAAAGTCCGCATGGTGCCTGTTGTATTCAATCCCGATGCAACTTCCGTGTTTCATCATAACTCTGAAGGTCCACGAATTACATAATGCCTCCAGATGTGCTTCGCAAACTACTACTGATCTTCCATGAATCGACCAAATAAACGTAGACAGTTTGGGACATTACTACGATGGAGAAAAGTCCGCATGGTGATTGTGTTATTCAATCCCGATGCAAATTCTGTGTTTCATAAACACTCTGAAGGTCCACAGATTACGGAATGCCTGCAGATCTGCTTCGGAAACTATTACTGGTCTTCCAGGAATCGATCAAAGCGTAAGCAGTTTGAGATTATTACTCCCATTCAGAAAAATCCGCATAGTGCCTGTTGTATTCAATTCCGATGCACTTTCTGTTTTTTATCAACACTCTGAAGGTCCAGAGATTACAGAATGATTCCATATGTGCTTCGGAAACTACTGCTGGTCATCCAGGAATCGACCAAAGCGTAGACAGTTTGAGACATTACACCCATAGAGAAAAGTACGCACGGTGCCTCTTGTATTCAATCCCGATGCAACTTCCGTGTTTCATCAACACTCTGAAGCCCACAGATTACAGAATGCCTCCAGATGTGCTTCGGAAAGTACTACTAGTGTTCCAGGAATTGATCAAACCATAGAGAGTTTCAGACATTACTCCCATGCAGAAAAGTCCACATGGTACCTGTTGTATTCAATCCCGATGCAGTTTCTGTGTTTCTTCAACTCTCTGAAGGTCCACAGGTTTCAGAATGCCTCCTGATGTGCTTCGGAAACTGCTACTGGTCTTACAGGAATCGATCAAGGCATAGACAGTTTAAAACATTACTCACATGGAGAAACGTCGGCATGGTGGTTGTTGTATTCAATTCCGATGCAATTTCTGTGTTTCATCAACACTCTGAAGGTCCACAGATTGCAGAATGCCTCCAGATGTGCTTCGGAAACTACTACTGGTCTTCCAGGAATCGATCAAAGCGTAGACAGTTTGAGACATTATTCCCATGAAGAAAAGTCCGCATGGTGGGTGTTATATTCAATCCCGATGCAATTACTGTGTTTCATCAACACCCTGAAGGTCCACGGATTACAGAATGCCTCCAGATGTGGTTCGAAAACTACTACTGGTCTTCCAGAAATCGATCAAATCGTAGATAGTATGAGACATTACTCCCATGGAGAAAAGTCTGCTTGGTGCCTGTTTTATTCAATCGCGATGCAATTACTGTGTTTCTTTGAAACTCTGAACGTCCACAGATTACAGAATGCTTCCAGATAAGCTTCGGAAACTACTACTGGTCTTCCAGGATTCTATCAAAGCGTAGACAGTTTGAGATATTACTCCCATGGAGAAAACTCCGCATAGTGCTTGTTGTATACAATCCCGAGGCAATTTCTGTGTTTCATCAACACTCTGAAGGTCCAGAGATTACAGAATGACTCCAGATGTGCTGCGCAAACTACTACTGGTCTTCTAGGAATCGATCAAAACGTAGACAGGTTGGAGACATTACTCTCGTGGAGTAAAGTCGGCATCGTGCCAGTTGTATTAATCCCGATGCAATTTCTGTGTTCCATCAACTCTCTGAAGTTCCACGGATTACAGAATGCCTCCAGATGTGCTTCGGAAACTACTACTGGTCTTCCAGGAATCGATCAAAGCGTAGACAGTTTGAGACATTATTCCCATGAAGAAAAGTACGCATCGTGGATGTTGTATTCAATCCCGATGCAATTACTGTGTTTCGTCAAAACCCTGAAGGTCCTCGGATTACAGAATGCCTCTAGATGTGCTGCAGAAACTACTACTGGTCTTCCAGGAATAGATAAAAGCGTAGACAGTGGGAGACATTACTCCCATGAAGAAAAGTCCGAATGGTGCCTGTTGTAATCAATCCCGATGCGAATTGTGTGTTTCACCAACACTCTGAAGGTCCACAGATTACAGAAGGAATCGACATGTGCTTCAGAATCTAATACTGGTCTTCCAGGATTTGATCAAAGCGTAGAATGTTTGAGACATTACTACCTTGGAAATAAATCGGCATGGTGCCTGTTGAATTGAATCCCGATACAATTTCTGTATTTCCTGAACACTCTGAAGGTCAACAGATTACAGAATGCCTTAAGATGTGGTTCGGAAACTACTATTGGTTTTCCAGGAATCAATCAAAGCGTAGTCAGTTTGAGATATTACTCCCGTGGGGTAAAAGTCGGCATGGTGTCTGTTGTATTCAATCCCGGTGCAATTTCTGTGCTTCATGCACACTCTGAAGGTCCACAGATTACAGAATGCCTCCAGATGTGCTTCGGAAAGTACTACTGATTTTCCAGGAATCGATCACAGCGTAGACAGTTTGGGACATTACTCCCATGGAGAAAAGTCCGCATGGTGGCTGTTGTATTCCATCTCGATGCAATATCTTTGTTTCATCAACACTCTGAAGGTCCACAGATATCAGAATGCGTCCTGATGTGCTTCGGAAACTGCTACTGGAGTTACAGGAATCGATAAAAGCATAGACAGTTTCAAACATTACTCACTTTGAGAATCGTCGGCATGGTGGTTGTTGTATTCAATTCCGATGCAATTTCTGTGTTTCAACAATACTCTGAAGGTCCACAGATTCCAGAATGCCTCCAGATGTGCTTCGGAAACTATTACTGGTCTTCCAGGAATCGATCAAAGCGTAGACAGTTTGAGGCATTATTCCCATGAAGAAAAGTCCGCATGGTGGATGTTGTATTCAATCCCAATGCAATTTCTGTGTTTCATCAACACTCTGAAGGTCCACGGATTACAGAATGAATCCAGATGTGCTTCGAAAACTACTAATGGTCCTCCAATAATCGATGAAAGCGTAAACAGTTTGAGACATTACTCCCATGTAGAAAACTCCGCATGGTGCCTGTTGTATTTAATCGCGATGCAATTTCTGTGTTTTATCAACACTCTGAAGGCCCCACAGATTACAGAATGCATCCAGATGTGCTTCGGAAACTACAACTGGTCTTCCAGGAATCGATCAAAGCGTAGACAGTTTGAGACATTATTCCCATGAAGAAAAGTACGCATCGTGGATGTTGTATTCAATCCAGATGCAATTACTGTGTTTCATCAAAACCATGAAGGTCCACGGATTACAGAATGCCTCCAGATGTGGTTCGAAAACTACTACTGGTCTTCCAGCAATCGATCAAAGCGTAGACAGTTGAGACATAACTCCCATGTAGAAAAATCCGCATGGTTCCTGTTGTATTTAATCCCGATGAAATCTCTGTGTTTCATCAGCACTCTGAAGGTCCACAGATTACGGAATGAAATCGGATGTGCTTCGGAAACTACTACTGGTCTTTTCGGAATCGATCAAAGGGTAGACAGTTTGAAACATTACTCCCATTTAGAAAAGTCCGCATGGTGCCTGTTGTATTCAATCGCGATGCAATTTCTGTGTTTCATGAACACTCTGAAGGTCCATGGATTACAGATTGATTCCATATGTGCATCGGAAACTACTACTTCTCTTCCAGGAATCGATCAAAGCATGGAAAGTTTGAGACATTACTCACATGGGAAAAGTTGGAATGGTGCCTGTTGTATTCAATTCCGATGCAATTTCACTGTTTCATCAACACTCTGAAGGTCCACAGATTACAGAATGCCTCCAGATATACTTCGGAAACTACTACTGGCCTGCCACGAATTGACCAAAGGGTGGACAGTTTGAGACATTACTCAAATGAAGAAAGGTCCGCACGATGCCTGTTGTATTCAATCCCGATGCAATTTCTCTGCGTCATCAACACTCTGAAGGTCCACGTATTACAGAATGCCTTCAGATGTCCATCGGTATCTACTACTGGTCTTCCAGAAATCGATAAGAGCGTAGACAGTTTGAAACATTATTCCCATTGAGAAAAGTCCTCATGGTGCCTGTTGTATTCAATCCCGCTGCAGTTTCTGTCTTTCATCAACTTTATGAAGGTATACAGATTACAGAATGCCTCCAGATGTGCTTCGGAAACTACTACTGGTCTTTTAGGAATTGATCATAGCATAGGCAGTTTGAGACATTACTCACATGGAGAATAGACGACATGGTGCGTGTTGTATTCAATTCCGATGCAATTTCTGTGTTTCATCAACACTCTATAGTTCCAGAGATTACAGAATGCCTCCAGATCTGCTTCGGAAACTAGTACTGGTCTACCAGGAATCGATCAAAGCGTAGGCAGTTTGAGATTATTACTCCTATTGAGAAACCTCCGCATAGTGCATGTTGTATTCAATTCCAATGCACTTTCTGTGTTTCATCAACACTCTGAAGGTCCACGGATTACAGAATGAATCCAGATATGCTTCGGAAACTACTACTGGTCTTCCAGGAATCGACCAAACCGTAGACAGTTTGACACATTACTCCAATGGAGAAAAGTCCCCATGGTTCCTTTTGTATTCAATCCCGAAGCAGTTTCTGTTTTTCATCAACACTCTGAAGATCCGAAGATTAAGGAATGGTTCCAGATATGCTTCGCAAACCACTACTGGTCGCCCAGGGAACGATCAAGCGTAGACAGTTTGAGACATTACTCCCATGAAGAAAAGTCCGCATGGTGCCTGTTGTATTCAATCCCGATGTACTTTCACTGTTTCATCAACACTCTAAAGGTCCATTGATTACAGAATGCCTCCAGATGTGATTCGGAAACTACTACTGGTCTTTTTCGGAATCGATCAAAGTATACACAGTTTGAGACATTACTCATATGGATAAAAGTGGACATGGTGCCTGTTGTAATCAATTGCGATGCAGTTTATTCGTTTCATCAACGCTCAGAAGGTCCAAAGATGAAGGAATGCCTATAAATGTGCATCGAAAACTGCTACTGGTCTTCCAGGAATCGATCAAAGCGTAGACAGTTTGAAACATTACTCCCTTTGAGAAAAGTCCTCATGTTGCCTGTTGTATTCAATCCCGCTGCAGTTTCTGTCTTTCATCAACACTCTGAAGGTACACAGATTACACAATGCCTCCAGATGTGCTTCGGAAACTACTACTGGTCTTTTAGGAATTGATCATAGCATGGACAGTTTGAGACTTTACTCACATGGAGAATACTCGATATGGTGCGTGTTGTATTCAATTCCGATGCAATGTCTGTGTTTCATCAACAATCTATAGGTCCAGAGATTACAGAATGCCTCCGGATGTGCCTCGCAAACTACTACTGGTCTTCCATGAATCAATAAAATCGTAGATAGTTTGAGACATTACCATCATGGAGAAAAGTGCTCATGGTGCCTCTTGTATTCAATCCTTTTGCAATTTCTGTGTTTCATCAACTCTCCGAAGGTCCACAGATTACAGAATGCCTCCAGATCTGCTTCGAAACTACTACTGGTCTTCCAGGAATCGATCAAAGCGTAGGCAGTTTGAGATTATTACTGCCATTGAGAAAACTCCGCATAGTGACTGTTGTATTCAATTCCGACGCACTTTCTGTGTTTCATGAACACTCTGAAGGTCCAGAGATTACAGAATGATTCCATATGTGCTTCGGAAACTACTACTGGTCATCCAGGAATCGATCAAAGCGTAGACAGTTTGAGGCATTACGCCCATGGAGAAAACTCCGCATAGTGCCTGTTTTATTCAGTCCTGATGCAATTTGTGTGTTTCATCAACACTCTGAAGGTTCAGAGATTACAGAATGCCTCCAGATGTGCTTCGGAAACTACTACTAGTGTTCCAGGAATCGATCAAAGCGTAGACAGTTTGAGACATTATTCCAATGAAGAAAAGTCCTCAATGTGGATGTTGTATTCAATTCCGATGCAATTACTGTGTTTCATCAACACCCTGAAGGTCCACGGATTACAGAATGCCTCCAGATGTGGTTCGAAAACTACTACTGGTCTTCCAGAAATCGATCAACACGTAGATAGTTTGAGACATTACTCCCGTGGAGAAAAGTCTGCTTCGTGCCTGTTGTATTGAATCGCGATGCAATTTCTGTGTTTCTTTGAACTCTGAACGTCCACACATTACAGAATGCCTCCAGATGTGCTTCATTAACTACTACTGGTCTTCCAGGAAACGATCAAAGCATAGACAGACTGAGACGTTACTCCCATGTTAAAAAGTCCCCATGGTGCCTTTTGTATTCAATCGCGATGCAATTTCTGTGTTTCATCAACACTCTGAAGGTCTACGGATTACAGTATGAATCCAGATGTGCTTCGAAAACTACTAATGGTCCTCCAGGAATCGATCAAAGCGTAGACAGTTTGAGGCATTACGCCCATATAGAAAACTCCGCATAGTGCCTGTTTTATTCAGTCCTGATGCAATTTGTGTGTTTCATCAACACTCTGAAGGTTCAGAGATTACAGAATGATTCCAGATGAGCTTTGGAAACTACTACTGGTGTTCCAGGAATCGATCAATGCGTAGACAGTTTGAGATATTAGTCCCACGGAGAAAATTCCACATGGTTCCTGTTGTATTCAATCCCGATGCCACATCCGTGTTTCATCATCACTCCGAAGGTCTACAGAATACAGAATGCCTCCAGATATACTTCGTAAACTACTACTGGTCTTCCAGGAATCGACCAAACCGTAGACAGTTTGACACATTACTTCAATGGAGAAAAATCCCCATGGTGCCTGTTGTATTCAATCCCGAAGCAATTTCTGTGTTCCATCAAAACTCTGAAGGTCCACAGATTACAGAATGCCTCCAGATGTGCTTCGGAAACAACAACAGGTCTTCCAAGTATCGATCAAAGCATAGACAGTTTCAGACATTACTCCCATTGAGAAAAGTCGGCATGGTGGCATTTGTGTACAATCCCGAAGCAATTTCTGTGTTTCATCAACACTCTGAAGGTCCGAAGGTTAAGGAATGCCTCCAGATATGCTTCGCAAACCACTATTGGTCGGCCAGGGAACGATCAGGCGTAGACAGTTTAAGACATTACTCCCATGAAGAAAACTCCGCATGGTGCCTGTTGTATTCAATCCCGATGCAATTTCACTGTTTTATCAACACTGTAAAGGTCCACTGATTACAGAATGCCTCTAGATGTGATTCGGAAACTACTACTGATCTTTTAGGAATCGATCAAAGCGTAGACAGTTTGAGACATTACTCCCATGTAGAAAAGTCCGCATGGTGCCTGTTGTATTCAATCCCGATGCAATTTCTGTGTTTCATTAACTATCTGAAGGGTCACGGATTACACAGTGCCTCCAGATGTGCTTCGGAAACTACTACTGGTCTTTTAGGAATCGATCAAAGAATAGACAGTTTGAGACATTACTCCCATGGAGAAAAGTCCGCATGGTTGTAGTAGTATTCAATCCTGATGCAATTTCTGTCTTCCATCAACACTCTGAAGGTCCACAGATTACAGAATGAAATTAGATATGCTTCGGAAACTATTACTAGTCTTCCTAGAATCGATCAAAGCGTAGACAGTTTGAAATTTTTCTCCCATTTAGAAAAGTCCGCATGGTGCCTGTTGTATTCAATCGCGATGCAATATCTGTGTTTCATCAACACTCTGAAGGTCCACAGATTACAGAATGCCTCCAGATGTGCTTCCGAATCTACTACTGGTCTTCCAGGTATCGATCAAAACATAGACAGTTTGAGACATTACTCCCATGTAGAAAAGTCCACATGGTGCCTGTTGTATTCAATCCCGATGCAATTTCTGTGTTTCATCAACTATCTGAAGGGTCACGGATTACAGAATGCCTCCAGATGTGCTTCGGAAACTGCTACTGGTCTTCCAGGAATCGACCAAAGCGTAGACAGTTTACACATTACACCCATGGAGAAAAGTCCCCATGGTGCCTGTTGCATTCAATCCCGAAGCAATTTCTGTATTCAGTCAAAACTCTGAAGGTCCACAGATTACTGAATGCCTCCAGATGTGCTTCGGAAACAACAACTGGTCTTCCAAGTATAGATCAAAGCATAGACAGTTTCACACATTACTCCCATGGAGAAAAGTCGGTATGGTGGCTTTTGTGTTCAATTCCGATGCAATTTCTGTGTCTCATCAACATTCAGACGGTCCGAAGATTATGGAATGCCTACAGATATGCTTCGCAAACCACTACTGGTCGACCAGGGAACAATCAAGCGTAGAGAGTTTGAGACATTACTCCTATGGAGAAAAGTCCTCATGGTGCCAGTTTTATTCAATCCCGATGCAATTTCTATATTTCATCAACACTCTGAAGGTCCACAGATTACAGAATGGCTGCAGATGTGCTTCAGTAACTACTACTGGTCTTCCAGGAAACGATCAAAGCATAGACAGACTGAGACATTACTGCCATGGAGAAAAGTCCACATGTTGCCTTTTGTATTCAATCCCGATGCATTTGCACTGTTTCATCAACACTCTAAAGGTCCACTGATTACAGAATGCCTCCAGATGTGATTCGGAAACTACTACTGGTCTTTTAGGAATCGATCAAAGCATAGACAGTTTGAGACATTACTCCCATGCAGAAAAGTCCACATGGTGCCTGTTGTATTCAATCCCGATGCAATTTCTGTGTTTCATCAACACTCTGAAGGACCACAGGTTTCAGAATGCCTACTGATGTGCTTGGGATACTGCTACTGGTGTTACAGGAATCGATCAAAGCATAGACAGTTTAAAACATTACTCACATGGAGAGTCGTCGGCATGGTGGTTGTTGTATTCAATTCCGATGCAATTTCTGTGTTTCCTCAACACTCTGAAGGTCCACAGATTGCAGAATGCCTCCAGATGTGCTTCGGAAACTACTACTGGTCTTCCAGGAATCGATCAAAGCGTAGACAGTTTGAGACATTATTCCCATGACGAGAAGTCCGCATGGTGGATGTTGTATTCAATCCCGATGCAATTACTGTATTTCATCAACACCCTGAAGGTCCACGGATTACAGAATGCCTCCAGATGTGGTTCGAAAACTACTACTGGTCTTCCAGAAATCGATCAAATCGTAGATAGTTTGAGACATTACACCCATGGAGTAAAGTCTGCTTGGTGCCTGTTGTATTCAATCGCGATGCAATTACTGTGTTTCTTTGAAACTCTGAATGTCGACAGATTACAGAATGCTTCCAGATAAGCTTCGGAAACTACTACTGGTCTTCCAGGATTCGATCAAAGCGTAGACAGTTTGAGATATTACTCCCAAGGAGAAGACTACGCATAGTGCCTGTTGTATACAATCCCGAGGAAATTTCTGTGTTTCATCAACACTCTGAAGGTCCAGAGATTACAAAATTACTCTAGATGTGCTTCGGGAACTACTATCGGTCTTCCAGGAATCGATCGAAACGTAGAGAGTTTAGACATTACTCCCATGGAGGTAAGTACTCATGGTGCCTGTTGTATTAAATCCCGATGCAATTTTTGTGTTTCATCAACACTCTGAAGGTCCACAGATTACAGAATGCCTCCAGATGTGCTTCATTAACTACTACTGGCCTTCCAGGAAAAGATCAAAGCATAGACAGACAAAGACATTACTTCAATGGAGAAAAGTCCACATAATGCCTCTTGTATTCATTCGCGATGCAATTTATGTGTTTCATCTACACTCTGAAGGTCCACGGATTACAGAATGAATCCAGATGTGCTTCGAAAACTACTAATGGTCTTCCAGGAATCGATCAAAGCGGAGACAGTTTGAGACATTACGCCCATGGAGAAATCTCCGCATAGTGCCTTCTGTATTCAGTCCTGATGCAATTTGTGTGTTTCATCAACACTCTGAAAGTTCAGAGATTACAGAATGATTCCAGATGAGCTTCGTAAACTACTACTGGTTTTCCAGGAATCGATCAATGCGTAGACAGTTTGAGACATTAGTCCCACGGAGAAAAGTCCGCATGGTTCCTGTTGTATTCAATCCCGATGCCACTTCCGTGTTTGATCATCACTCCGAAGGTCTACAGATTACAGAATGCCTCCAGATATGCTTCAGGAAACACTACTGGTCTTCCAGGAATCGACCAAACCGTAGACAGTTTGACACATTCCTCCAATGGAGAAAAGTCCCCATGGTGCCTGTTGTATTCAATCCCGATGCAATTTCTGTGTTTCATCAACTATCTGAAGGGTCACGGATTACAGAATGCATCCAGATGTGTTTCGGAAAATACTACTGGTCTTCCAGGAATCGATCAAATCATAGACAGTTTGAGACATTACTCCCATGTAGAAAAGAATGCA
This sequence comes from Schistocerca gregaria, assembly GCF_023897955.1. Classification (NCBI taxonomy): domain Eukaryota; kingdom Metazoa; phylum Arthropoda; class Insecta; order Orthoptera; family Acrididae; genus Schistocerca; species Schistocerca gregaria. The sequence continues at coordinate 378,773 of NW_026061745.1, forward strand.
TGGTGCAAGCTGTATTCAATCCCGATGCAATTTCTGTGTTCCATCAACACTCCGAAGGTCCACAGATTACAGAATGCTACCAGATGTGCTTCTGAAACAACTACTGGCCTTCCAAGAATCGATCAAATCATAGACAGTTTGAGACAATTCTCCCGTGGAGAAAATTCGGCATGGTGCCTGTTGTGTTCAATCCTGATGCAAATTCTGTGTTTCATCAACACTCTGAAGTTGTACAAATTACAGAATGCCTCCAGATGTGCTTCGGAAACTACTACTGGTCTTTTAGGAATCGATCAAAGAATAGACAGTTTGAGACATTACTCCCATGGAGAAAAGTCCGCATGGTTGTAAAAGTATTCAATCCTGATGCAATATCTGTGTTCCATCAACACTCTGAAGGTCCACAGATTACAGAATGAAATCAGATATGCTTCGGAAACTACTACTGGTCTTCCATGAATCGATCAATGCGTAGACAGTTTTAGATATTACTACCATGGAGAAAAGTCGTCATGGTGCCTCTTCTATTCAATCCTGATGCAATTTCTGAGTTTCATTAACTTTCTGAAGGTCCACAGATTACAGAATGCCTCCAGATGTGCTTCGGAATCTCCTACTGGCCTTCCAGGTAAGGATCAAAAGCATAGACAGTTTGAGACATTACTCTCATGTAGAAAAGTCTGCATGGTGCCTGTTGTATTCAAACCCGATGCAATTCCTGTGTTTCATGAACACTCTGAATGTCCACAGATTACTGAATGCCTCCGGATATGCTTCGGAAGCAACAACTGGTCTTCCAAGTGTCGATCAAAGCATAGACAGTTTCAGACATTACTCCCCTGGAGAAAAGTCGGCATGGTGCCTTTTTTGTTTAATCCCGATGCAATTTCTGTTTTTCATCAACACTCTGAAGGTCCACGGATTAAACAATGCCTCCAGATGTGCTTCAAAACTGCTACTGGTCTTTCAGGTATCTTTCAAAGCGTAGCCAGTTTGAGACTTTCCTCCAATGGAGGAAAGTCGGCGAGGTGCCTGTCGTATTCCATCCCGATGCAACTCTGCGTTTCATCAACACTCTGAAGGTCCACGGGCTACAGAATGCCTCCACATGTGCTTCAGAAACTAGTACTGGTGTTCCAGGCATCGATCAAATCATAGACAGTTTGAGACATAACTCCCTTGGAGAAAAGTCCGCATGGTGCGTGTTGTATTCAATCCCGATGCACTCTCTGTGTTTCATCAACACTCTGAAGGTTCTGAGATTCCAGAATGATTCCAAATGTGCTTCGGAAGCCACTACTGGTCATCCAGGGATCGATCAAAGCGTAGACAGTTTGAGACATTACTCCCGTGGAAAAAAGTCCTCATGGTTATTGTGGTATTCAATCCCGATGCAATTTCTGTGTTTCATAAACACTCTGAAGATCCACAGATTACTGAATGCCTCCAGATATGCTTCGAAAACTACTACTGATCTCCCAGTGAACGATCAAAGCGTAGACAGTTTAAGACATTACTCACATGAAGAAAAGTCCGCATTGCTCTTGTTGTATTCAATCCCGATGCTATTTCTGTGTTTCATCAACACTCTGAAAGCCCACGTTATACAGAATGCCTCAAGACGTGCTTCGGAAACTACTACTGGTCTTAAAGGAACCGATCAAAGCGTAGACAGTTTGAGACATTACTGCCATGTAGAAAAGACCGCATGGTGCCTGTTGTATTCAATCCCGATGTAATTTCTGTGTTTCATCAACACTCTCAAGTTCTACAGATTTCAGAACGCCTCCACATGTGCTTCGGAAACTACTACTGGTCTTCCTGGATTCGATCAAAGCATATACAGTTTAAAACATTACTAACATGGAGAAACGTCGGTATGTTGCCTGATGAATTCAATCCCGATGCAATTTCTGTGTGTCATCAACACCCTGAAGGTCCACAGATTACAGAATGCCTCCAGATGTGCTTCGGAAACCACTACTGGTCTTCCAGGAATCGATTAAAGCGTAGACAGTTTGAGCAATTACTCCTGTGGAGAAGAGTCGCCTTGGTGTCTGTTGTATTCTATACCGATGCAATTTCTCTGTTTCATAAACATACTGAAGGTCCAAAGGTTGCAGAAAAGTCCGCATGGTGCCTGTTGTATTCAATCCCGATGTAATTTCTGTGTTTCATCAACACTCTGAAGGCCATAGAATTCAGAATGCCTCCAGATGTGCTTCGGAAGCTATTACTGGTTTTTCCGGAATCGATCACAGCGTAGACAGTTTGAGAAACTACTCCCTTGTAGAAGATCCAGCATGGTGCCTGTTGTATTCAATCACGATGCAATTTCTGTGTTTCATAAACAATCTGAAGGTCCACAGATTACAGAATGCCTCAAGATGAGCTTCGGAAACTACTTGTGGTCTTTTAGGAATCGATCAAAACATAGACAGTTTGAGACATTACCCACATGGAGAAAAGTCGGCATGGTGCTTGTTGTATTCAATGCCGATGCAATTCCTTTGTTTCATCAACACCATGAAGGTCCAAAAATTACAGAATGCCTCCATATGTGCTTCGGAAACTATTACTGGCCTTCCAAGCATCGATCAAAGCATGGACAGTTTCAGACATTACTCCCATGGTGAAAAGTCGGCAAGGTGCCTGTTGCAATTAATTGCGATGTAATTTCTTTGTTTCATCAACACTCTGAAGGTCCAAAGATTAAGGAATGCCTCCAGATATACTGGTCTCACAGGGAACGATGAAAATGCAGACAGTTTGAGACAGTACTTCAATGAAGAAAATTCTGCATGGTGCCTGTTGTATTCAATCCCGATGTAATTTCTGTGTTTCATCAAGACCCTGACTGTCCACAGATTACAGAATGCCTCCAGATGTGCTTCGGAAACAACTACAGGTCTTTCAAGGATCGATCAAAGCATGGACAGTTTCAGACATTACTCCCATGGTGAAAAGTCGGCATGGCGCCTGTTGTGTTCAATCCCGATGCAGTTTCTGTGTTTCATCAACACTCTGAAAGTCCACAGATGACAGAATGCCTTCATATGTGCTTCGGAATCTACAACTGGTCTTCCAGTAATCGATCTAAGGGTAGACAGTTTGAGACATCACACCCATAGAGAAAAATCCGCATGGTGCCTGTTGTATTCAATCCCGATGCCATTTCTGTGTTTCATCAACACTCTGAAACCCCACGGTATACAGAATGCTTCAAGACGTGCTCCGGAAACTACTACTGGTCTTAAAGGAACGGATCAAAGCGTAGACAGTTTGAGCCGTTACTCCCATGCAGAAAAGACCGCATGGTTCCTGTTCTATTCAATCCCGATGTAATTGCTGTGTTTCATCAACACTTTGAAGGTATACAGGTTTCAGAATGATTCCACATGTGCTTCGGAAACTGCTACTGGTCTTCCAGGAATCGATCAAAGCATAGACAGTTTAAAACATTACTCACATTGAGAAACGTCGGCATGGTGCCTGATGTTTTCAATCCCGATGCAATTTCTGTGTTTCATAAACACTCTAAAGGTCCACAGATTACAGAATGCCTACAGATGTGCTTCGAAAAGTAATACTGGTATTTTAGGAATCGATCAAAGCATAGACTGTTTGAGACATTACCCACATGGAGAAAAGTCGGCATGGTGCCTGTTGTATTCAATCCCGATGCAATTTTATGTGTTTCATCAACTCTCCGAAGGTCCACAGATTAAAGAATGCCTCAATATGTGCCTCGGAAACTACTACTGGTCTTCCAGGAATCGATCAAAGCATAGACAGTTTGAGACTGTTCTCCCATGGAGAAAAGTCCGCATGGCGACTGTTGTATTCAATCCCGATGCAATGGCTGTGTTTCGTCAACATTCTGAAGGTCCACAGATTACAGAATGACTCCAGATGTGCTTCGGAAACTGCTACAGGTCTTCCAGGAGTCGATCAAATCGTAGATATTTTGAGACATTACTCCCATGGAGGAAAGTCCGCATGGTGCCTGTCGTATTCCATCCAGATGAAATTTCTGTGTTTCATCAACACTCTGAAGGACCACGGAATACAGAATGATTCCAGATGTGCTTGGGAAACTACTATTGGTCTTTTAGGAATCGATCAAAGCCTAGACAGTTTGAGAAATTACTCCTGTGGAGAAAAGTCGGCATGGTGCCTGTTGTATTCTATCCCGATGCAATTTCTGTGTTTCATAAACATACTGAAGGTCTAAAGATTACAGAATGCCTCCAGATGTGCTTCGGAAACAACTACTGGTATCACAGGGAACGATCAAATCGCAGACAGTTTGAGACATTACTCCCATGAAGAAAAGTCTGCATGGTGCCTGTTGTATTCAATCCCGATGTAATTTCTGTGTTTCATCAACACCCTGACTGTCCACAGAATACTGAATGCCTCCAGATGTGCTTCGAAAACTACAACTGGTCCTCCAGGAATCGATCAAAGCGTAGTCAGTTTGAGACATTACTCCCATGTTGAAAAGTCCGCATGGTGCCTGTTGTATTCAATCCCGATGCAAATTCTGAGTTCCATCAACACTCTGAATTTCCACAGATTACAGAATGCCTCCAGACGTGCTTCGGAAACAACTACTGGCCTTCCAAGGATCGATCAAAGCATGGACATTTTCAGACATTACTCCCATGGTGACAAGTCGGCATGGCGCCTGTTGTGTTCAATCCCGATGCAAATTCTGAGTTCCATCAACACTCTGAATTTCCACAGATTATAGAATGTCTCCAGACGTGCTTCGTAAACAAGTACTGGTATTCCAAGGATCGATCAAAGCATGGACAGTTTCAGACATTACTCCCATGGTTAAAAGTCCGCATGGTGTCTGTTGTGTTCAATCGCGGTACAATTTTTTTGTTTCATAAATACTCTGAAATTCCACAGTTTACAGAATGCCTCCAGATGTGCTTCGGAAACTACTACTGGTCTTTTAGGAATCGATCAAAGCATAGACACTTTGAGACATTACTCATATGGATAAAAGTCGGGATGGTGCCTGTTGTATTCAATTGCGATGTAATTTCTTTGTTTCATCAAAACTCTGAAGGTCCAAAGATCAAGGAATGCCTAAAGATATGCTTCGCGAAGTACTACTGACCTCCTACGGAACGATCAAATCGTAGACAGTTTGAGACATTACTCCTATGAAGAAAAGTGCGCATATTGGCTGTTGTATTCAATCCCGATGCAATTTCTGTGTTTCATCAACACTCTGAAGATCCACGGATTACAGAAAGCCTTCAGATGTGGTTCGAAAGCTACTACTGGTCTTCCAGGAATCGATCAAAGCGTAGACAGTTTCAGACATTACTCCCATGTTGAAAAGACCGCATGGTGCCTGTTGTATTCAATTCCGATGCAATTTCTGTGTTTCATCAAGTCTCCGAAGGTCCACAGTTTACAGAAGGCTTCCAGATGTGCTTCGGAAACTGCTACTGGTCTTCCAAGTATCGATCAAATCGTAGACAGTTTGAGACATTACTCCAATGGAGAATAGTCCGCGTGGTGCCTTTTGTATTCAAACCCGAGGCAATTTCTGTGTTTGTAAAAAACTCCGCATGGTGCGTGTTGTATTCAATGAAGATGCAATTTCTGTGTTTCATCAACACTCTGAATGTCCACAGATTACAGAATAACTCCATATGTGCTTCGGAAACTCCTACTGGTCTTCCAGGAATCGATCAAAGCGTAGACAGTTTGAAACATTGCTCCTATGGAGAAAAGTGCGCAGGGTGCCTCTTGTGTGCAATCCCGATGCAATTTCTGTGTTTCATCAACACTCTGAAGTCCATAGATTACTGATTGATTCAAAATGGGCTTCGGAAGCAACTACTGGTCTTCCTGGAACCGATCAAAACGTAGACAGTTGGAGACATTACTCCCATGGAGAAAAGTCCGCATAGTAACAGTTGTATTCAAACCCCATGCAACTTCCGTGTTTCATCAAAACTCTGAAGGTCCACAGATTACTGAATGCCTCCAGATGTGCTTCGGAAACTACTACTGGTCTTTTAGGAATCCAACAAAGTATAGACACTTTGAGACATTACTCATATGCATAAAAGTCGGCAAGGTGCCTGTTGTATTCAATTGCGATGTAATTTCTTTGTTTCATCAACACTCTGAACGTACAAAGATTAAGGAATGCCTCAAATATGCTTCGCGAAGTACTACTGGTCAGGACGGTGCCTGTTGTGTTCAATCCCGATGCACTTTCTGTGTTTCATCAACACTCTGAAGGTCCACAGATGACAGAATGCCTCCATATGTGCTTCGGATTCTACAACTGGTATTCCTGTTATCGATCTAAGGGTAGACAGTTTGAGACATCACTCCCATAGAGAAAAATCCGCATGGTGCCTGTTGTAATCAATCCCGATGTCATTTCTGTGTTTCATCAACACTCTGAAAGCCCACGGTATACAGAATGCCTCAAGACGTGCTTCGGAAACTACTACTGTTCTTAAAGGAACCGATCAAAGCGTAGACAGTTTGAGACGTTACTCCCATGCAGAAAAGACTGCATGGTGCCTGTTGTATTCAATCCCGATGTAATTTCTGTGTTTCATCAACACTCTGAAGGTCCATGGATTACAGAATACCTCCAGATGTGTTTCGGAAACTATTACTGGTCTTCCAGGAATTGATCAAAGCATAGAATGTTTGAGACTTAACTACAATGGAGAAAAATCCGCATGGTGCATGTTCAATTCAATCCCGATGTAATTTCTGTGTTACATCAACACCCTGACTGTCCACAGATTACTAAATGCCTCCAGATGTGCTTCGAAAACTACAACTGGTCCTCCAGGAACCGATCAAAGCGTAGTCAGTTTGAGACATTACTCATATGGATAAAAGTCGGGATGGTGCCTGTTGTATTCAATTGCGATGTAATTTCTTTGTTTCATCAAGACTCTGAAGGTCCAAAGATTAAGGAATGCCTCCAGATATGCTTCGCGAAGTACTACTGACCTCCTACGGAACGATCAAATCGTAGACAGTTTGAGACATTACTCCCATGTAGAAAAGACCGCATGGTGCCTGTTGTATTTAATCCCGGTGCAATTTCTGTGTTTCATCAACACTCTGATTGCCCATAGATTACAAAATGACTCCAGATGTGCTTCGGAAACTACTACTGGTCTTCCAGGAATCGATCAAAACATAGACAGCTTGAGACATTACTCACATGGACAAAAGTCGGCTTGGTGGCTTTTGTATTCCATCCCGATGAAGTTTATTTGTTTCATCAACTCTCCGAAGGTCCACAGTTTACAGAATGCCTCCAGATGTGCTTCGGAATCTACTACTGGTCTTCCAGGAATCGATCAAATCATAGACAGTTTGAGACATTACTCCCATGTAGAAAAGTCCGCATGGTGCCTGTTGTATTCAATCAAGATTCAATTTCTGTGTTTCATCAACACTCTGAATGTCCACAGATTACAGAATGACTCCATATGTGCTTCGAAAACTACTACTGGTCTTCCAGGAATCGATCTAAGCATAGACAGTTTCAGACATTACTCCCATGGAGAAAAGTCGGCATGGTGCCTGTTGTGTTCAATCTCGATGCAATTTCAGTGTTTCGTCAAAACTCTGAAGGTCCACAGATTACTGAATGCCTCCAGATGTGCTTCGGAAACTACTACTGGTCTTTTAGGAATCGATCAAAGCATAGACACTTTGAGACATTACTCATATGGATAAAAGTCGGCATGGTGCCTGTTGTATTCAATTGCGATGTAACCTCTTTGTTTCATCAACACTCTGGAGGTCCACAGCTTACAGAATGCCCCCAGATGTTCTTCGGAAACTACTACTGGTGTACCACTAATCGATCAAAGCATAGACAGCTTGAGACGTTACTCACATGGACAATAGTCGGCATGGTGTCTGTTGTATTCAGTTCCGATGCAATTTCTGTGTTTCATCAACACCCTGAAGGTCCAGTGATTACATAATGCCTCGAGATGTGCTTCGCAAACTACTACTGGTCTTCCAGTAACCGATCAAATCGTAGATAATATGAGACATTACTCCCATGGAGAAAGGCCCACATGGTTCCTTTTGCATTCAATCCCGATGCAATTTCTGTGTTTCATCAACTCTCCGAAGGTCCACAGTTTACAGAATGCCTCCAGATATGCTTAGGAAACTGCTACTGGTCTTCCAGGAATCGATCAAAGCGTAGACAGTTTGAGACATTACTGTCATGGAGAAAAGTGCGCGTGATGCCTTTTGTATTCAATCGCGAAGCTATTTCTATGTTTCATAAACTCTCCGAAGGTCCACAGTTTACAGAATGCCTCCAGATATGCTTAGGAAACTGCTACTGGTCTTCCAGGAATCGATCAAAGCGTAGACAGTTAGAGACATTATTCCCATTTAGAATAGAGCGCACGGTGCCTTTTGTATTCTATCCCGAGGCAATTTCTGTGTTTCGGCAACTCTCCGAAGGTCCACAGATCACAAAATGCCTAGTATGTGCTTCGGAAACTACTACTGGTCTTTCAGGAATAGATCAAATCATAGACAGTTTTAGACATTACTCCCATGTAGAAAAGTCCGCATGGTGCCTGTTGTATTATATCAAGATGAAATTTCTGTGTTTCATCAACACTCTGAATGTCCACAGTTTGCAGAATGACTCCAGATGTTCTTCGGAAACTACTACTGGTCTTACAGGAATCGATCAAAGCATAGACAGCTTGAGACATTACTCACATGGACAAAAGTCGGCATGGTGCCTGTTGTATTCAATCCCGATGCAATTTCTGTGTTTCATCAACTCTCCGAAGGTCCAGAGTTTACAGAATGCCTCCAGATGTGCTTCGGAAACTACTACTGGTCTTCCAGGAATCAATGAAAGCGTAGACAGTTGGAAACATTACTCCCATGGAGGAATGTTGGATGGTGAATGTTGTGTTCAATCAAGATGCAATTTCTGTGTTTCATCAACACTCTGAATATCCACAGATTACAGAATGACTCCATATGTGCTTCGGAAACTACTACTGGTCTTCCAGGAATCGATCAAAGCGTAGACAGTTTGAAACATTACTCCCATGGAGAAAAGTCCGCATAGTGCCTGTTGTATTCAATTCCGATGCAATTTCTGTGTTTCACCAACACTCTGAAATCCATAGATTACAGAATGATTCAAGATGGGCTTCTGAAGCTATAACAGGTCTTCCAGGAACCGATCAAAGCGTAGACAGTTGGAGACATTACTCCCATGGAGGAAAGTCAAGATGGTGCCTGTTGTGTTCAATCCCGATGCAGTTTCTGTGTTTCATCAACACTCTGAAGGTCCACAGATTACAGAATTCCTCCATATGTGCTTCGGAAACTACAACTCTACTTCCAGTTATCGATCTAATGGTACACAATTTGAGACATTACTCCCATAGAGAAAAACCGCAATGTGCCTGTTGTATTCAATCCCGATGCGATTTCTGTGTTTCATCAACACTCTGAATGTCCACAGATTACAGAATGAATCCATATGTGCTTCGGAAACTACTACTGGTCTTCCTGGAGTCGATCAAAGCATAGACACTTTGATACATTACTCATATGGATAAAAGTCGGGATGGTGCCTGTTGTATTCAATTGCGATGTAATTTCTTTGTTTCATCAAGACTCTGAAGGTCCAAAGATTAAGGAATTCCTCCAGATATGCTTCGCGAAGTACTACTGACCTCCTACGGAACGATCAAATCGTAGACAGTTTGAGACATTACTCCTATGCAGAAAAGTGCGCATATTGCCTGTTGTATTCAAACCTGATGCAATTTATGTGTTTCATCAACACTCTGAAGGACCACGGATTACAGAATGCCTTCAGATGTGGTTCGAAAGCTACTACTGGTCTTCCAGGAATCGATCAAAGCGTAGACAGTTTCAGACATTACTCATACGTAGAAAAGTTCTCATGGTACCTGTTGTATTCAATCCCGATACAATTTCTGTGTTCATTCAACACTCTGCAGGTCCACAGATTGCAGAATGCCACCAGATGTGCTTCGAAAACTACAACTGGTCCTCCAGGAATCGATCAAAGCGTAGACAGTTTGAGACATTACTCGCATGTTGAAAAGACCGCATGGTGCCTGTTGTATTTAATCCCGATGCAATTTCTGTGCTTCATCAACACTCTGATTGCCCACAGATTACAGAATGACTCCAGATGTGCTTCGGAAACTACTACTGGTCTTCCAGGAATCGATCAAAGCATAGACACTTTGAGACATTACTCGTATGGATAAAAGTCGGCATGGTAACTGTTGTATTCAATTGCGATGTAATTTCTTTGTTTCATCAAAACCCTGAACGTCCAAAGATTAAGGAATGCCTCCAGATATGCTTCGCGAAGTACTACTGGCCTCCTACGGAACGATCAAAGCGTAGACAGTGTGAGACATTACTACCATGAAGAAAAGTCCACATGGTGGCTGTTGTATTCAATCCCGATGCAATTACTGTGTTTCATCAACACTCTGAAGGTCCACGGATTACAGAATGGCTCCAGATGTGGTTCGAAAGCTACTACTGGAGTTCCAGGAATCGATCAAAGCGTAGACTGTTTCAGACATTACTCCCACGTAGATAAGTTCTCATGGAGCCTGTTGTATTCAATCCCGATGCAATTTCTGTGCTATTTCAACGCTCTGAAGGACCACAGATTACAGAATGCCACCAGATGTGCTTCGGAAACTACAACTGGTCTTCCAGTAACCGATCAAATCGTAGATAGTTTCAGACATTACTCCCATGAAGAAAAGCCCGCATGGTTCCTTTTGTATTCAATCCCGATGCAATTTCTGTGTTTCATCAACACTCTGGATGTCCACAGCTTACAGAATGCCTCCAGATGTTCTTCGGAAACTACTACTGGTCTTCCACTAATCGATCAAAGCATAGACAGCTTGAGACGTTACTCACATGGACAATAGTCGGCCTGGTGTCTGTTGTATTCAGTTCCGATGCAATTTCTGTGTTTCATCAACACCCTGAAGGTCCAGTGATTACAAAATGCCTCGAGATGTGCTTCGCAAACTACTACTGGTCTTCCAGTAACCGATCAAATTGTAGATAATATGAGACATTACTCCCATGGAGAAAAGCCCGCATGGTTCCTTTTGTATTCAATCCCGATGCAATTTCTGTGTTTCATCAACTCTCCGAAGGTCCACAGTTTACAGAATGCCTCCATATATGCTTAGGAAACTGCTACTGGTCTTCCAGGAATCGATCAAAGCGTAGACAGTTTGAGACATTACTGTCATGGAGAAAAGTGCGCGTGATGCCTTTTGTATTCAATCCCGAAGCTATTTCTATGTTTCATAAACTCTCCGAAGGTCCACAGTTTACAGAATGCCTCCAGATATGCTTAGGAAACTGCTACTGGTCTTCCAGGAATCGATCAAAGCGTAGACAGTTAGAGACATTATTCCCATTTAGAATAGAGCGCACGGTGCCTTTTGTATTCTATCCCGAGGCAATTTCTGTGTTTCGGCAACTCTCCGAAGGTCCACAGATCACAGAATGCCTAGTATGTGCTTCGGAAACTACTACTGGTCTTTCAGGAATAGATCAAATCATAGACAGTTTTAGACATTACTCCCATGTAGAAAAGTCCGCATGGTGCCTGTTGTATTATATCAAGATGAAATTTCTGTGTTTCATCAACACTCTGAATGTCCACAGTTTGCAGAATGACTCCAAATGTGCTTCCGAAACTACTACTGGTCTTCCAGGAATCTGGCAAAGCGTAGACAGTTTGAAACATTACTCCCATATAGAAAATTGCAATCCCAATGCAATTTCTGTGTTTCATCAACACTCTGAAGGTCCATGGATTACAAAATGTCTCCAGATACGGTTCGAAAGCTACTACTGGTCTTCCAGGAGTCAATCAAAGCGTAGACAGTTTCAGACATAACTATCACGTAGAAAAGTCCTCATTGTGCCTGTTGTATTCAATCCCGATGCAATTTCTGTGTTCTTTCAACGCTCTGAAGGTCCACAGATTACAAAATGTCACCAGATGTGCTTCGGAAACTACAACTGGTCCTACAGGAATCGATCAAAGCGTAGACAGTTTGAAACGTTACTCAAATGTTGAAAAGACCTCATGGTGCCTGTTGTATTTTATACCGATGCAATGTCTGTGTTTCATCAACACTCTGAAGGTCCACAGCTTACAGAATGCCTCCAGATGTTCTTCGGAAACTACTACTGGTCTTACAGGAATCGATCAAAGCATAGACAGCTTGAGACATTACTCACATGGACAAAAGTCGGCATGGTGCCTGTTGTATTCAATCCCGATGCAATTTCTGTGTTTCATCAACTCTCCGAATGTCCAGAGTTTACAGAATGCCTCCAGATGTGCTTCGGAAACTACTACTGGTCTTCCAGGAATCAATGAAAGCGTAGACAGTTGGAAACATTACTCCCATGGAGGAATGTTGGATGGTGAATGTTGTGTTCAATCAAGATGCAATTTCTGTGTTTCATCAACACTCTGAATATCCACAGATTACAGAATGACTCCATATGTGCTTCGGAAACTACTACTGGTCTTCCAGGAATCGATCAAAGCGTAGACAGTTTGAAACATTACTCCCATGGAGAAAAGTCCGCATAGTGCCCGTTGTATTCAATTCCGATGCAATTTCTGTGTTTCACCAACACTCTGAAATCCATAGATTACAGAATGATTCAAGATGGGCTTCTGAAGCTATAACAGGTCTTCCAGGAACCGATCAAAGCGTAGACAGTTGGAGACATTACTCCCATGGAGGAAAGTCAAGATGGTGCCTGTTGTGTTCAATCCCGATGCAGTTTCTGTGTTTCATCAACACACTGAAGGTCCACAGATTACAGAATTCCTCCATATGTGCTTCGGAAACTACAACTCTACTTCCAGTTATCGATCTAATGGTACACAATTTGAGACATTACTCCCATAGAGAAAAACCGCAATGTGCCTGTTGTATTCAATCCCGATGCGATTTCTGTGTTTCATCAACACTCTGAATGTCCACAGATTACAGAATGAATCCATATGTGCTTCGGAAACTACTACTGGTCTTCCTGGAGTCGATCAAAGCATAGACACTTTGATACATTACTCATATGGATAAAAGTCGGGATGGTGCCTGTTGTATTCAATTGCGATGTAATTTCTTTGTTTCATCAAGACTCTGAAGGTCCAAAGATTAAGGAATTCCTCCAGATATGCTTCGCGAAGTACTACTGACCTCCTACGGAACGATCAAATCGTAGACAGTTTGAGGCATTACTCCTATGCAGAAAAGTGCGCATATTGCCTGTTGTATTCAAACCTGATGCAATTTATGTGTTTCATCAACACTCTGAAGGGCCACGGATTACAGAATGCCTTCAGATGTGGTTCGAAAGCTACTACTGGTCTTCCAGGAATCGATCAAAGCGTAGACAGTTTCAGACATTACTCCCACGTAGAAAAGTTCTCATGGTACCTGTTGTATTCAATCCCGATAAAATTTCTGTGTTCATTCAACACTCTGCAGGTCCACAGATTGCAGAATGCCACCAGATGTGCTTCGAAAACTACAACTGGTCCTCCAGGAATCGATCAAAGCGTAGACAGTTTGAGACATTACTCGCATGTTGAAAAGACCGCATGGTGCCTGTTGTATTTAATCCCGATGCAATTTCTGTGCTTCATCAACACTCTGATTGCCCACAGATTACAGAATGACTCCAGATGTGCTTCGGAAGCTGCTACTGGTCTTCCAGGAATCGATGAAAGCATAGACACTTTGAGACATTACTCATATGGATAAAAGTCGGCATGGTAACTGTTGTATTCAATTGCGATGTAATTTCTTTGTTTCATCAAAACCCTGAACGTCCAAAGATTAAGGAATGCCTCCAGATATGCTTCGCGAAGTACTACTGGCCTCCTACGGAACGATCAAAGCGTAGACAGTTTGAGACATTACTACCATGAAGAAAAGTCCACATGGTGGCTGTTGTATTCAATCCCGATGCAATTACTGTGTTTCATCAACACTCTGAAGGTCCACGGATTACAGAATGGCTCCAGATGTGGTTCGAAAGCTACTACTGGAGTTCCAGGAATCGATCAAAGCGTAGACTGTTTCAGACATTACTCCCACGTAGATAAGTTCTCATGGAGCCTGTTGTATTCAATCCCGATGCAATTTCTGTGCTATTTCAACGCTCTGAAGGACCACAGATTACAGAATGCCACCAGATGTGCTTCGGAAACTACAACTGGTCTTCCAGTAACCGATCAAATCGTAGATAGTTTCAGACATTACTCCCATGAAGAAAAGCCCGCATGGTTCCTTTTGTATTCAATCCCGATGCAATTTCTGTGTTTCATCAACACTCTGGATGTCCACAGCTTACAGAATGCCTCCAGATGTTCTTCGGAAACTACTACTGGTCTTCCACTAATCGATCAAAGCATAGACAGCTTGAGACGTTACTCACATGGACAATAGTCGGCCTGGTGTCTGTTGTATTCAGTTCCGATGCAATTTCTGTGTTTCATCAACACCCTGAAGGTCCAGTGATTACAAAATGCCTCGAGATGTGCTTCGCAAACTACTACTGGTCTTCCAGTAACCGATCAAATTGTAGATAATATGAGACATTACTCCCATGGAGAAAAGCCCGCATGGTTCGTTTTGTATTCAATCCCGATGCAATTTCTGTGTTTCATCAACTCTCCGAAGGTCCACAGTTTACAGAATGCCTCCAGATATGCTTAGGAAACTGCTACTGGTCTTCCAGGAATCGTACAAAGCGTAGACAGTTTGAGACATTACTCCCATTTAGAATAGAGCGCACGGTGCCTTTTGTATTCTATCCCGAGGCAATATCTGTGTTTCGGCAACTCTCCGAAGGTCCACAGATCACAGGATGCCTAGTGATGTGCTTCGGAAGCTACTACTGGTCTTCCAGGAATCGATCAAAGCGTAGACAGTTGGAGACATTACTCCCCTGGAGGAATGTCAGGATGGTGCCTGTTGTGTTCAATCCCGATGAAGTTTCTGTGTTTCATCAACACTCTGAAGGTCTACAGATTACAGAATGACTCCCTATGTGCTTCGGAAACTACAACTGGTCATCCAGTAATCGATCTAAGGG
Source organism: Schistocerca gregaria (assembly GCF_023897955.1). NCBI lineage: Eukaryota > Metazoa > Arthropoda > Insecta > Orthoptera > Acrididae > Schistocerca > Schistocerca gregaria. The sequence continues at coordinate 393,986 of NW_026061745.1, forward strand.
TAGACAGTTTGAGACATTACTCCCATAGAGAAAAATCGGCATGGTGCCTGTTGTATTCAATCCCGATGCGATTTCTGTGTTACATCAACCCTCTTACAGTCCACAGATTACAGAAAGCCTCCACATGTGGTTCGCAAACTACTACTGGTCTTCCACGAACAGATCAAATCATTGGCAGTTTGAGACATTACTCCCATGGAGAAAAGTTCGCATGGTGCCTCTTGTGTGCAATCCCGATGCTATTTCTGTGTTTCATCAACACTCTGAAGATCCACAGATTACAGAATGCCTACAGATGTGCATTGGAAACTACTACTGTTCTCCCAGGGAACGATCAAAGCGTAGACAGTTTGAGACATTAATCCCATGAAGAAAAGTCCGCATGGTGGCTGTTGTATTCAATTCCGATGCAATTTGTGTTTTTCATCTACTCTCAGAAGGTCCACAGCTTGCAGAATGTCTCCAGATGTGCCTCGTAGACTGCTACTGGACATCCAGGAATCGATCAAAGCGTAGACAGTTTGAAACATTACTCCCATGAAGAAAAGTGCGAATGGTGCCTTTTGTATTCAATCCCGAGGCAATTTATTTGTTTCTTCAACTCTCCGAAGGTCCACAGATTACAGAATGCCTCCAGATGTGCTTCGGAAACTACTACTGGTCTTCCAGGAATAGATCAAATCATCGACAGTTTGAGACATTACTCCCATGTAGAAAAGTCCGCATGGTGCCTGTTGTATTCAATCAAGATGCAATTTCTGTGTTTCATCAACACTCTGAATGTCCACAGATTACACAATGACTCCATTTGTGCGTCGGAAACTACTACTGGTATTCCAGTAATCGACCAAAGCGTAGACAGTTTGATACATTACTCCCATGGAGAAAAGTCCGCATGGTGCCTCTTGTATTCTATCACGATGCAATTTCTGTGTTCCTTCAACACTCTGAAGGTCCACAGATTACAGAATGCCTCCAGCTGGGCTTCGCAAACTACAACTGGTCTTCCAGGAATCGATCAAAGCGTAGACAGTTTGAGACATTACTCAAATGTTGAAAAGATCGCATAGTGCCTGTTGGATTTAATCCCGATGCAATTTCTGAGTTTCATCAACACTCTGAAGCTCCACAGCTTACAGAATGCCTCCAGATGTTCTTCGGAAACTACTACAGGCCTTCCAGGAATCGATCAAAACATAGACAGCTTGAGACATTACTCAAATGAGCAAAAGTCGCCATTGTGCCTGTTGTATTCAATTCGGATGCAATCTCTGTGTTTCATCAACACTCTGAAGGTCCAGTGATTACAGAATGCCTCGAGATGTGCTTCGCAAACTACTACTGGTCTTCCAGTAACCGATCAAATCGTAGATAGTTTGAGACATTACTCCCATGGAGAAAAGCCCGCATGGTGCATTTTGTATTTAATCCCGAGGCTATTTCTCCGTTTCGTCAACTCTCCACAGGTCCACAGATCACAGAATGCCTACAAGTGTGCTTCGGAAACTACTACTGGTCTTCCACGAATCGATCAAATCATGGACCGTTTGAGACATTACTCCCATGTAGAAAAGTCCGCACGGTGGCTGTTGTATTCAATCAAGATTCAATATCTGTGTTTCATCAACACTCTGAATGTCCACAGATTACAGAATGACTCCATATGTGCTTCGGAAACTACTGCTGGTCTTCCAGGAATCGATCAAAGCGTAGACAGTTTGAAACATTACTCCCATGGAGTAAAGTCCGCATATTGCCTGATGTATTCAATCCCGATACAATTTCTGTGTTTCACCAACACTCTGAGGTCCATAGATTACAGAATGATTCAAGATGGGCTTCGGAAGCTACTACCGGTCTTCCAGGAGCCGATCAAAGCGTAGACAGTAGGAGACATTACTCCCGTGGAGGATGGTCAGGATGGTGCCTGTTGTGTTAATTCCCGATGCAATTTCTGTGTTTCATCAACACTCTGAAGGTCCACAGATTACAGAATTCCTCCATATGTGCTTCGGTAACTACAACTGGTCTTCCAGTAATCGATCTAAGGGTAGACAGTTTGAGACATTACACCGGTAGAGAAAAATCCGCATGGTGCCTGTTGTATTCAATCCCGATGCGATTTCTGTGTTTCATCAACACTCTGAAGGTCCACAGATTACAGAAAGCGTCCAGATGTGCTTCGGAAACTACTACTGGACTTTTAGGAATCGATCAAAGCATAGACACTTTGAGACATTACTCATATGGATAAAACTCGGCATGATGCCTGTTGTATTCAATTGCGATGTAATTTCTTTGTCTCATCAACGCTCTGTACGTCCAAAGATTAAGGAATGCCTCCAGATATGCTTCGCGAAGTACTACTGGCACATGGCGTAGACAGTTTGAGACATTATTTCCATGAAGAAAAGTGCGCATGGTGGCTGTTGTTTTCAATCCCGATGCAATTTCTGTGTTCCTTCAACGCTCTGAAGGTCCACAGATTACAGAATGCCACCAGATGTGCTTCGGAAACTACAACTTGTCGTCCAGGAATCGATCAGAGCGTAGACAGTTTGAGACATTACTCCCATGTTTAAAAGACCGCAGTGTGCCTGTTGTATTTAATCACGATGCAATTTCTGTGTTTCATCTACACTCTGAAGGTCCACAGCTTACAGAATGCCTCCAGATGTTCTTCGGAAACTACTACTGGCCTTCCAGGAATCGATCAAAGCATAGACAGCTTAAGACATTACTCACATGGACAAAAGTCAGCATGGTGCCTGTTGTATTCAATTCAAACGCAATTTCTGTGTTTCATCAACACTGTGAAGGTCCAGTGATTACAGAATGCCTCGAGATGTGCTTCTCAAACTACTACTGGTCTTCCAGTAACCGATCAAATCGTAGATAGTTTGAGACATTACTCACATGGAGAAAAGCCCGCATGGTTATTTTTGTATTCAATCCTGATGCAATTTCTGTGTTTCATCAACTCTCCGAAGGTTCACAGTTTACAGAATGCCTCAAGACGTGCTTCGGAAACTGCTACTGGTCTTCCAGGAATCGATCAAAGCGTAGACAGTTTGAAACATTACCCCCATGGAGAAAATTCCGCATAGTCCCTGTTGTATTCAATCCCCATGCAATTTCTGTGTTTCATCAACACTCTGATGCCATAGATTACAGAATGATTCAAGAAGGGCTTCGGAAGCTACTACTGGTCTTCCAGAAACCGATCAAAGCGTAGACAGTTGGAGACATTACTCCCATGGAGGAAAGTCAGGATGGTGCGTGTTGTGTTCAATCCCGATGAAGTTTCTGTGTTTCATCTACACTCTGAACGTCCACAGATTACAGAATGACTCCAGATGTGCCCCGGAAACTACTATTGGTCTTCCAAAACAGATCAAAGCATTGGCAGTTTGAGACAATACTCCCATGGAGAAAAGTTCGCATGGTGCCTCTTGTGTGCAATCCCGATGCAATTTCTGTGTTTCATCAACACTCTGAAGGTCCACAGATTAAGAATGCCTCCAGATGTGCTTCGGAAACTACTACTTTTCTAACAGGGAACGATCAAAGCGTAGACAGTTTGAGACATTACTCCCAATGAGAAAAGTCCGCATAGTGCCTAATGTCTTCAATCCCGTTGCAATTTCTGTGTTTCGTCAACACTCTGAAGGCCCACGGATTACAGAATGCCACCAGATGTGCATCGAAAACTACAACTGGTCCTCCAGGAATCGAGCAAAGCGTAGACAGTTTGAGACATTACACCCATGTTGAAAAGACGGCATGGTGCTTGTTGTATTTAATCCCGATGCAATTTCTGTGTTTCATCAACACTCTGAAGGTCCACAGCTTACAGAATGCCTCCAGATGTGCTTCGGACACTACTGCTAGTCTTCCAGGAATCGATCAAATCATAGACAGTTTGAGACATTACTCCCATGTAGAAAAGTCCGCATGGTGCATGTTGTATTCAATCAAGATTAAATTTCTGTGTTTAATCAACACTCTGAATGTCCTCAGATTACAGAATGACTCCTAATGTGCTTCGGAAACTACTACTGGTCTTCCAGTAACCGATCAAATCGTAGATAGTTTGAGACATTACTCCCATGGGGAAAAGCCCGCATGGTTCCTTTTGTCTTCAATCGCGATGCAATTTCTGTGTTTCATCAACACTCTGAAGGTCCACAGCTTACAGAATGCCTCCAGATGTGCTTCGGAAACTGCTACTGGTCTTCCAGGAATCGATCAAAGCGTAGACAGTTTGAAACATTACCCCCATGGAGAAAATTCCGCATAGTCCCTGTTGTATTCAATCCCCATGCAATTTCTGTGTTTCATCAACACTCTGATGCCATAGATTACAGAATGATTCAAGAAGGGCTTCGGAAGCTACTACTGGTCTTCCAGGAATCGATCGAAGCGTAGACATTTCGAGACATTACTTCCATGGAGAATAGTCCGCATGGTGCCTTTTGTATTCTATCCCGAGGCAATATCTGTGTTTCGTCAACTCTCCGAAGGTCCACAGATCACAGAATGCCTCCATATGTGCTTCGGAAACTACTACTGGTCTTCCAGGAATCGATCAAATCATAGACAGTTTGAGACATTACTCCCATGTAGAGAAGCCCGCATGGTGCCTGTTATGTTCAATCCCGATGCAGTTTCTGTGTTTCATCAACACTTTGAAGGTCCCCAGATTACAGAATTCCTCAATATGTGCTTCGGAATCTACAACTGGTCTTCCAGCAATGGATCTAAGGGTAGACAGTTTGAGACATTACTCTCATAGAGAAAAATCTGCATGGTGCCTGTTGTATTCAATCCCGATGCGATTTCTGTGTTACATCAACACAGTTACAGTCCACAGATTACAGAAGGCCTCCAGATGTGCTTCAGAATCTACTACTGGTCTTCTACGAACAGATCAAGGCATTGGCACTTTGAGACATTACTCACATTGAGAAAACTCCGCATGGTGTCTGTTGTATTCAATTCCCATGCAATTTCTGTGATTCATCAACACTCTGAAGGTCCACACATTACAGAATGACTCCAGATGTGCTTTGGAAACTACTAGTGGTGTTCCAGCAATCGATCAAATCGTAGACAGTTGAAACATTACTCCTATGGAGAAATGTCCGCATGGTGCCAGTGGTACTAAATGCCGATGCAATTTCTGTGTTTCATCAACACTCTTAAGGTCCACAGATTACAGAATGCCTCCAGATATGATTCGGAAACTACTACTGGTCTCACAGGGAACGATCAAAACGCAGACAGTTTTGAGACATTACTCCCATGGAGAAAAGTCCGCATAGTGGCTGTTGTATTCAATCAAGATGCAATTTCTGTGTTTCATCAACGTTCTGGATGTCCACAGATTACAGAATGCCTCCATATGTGATTCGGATACTACTACTGGTCTTCCAGGAATCGATCAAATCGTAGACAGTTTGATACATTACTCCAGTGGAGAAAAGTCCGCATGGTGCCGGTTGTATTCAATCCCGATGCATATTCTGAGTTCCATCATCCCTCAGAATTTCCAGAGATTACAGAATGCCTCCAGACGTGCTTCGGAAGCAACTACTGGTCTTCCAAGGATCGATCAAAGCATGGACAGTTTCAGACATTACTCCCATGGTGAAAAGTCCGCAGGGTGCCTGTTGCGTTCAATCTCGATGCAATTTCTTTGTTTCATAAACACTCTGAAGTTCCACAGATTACAGAATGCCTCCAGATGTGCTTCGGAAACTACTACTGGTCTTTTAGGAATCGATCAAAGAATAGACACTTTGAGACATTACTCATATGGATAAAAGTCGGCATGGTGCCTGTTGCATTCAATTGCGATGTAATTTCTTTGTTTCATCAACACTCTGAATGTCCAAAGTTTTAGGAATGCCTCCAGATATGCTTCACGAAGTACTGCTGGCATCCTACGGAACGATCAAAGCGTAGACAGTTTGAGACATTAATCCCATGAAGAAAAGTCCGCATGGTGGCTGTTGTATTCAATTCCGATGCAATTTGTGTTTTTCATCAACTCTCAGAAGGACCACAGCTTGCATAATGTCTCCAGATGTGCCTCGTAAACTGCTACTGGACATCCAGGAATCGATCAAAGCGTAGACAGTTTGAAACATTACTCCCATGAAGAAAAGTGCGAATGGTGCCTTTTGTATTCAATCCCGAGGCAATTTATTTGTTTCTTCAAATCTCCAAAGGTCCACAGATTACAGAATGCCTCCAGATGTGCTTCGGAAACTATTACTGGTCTTCCAGGAATAGATCAAATCATCGACAGTTTGAGACATTACTCCCATGTAGAAAAGTCCGCATGGTGCCTCTTGTATTCTATCACGATGCAATTTCTGTGTTCCTTCAACACTCTGAAGGTCCACAGATTACAGAATGCCTCCAGCTGTGCTTCGCAAACAACAACTGGTCCTCCAGGAATCGATCTAAGCGTAGACAGTTTGAGACATTACTCAAATGTTGAAAAGACCGCATAGTGCCTGTTGGATTAAATCCCGATGCAATTTCTGAGTTTCATCAACACTCTGAAGGTCCACAGCTTACAGAATGCCTCCAGATGTTCTTCGGAAACTACTACAGGCCTTCCAGGAATCGATCAAAGCGTAGACAGTTTGAAACATTACTCCCATGGAGAAAAGTCCGCATAGTGCCTGATGTATTCACCCCGATGCAATTGCTGTGTTTCACCAACACTCTGAAGTCCATAGATTACAGAATGATAAAAGATGGGCTTCGGAAGCTACTACTGGTCTTCCAGGACCCGATCAAAGCGTAGACAGTTAGAGACATTACTCCCATGGAGGAAAGTCAGGATGGTGCCTGTTCTGTTCAAACCCGATGCAGTTTCTGTGTTTCATCAACACTCTGAAGGTCCACAGCTTACAGAATGCCTCCAGATGTGCTTCGGACACTACTGCTAGTCTTCCAGGAATCGATCAAATCATAGACAGTTTGAGACATTACTCCCATGTAGAAAAGTCCGCATGGTGCAAGTTGTATTCAATCAAGATTAAATTTCTGTGTTTAATCAACACTCTGAATGTCCTCAGATTACAGAATGACTCCTAATGTGCTTCGGAAGCTACTACTGGTCTTCCAGTAACCGATCAAATCGTAGATAGTTTGAGACATTACTCCCATGGGGAAAAGCCCGCATGGTTCCTTTTGTCTTCAATCGCGATGCAATTTCTGTGTTTCATCAACACTCTGAAGGTCCACAGCTTACAGAATGCCTCCAGATGTTCTTCGGAAACTACTACTGGTCTTCCACGAATCGATCAAATCATGGACAGTTTGAGACATTACTCCCATGTAGAAATGTCCGCATGGTGGCTGTTGTATTCAATCAAGATTCAATTTCTGTGTTTCATCAACACTCTGAATGTCCACAGATTACAGAATGACTCCATATGTGCTTCGGAAGCTACTGCTGGTCTTCCAGGATTCGATCGAAGCGTAGACACTTTGAAACATTACTCCCATGGAGTAAAGTCCGCATATTGCCTGATGTATTCAATCCCGATACAATTTCTGTGTTTCACCAACACTCTGAGGTCCATAGATTACAGAATGATTCAAGATGGGCTTCGGAAGCTACTACCGGTCTTCCAGGAGCCGATCAAAGCGTAGACAGTAGGAGACATTACTCCCGTGGAGGATGGTCAGGATGGTGCCTGTTGTGTTAATTCCCGATGCAGTTTCTGTGTTTCATCAACACTCTGAAGGTCCACAGATTACAGAATTCCTCCATATGTGCTTCGGTAACTACAACTGGTCTTCCAGTAATCGATCTAAGGGTAGACAGTTTGAGACATTACACCGGTAGAGAAAAATCCGCATGGTGCCTGTTGTATTCAATCCCGATGCGATTTCTGTGTTTCATCAACACTCTGAAGGTCCACAGATCACAGAAAGCCTCCAGATGTGCTTCGGAAACTACTACTGGTTTTTTAGGAATCGATCAAAGCATAGACACTTTGAGACATTACTCATATGGATAAAACTCGGCATGATGCCTGTTGTATTCAATTGCGATGTAATTTCTTTGTTTCATCAACACTCTGTACGTCCAAAGATTAAGGAATGCCTCCAGATATGCTTCGCGAAGTACTACTGGCACATTGCGTAGACAGTTTGAGACATTATTTCCATTAAGAAAAGTGCGCATGGTGGCTGTTGTATTCAATCCCGATGCAATTTCTGTGTTCCTTCAACGCTCTGAAGGTCCACAGATTACAGAATGCCACCAGATGTGCTTCGGAAACTACAACTTGTCGTCCAGGAATCGATCAAAGCGTAGACAGTTTGAGACATTACTCCCATGTTTAAAAGACCGCAGTGTGCCTGTTGTATTTAATCAGGATGCAATTTCTGTGTTTCATCTACACTCTGAAGGTCCACAGCTTACAGAATGCCTCCAGATGTTCTTCGGAAACTACTACTGGCCTTCCAGGAATCGATCAAAGCATAGACAGCTTGAGACATTACTCACATGGACAAAAGTCAGCATGGTGCCTGTTGTATTCAATTCAAATTCAATTTCTGTGTTTCATCAACACTCTGAAGGTCCAGGGATTACAGAATGCCTCGAGATGTGCTTCTGAAACTGCTACTGGTCTTCCAGTAACCGATCAAATCGTAGGTAGTTTGAGACATTACTCACATGGAGAAAAGCCCGCATGGTTATTTTTATATTCAATCCCGATGCAATTTCTGTGTTTCATCAACTCTCCGAAGGTTCACAGTTTACAGAATGCCTCCAGATGTGCTTCGGAAACTGCTACTGGTCTTCCAGGAATCTACCAAAGCGTGTACCGTTTGAGACATTACTCCCATGGAGAAAAGTCCGCATGGTCCCTTTTGTATTGTATCCCGTTTCAATTTCTGTGTTTCGTCAACTCTCCGAAGGTCCACAGATCGCAGAATGCCTCCAGATGTGCTTCGGAAACTACTACTGGTGTTCCAGGAATCGATCAAATCATAGACAGTTTGAGACATTACTCCCATGTAGATAAGTCCGCATGGTACCTGTTGTCTTCAATCAAGATGAAATTTCTGCGTTTCATCAACACTCTGAATGTCCACAGATTACAGAATGACTCCATATGTGCTTCGGAAACCACTACTGGTCTTCCAGGAATCGATCAAAGCATAGACAGTTTGAAACATTACTCCCATGGAGAAAAGTCCGCATAGTGCCAGATGTATTCACCCCGATGAATTGCTGTGTTTCACAAACACTCTGAAGTCCATAGATTACAAAATTATAAAAGATGGGCTTCGGAAGCTACTACTGGTCTTCCAGGACCCGATAAAAGCGTAGACAGTTATAGACATTACTCCCATGGAGGAAAGTCAGGATGGTGCCTGTTGTGTTCAAACCCGATGCAGTTTCTGTGTTTCATCAACACTCTGAAGGTCCACAGATTACAAAATGCCTCCAGATGTGCTTCGGTAACTGCTACTGGTCTTCCAGGAATCGATCAAAACGTAGACAGTTTGAGACATTACCCCCATGGAGAATAGTCCGCATGGTGCATTTTGTATTCAAACCCGAGGCAATTTCTCCGTTTCGTCAACTCTCCACAGGACCACAGATCACAGAATGCCTACAAGTGTGCTTCGGAAACTACTACAGGTCTTCCACGAATCGATCAAATCATAGACAGTTTGAGACATGGAGGAAAGTCAGGATGGTGCCTGTTGTGTTCAATCCCGATGCAGTTTCTGTGTTTCATCAACACTATAAAGGTCCACAGATTACAGAATTCCTCCATATGTGCTTCGGAAACTACTACTGGTCTTCCAGGAATCGATCAAGGCGTAGACGGTTTGAGACATTACTCCCATGGAGAAAATTCCTCATGGTGCGTGTTGTATTAAATCCCGATGCAATTTCTGTGTTTCATAAACACTCTGAAAGTCCACAGATTACCGAATGTCTCCAGATGTGCTTCGGAAGCTACTACTGGTCTTCCAGGAACCGATCAAAGCGTAGACAGTTTGAGACATTACTCTCACGCAGATAAGTGCGCATAGTGCCTGATGTCTTCAATCCCGATGCAATTTCTGTGTTTGATCAACACTCTGAAGGTCCAAAGGTTACAGAATGCTTCCAGATTTGCTTGGGAAACCACTACTGGTCTTCCAGGAATCGACCAAAGCGTAGACAGTTTGATACATTACTCCCATGGAGAAAAGTCCGCATAGCGCCTCTTGTATTCTATCCCGATGCAATTTCTGTGTTCCTTCAACAATCTGAAGGTCCACAGATTACAGAATGCCTCCAGATGTGCTTCGGAAACAACTACTGGTCTTCCAAGAATCAATCAAAGCATAGACAGTTTCAGACATTACTGCCATGGAGAAAAGTCGGCATGGTGCCTGTTGTGTTCAATCCCGATGCAATTTCTCTGTTTCATCAACACTCTGAAGGTCCACAGATTACAGAATACCTCCAGATGTGCTTCGAAAACTGCTATTGGTCTTCCCAGTATTGATCAAAGCATAGACAGTTTGAGACATTACTCCCATGAAGAAAAGTCCGCATGGTGGCTGTTGTATTCAATCCCGATGCAATTTCTGTGTTTCATCAACACTCTGAAGGTCCACGGATTACAGAATGCCTCCAGATGTGGTTCGAAAGCTACTACTGGTCTTCCAGGATTCGATCAAAGCGTAGACAGTTTCAGACATTACTCCCACGTAGAAAAGTCCTCATGGTGCCTGCTGTATTCAATCCCGATGCAATTTCTGTGTTCCTCAACGCTGTGAAGGCCCACTGATTACTGAATGCCACCAGATGTGCTTCGGAAACTACAACTGGACCTCCAGTAATTGATAAAAGTGTAGACAGTTTGAGACATTACTCCCATGTTAAAAAGATCGCATGACGCCTGTTGTATTTAATCCCGATGCAATTTCTGTGTTTCATCAACACTCTGAAGGTCCACAGCTTACAGAATGCCTCCAGATGTTCTTCGGAAACTACTACTGGCCTTCCAGGAATCGATAAAGCATAGACAGCTTGAGACATTACTCACATGGACAAAAGTCGGCATGGTGCCTGTTGTATTCAATTCCGAATCCATTTCTGTGTTTCATTAACTCTCCGAAACTCCACAGTTTACAGATAGCCTCCAGATGTGCTTCGGAAACTGCTACTGGTCTTCCAGGAATCGATCAAAGCGTAGACAGATTGAGGCATTACTCCCATGGAGAATAGTCCGCATGGTGCCTTTTGTATTCCATCGCGCGGCAATTTCTGTGTTTCGTCAACTCTCCGATGGTCCACAGATCACAGAATGCCTCCAGATGAGCTTCGGAAACTACTACTGGTCTTCCAGGAATCGATCAAATCATAGACAGTTTGAGACATTACTCCCATGTAGAAGAGTCCGCATGGTGCCTGTTGTATTCAATCAAGAAGCAATTTCTGTGTTTCATCAACACTCTGAATGTCCACAGATTACAGAATGACTCCATATGTCCTTCGTAAACTACTACTGGTCTTCCAGGAATCGATCAAAGCGTTGACAGTTTGAAACATTACTCCCATAGAGAAAAATCTGCATGGTGCCTGTTGTATTCAATCCAGATGCGATTTCTGTGTTACATCAACACTCTGAAAGTCCACGGATTACAGAATACCTCCAGATGTGCTTCGAACACTAATACTGGTCATCCACGAACAGATCAAAGCATTGGCAGTTTGAGACATTACGCCCATGGGGAAAAGTCCGCATGGTGCCTCTTGTGTGCAATCACGATGCAATTTCTGTGTTTCATAAACACTCTGAAGTTCCACAGATTACAGAATGCCTCCAGATGTGCTTCGGAAACTACTACTGGTCTTTTAGGAATCGATCAAAGCATAGACAATTTGAAACATTACTCATATAGATAAAAGTCGGCATGGTGCCTGTTGTATTCAATTGCGATGTCATTTCTTTGTTTCATCAACACTCTGAACGTACAAAGATTAAGGAATGGCTCTAGATAAGCTTCGCGAAGTACTACTGGCGTCATACGGAACGATCAAAGCGTAGACAGTTTGAGACATTACTCCCATGAAGAAAAATCCGCATGGTGGCTGTTGTATTCAATCCCGATGCAATTTCTGTGTTTCATCAACACTCTGAAAGTCCGCGGATTACAGAATACCTCCAGATGTGGTTCGAAAGCTTCTACTGGTCTTCCAGGAATCGATCAAAGCGTAGACAGTTTCAGACATTACTCCCACATAGAAAAGTGCACAAGGTGCCTGTTGTATTCAATCCCGATGCAATTTCTGTGTTCCTTCAGCGCTCTAAAGGTCCACAGATTTCAGAATGGCACCAGATGTGCTTCGGAAACTACAACTGGTCCTCCAGGAATCGAACAAAGCGTAGACAGTTTGAGACACTACTCCCATGTTAAAAAGTCCGCATGGTGCCTGTTGTATTCAATCCCGATGCAATTTCTGTGTTCCTTCGACGCTCTGAACTTCCACAGATTACAGAATGCCACCAGATGTGCTTCGGAAACTACAACTGGTCCTCCAGGAATCGATCAAATCGTAGACGGTTTGAGACATTACTCCCATGGAGAAAAGTCCGCATGGTGTCTGTTGTATTTAATCCCGATGCAATTTCTGTGTTTCATGAACACTCTGAAGGTCCACAGCTTACAGAATGCCTCCAGATGTTCTTCGGAAACTACTAATGGCCTTCCAGGAATCGATCAAATCATAGACAGCTTGAGACATTACTCACATGGACAAAAGTCAGCATAGTGCCTGTTGTATTCAATTCAAATTCAATTTCTGTGTTTCATCAACACTCTGAAGGTCCAGGGATTACAGAATGCCTCGAGATGTGCTTCTGAAACTGCTACTGGTCTTCCAGTAACCGATCAAATCGTAGGTAGTTTGAGACATTACTCACATGGAGAAAAGCCCGCATGGTTATTTTTATATTCAATCCCGATGCAATTTCTGTGTTTCATCAACTCTCCGAAGGTTCACAGTTTACAGAATGCCTCCAGATGTGCTTCGGAAACTGCTACTGGTCTTCCAGGAATCTACCAAAGCGTGTACCGTTTGAGACATTACTCCCATGGAGAAAAGTCCGCATGGTCCCTTTTGTATTGTATCCCGTTTCAATTTCTGTGTTTCGTCAACTCTCCGAAGGTCCACAGATCGCAGAATGCCTCCAGATGTGCTTCGGAAACTACTACTGGTGTTCCAGGAATCGATCAAATCATAGACAGTTTGAGACATTACTCCCATGTAGATAAGTCCGCATGGTACCTGTTGTCTTCAATCAAGATGAAATTTCTGCGTTTCATCAACACTCTGAATGTCCACAGATTACAGAATGACTCCATATGTGCTTCGGAAACCACTACTGGTCTTCCAGTAACCGATCAAATCGTAGATAGTTTGAGACATTACTCCCATGGGGAAAAGCCCGCATGGTTCCTTTTGTCTTCAATCGCGATGCAATTTCTGTGTTTCATCAACACTCTGAAGGTCCACAGCTTACAGAATGCCTCCAGATGTTCTTCGGAAACTACTACTGGTCTTCCACGAATCGATCAAATCATGGACAGTTTGAGACATTACTCCCATGTAGAAAAGTCCGCATGGTGGCTGTTGTATTCAATCAAGATTCAATTTCTGTGTTTCATCAACACTCTGAATGTCCACAGATTACAGAATGACTCCATATGTGCTTCGGAAACTACTGCTGGTCTTCCAGGATTCGATCGAAGCGTAGACACTTTGAAACATTACTCCCATGGAGTAAAGTCCGCATATTGCCTGATGTATTCAATCCCGATACAATTTCTGTGTTTCACCAACACTCTGAGGTCCATAGATTACAGAATGATTCAAGATGGGCTTCGGAAGCTACTACCGGTCTTCCAGGAGCCGATCAAAGCGTAGACAGTAGGAGACATTACTCCCGTGGAGGATGGTCAGGATGGTGCCTGTTGTGTTAATTCCCGATGCAGTTTCTGTGTTTCATCAACACTCTGAAGGTCCACAGATTACAGAATTCCTCCATATGTGCTTCGGTAACTACAACTGGTCTTCCAGTAATCGATCTAAGGGTAGACAGTTTGAGACATTACACCGGTAGAGAAAAATCCGCATGGTGCCTGTTGTATTCAATCCCGATGCGATTTCTGTGTTTCATCAACACTCTGAAGGTCCAAAGATTACAGAAAGCCTCCAGATGTGCTTCGGAAACTACTACTGGTTTTTTAGGAATCGATCAAAGCATAGACACTTTGAGACATTACTCATATGGATAAAACTCGGCATGATGCCTGTTGTATTCAATTGCGATGTAATTTCTTTGTTTCATCAACACTCTGTACGTCCAAAGATTAAGGAATGCCTCCAGATATGCTTCGCGAAGTACTACTGGCACATTGCGTAGACAGTTTGAGACATTATTTCCATTAAGAAAAGTGCGCATGATGGCTGTTGTATTCAATCCCGATGCAATTTCTGTGTTCCTTCAACGCTCTGAAGGTCCACAGATTACAGAATGCCACCAGATGTGCTTCGGAAACTACAACTTGTCGTCCAGGAATCGATCAAAGCGTAGACAGTTTGAGACATTACTCACATGGACAAAAGTCAGCATGGTGCCTGTTGTATTCAATTCAAATTCAATTTCTGTGTTTCATCAACACTCTGAAGGTCCAGGGATTACAGAATGCCTCGAGATGTACTTCTGAAACTGCTACTGGTCTTCCAGTAACCGATCAAATCGTAGGTAGTTTGAGACATTACTCACATGGAGAAAAGCCCGCATGGTTATTTTTATATTCAATCCCGATGCAATTTCTGTGTTTCATCAACTCTCCGAAGGTTCACAGTTTACAGAATGCCTCCAGATGTGCTTCGGAAACTGCTACTGGTCTTCCAGGAATCTACCAAAGCGTGTACCGTTTGAGACATTACTCCCATGGAGAAAAGTCCGCATGGTCCCTTTTGTATTGTATCCCGTTTCAATTTCTGTGTTTCGTCAACTCTCCGAAGGTCCACAGATCGCAGAATGCCTCCAGATGTGCTTCGGAAACTACTACTGGTGTTCCAGGAATCGATCAAATCATAGACAGTTTGAGACATTACTCCCATGTAGATAAGTCCGCATGGTACCTGTTGTCTTCAATCAAGATGAAATTTCTGCGTTTCATCAACACTCTGAATGTCCACAGATTACAGAATGACTCCATATGTGCTTCGGAAACCACTACTGGTCTTCCAGGAATCGATCAAAGCATAGACAGTTTGAAACATTACTCCCATGGAGAAAAGTCCGCATAGTGCCAGATGTATTCACCCCGATGAATTGCTGTGTTTCACAAACACTCTGAAGTCCATAGATTACAAAATTATAAAAGATGGGCTTCGGAAGCTACTACTGGTCTTCCAGGACCCGATAAAAGCGTAGACAGTTATAGACATTACTCCCATGGAGGAAAGTCAGGATGGTGCCTGTTGTGTTCAAACCCGATGCAGTTTCTGTGTTTCATCAACACTCTGAAGGTCCACAGATTACAAAATGCCTCCAGATGTGCTTCGGTAACTGCTACTGGTCTTCCAGGAATCGATCAAAACGTAGACAGTTTGAGACATTACCCCCATGGAGAATAGTCCGCATGGTGCATTTTGTATTCAAACCCGAGGCAATTTCTCCGTTTCGTCAACTCTCCACAGGACCACAGATCACAGAATGCCTACAAGTGTGCTTCGGAAACTACTACAGGTCTTCCACGAATCGATCAAATCATAGACAGTTTGAGACATGGAGGAAAGTCAGGATGGTGCCTGTTGTGTTCAATCCCGATGCAGTTTCTGTGTTTCATCAACACTATAAAGGTCCACAGATTACAGAATTCCTCCATATGTGCTTCGGAAACTACTACTGGTCTTCCAGGAATCGATCAAGGCGTAGACGGTTTGAGACATTACTCCCATGGAGAAAATTCCTCATGGTGCGTGTTGTATTAAATCCCGATGCAATTTCTGTGTTTCATAAACACTCTGAAAGTCCACAGATTACCGAATGTCTCCAGATGTGCTTCGGAAGCTACTACTGGTCTTCCAGGAACCGATCAAAGCGTAGACAGTTTGAGACATTACTCTCACGCAGATAAGTGCGCATAGTGCCTGATGTCTTCAATCCCGATGCAATTTCTGTGTTTGATCAACACTCTGAAGGTCCAAAGGTTACAGAATGCTTCCAGATTTGCTTGGGAAACCACTACTGGTCTTCCAGGAATCGACCAAAGCGTAGACAGTTTGATACATTACTCCCATGGAGAAAAGTCCGCATAGCGCCTCTTGTATTCTATCCCGATGCAATTTCTGTGTTCCTTCAACAATCTGAAGGTCCACAGATTACAGAATGCCTCCAGATGTGCTTCGGAAACAACTACTGGTCTTCCAAGAATCAATCAAAGCATAGACAGTTTCAGACATTACTGCCATGGAGAAAAGTCGGCATGGTGCCTGTTGTGTTCAATCCCGATGCAATTTCTCTGTTTCATCAACACTCTGAAGGTCCACAGATTACAGAATACCTCCAGATGTGCTTCGAAAACTGCTATTGGTCTTCCCGGTATTGATCAAAGCATAGACAGTTTGAGACATTACTCCCATGAAGAAAAGTCCGCATGGTGGCTGTTGTATTCAATCCCGATGCAATTTCTGTGTTTCATCAACACTCTGAATGTCCACGGATTACAGAATGCCTCCAGATGTGGTTCGAAAGCTACTACTGGTCTTCCAGGATTCGATCAAAGCGTAGACAGTTTCAGACATTACTCCCACGTAGAAAAGTCCTCATGGTGCCTGCTGTATTCAATCCCGATGCAATTTCTGTGTTCCTCAACGCTGTGAAGGCCCACTGATTACTGAATGCCACCAGATGTGCTTCGGAAACTACAACTGGACCTCCAGTAATTGATAAAAGTGTAGACAGTTTGAGACATTACTCCCATGTTAAAAAGATCGCATGACGCCTGTTGTATTTAATCCCGATGCAATTTCTGTCTTTCATCAACACTCTGAAGGTCAACAGCTTACAGAATGCCTCCAGATGTTCTTCGGAAACTACTACTGGCCTTCCAGGAATCGATAAAGCATAGACAGCTTGAGACATTACTCACATGGACAAAAGTCGGCATGGTGCCTGTTGTATTCAATTCCGAATCCATTTCTGTGTTTCATCAACTCTCCGAAACTCCACAGTTTACAGATAGCCTCCAGATGTGCTTCGGAAACTGCTACTGGTCTTCCAGGAATCGATCAAAGCGTAGACAGATTGAGGCATTACTCCCATGGAGAATAGTCCGCATGGTGCCTTTTGTATTCCATCGCGCGGCAATTTCTGTGTTTCGTCAACTCTCCGATGGTCCACAGATCACAGAATGCCTCCAGATGAGCTTCGGAAACTACTACTGGTCTTCCAGGAATCGATCAAATCATAGACAGTTTGAGACATTACTCCCATGTAGAAGAGTCCGCATGGTGCCTGTTGTATTCAATCAAGAAGCAATTTCTGTGTTTCATCAACACTCTGAATGTCCACAGATTACAGAATGACTCCATATGTCCTTCGTAAACTACTACTGGTCTTCCAGGAATCGATCAAAGCGTTGACAGTTTGAAACATTACTCCAATAGAGAAAAATCTGCATGGTGCCTGTTGTATTCAATCCCGATGCGATTTCTGTGTTACATCAACACTCTGAAAGTCCACGGATTACAGAATACCTCCAGATGTGCTTCGAACACTAATACTGGTCATCCACGAACAGATCAAAGCATTGGCAGTTTGAGACATTACGCCCATGGGGAAAAGTCCGCATGGTGCCTCTTGTGTGCAATCACGATGCAATTTCTGTGTTTCATAAACACTCTGAAGTTCCACAGATTACAGAATGCCTCCAGATGTGCTTCGGAAACTACTACTGGTCTTTTAGGAATCGATCAAAGCATAGACAATTTGAAACATTACTCATATAGATAAAAGTCGGCATGGTGCCTGTTGTATTCAATTGCGATGTCATTTCTTTGTTTCATCAACACTCTGAACGTACAAAGATTAAGGAATGGCTCTAGATAAGCTTCGCGAAGTACTACTGGCGTCATACGGAACGATCAAAGCGTAGACAGTTTGAGACATTACTCCCATGAAGAAAAATCCGCATGGTGGCTGTTGTATTCAATCCCGATGCAATTTCTGTGTTTCATCAACACTCTGAAAGTCCGCGGATTACAGAATACCTCCAGATGTGGTTCGAAAGCTTCTACTGGTCTTCCAGGAATCGATCAAAGCGTAGACAGTTTCAGACATTACTCCCACATAGAAAAGTGCACAAGGTGCCTGTTGTATTCAATCCCGATGCAATTTCTGTGTTCCATCAGCGCTCTGAACTTCCACAGATTACAGAATGCCACCAGATGTGCTTCGGAAACTACAACTGGTCCTCCAGGAATCGATCAAAGCGTAGACGGTTTGAGACATTACTCCCATGGAGAAAAGTCCGCATGGTGTCTGTTGTATTTAATCCCGATGCAATTTCTGTGTTTCATGAACACTCTGAAGGTCCACAGCTTACAGAATGCCTCCAGATGTTCTTCGGAAACTACTAATGGCCTTCCAGGAATCGATCAAATCATAGACAGCTTGAGACATTACTCACATGGACAAAAGTCGGCATGGTGCCTGTTATATTTAATTCCGATGCAATTTCTGTGCTTTATCAACACTCTGAAGGTCCAGTGATTACAGAATGTCTCGAGATGTGCTTCGCAAACTACAACTGGTCTTCCAGTAACCGATCAAATCGTAGATGGTTTGAGACATTACTCCCAGAGAGAAAAGCCCGCACGGTTCCTTTTGTATTCAATTTTGATGCCATTTCTGTGTTTCATCAACTCTCCGAAGTTCCACAGTTTACAGAAGGCCTCCAGATGTGCTTCGGAAACTGCTACTGGTCTTCTAGGATTCGATCAAAGCGTAGACAGTTAGAGACATTACTCCCAATGAGAAAATTCCACATGGTGCTTGTGGTATTCAATCCCGAGGCAATTTCTGTATTTCGTCAACTCTCCGAAGGTCCACAGATCACAGAATGCCTAGAGATGCGCCTCGGAAACTACTACTTGTCTTCCAGGAATCGATCAAATCATAGACAATTTGAGACATTACTCCCATGTAGATAAATCCGCATGGTGCCTGTTGTATTCAATCTAGATGAAATTTCAGTGTTTCATCAACACCCTAAATGTCCACAGATTACAGAATGACTCCATATGTTCTTCGGAAAGTACAACTGGTCTTCCAGTAATCGATCTAAGAGTAGACAGTTTGAGACATTACTCCCATAGAGAAAAATCGGCATGCTGCCTGTTGTATTCAATCCCGATGCGATTTCTGTGTTACATCAACACTCTTACAGTCCACAGATTACAGAAAGCCCCCAGATGTGCTTCGGAAACTACTTCTGGTCTTCCACGAACAGATCAAAGCATTGGCAGTTTGAGACATTACCCCCATGGAGAAACGTTCGCATGGTGCCTCTTGTGTGCAATCCCGATGCAATTTCTGTGATTCATCAACACTCTGAAGGTCCACAGATTACAGAATGCCTCCAGATGTGCTTCGGAATTACTACTGTTCTCCCAGGGAACGATCAAAGTGTAGACAGTTTGAGACATTACTCCCACGAAGAGAAGTCCTCATGGTGCCCGTTGTATTCAATCCCGATACAATTTCTGTCTTCCATCAACACTCTGAGGGTCCACAAATTACAGAATGCATCCAGATATACTTCGGAAACTACTACTGGCCTCTCAGGTATCGATCAAAGCATAGCCAGTTTGAGACATTACTCCCAATGAGAAAATTCCCCATGGTGCTTGTGGTATTCAATCCCGATGTAATTTCTGTGTTTCATCAACACTCTGAAGGTCCACAGATTACAGAATGCCTCCAGTCGTGCTTCGAAAACTGCTACTGGCCTTCCCGGAATCGATCAAAGCATAGACAGTTTGAGACATTACTCCCATATAGAGAAGTCCGCATAGTAACTGTTGTATTCAATCCCGATGCAACTTCCGTGTTTCTTCAAATCTCTGAAGGTCCACAAATTACAGAAAGCCTCCAGATGTGCTTCGGAAACTACTGCTGGTCTTTTAGGAATCGATCAAAGCATAGACTCTTTGAGACATTACTCATATGGATAAAACTCGGCATGAGGCTTGTTGTATTCAATTGCGATGTAATTTGTTTGTTTCATCAACACTCTGAACGTCCAAAGATTAAGGAATGGCTCCAGATATGCTTCGCGAAGTACTACTGGCCTCCTACGGAACGATGAAAGCGTAGACAGTTTGAGACATTACTCCCCTGAAGAAAAGTCCGCATGGTAGCTGTTGTATTCAATCCCGATGCAATTTCTGTGTTTCATCAACACTCTGAAGGTCCACAGCTTACAGAATGCCTCCAGATGTGCTTCGGAAACTGCTACTGGTCTTCCAGGAATCGATGAAAGCGTAGACAGTTTGAGACATTACTCCCATGGAGAATAGTCCGCATGGTGCGTGTTGTATTCAATCCCGATTCAATTTCTGCGTTTCATAAACACTCTGAAGATCCACAGATTACCGAATGCCTCCAGATGTGCTTCGGAAACTACTACTGGTCTTCCAGGAATCGATCAAAGCGTAGACAGTTTGAGACATTACTCCCATGGAGAAAATTCCGAATAGTCCCTGTTGTATTCAATCCCCATGCAATTTCTGTGTTCCTTCAACAATCTGAAGGTCCACAGATTACAGAATGCCTCCAGATGTCCTTCGGAAACAACTACTGGTCTTCCAAGAATCGATCTAAGCATAGACAGTTTCAGACATTACTCCCATAGAGAAAAGTCAGCATGGTGCCTGTTGTGTTCAATCCCGATGCAATTTCTGTGTTTCATCAACACTCTGAAGGTCCACAGATTACAGAATGCCTCCAGTTGTGCTTCGGAAACTGCTACTGGTCTTCCCGGAATCGATCAAAGCATAGACAGTTTGAGACACTACTCCCATGGGGAAAAGTCCGCATAGTAACTGTTGTATTCAATCCCAATGCAACTTCCGTGTTTCATCAAAACTCTGAAGGTCCACAGATTACAGAAAGCCTCCAGATGTGATTCGGAAACTACTACTGGTCTTTTAATAATCCATCAAAGCATAGACACTTTGAGACATTACTCATATGGATAAAACTCGGCACGAGGCCTGTTGTATTCAATTGCGATGTAATTTCTTTGTTTCATCAACACTATGAACGTCCAAAGATTAAGGAATGCCTCCAGATATGCTTCGCGAAGTACTACTGGCCTCCTACGGACGATCAAAGCGTAGACAGTTTGAGACATTACTCCCATGAAGAAAAGTCCGCATGGAGCTATTGTATTCAATCCCGATGCAATTTCTGTCTTTCATCAACGCTCTGAAGGTGCACAGCTTACAGAATGCCTCCAGATTTGCTTCGGAAACTGCTACTGGTCTTCCATTAATCGATGAAAGCGTAGACAGTTTGAGACGTTACTCCCATGGAGAATAGTCCGCATGGTGCTTTTTGTATTCAATCCCGAGGCAATTTCTGTATTTCGTCAACTCTCCGAAGGTCCACAGATCACAGAATGCCTAGCGATGTGCTTCGGAAACTACTACTGGTCTTCCAGTAATCGATCTAAGTGTAGACAGTTTCAGACATTACTCCCATAGAGAAAAATCCGCATGGTGCCTGTTGTATTCAATCCCGATGCGATTTCTGTGTTTCATCAACACTCTGAATGTCCAAATATTACAGAATGACTCCATATGTGCTTCGGAAACTACTACTGGTCTTCCAGGAATCGATCAAAACGTAGACGGTTTGAGACATTACTCCCATGGAGAAAAGTCCGCATGGTGCGTGTTGTATTCAATCCCGATGCAATTTCTGTGTTTCATAAACACTCTGAAGATCCACAGATTACCGAATGCCTCCAGATGTGCTTCGGAAACTACTACTGGTCTTCCAGGAATCGATCAAAGCGTAGACAGTTTGAGACATTACTCCCATGGAGAAAATTCCGCATAGTCCCTGTTGTATTCAATCCCCATGCAATTTCTGTGTTTCATCAACACTCTGATGCCATAGATTACAGAATGATTCAAGATGGGCTTCGGAAGCTACTACTGGTCTTCCAGGAACCGATCGAAGCGTAGACAGTTGGAGACATTACTCCCATGGAGGAAAGTCAGGATGGTGCGTGTTGTGTTCAATCCCGATGAAGTTTCTGTGTTTCATCTACACTCTGAACGTCCACAGATTACAGAATGACTCCATATGTGCTTCGGAAACTACAACTGGTCTTCCAGTAATCGATCAAAGGGTAGACAGTTTGAGACATTACTCCCATAGAGAAAAATTCGCATGGTGCCTGTTGTATTCAATCCCGATGCGATTTCTGTGTTACATCAACACTCTTACAGTCCACAGATTACAGAAAGCCTCCAGATGTGCTCCGGAAACTACTATTGGTCTTCCAAAACAGATCAAAGCAATGGCAGTTTGAGACAATACTCCCATGGAGAAAAGTTCGCATGGTGCCTCTTGTGTGCAATCCCGATGCAATTTCTGTGTTTCATCAACACTCTGAAGGTCCACAGATTAAGAATGCCTCCAGATGTGCTTCGGAAACTACTACTTTTCTACCAGGAAACGATCAAAGCGTAGACGGTTTGAGACATTACTCCCATGAAGAAAAGTTCTCATGGTGCCCGTTGTATTCAATCCCGATGCAATTTCTGTCTTCCATCAACTCTCTGAAGGTCCACAGATTACAGAATGCTTCCAGATATACTTCGGAAACTAAAACTGGTCTCTCAGGAATCGATCAAATCATAGACAGTTTGAGACATTACTCCCAATGAGAAAAGTCCGCATGCTGCCTGTGGTATTCAATCCCGATGTAATTTCTGTGTTTAATCAACAGTCCGAAGGTCCACAGATTACAGAATGCCCACAAATGTGCTTCGGAAACTACTACTGGTCTTCCAGGAATCGATCAAAGCATAGACACTTTGATACATTACTACCATGGAGACAAGTCCGCATGGTGCCTGTTGTATTTAATCCCGATGCAATTTCTGTGTTTCATCAACACTCTGATTGCCCACAGATTACAGAATGACTCCAGATGAGCTTCGCAAACTACTACTTGTCTTCCAGGAATCGATAAATGCGTAGACAGTTTGAGACAATCCTGCCACGCAGAAAAGTCCGCATGGTGCCTGTTGTATTCAATCCCGATGCAATTTCTGTGTTCCTTCGACGCTCTGAACTTCCACAGATTACAGAATGCCACCAGATGTGCTTCGGAAACTACAACTGGTCCTCCAGGAATCGATCAAAGCGTAGACGGTTTGAGACATTACTCCCATGGAGAAAAGTCCGCATGGTGCCTGTTGTATTTAATCCCGATGCAATTTCTGTGTTTCATCAACACTCTGATTGCCCACAGATTACAGAATGACTCCAGATGAGCTTCGCAAACTACTACTTGTCTTCCAGGAATCGATAAATGCGTAGACAGTTTGAGACAATCCTGCCACGCAGAAAAGTCCGCATGGTGCCTGGTATATTCAATTCCGATGCAATTTCTGTGCTTCATCAACACTCTGAAGGTCCAGTGATTACAGAAAGACTCGAGATGTGCTTCGCAAACTACTACTGGTCTTCCAGTAACCGATCAAATCGTAGATGGTTTGTGACATTACTCCCATGGAGAAAAGCCCGCACGGTTCCTTTTGTATTCAATTGCGATGTAATTTCTTTGTTTCATCAACACTATGAACGTCCAAAGATTAAGGAATGCCTCCAGATATGCTTCGCGAAGTACTACTGGCCTCCTACGGACGATCAAAGCGTAGACAGTTTGAGACATTACTCCCATGAAGAAAAGTCCGCATGGAGCAATTGTATTCAATCCCGATGCAATTTCAGTCTTTCATCAACACTCTGAAGATCCACAGCTTACAGAATGCCTCCAGATTTGCTTCGGAAACTGCTACTGGTCTTCCAGGAATCAATGAAAGCGTAGACAGTTTGAGACATTACTCCCATGGAGAATAGTCCGCATGGTGCTTTTTGTATTCAATCCCGAGGCAATTTCTGTATTTCGTCAACTCTCCGAAGGTCCACAGATCACAGATTGCCTAGCGATGTGCTTCGGAAGCTACTACTGGTCTTCCAGTAATCGATCTAATTGTAGACAGATTCAGACATTACTCCCATAGAGAAAAATCCGCATGGTCCCTGTTGTATTCAATCCCGATGCGATATCTGTGTTTCATCAACACTCTGAATGTCCAAATATTACAGAATGACTCCATATGTGCTTCGGAAACTACTACTGGTCTTCCAGGAATCGATCAAAACGTAGACGGTTTGAGACATTACACCCATGGAGAAAAGTCCGCATGGTGCGTGTTGTATTCAATCCCCATGCAATTTCTATGTTTCATAAACACTCTGAAGATCCACAGATTACCGAATGCCTCCAGATGTGCTTCGGAAACTACTACTGGTCTTCCAGGAATCGATCAAAGCGTAGACAGTTTGAGACATTACTCCCATGGAGAAAATTCCGCATAGTCCCTGTTGTATTCAATCCCGATGCGATTTCTGTGTTACATCAACACTCTTACAGTCCACAGATTACAGAAAGCCTCCAGATGTGCTCCGGAAACTACTATTGGTCTTCCAAAACAGATCAAAGCATTGGCAGTTTGTGACAATACTCCCATGGAGAAATGTCCGCATCGTGCCTGTTGTAATCCATTCCGATGCAATTTCTGTGTTTCATCAACACTCCGAAGGTCCACAGATTACAGAATGCCTCCAGATATGCTTCGGAAACTACTACTGGTCTCACAGGGATTGATCAAAACACAGACAGTTTGAGACATTACTCCCAATAAGAAAAATCTGCATGGAGCGTGTTATATTCAATCCCGATGTAATTTCAGTGTTTCGTCAACACTCTGAAGGTCCACGGATTACAGAATGCCACCAGATGTGCATCGAAAACTACAACTGGTCCTCCAGGAATCGTCCAAAGCGTAGACATTTTGAGACATTACACCCATGTTGAAAAGACGGCATGGTGCTTGTTGTATTAAATCCCGATGCAATTTCTGTGTTTCATCAACACTCTGAAGGTCCACAGCTTACAGAATGCCTCCAGATGTGCTTCGGACACTACTGCTAGTCTTCCAGGAATCGATCAAATCATAGACAGTTTGAGACATTACTCCCATGTAGAAAAGTCCGCATGGTGCATGTTGTATTCAATCAAGATTAAATTTCTGTGTTTAATCAATACTCTGAATGTCCTCAGATTACAGAATGACCCCTAATGTGCTTCGGAAACTACTACTGGTCTTCCAGCAATCGATCAAAGCGTAGACAGTTTGAAACATTACTGCCATGGAGAAAAGTCCGCACAGTGCCTGATGTCTTCAATCGCGATGCAATTTCTGTGTTTCATCAACACTCTGAAGGTCTAGTGATTACAGAATGCCTCGAGATGTTCTTCGCAAACTACTACTGGTCTTCCAGTAACCGATCAAATCGTAGATAGTTTGAGACATTACTCCCATGGGGAAAATCCCGCATGGTTCCTTTTGTATTCAATCCCGATGCTATTTCTGTGTTTCATCAACTCTCCGAAGGTCCACAGTTTACAGAATGCCTCCAGATGTGCTTCGGAAACTGCTACTGGTCTTCTAGGAATCGATCGAAGCGTAGACATTTCGAGACATTACTTCCATGGAGAATAGTCCGCGTGGTGCCTTTTGTATTCTATCCCGAGGCAATATCTGTGTATCCTCAACTCTCCGAAGGTCCACAGATCACAGAATGCCTCCATATGTGCTTCGGAAACTACCACTGGTCTTCCAGGAATCGATCAAATCATAGAAAGTTTGAGACATTACTCCCATGTAGAGAAGCCCACATGGTGCCTGTTATGTTCAATCCCGATGCAGTTTCTGTGTTTCATCAACAATTTGAAGGTCCCCAGATTACAGAATTCCTCAATATGTGCTTCGGAATCTACAACTGGTCTTCCAGTAACGGATCTAAGGGTAGACAGTTTGAGACATTACTCTCATAGAGAAAAATCTGCATGGTGCCTGTTGTATTCAATCCCGCTGCGATTTCAGTGTTACATCAACACTGTTACAGTCCACAGATTACAGAAGGCCTCCAGATGTGCTTCAGAATCTACTACTGGTCTTCTACGAACAGATCAAAGTATTGGCACTTTGAGACATTACTCACATTGAGAAAACTCCGCATGGTGTCTGTTGTATTCAATTCCCATGCAATTTCTGTGATTCATCAACACTCTGAAGGTACACACATTACAGAATGACTCCAGATGTGCTTTGGAAACTACTAGTGGTGTTCCAGCAATCGATCAAATCGTAGACAGTTGAAACATTACTCCCATGGAGAAATGTCCGCATGGTGCCAGTGGTATTAAATGCCGATGCAATTTCTTTGTTTCATCAACACTCTTAAGGTCCACAGATTACAGAATGCCTCCAGATATGCTTCGGAAACTATTACTGGTCTCACAGGGATCTATCAAAACGCTGACAGTTTTGAGACATTACTCCCATGGAGAAAAGTCCGCATAGTGGAAGTTGTATTCAATCAAGATGCAATTTCTGTGTTTCATCAACATTCTGGATGTCCACAGATTACAGAATGCCTCCATATGTGCTTCGGATACTACTACTGGTCTTCCAGGAATCGATCAAATCGTAGACAGTTTGATACATTACTCCAGTGGAGAAAAGTCCGCATGGTGCAGGTTGTATTCAATCCCGATGCATATTCTGAGTTCCATCATCCCTCAGAATTTCCACAGATTGCAGAATGTCTCCAGACGTGCTACGGAAGCAACTAATGGTCTTCCAAGGATCGATCAAAGCATGGACAGTTTCAGACATTACTCCCATGGTGAAAAGTCCGCAGGGTGCCTGTTGCGTTCGATCTCGATGCAATTGCTTTGTTTCATAAACACTCTGAAGTTCCACAGATTACAGAATGCCTCCAGATGTGCTTCGGAAACTACTACTGGTCTTTTAGGAATCGATCAAAGCATAGACACTTTGAGACATTACTCATATGGATAAAAGTCGGCATGGTACCTGTTGCATTCAATTGCGATGTAATTTCTTTGTTTCATCAACACTCTGATTGTCCAAAGTTTTAGGAATGCCTCCAGATATGCTTCACGAAGTACTACTGGCCTCCTACGGAACGATCAAAGCGTAGACAGTTTGAGACATTACTCCCATGAAGAAAAGTCCGCATGGTGGCTGTTGTATTCAATCCCGATGCAATTTGTGTTTTTCATCAACTCTCAGAAGGTCCACAGCTTGCAGAATGTCTCCAGATGTGCTTCGTAAACTGCTACTGGACATCCAGGAATCGAGCAAAGCGTAGACAGTTTGAAACATTACTCCCATGGAGAAAAGTGCGAATGGTGCCTTTTGTATTCAATCCCGAGGCAATTTATTTGTTTCTTCAACTCTCCGAAGGTCCACATATTACAGAATGCCTCCAGATGTGCTTCATAAACTACTACTGGTCTTCCAGGAATAGATCAAATCATCGACAGTTTGAGACATTACTCCCATGTAGAGAAGTCCGCATGGTGCCTGTTGTATTCAATCAAGATGCAATTTCTGTGTTTCATCAACACTCTGAATGTCCACAGATTACACAATGACTCCATTTGTGCTTCGGAAACTACTACTGTTATTCCAGTAATCGACCAAAGCGTAGACAGTTTGATACATTACTCCCATGGAGAAAAGTCCGCATGGTGCCTCTCGTATTCTATCACGTTGCAATTTCTGTGTTCCTTCAACACTCTGAAGGTCCACAGATTACAGAATGCCTCCAGCTGGGCTTCGCAAACTACAACTGGTCCTCCCGGAATCGATCAAAGCGTAGACAGTTTGAGACATTACTCAAATGTTGAAATGATCGCATAGTGCCTGTTGGATTTAATCCCGATGCAATTTCTGAGTTTCATCAACACTCTGAAGGTCCACAGCTTACAGAATGCCTCCAGATGTTCTTCGGAAACTACTACAGGCCTTCCAGGAATCGATCAAAGCATAGACAGCTTGAGACATTACTCACATGAACAAAAGTCACCATTGTGCCTGTTGTATTCAATTCGGATGCAATTTCTGTGTTTCATCAACACTCTATAGGTCCAGTGATTACAGAATGCCTCGAGATGTGCTTCGCAAACTACTACTGGTATTCCAGTAACCGATCAAATCGTAGATAGTTTGAGACATTACTCCCATGGAGAAAAGCCCGGATGGTTCCTTTTGTATTCAATCCCGATGCAATTTCTGTGTTTCATCAAAACTCCGAAGGTCCACAGTTTTCAGAATGCCTCCTGATGTGCTTCGGTAACCGCTACTGGTCGTCCAGGAATCGATCAAATCGTAGACAGTTTGAGACATTACTCCCAT
Organism: Schistocerca gregaria; assembly: GCF_023897955.1. NCBI lineage: Eukaryota > Metazoa > Arthropoda > Insecta > Orthoptera > Acrididae > Schistocerca > Schistocerca gregaria. The sequence continues at coordinate 422,649 of NW_026061745.1, forward strand.
GGAGATTAGTCCGCATGGTGCATTTTGTATTCAATCCCGAGGCAATTTCTCCGTTTCGTCAACTCTCCACAGGTCCACAGATCACAGAATGCCTACAAGTGTGCTTCGGAAACTACTACTGGTCTTGCAGGAATCGATCAAAGCGTAGACAGTTTGAAACATTACTCCCATGGAGAAAAGTCCGCATAGTGCCTGATGTATTCACCCCGATGCAATTGCTGTGTTTCACCAACACTCTGAAGTCCATAGATTACAGAATGATAAACGATGGGCTTCGGAAGCTACTACTGGTCTTCCAGGACCCGATCAAAGCGTAGACAGTTAGAGACATTACTCCCATGGAGGAAAGTCAGGATGGTGCCTGTTGTGTTCAAACCCGATGCAGTTTCTGTGTTTCACCAACACTCTGAAGGTCCACAGATTACAAAATTCCTCCATATGTGCTTCGGAAACTGCTACTGGTCTTCCAGGAATCGATCGTAACGTAGACAGTTTGAGACATTACTCCCATGGAGAATAGTCCGCATGGTGCATTTTGTATTCAATCCCGAGGCAATTTCTGCCATATAGGAAAGTCAGGATGGTGCGTATTGTGTTCAAACCCGATGCAGTTTCTGTGTTTCATCAACACTCTGAAGGTCCACAGATTACAAAATGCCCCAGATGTGTTTCGGTAACTGCTACTGGTCTTCCAGGAATCGATCAAAACGTAGACAGTTTGAGACATTGCTCCCATGGAGAATAGTCCGCATGGTGCATTTTGTATTCAATCCCGAGGCAAATTCTCCGTTTCGTCAACTCTCCACAGGTCCACAGATCACAGAATGCCTACAAGTGTGCTTCGGAAACTACTACTGCTCTTGCAGGAATCGATCAAAGCGTAGACAGTTTGAAACATTACTCCCATGGAGAAAAGTCCGCATAGTGCCTGATGTATTCACCCCGATGCAATTGCTGTGTTTCACCAACACTCTGAAGTCCATAGATTACAGAATGATAAACGATGGGCTTCGGAAGCTACTACTGGTCTTCCAGGACCCGATCAAAGGGTAGACAGTTAGAGACATTACTCCCATGGAGGAAAGTCAGGATGGTGCCTCTTGTGTTCAAACCCGATGCAGTTTCTGTGTTTCACCAACACTCTGAAGGTCCACAGATTACAAAATTCCTCCATATGTGCTTCGGAAACTGCTACTGGTCTTCCAGGAATCGATCAAAACGTAGACAGTTTGAGACATTACTCCCATGGAGAATAGTCCGCATGGTGCATTTTGTATTCAATCCCGAGGCAATTTCTCCCATATAGGAAAGTCAGGATGGTGCGTGTTGTGTTCAAACCCGATGCAGTTTCTGTGTTTCATCAACACTCTGAAGGTCCACAGATTACAAAATGCCTCCAGATGTGCTTCGGTAACTGCTACTGGTCTTCCAGGAATCGATCAAAACGTAGACAGTTTGAGACATTGCTCCTATGGAGAGTAGTCCGCATGGTGCATTTTGTATTCAATCCCGAGGCAAATTCTCCGTTTCGTCAACTCTCCACAGGTCCACAGATCACAGAATGCCTACAAGTGTGCTTCGGAAACTACTACTGGTCTTCCACGAATCGACCAAATCATAGACAGTTTGAGACATTACTCCCATGTAGAAAAGTCCGCATGGTGGCTGTTGTATTCAATCAAGATTCAATATCTGTGTTTCATCAACACTCTGAATGTCCACAGATTACAGAATGACTCCATATGTGCTTCGGAAACTACTGCTGGTCTTCCAGGAATCGATCAAAGCGTAGACAGTTTGAAACATTACTCCCATTGAGTAAAGTCCGCATATTGCCTGATGTATTCAATCCCGATGCAATTTTTGTGTTTCACCAACACTGTGAGGTCCATAGATTACAGAATGATTCAAGATGGGCTTCGGAAGCTACTACCGGTCTTCCAGGAGCCGATCAAAGCGGTATCTGAAACCAGACGTAAACAGTAATGAAATCCTGAACTCTGATTGGAATGTATACCGCAGAGATAGGCTGGACAGTGAAGGGGGAGGCGTGTTTATAGCGATAAGAAGTGCAATAGTATCGAAGGAAATTGACGGAGATTCGAATTGTGAAATGATTTGAGTGAAGGTCACGGTTAAATCAGGCTCAGACATGGTAATTGGATGTCTCTATAGGCCCCCGGGCTCAGCAGCTGTTGTGGCTCAGCACCTGAAGAATAATTTGGAAAATATTTCGAGTAGATTTCCCCACCATGTTATAGTTCTGGGTGGAGATTTTAATTTGCCGGATATAGACTGGGAGACTCAAACGTTCATAACGGGTGGCAGGGACAAAGAATCCAGTGAAATATTTTTAAGTGCTTTATCTGAAAACTACCTTGAGCAGTTAAACAGAAAACCGACTCGTGGCGATAATATATTAGACCTTCTGGTGACAAACAGACCCGAACTATTTGAATCAGTTAATGCAGAACAGGGAATCAGCGATCATAAAGCGGTTACTGCGTCGATGATTTCAGCCGTAAATAGAAATATTAAAAAAGGTAGGAAGATTTTTCTGTTTAGCAAAAGTGACAAAAAGCAGATTACAGAGTACCTGACGGCTCAACACAAAAGTTTTGTCTCAAGTGCAGATAGTGTTGAGGATCAGTGGACAAAGTTCAAAACCATGGTACAATATGCGTTAGATGAGTATGTGCCAAGCAAGATCGTAAGAGATGGAAAAGAGCCACCGTGGTACAACAACCGAGTTAGAAAACTGCTGCGGAAGCAAAGGGAACTTCACAGCAAACATAAACATAGCCAAAGCCCTGCAGACAAACAAAAATTACGCGAAGCGAAATGTAGTGTGAGGAGGGCTATGCGAGAGGCTTTCAATGAATTCGAAAGTAACGTTCTATGTACTGACTTGGCAGAAAATCCTAAGAAATTTTGGTCCTATGTCAAAGCGGTAGGTGGATCAAAACAAAATGTCCAGACACTCTGTGACCAAAATGGTACTGAAACAGAGGATGACAGACTAAAGGCCGAATTACTAAATGTCTTCTTCCAAAGCTGTTTCACAGAGGAAGACTGCACTGTGCTTCCTTCTCTAGATTGTCGCACAGTTGACAAAATGGTAGATATCGAAGTAGACGACAGAGGGATAGAGAAACAATTAAAATCGCTCAAAAGAGGAAAGGCCGCTGGTCCTGATGGGATACCAGTTCGATTTTACACAGAGTACGCGAAGGAACTTGCCCCCCTTCTTGCAGCGGAGTACCGTAGGTCTCTAGAAGAGCGAAGCGTTCCAAAGGATTGGAAAAGGGCACAGGTCATCCCCGTTCTCAAGAAGGGACGTCGGACAGATGTGCAGAACTATAGACCTATATCTCTAACGTCGATCAGTTGTAGAATTTTGGAACACGTATTATGTTCGAGTATAATGTCTTTTCTGGAGACTAGAAATCTACTCTGTAGGAATCAGCATGGGTTTCGAAAAAGACGATCGTGTGAAACCCAGCTCGCGCTATTCGTCCACGAGACTCAGAGGGCCTTAGACACGGGTTCACAGGTAGATGCCGTGTTTCTTGACTTCCGCAAGGCGTTTGACACAGTTCCCCATAGTCGTTTAATGAACAAAGTAAGAGCATACGGACTATCAGATCAATTGTGTGATTGGATTGAGGAGTTCCTAGATAACAGAACGCAGCACGTCATTCTCAATGGAGAGAAGTCTTCCGAAGTAAGAGTGATTTCAGGTGTGCCGCAGGGGAGTGTCATAGGACCGTTGCTATTCACAATATACATAAATGACCTGGTGGATGACATCGGAAGTTCACTGAGGCTTTTTGCAGATGATGCTGTGGTGTATCGAGAGGTTGCAACAATGGAAAATTGTACTGAAATGCAGGAGGATCTGCAGCGAATTGACGCATGGTGCACGGAATGGCAATTGAATCTCAATGTAGCGAAGTGTAATGTGATGCGAATACATAGAAAGATAGGTCCCTTATCATTTAGCTACAAAATAGCAGGTCAGCAACTGGAAGCAGTTAATTCCATAAATTATCTGGGAGTACGCATTAGGAGTGATTTAAAATGGAATGATCATATAAAGTTGATCGTCGGTAAAGCAGATGCCAGACTGAGATTCATTGGAAGAATCCTAAGGAAATGCAATCCGACAACAAAGGAAGTAGGTTACAGTACGCTTGTTCGCCCAATGCTTGAATACTGCTCAGCAGTGTGGGATCCGCACCAGGTAGGGTTGATAGAAGAGATAGAGAAGATCCAACGGAGAGCAGCGCGCTTCGTTACAGGATCATTTAGTAATTGCGAAAGCGTTACGGAGATGATAGATAAACTCCAGTGGAAGACTCTGCAGGAGAGACGCTCAGTAGCTCGGTACGGGCTTTTGTTGAAGTTTCGAGAACATACCTTCACCGAAGAGTCAAGCAGTATATTGCTCCCTCCTACGTATATCTCGCGAAGAGACCATGAGGATAAAATCAGAGAGATTAGAGCCCACACAGAAGCATACCGACAGTCCTTCTTTCCACGTACAATACGAGACTGGAATAGAAGGGAGAACCGATAGAGGTACTCAGGGTACCCTCCGCCACACACCGTCAGGTGGCTTGCGGAGTACGGATGTAGATGTAGATGTAGATGTAGAGAGTAGGAGACATTACTCCCGTGGAGGATGGTCAGGATGGTGCCTGTTGTGTTAATTCCCGATGCAGTTTCTGTGTTTCATCAACACTCTGAAGGTCCACAGATTACAGAAATCCTCCAGATGTGCTTCGGAAACTACTACTGGTCTTTTAGGAATCGATCAAAGCATAGACACTTTGAGACATTACTCATATGGATAAAACTCGGCATGATGCCTGTTGTATTCAATTGCGATGTAATTTCTTTGTTTCATCAACACTCTGTACGTCCAAAGATTAAGGAATGCCTCCAGATATGCTTCGCGAAGTACTACTAGCACATGGCGTAGACAGTTTGAGACATTATTTCCATGAAGAAAAGTGCGCATGGTGGCTGTTGTATTCAATCCCGATGCAATTTCTGTGTTCCTTCAACGCTCTGAAGGTCCACAGATTACAGAATGCCACCAGATGTGTTTCGGAAACTACAACTTGTCGTCCAGGAATCGATCAAAGCGTAGACAGTTTGAGACATTACTCCCATGTTTAAAAGACCGCAGGGTGCATGTTGTATTTAATCACGATGAAATTTCTGTGTTTCATCTACACTCTGAAGGTCCACAGCTTACAGAATGCCTCCAGATGTTTTTCGGAAACTACTACTGGCCTTCCAGGAATCGATCAAAGCATAGACAGCTTGAGACATTACTCACATGGACAAAAGTCAGCATGGTGCCTGTTGTATTCAATTCAAACGCAATTTCTGTGTTTCATCAACACTCTGAAGGTCCAGTGATTACAGAATGCCTCGAGATGTGCTTCTCAAACTACTACTGGTCTTCCAGTAACCGATCAAATCGTAGATAGTTTGAGACATTACTCACATCGAGAAAAGCCCGCATGGTTATTTTTGTATTCAATCCCGATGCAATTTCTGTCTTTCATCAACTCTCCGAAGGTTCACAGTTTACAGAATGCCTCCAGATGTGCATCGGAAACTGCTACTGGTCTTCCAGGAATCTATCAAAGCGTGTACCGTTTGAGACATTACTCCCATGGAGAATAGTCCGCATGGTAACTTTTGTATTGTATCCCGTGGCAATTTCTGTGTTTCGTCAACTCTCCGAAGGTCCACAGATCACAGAATGCCTCCAGATGTGCTTCGGAAACTACTACTGGTGTTCCAGGAATCGATCAAATCATAGACAGTTTGAGACATTACTCCCATGTAGATAAGTCCGCATGGTACCTGTTGTCTTCAATCAACATGAAATTTCTGTGTTTCATCAACACTCTGAATGTCCACAGATTACAGAATGACTCCATATGTGCTTCGGAAACTACTACTGGTCTTCCAGGAATCGATCAAAGCGTAGACAGTTTGAAACATTACTCCCATGGAGAAAAGTCCGCATAGTGCCTGATGTATTCACCCCGATGAATTGCTGTGTTTCACCAACACTCTGAAGTCCATAGATTACAGAATGATAAAAGATGGGCTTCGGAAGCTACTACTGGTCTTCCAGGACCCGATAAAACCGTAGACAGTTATAGACATTACACCCATGGAGGAAAGTCAGGATGGTGCCTGTTGTGTTCAAACCCGATGCAGTTTCAGTGTTTCATCAACACTCAGAAGGTCCACAGATTACAGAATGCCTCCAGATGTGCTTCGGAAACTACTACTGGTCTTTTAGGAATCAATCAAAGCATAGACAATTTGAAACATTATTCATATAGATAAAAGTCGGCATGGTGCCTGTTGTATTCAATTGCGATGTAATTTAGTTTGTTTCATCAACACTCTGAACGTCCAAAGACTAAGGAATGCCTCCAGATATGCTTCGCGAAGTACTACTGGCGTCCTACGGAACGATCAAAGTGTAGACAGTTTGAGACATTACTCCCATGAAGAAAAGTCCGCATGGTGGCTGTTGTATTCAATCCCGATGCAATTTCTGTGTTTCATCAACATTCTGAAAGTCCACGGATTACAGAATACCTCCAGATGTGCTTCGGAAACTACAACTGGTCCTCCAGGAATCGAACAAAGCGTAGACAGTTTGAGACACTACTCCCATGTTAAAAAGATCGCATGGTGCATGTTGTATTTAATCCCGATGCTATTTCTGTGTTTCATCAACACTCTGACGTTCCACAGCTTACAGAATGCCTCCAGATGCTCTTCGGAAACTACTACTGGCCTTCCAGGGATCGATCAAAGCATAGACAGCTTGAGTCATTACTCACATGGACAAAACTTGGCATGGTGCCTGATGTATTCAATTCCGATGCAATTTCTGAGTTTCACCAACACTCTGAAATCCATAGATTACAGAATGATTCAAGATGGGCTTCGGAAGCTACTACTGGTCTTCCACGAACAGATCAAAGCATTGGCAGTTTGAGACATTACTCCCATGTAGAAAAGTCCGCATGGTGCCTCTTGTGTGCAATCCCGATACAATTTCTGTGTTTCATAAACACTCTGAAGTGCCACAGATTACAGAATGCCTCCAGATGTGCTTCGGAAACTACTGCTGGTCTTTTAGGAGTCGATCAAAGCATAGACACTTTGAGACATTACTCATATAGATAAAAGTCGGCATGGTGCCTGTTGTATTCAATTGCGATGTAAGTTCTTTGTTTCATCAACACTCTGAACGTCCAAAGATTAAGGAATGGCTCTAGATATGCTTCGCGAAGTACTACTGGCGTCCTACGGAACGATCAAAGCGTAGACAATTTGAGACATTACTCCCATGAAGAAAAGTCCGCATGGTGGCTGTTGTATTCAATCCCGATGCAATTTCTGTGTTTCATCAACACTCTGAAGGTCCACGGATTAAAGAATACCTCTAGATGTGGTTCGAAAGCGTATACTGGTCTTCCAGGAATCGATCAAAGCGTAGACAGTTACAGACATTACTCCCACGTAGGAAAGTCCACATGGTGCCCGTTCTATTCAATCCCGATGCAATTTCTGTGTTCCTTCAACGCTCTGAAAGTCCACAGATTACAGAATGCCACCAGATGTGCTTCGGAAACTACAACTGCTCCTCCAGGAATCGATCAAAACGTAGACAGTTTGAGACACTACTCCCATGTTAAAAAGACCGCATGGTGCCTGTTGTATTTAATCCCGATGCAATTTCTGTGTTGCATCAACACTCTGAAGGTCCACAGCTTACAGAATGCCTCCAGATATTCTACGGAAACTACTACTGGCCTTCCAGGAATCGATCAAAGCATAGACAGCTTGAGACATAAATTACATGGACAAAAGGCGGCATGGTGCCTGTTGTATTCAATTCCGATGCAATTTCACTGTTTCATCAACTCTCCGAAGGTCCACAGTTTACAGAAAGCCTCCAGATGTGCTTCGGAAACTACTACTGGTCTTCCAGGAATCGATCAAAACATAGACAGTTTGAGAGATTACTCCCATGTAGAAAAGTCCGCATGGTGCCTGTTGTACTCACTCAAGATGCAATTTCTGTGTTTCATCAACACTCTGAATGTCCACAGTTTACAGAAAGCCTCCAGATGTGCTTCGGAAACTACTACTGGTCTTCCAGGAATCGATCAAAACATAGACAGTTTGAGACATTACTCCCATGGAGAAAAGTCCGCATGGTTCCTCTTGTGTGCAATCCCGATGCAATGTCTGTGTTTCATAAACACTCTGAAGTTCCACAGATTACAGAATGCCTCCAGATGTGCTTCGGAAACTACTACTGGTCTTCCAGGAATCGATCAAAGCATAGACAGCTTGAGACATTAATCACATGGACAAAAGTCGGCATGGTGCCTGTTGTATTCAATTCCGATGCAATTTCTGTGTTTCATCAACTCTCCAAAGGTCCACAGTTTACAGAAAGCCACCAGATGTGCTTCGGAAACTACTACTGGTCTTCCAGGAATCGATCTAATCATAGACATTTTGAGACATTACTCCCATGTAGGAAAGTCCGATTGGTGCCTGTTGTATTCAATCAAGATGCAATTTCTGTGTTTCATCAACACTCTGAATGTCCACAGATTACAGAATGACTCCATATGTGCTTCGGAAACTACTACTGGTCTTCCAGGAATCGATCAAAGCGTAGACAGTATTAAACATTACTCCCATGGAGATAAGTCCGCATAGTGCCTGATGTACTCAATCCCGATGCAATATCTGTGTTTCACCTACACTCTGAAGCCCATAGATTACAGAATGATTCAAGATGGACTTCGGAGCTACTACTGGTCTTCCAGGAAACGATCAAAGCGTAGACAGTTTGAAACATTACTCCCATGGAGAAAAGTCCGCATAGTGCCTGATGTATTCAATCCCGATGCAATTTCTGTGTTTCAAAAACACTCTGAAGTCCATAGATTACAGAATGATTCAAGATGGGCTTCGAAAGCTACTACATGTCTTCCAGGAACCGATCAAAGCGTAGACAGTTGGAGACTTTACTCCCATGGAGGAAAGTCAGGATGGTGCCTTTTGTGTTCAATCCCGATGCAGTTTCTATGTTTCATCAACACTCTGAAGTTCCACAGATTACAGAATTAGTCCATATGTGCTTCGGAAACTAGAACTGGTCCTCCAGGAATTGATCAAGGCGTAGACAGTTTGAGACATTACTCCCATGTTAAAAAGATCGCATGGTGAGTGTTGTATTTAATCCCGATGCAATTTCAGTGTTTCGTCAACACTCTGAAGGTGCACAGATTACCGAATGCCTCCAGATGTGCTTCGGAGTCTACTACTGGTCTTCCAGGAATCGATCAAGGCGTAGACGGTTTGAGACATACTCCCATGGAGAAAAGTCCGCATGGTGCGTGTTGTATTCAATCCCGATACAATTTCTGTGTTTCATCAACTCTCCGAAGGTCCACAGTTTACATAATGCCACCAGATGTTCTTCGGAAACTGCTACTGGACTTCCAGGAATCGATCAAACCATAGACAGATTGAGACATTACTCATATAGTTAAAAGTCGGCATTTTGCCTGTTGTATTCAATTGCGATGTAATTTTTTTGTTTCATCAACACTCTGAAAGTCCAAAGATTAAGGAATGCCTCCAGATACGCTTCACGAAGTACTACTGGCCTCCTATGGAACGATCAAAGCGTAGACAGTTTGAGACATTACTCCCATGAAGAAAGGTCCGCATGGTGGCTGTTGTACTCAATCCCGATTCAAATTTCTGTGTTTCATCAACTCTCCGAAGGTCCACAGTTTACAGAATGCCACCAGATGTTCTTCAGAAACTGCTACTGGACTTCCAGGAATCGATCAAAGTGTAGACAGGTTGAGACATTACTCCCATGGAGAAAAGTGCGTATGGTGCCTGTTGTATTCAATCAAGATGAAATTTCTGTGTTTCATCAACACTCTGAATGTCCACAGATTACACAATGACTCCATTTGTGTTTCGGAAACTACTACTGATATTCCAGTAATCGATCAAAGCGTAGACATTTTGATACATTACTCCCATGGAGAAAAGTCCTCATGGTGCCTGTAGTATTCTATCACGATGCAATGTCTGTGTTCCTTCAACACTCTGAAGGTCCACAGATTACAGAATGCCTCCAGATGTGCTTCGGAAACTACTAATGGTCTTCCAGGAATCGATCAAAGCGTAGACAGTATGAAACATTACTCCCATGGAGATAAGTCCGCATAGTGCCTGATGTATTCAATCCCGATGCAATTTCTGTGTTTCACCAACACTCTGAAGTCCATAGATTACAATATGATTCAAGATGGACTTCGGAAGCTACTACTGGTCTTCCAGGAAGCGATCAAAGCGTAGACAGTTTGAAACATTACTCCCATGGAGAAAAGTCCGCATAGTGCCTGATGTATTCAATCCCGATGCAATTTCTGTGTTTCAAAAACACTCTCAAGTCCATAGATTACAGAATGATTCAAGATGGGCTTCGAAAGCTACTACTGGTCTTCCAGGAACCGATCAAAGCGTAGACAGTTGGAGACTTTACTCCCATGGAGGAAAGTCAGGATGGTGCCTTTTGTGTTCAATCCCGATGCAGGTTCTATGTTTCATCAACACTCTGAAGGTCCACAGATTACAGAATTCCTCCATATGTGCTTCGGAAACTAGAACTGGTCCTCCAGGAATTGGTCAAGGCGTAGACAGTTTGAGACATTACTCCCATGTTAAAAAGATCGCATGGTGCCTGTTGTATTTAATCCCGATGCAATTTCAGTATTTCGTCAACACTCTGAAGGTGCACAGATTACCGATTGCCTCCAGATGTGCTTCGGAATCTACTACTGGTCTTCCAGGAATCGATCAAGACGTAGACGGTATGAGACATTACTCCCATGGAGAAAAGTGCGTATGGTGCCTGTTGTATTCAATCAAGATGAAATTTCTGTGTTTCATCAACACTCTGAATGTCCACAGATTACACAATGACCCCATTTGTGTTTCGGAAACTACTACTGGTATTAAAGTAATCGACCAAAGCGTAGACAGTTTGATACATTACTCCCATGGAGAAAAGTCCTCATGGTGCCTGTTGTATTCTATCACGATGCAATTTCTGTGTTCCTTCAACACTCTGAATGTGCACAGATTACAGAATGACTCCATATGTGCTTCGGAAACTACTACTGGTCTTCCAGGAATCGATCAAAGCGTAGACAGTTTGAAACATTGCTCCCATCGAGAAAAGTCCGCATAGTGCCTGATGTATTCAATCCCGATGCAATTTCTGTGTTTCAGCAACGCTCTGAAGTCCATAGATTACAGAATGATTCAAGATGGGCTTCGGAAGCTACTACTGGTATTCCAGGAATCGATTAAAGCGTAGACAGTTGGATACATTACTCCCATGGAGGAAAGTCAGGATGGTGCCTGTTGTGTTCAATCCCGATGCAGTTTCTGTGTTTCATCAACTCTCTGAAGGTCCACAGATTACAGAATTCCTCCATATGAGCTTCGGAAACTAGAACTGGTCCTCCAGGAATTGATCAAGACGTAGACAGTTTGAGACATTACTCCCATGTTAAAAAGATCGCATGGTGAGTGTTGTATTAAATCCCGATGCAATTTCATTGTTTCGTCAACACTCTGAAGGTGCACAGATTACCGAATGCTTCCAGATGTGCTTCGGAATCTACTACTGGTCTTCCAGGAATCGATCAAGGCGTAGACGGTTTGAGACATTACTCCCATGGAGAAAAGTCCGCATGGTGCGTGTTGTATTCAATCCCGATACAATTTCTGTGTTTCATCAACTCTCCGAAGGTCCACAGTTTACAGAATGCTACCAGATGTTCTTCGGAAACTGCTACTGGACTTCCAGGAATCGATCAAACCATAGACAGATTGAGACATTACTCATATAGATAAAAGTCGGCATTTTGCCTGTTGTATTCAATTGCGATGTAATTTCTTGTTTCATCAACACTCTGAAGGTCCAAAGATTAAGGAATGCCTCCAGATACGCTTCACGAAGTACTACTGGCCTCCTACGGAACGATCAAATCGTAGACAGTTCGAGACATTACTCCCATGAAGAAAGGTCCGCATGGTGGCTGTTGTATTCAATCCCGATTCAAATTTCTGTGTTTCATCAACTCTCCGAAGGTCCACAGTTTACAGAATGCCACCAGATGTTCTTCAGAAACTGCTACTGGACTTCCAGGAATCGATCAAAGTGTAGACAGGTTGAGACATTACTCCCATGGAGAAAAGTGCGCATGGTGCCTTTTGTATTCAATCCCGAGGCAATTTCTTTGTTTCGTCAACTCTCCGAAGGTCCACAGATTACAGAATGCCTCCAGATGTGCTTCTGAAACTACTACTGGTCTTCGAGGAATAGATCAAATCATCGACAGTTTGAGACATCACTCCCATGTAGAAAAGTCCGCATGGTGCCTGTTGTATTCAATCAAGATGAAATTTCTGTGTTTCATCAACACTCTGAATGTCCACAGATTACACAATGACTCCATTTGTGTTTCGGAAACTACTACTGGTATTCCAGTAATCGACCAAAGCGTTGACAGTTTGATACATTACTCCCATGGAGAAAAGTCCTCATGGTGCCTGTTGTATTCTATCACGATGCAATTTCTGTGTTCCTTCAACACTCTGAAGGTCCACAGATTACAGAATGCCTCCAGATGTTCTTCGGAAACTACTAATGGTCTTCCAGGAATCGATCAAAGCGTAGACAGTATGAAACATTACTCCCATGGAGATAAGTCCGCATGGTGCCAGTTGTATTCAATCCCGATGCAATTACTGTGTTCCTTCAACACTCTGAAGGTCCACAGATTACAGAATGCATCCAGATATACATCGGAAACTACTACTGGTCTCTCAGGAATTCGATCAAAGCATAGACAGTTTGAGACATTACTCCCATTGAGAAAAGTCCGCATGGTGCCTGTGTTATTCAATCAAGATGTAATTTCTGTGTTTCATCAACAGTCCGAAGGTCCACAGATTACAGAATGGCCACAGTCGTGCTTCGGAAACTACTACTGGTCTTCTAGGAATCAATCAAGTCGTAGACGGTTTGAGACATTACTCCCATGGAGAAAAGTCCGCATGGTGCGTGTTGTATTCAATCCCGATACAATTTCTGTGTTTCATCAACTCTCCGAAGGTCCACAGTTTACAGAATGCCACCAGATGTTCTTCGGAAACTGCTAATGGACTTCCAGGAATCGATCAAACCGTAGACAAATTGAGACATTACTCATATAGATAAAAGTCGGCATTTTCCTGTTGTATTCAATTGCGATGTAATTTCTTTGTTTCATCAACACTCTTAAAGTCCAAAGATTAAGGAATGCCTCCAGATACGCTTCACGAAGTACTACTGGCCTCCTACGGAACGATCAAAGCGTAGACAGTTTGAGACATTACTCCCATGAAGAAAGGTCCGCATGGTGTCTGTTGTATTCAATCCCGATTCAAATTTCTGTGTTTCATCAACTCTCCGAAGGTCCACAGTTTACAGAATGCCACCAGATGTTCTTCAGAAACTTCTACTGGACTTCCAGGAGTCGATCTAAGGGTAGACAGTTTGAGACGTTACTCCCATAGAGAAAAATCCGCATGGTGCCTGTTGTATTCAATCCCGATGCGATTTCTGTGTTTCATCAGCACTCTGAAGGTCCACAGATTTCAGAATGCCTCCACATATGCTTCGGAAACTACTACTGGTCTTCCACGAATAGATCAAAGCATTGGCTGTTTGAGATATTACTTCCATGGAGAAAAGTAGGCATGGTGCCTGTTGTGTGCAATCCCGATGCAATTTCTGTGTTTCATAAACGCTCTGAAGGTGCACAGATTACAGAATGCCTCCAGATATGCTTCGGAAACTACTACTTTTCTCCCAGGGAACGATCAAAGCGTAGACAGTTTGAGACATTACTCCCATGAAGAAAAGTCCCCATGGTGCCCGTTGTATTCAGACCCGATGCAATTTCTGTGTTTCATAAACGCTCTGAAGGTACACAGATTTCAGAATGCCTCCAGATATACTTTGGAAACAACCACTGGTTTTCCAGGAATCGATCAAAGCATAGTCAGTTTGAGACATTACTCACATGGATAAAAGTCTGCATGGTGCCTGTTGCATTCAATTGCGATTCAAATTGTTTGTTTCATCAACACTCTGAAGGTCCAAAGACTAAGGAATGCCTACAGATGTGCTAAGCAATTTACTACTGGTCTTCCAGGAATCGATCAAAGCGTAGACAGTTGGAGACATTACTCAGATGGAGAAAAGTCAGGATGGTGCCTGTTGTGTTGAATCCCGATGCAGTTTCTGTGTTTCATCAACACTCCGAATGTCCACAGATCACAGAATGCCTCCAGATGTGCTTTGGAAACTACTACTGGTCTTCCAGGAATCGATCAAATCATAGAAAGTTTGAGACATTACTCCCATGTAGAAAAGTACGCATGGTGCCTGTTGTATTCAATCCCGATGCAATTTCTATATTTCATCAACACTCTGAAGGTAGACAGAATACAGAATTCCTCCATATGTGCTTCGGAAACTACAACTGGTCTTCCTGTAATCGATCTAAGGGTGGACAGTTTGAGACATTACTCCCATAGAGAAAAAATCCGCATGGTGCCCGTTGTATTCAATCCCGATGCAATTTCTGTGTTCCTTCAACACTCTGAAGGTCCACAGATTACAGAATGCATCCAGATATACATCGGAAACTACTACTGGTCTCTCAGGAATTCGATCAAAGCATAGACAGTTTGAGACATTACTCCCATTGAGAAAGGTCCGCATGGTGCCTGTGTTATTCAATCCCGATGTAATTTCTGTGTTTCATCGACAGTCCGAAGGTCCAAAGATTACAGAATGCCCACAGATGTGCTTCGGAAACTACTACTGGTATTCCCGGAATCGATCAAAGCGTAGACAGTTTGAAACATTACTCCCATTGAGATAAGTCCGCATAGTGCCTGATGTATTCAATGCCGATGCAATTTCTGTGTTTCACCAACACTCTGAAGTCCATAGATTACAGAATGATTCAAGATGGGCTTCGGAAGCTACTACTGGTCTTCCAGGAACCGATCAAAGCGTAGACAGTTGGAGACATTACTCCCACGTAGGAAAGTCAGGATGGTGCCTATTGTGTTTAATCCCGATGAAGTTTCTGTGTTTCATCAACACCCTGATGGTCCACAGATTACAGAATGACTCCATATGTGCTTCGGAAACTACAACTGACCTTCCAGTAATCGATATAAGGGTAAACAGTTTGGGACATTACTCCCATAGAGAAAAATCGGCATGGTGCCTGTTGTATTCAAACCCGATGCGATTTCTGTGTTACATCAACACTCTTAAAGTCCGCAGATTACAGAGAGCCTCCAGATGTGCTTCGGTACTACTACTGGTCTTCCACGAACAGATCAAAACATTGGCAGTTTGAGACATTACTCCCATGGAGAAAAGTCCGCATGGTGCCTCTTGTGTGCAATCAGGATGCAATATCTATGTTTCATAAACACTCTGAAGTTCCACAGAATACAGAATGCCTCCAGATGTGCTTCGGAAACTACTACTGGACTTCCAGGAGTCGACCAAATCGTAGACAGTTTGAGACATTACTCCCATGGAGAAAAGTGCCCATGGTGCCTTTTGTATTCAATCCCGAGGCAATTTCTTTGTTTCGTCTACTCTCCGAAGATCCACAGATTACAGAATGCCTCCAGATGTGCTTCGGAAACTACTTCTGGTCTTCCAGGAATTGGTCAAATCATCGACAGTTTGAGACATTACTCCCATGTAGAAAAGTCCGCATGGTGCCTGTTGTATTTAATCAAGATGCAATTTCTGTGTTCCTTCTACACTCACATGGTCCACTGATTACAGAATACCACCAGATCTGCTTCGGAAACTACAACTGGTCCTCCAGGAATTGATCAAAGCGTAGACAGTTTGAGACATAACTCCCTTGTATAAAGATCGCATGGTGCCTGTTGTATTTAATCCCGATGCAATTTCTGTGTTTCATCAACACTCTGAAGGTCCACAGCTTACAGAATGCCTCCAGATGTTCTTCGGAAACTACTACTGGCCTTACAGGAATCGATCAAAGCATAGCCAGCTTGAGACATTACTCAGATGGACAAAAGCCGGCATGGTGCCTGTTGTATTCAATTCCGATGCAATTTCTGTGTTTCATCAAATCTCCGAAGTTCCACAGTTTACAGAAAGCCTCCAGATGTGCTTCGGAAACAACTACTGGTCTTCCAAGAAACGATCAAATCATACACAGTTTCAGACATTAATCCCATGCAGAAAAGTGGGCAGGGTGCCTGTTGTGTTTAATCGCGATGCAATTTCTTTGTTTCATCAACACTCTAAAGATCCACAGATTACAGAATGCCTCCATATGTGTTTCGGAAACTACAACTGGTCCTCCAGTAATCGATCTAAGGGTAGAGAGTTTGAGACGTTACTCCCATAGAGAAATATCCGCATGGTGCCTGTTGCATTCAATCCCGATGCGATTTCTGTGTTTCATCAGCACTCTGAATGTCCACAGATTACAGAATGCCTCTACATATGCTTCGGAAACTACTACTGGTCTTCCACGAATAGATCAAAGAATTGGCTGTTTGAGATATTACTTCCATGGAGAAAAGTCCGCATGGTGCCGGTTGTGTGCAATCCCGATGCAATTTCTGTGTTTCATCAACACTCTGAAGGTCCACAGATTACAGAATGCCTCCAGATATGCTTCGGAAACTACTACTGGTCTCCCAGGGAACGACCAAAGCGTAGACAGTTTGATACATTACTCCCATAGAGAAAAGTCCGCATGGTGCCTGTTAGATTCAATCCCGATGCAATTTTTCTGTTCCATTAACACTCTAAAAGTCCACAGAATACAGGATGCCTCCAGATGTGATTCGAAAAAAAACTATTGGTCTTCCAAGAATCGATCAAAACATAGACAGTTTCAGACATTACTCCCATTGAGAAAAGTCCGCATGGTGCCTGTTGTATTCAATCCCGATGCAATTTCTGTGTTTGATCAACACTCTGATGCTCGAGAGATTGCAGAATGCCTCCAGATGTGCTTCGCAAGCTACTACTGGTCTTCCAGGAATCGATCAAAGCATTGACAGTTTGAGACATTACTCCCATGGAGAAAAGTCTGCAAGGTGCCTCTTGTGTTCAAACCCGATGCAAATTATGTGTTTCATCAACACTCTGAAGGTCGACAGATTACAGTATGCCTCCAGAAATGCTTCAGAAACTACTACTGGTCTCCCAGGGAGCGATCAAAGCGTAGACAGTTGGAGACATTACTCCCATGAAGAAAAGGCCGCATGTTGCCAGTTGTATACAATCCCGATGCAATTTCAGTCTTCCATCTACACTCTGAAGGTCCACAGATTACAGAATGACTCCAGATGAGCTTCGGAAACTACTACTGGTCTTCTAGGAATCGATCAAAGCATATACAATTTGAGACATTACTCCCATGTAGAAAAGTCCGCATGGTGCCTGTTGTATTCAGTCAAGATGCAATTTATGTGTTTCATCAACACTCTGAAGGTCCACAGATTTCTGAATGATTCAAGATGGGCTTCGGAAGCTAATACTGGTCTTCTAGGAATCGATCAAAGCGTGGACAGTTGTAGACATTACTCCCATTGAGAAATCTCCGCGTGGTGCCTGTTGTATTCAATCCCGATGCAATTTCTGTGTTTCATCAACACTCTGAATGTCCACAGATTACAGAATGCCTACATATGTGCTTCGGAAACTACTACTGGTCATTTAGGAAACGATCAAATCATAGATTGTTTGAGACATTACTCACATTGATACAAGTCGGCATGGTGCCTGTTGAACTCAATTCCGATGAAATTTCTTTGTTCCATCAACACTCTGATGATCCAAAGGTTACAGAACGCCTCCAGATGTGCTTCGGAAACGAGTACTGATTTCCAGGAATCGATCAAAGCGTAGACAGTTTGAGACATTACTCCCATGGAGAAGACTCCCCATAGTGCCTGTTGTATTCAATCCCGATGCAATTTCAGTGTCTCATCAACACTCTGAAGGTCCAGGGATTACAGAATGGTTGCAGATGTACTTCGGAATGTACTACTGGTCTACCAGGGATCGATCAAATCGTAGACAGTTTGAGACATTACTCCCAAGGAGAAAAGTCGGCATGGTGCCTGTTGTATTCAATCCCGATGCAATTTCTGTGTGTCATCAACACTCTGAAGGTCCACAGATTACAGAATACCTCCATATTTGCTTCGGAAAATACTACTGGTCTTTCAGGAATCGATCAAATCGTAGACAGTTTGAGACATTACTCACTTAGAGAAAAGTCGGCATGGTGCTTGTTGTATTCAATTGCGATGCAATTTCTGTGTTTCATCAACACTCTGAAGGTCACGAGAATACAGAATGCCTCCAGATATGGTTCGCAAACTACTACTGGTCTTTCAGGAATCGATCAAAGCGTAGACAGTTTGTGAAATTACTCCCGTGGAGAAAAGTCCGCATGGTGCCTGTTGCATTCAATCCCGATGCAATTTCTATGTTTCATCAACACTCTGAAGTTCGCGAGATTACAGAATGCCTCCAGATGTGCTTCGCAAGCTACTACAGGTCTTCCAGGAACCGATCAAAGCATTGACAGTTTGAGACATTACTCCCATGGAGAAAAGTCCGCATGGTGCCTCTTGTGTGCAATCAGGATGCAATATCTATGTTTCATAAACACTCTGAAGTTCCACAGAATACAGAATGCCTCCAGATGTGTTTCGGAAACTACTACTGGACTTCCAGGAACCGACCAAATCGTAGACAGTTTGAGACATTACTCCCATGGAGAAAAGTGCCCATGGTGCCTTTTGTATTCAATCCCGAGGCAATTTCTTTGTTTC
Source organism: Schistocerca gregaria (assembly GCF_023897955.1). Classification (NCBI taxonomy): domain Eukaryota; kingdom Metazoa; phylum Arthropoda; class Insecta; order Orthoptera; family Acrididae; genus Schistocerca; species Schistocerca gregaria. The sequence goes on from NW_026061745.1 coordinate 441,726, forward strand.
GTCTACTCTCCGAAGATCCACAGATTACAGAATGCCTCCAGATGTGCTTCGGAAACTACTACTGGTCTTCCAGGAATTGGTCAAATCATCGACAGTTTGAGACATTACTCCCATGTAGAAAAGTCCGCATGGTGCCTGTTGTATTTAATCAAGATGCAATTTCTGTGTTCCTTCTACACTCTCATGGTCCACTGATTACAGAATACCACCAGATCTGCTTCGGAAACTACAACTGGTCCTCCAGGAATTGATCAAAGCGTAGACAGTTTGAGACATAACTCCCTTGTAAAAAGATCGCATGGTGCCTGTTGTATTTAATCCCGATGCAATTTCTGTGTTTCATCAACACTCTGAAGGTCCACAGCTTACAGAATGCCTCCAGATGTTCTTCGGAAACTACTACTGGCCTTACAGGAATCGATCAAAGCATAGCCAGCTTGAGACATTACTCACATGGACAAAAGCCGGCATGGTGCCTGTTGTATTCAATTCCGATGCAATTTCTGTGTTTCATCAAATCTCCGAAGTTCCACAGTTTACAGAAAGCCTCCAGATGTGCTTCGGAAACAACTACTGGTCTTCCAAGAAACGATCAAATCATACACAGTTTCAGACATTAATCCCATGCAGAAAAGTCGGCAGGGTGCCTGTTGTGTTTAACCGCGATGCAATTTCTTTGTTTCATCAACACTCTAAAGATCCACAGATTACAGAATGCCTCCATATGTGTTTCGGAAACTACAACTGGTCCTTCAGTAATCGATCTAAGGGTAGACAGTTTGAGACGTTACTCCCATAGAGAAAAATCCGCATGGTGCCTGTTGCATTCAATCCCGATGCGATTTCTGTGTTTCATCAGCACTCTGAATGTCCACAGATTACAGAATGCCTCTACATATGCTTCGGAAACTACTACTGGTCTTCCACGAATAGATCAAAGAATTGGCTGTTTGAGATATTACTTCCATGGAGAAAAGTCCGCATGGTGCCGGTTGTGTGCAATCCCGATGCAATTTCTGTGTTTCATCAACACTCTGAAGGTCCACAGATTACAGAATGCCTCCAGATATGCTTCGGAAACTACTACTGGTCTCCCAGGGAACGACCAAAGCGTAGACATTTGGAGACATTACTCCCATGAAGAAAAGGCCGCATGTTGCCTGTTGTATACAATCCCGTTGTAATTTCAGTCTTCCATCTACACTCTGAAGGTCCACAGATTACAGAATGACTCCAGATGAGCTTCGGAAACTACTACTGGTCTTCTAGGAATCGATCAAAGCATATACAATTTGAGACATTACTCCCATGTAGAAAAGTCCGCATGGTGCCTGTTGTATTCAGTCAAGATGCAATTTATGTGTTTCATCAACACTCTGAAGGTCCACAGATTTCTGAATGATTCAAGATGGGCTTCGGAAGCTAATACTGGTCTTCTAGGAATCGATCAAAGCGTGGACAGTTGGAGACATTACTCCCATTGAGAAATCCCCGCGTGGTGCCTGTTGTATTCAATCCCGATGCAATTTCTGTGTTTCATCAACACTCTGAATGTCCACAGATTACAGAATGCCTACATATGTGCTTCGGAAACTACTACTGGTCATTTAGGAAACGATCAAATCATAGTTTGTTTGAGACATTACTCACATTGATAAAAGTCGGCATGGTGCCTGTTGAACTCAATTCCGATGAAATTTCTTTGTTCCATCAACACTCTGATGATCCAAAGGTTACAGAACGCCTCCAGATGTGCTTCGGAAACGAGTACTGATTTCCAGGAATCGATCAAAGCGTAAACAGTTTGAGACATTACTCCCACGGAGAAGACTCCCCATAGTGCCTGTTGTATTCAATCCCGATGCAATTTCAGTGTCTCATCAACACTCTGAAGGTCCAGGGATTACAGAATGGTTGCAGATGTACTTCGGAATGTACTACTGGTCTACCAGGGATCGATCAAATCGTAGACAGTTTGAGACATTACTCCCAAGGAGAAAAGTCGGCATGGTGCCTGTTGTATTCAATCCCGATGCAATTTCTGTGTGTCATCAACACTCTGAAGGTCCACAGATTACAGAATACCTCCATATTTGCTTCGGAAAATACTACTGGTCTTTCAGGAATCGATCAAATCCTAGACAGTTTGAGACATTACTCACTTAGAGAAAAGTCGGCATGGTGCCTGTTGTATTCAATTGCGATGCAATTTCTGTGTTTCATTAACACTCTGAAGGTCACGAGAATACAGAATGCCTCCAGATATGCTTCGCAAGCTACTACAGGTCTTCCAGGAACCAATCAAAGCATTGACAGTTTGAGACATTACTCCCATGGAGAAAAGTTCGCATGGTGCCTGTTGTATTCAATTCCGATGCTATTTCTGTGTTTCATCAACACTCTGAAGGTCCACAGATTACAGAATGTCTCCAGATGTGCTTCGCAAACTACTACTAGTCTTCCAGGCATCGATCAAAGCGTAGACAGTTGAGACATTACTCCCATGGAGAAAAGTCCGCATGGTGCCTGTGGTATTCAATCCCGATGCAATTTCTGTGTTTCATCAACACTCCGATGGTCCACAGATTACAGAATGCCTACACATGTGCTTCGGAAACAACTACTGGTCTTCCAGGAATCGATCAAAGCGTAGACAGTTTGAGACATTACTCCCATGGAGAAAAGTCCGCATGCTGCCTGTTGTATACAATCCCGATGCAATTTCAGTCTTCCATCTACACTCTGAAGGTCCACAGATTACAGAATGACTCCAGATGAGCTTCGGAAACTACTACTGGTCTTCTAGGAATCGATCAAAGCATATACAATTTGAGACATTACTCCCATGTAGAAAAGTCCGCATGGTGCCTGTTGTATTCAGTCAAGATGCAATTTATGTGTTTCATCAACACTCTGAATGTCCACAGATTACAGAAAGCCTCCATATGTGCTTCGGAAATTACTACTGGTCTTCCAGGAATCGATCAAAGCGTAGACAGTTTGAGACATTACTCCCATGGAGAAAAGTCCGCATGGTGCCTGATGCATCTAATCCCGATGCTATTTCTTTGTTTCATCAACACTCTGAAGGCCCAAAGATTACAGAATGCCTCCAGATATGCTTCGGAAACTACTACTGGTCTTCCAGGGAACGACCAAAGCGTAGAATGTTTGATACATTACTCCCATAGAGAAAAGTCCGCAAGGTGCCTGTTAGATTCAATCCGGATGCAATTTTTATGTTCCATTAACACTCTAAAAGTCCACAGAATACAGAATGCCCCCAGATGTGATTCGAAAAAAAACTATTGGTCTTCCAAGAATCGATCAAAACATAGACAGTTTCAGTCATAACTCCCATGGGGAAAAGTCCGCAAGGTGCCTCTTGTGTTCAAACCCGATGCAATTTATGTGTTTCATCATCACTCTGAAGGTCGACAGATTACAGAATGCCTCCAGATGTGCTTCGCCAACTACTACTGGTCTTCCAGGACTCGATGAAAGCGTAGACAGTTTGAGACATTAATCCCATGGAGAAAATTCCGCATAGTGCCTGTTGTATTCAATCCCGATGCAATTTCTGTGTTTCATCAACACTTTGAAGGTCGAGAGATTACAGAATGCCTCAAGATGTGCTCCGCTAACTACTACTGGTCTTCCAGGAATCGATCAAAGCGTAGACAGTTTGTGACATTACTCCCATGGCGAAAAGTCCGCATGGTGCCTGTTGTATTCAATTCCGATGCTATTTCTGTGTTTCATCAACACTCTGAAGGTCCACAGGTTACAGAATACCTCCATATGTGCTTCGGAAACTACTACTGGTCTTTCATGAATCGATCAAATCGTAGACAGTTTGAGACATTACTCACATAGAGAAAAGTCGGCATGGTGAATGTTGTATTCAATTCCGATGCAATTTCTGTGTTTCATCAACACTTTGAAGGTCGAGAGATTACAGAATGCCTCAAGATGTGCTCCGCTAACTACTACTGGTCTTCCAGGAATCGATCAAAACGTAGACAGTTTGTGACATTACTCCCATGGCGAAAAGTCCGCATGGTGCCTGTTGTATTCAAGTCCGATGCTATTTCTGTGTTTCATCAACACTCTGAAGGTCCACAGGTTACAGAAAACCTCCATATGTGCTTCGGAAACTACTACTGGTCTTTCATGAATCGATCAAATCGTAGACAGTTTGAGACATTACTCACATAGAGAAAATTCCGCATAGTGCCTGTTGTATTCAATCCCGATGCAATTTCTGTGTTTCATCAACATATTGAAGGTCGAGAGATTACAGAATGCCTCCAGATGTGCTTCGCAAGCTACTACTGGTCTTCCAGGAATCGATCAAAGCATTGACAGTTTGAGACATTACTCCCATGGAGAAAGGTCCGCAAGGTGCCTCTTGTGTTCAAACCCGATGCAATTTATGTGTTTCATCAACACTCTGAAGGTCGACAGATTACAGAATGCCTCCAGATGTGCTTCGCCAACTACTACTGGTCTTCCAGGACTCGATGAAAGCGTTGACAGTTTGAGACATTACTCCCATGGAGAAAATTCCGCATAGTGCCTGTTGTATTCAATCCCGATGCAATTTCAGTGTTCCATCAACACTCTGAGGGTCCACAGATTTCTGAATGATTCAAGATGGGCTTCGGAAGCTACTACTGGTCTTCTAGGAATCGATCAAAGCGTAAACAGTTTGAGACATTACTCCCATGGAGAAGACTCCCCATAGTGCCTGTTGTATTCAATCCCGATGCAATTTCAGTGTCTCATCAACACTCTGAAGGTCCAGGGATTACAGAATGGTTGCAGATGTACTTCGGAATGTACTACTGGTCTACCAGGGATCGATCAAATCGTAGACAGTTTGAGACATTACTCACTTAGGGAAAAGTCGGCATGGTGCCTGTTGTATTCAATTCCGATGCAATTTCTGTGTGTCATCAACACTCTGAAGGTCGCGAGAATACAGAATGCCTCCAGATGTGCTTCGCAAACTACTACTGGTCTTCCAGGAATCGATCAAAGCGTAGACAGTTTGTGAAATTAATCCCATGGAGAAAAGTCCGCATGGTGCCTGTTGTATTCAATCCCGATGCTATTTCTGTGTTTCATCAACACTCTGAAGTTCACGAGATTACAGAATGCCTCCAGATGTGCTTCGCAAACTACTACTGGTCTTCCAGGAATCGATCAAATCGTAGACAGTTTGTGACATTACTCCCATGGAGAAAAGTCCGCATGGTGTCTGTTGTATTCAATCACGATGCAATTTCTGTGTTTCATCAACACTCTGTAGGTCGAGAGGTTACAGAATGCCACCAGATGTGCTTCGAAAGCTACTACAGGTCTTCCAGGAACCGATCAAACCATTGACAGTTTGAGACATTACTCCCTTGGAGAAAAGTCCGCAAGGTGATTGTTGTGTTCAAACCCGATGCAATATCAGTATTTCATCAACACTGTGAAGGTCCTCAGATTACAGAATGCCTCCAGATATGCTTCGGAAACTACTACTGGTCTCCCAGGTAGCGATCAAAGCGAAGACAGTTGAAGACATTACTCCCATGAACAAAAGTCTGCATGTTGCCTGTTGTATTCAATCCCGAATCAATTTCTGTGTTTCATCAACACTCTGAAGTACCATAGATTACAAAATGCCTGCTGATGTAATTCGGAAACTACTACTGGTCTTCCAGGAATCGATCAAAGCAATGACAGTTTGAGACATTACTCACATAGAGAAAAGTCAGGTAGCTGCCTGTTGTATTCAATTCCGATGCTATTTCTGTGTTTCATCAACACTCTGAAGGTCCAGAGATTACAGAATGTCTCCAGATGTGCTTCGTAAACTACTACTAGTCTTGCAGGAATCGACCAAAGCGTAGACAGTTTGAGACATTACTCCCATGGAGAAAAGTCGGCATGGAGCCTATTGTATTCAATTCCGATGCAATTTCTGTGTTTCATCAACACTCCGAATGGTCGACAGATTACAGAATGCCGCCGGATGTGATTCGAAATCTACTACTGGCTTCCATGAATCGTGCAAAGCATATACAGTTTGAGGCATTACTCCCATGTAGAAAAGTCCGCATGGTGACTTTTGTATTCAATCAAGATGCACTAATTGTGTTCATCAACACTCTGAATGTGCACAGATTCCAGAATGCCCCCATATGTGCTTTGGAAACTACTACTGGTCTTCCAGGAATCGATCAAAGCGTACACAGTTTGAAACATTACTCCCATGGAAGGAAGTCCGCATGGTGCCTGATGTATCCAATCCCGATGCAATTTCTTTGTTTCATCAACACTCTGAAGGTCCACAGATTACAGAAAACCTCCATATGTGCTTCGGAAACTACTACTGGTCTTTCAGGAATCGATGAAATCGTATACAGATTGAGACATTACTCACATAGAGAAAAGTCGGCATGGTGCCTGTTGTATTCAATTCCGATGCATTTGCTGTGTTTCATCAACACTCTGAAGGTCCAGAGATTACAGATTGCCTTCAGATGTGTTTCGCAAACTACTACTGGTCTTCCAGGATTCGATCAAAGCGTAGACAGTTTGTGACATTACTCCCATGGAGAAAAGTCGGCAAGGTGCCTGTTGTGTTCAAACCCGATACAATTACATGTTTCATCAACACTCTGAAGGTCCTCAGTTTACAGAATGTCTCCAGATATTCTTCGGAAACCACTACTGGTCTCCCAGGGAGCGATCAAAGCGTAGACAGTTGAGACATAACTCCCATGGAGAAAAGTTCGCATGGTGCCTGTGGTATTCAATCCCGATGCACTTTCTGTGTTTCATCAATACTCCGATGGTCCACAGATTACAGAATGCCTACACATGTGCTTCGGAAACAACTACTGTTCTTCCAGGAATCGATCAAAGCGTAGACAGTTTGAGACATTACTCCCATGGAGAAAAGTCCGCATGGTGCCTGTTGTATACAATCCCGATGCAATTTCAGTCTTCCATCTACACTCTGAAGGTCCACAGATTACAGAATGACTCCAGATGAGCTTCGGAAACTACTACTGGTCTTCTAGGAATCGATCAAAGCATATACAATTTAAGACATTACTCTCATGTAGAAAAGTCCGCATGGTGCCTGTTGTATTCAGTCAAGATGCAATTTATGTGTTTCATCAACACTGTGAATGTCCACAGATTACAGAAAGCCTCCATATGTGCTTCGGAAACTACTACTGGTCTTCCAGGAATCGATCAAAGCGTAGACAGTTTGAGACATTACTCCCATGGAGAAAAGTCCGCATGGTGCCTGATGTATCTAATCCCGATGCTATTTCTTTGTTTCATCAACATTCTGAAGGCCCAAAGATTACAGAATGCCTCCAGATATGCTTCGGAAACTACTACTGGTCTTCCAGGGAACGACCAAAGCGTAGACAGTTTGATACATTACTCCCATAGAGAAAAGTCCGCAAGGTGCCTGTTAGATTCAATCCCGATGCAATTTTTATGTTCCATTAACACTCTAAAAGTCCACAGAATACAGAATGCCCCCAGATGTGATTCGAAAAAAAACTATTGGTCTTCCAAGAATCGATCAAAACATAGACAGTTTCAGACATTACTCCCATGGAGAAAAGTCCGCAAGGTGCCTCTTGTGTTCAAACCCGATGCAATTTATGTGTTTCATCATCACTCTGAAGGTCGACAGATTACAGAATGCCTCCAGATGTGCTTCGCCAACTACTACTGGTCTTGCAGGACTCGATGAAAGCGTAGACAGTTTGAGACATTAATCCCATGGAGAAAATTCCGCATAGTGCCTGTTGTATTCAATCCCGATGCAATTTCTGTGTTTCATCAACACTTTGAAGTTCGAGAGATTACAGAATGCCTCAAGATGTGCTCCGCTAACTACTACTGGTCTTCCAGGAATCGATCAAAGCGTAGACAGTTTGTGACATTACTCCCATGGCGAAAAGTCCGCATGGTGCCTGTTGTATTCAATTCCGATGCTATTTCTGTGCTTCATCAACACTCTGAAGGTCCACAGGTTACAGAAAACCTCCATATGTGCTTCGGAAACTACTACTGGTTTTTCATGAATCGATCAAATCGTAGACAGTTTGAGACATTACTCACATAGAGAAAAGTCGGCATGGTGAATGTTGTATTCAATTCCGATGCAATTTCTGTGTTTCATCAACACTTTGAAGGTCGAGAGATTACAGAATGCCTCAAGATGTGCTCCGCTAACTACTACTGGTCTTCCAGGAATCGATCGAAACGTAGACAGTTTGTGACATTACTCCTATGGCGAAAAGTCCGCATGGTGCCTGTTGTATTCAATTCCGATGCTATTTCTGTGTTTCATCAACACTCTGAAGGTCCACAGGTTACAGAAAACCTCCATATGTTCTTCGGAAACTACTACTGGTCTTTCATGAATCGATCAAATCGTAGACAGTTTGAGACATTACTCATATAGAGAAAATTCCGCATAGTGCCTGTTGTATTCAATCCCGATGCAATTTATGTGTTTCATCAACACATTGAAGGTCGAGAGATTACAGAATGCCTCCAGATGTGCTTCGCACGCTACTACTGGTCTCCCAGGAATCGATCAAAGCATTGACAGTTTGAGACATTACTCCCATGGAGAAAGGTCCGCAAGGTGCCTCTTGTGGTCAAACCCGATGCAATTTATGTGTTTCATCAACACTCTGAAGGTCGACAGATTACAGAATGCCTCCACATGTGCTTCGCCAACTACTACTGGTCTTCCAGGACTCGATGAAAGCGTAGACAGCTTGAGACATTACTCCCATGGAGAAAATTCCGCATAGTGCCTGTTGCATTCAATCCCGATGCAATTTCAATGTTTCATCAACACTCTGAAGGTCCACAGATTTCTGAATGATTCAAGATGGGCTTCGGAAGCTACTACTGGTCTTCTAGGAATCGATCAAAGCGTGGACAGTTGGAGACATTACTCCCATTGAGAAATCTCCGCGTCGTGACTGTTGTATTCAATCCCGATGCAATTTCTGTGTTTCATCAACACTCTGAATGTCCACAGATTACAGAATGCCTCCATATGTGCTTCGGAAACTACTACTGGTCATTCAGGAAACGACCAAATCATAGATTGTTTGAGACATTACTCACATTGATAAAAGTCGGCATGGTGCCTGTTGTACTCAATTCCGACGAAATTTCTTTGTTTCATCAACACTCCGATGGTCCAAAGGTTACAGAACGCCTCCAGATGTGCTTCGGAAACGAGTACTGATTTCCAGGAATCGATCAAAGCGTAGACAGTTTGAGACATTACTCCCATGGAGAAGACTCCCCATAGTGCCTGTTGTATTCAATCCCGATGCAATTTCAGTGTCTCATCAACACTCTGAAGGTCCAGGGATTACAGAATGGTTGCAGATGTACTTCGGAATGTACTACTGGTCTACCAGGGATCGATCAAATCGTAGACAGTTTGAGACATTACTCCCAAGGAGAAAAGTCGGCATTGGTGCCTATTGTATTCAATCCCGATGCAATTTCTGTGTTTCATCAACACTCTGAAGGTCCACAGATTACAGAATACTTCCATATTTTCTTCGGAAAATACTACTGGTCTTTCAGGAATCGATCAAATCGTAGACAGTTTGAGACATTACTCACTTAGGGAAAAGTCGGCATGGTGCCTGTTGTATTCAATTCCGATGCAATTTCTGTGTGTCATCAACACTCTGAAGGTCGCGAGAATACAGAATGCCTCCAGATGTGCTTCGCAAACTACTACTGGTCTTCCAGGAATCGATCAAAGCGTAGACAGTTTGTGACATTACTCCCATGGAGAAAAGTCCGCATGGTGCCTGTTGTATTCAATCACGATGCAATTTCTGTGTTTCATCAACACTCTGTAGGTCGAGAGGTTACAGAATGCCACCAGATGTGCTTCGAAAGCTACTACAGGTCTTCCAGGAACCGATCAAACCATTGACAGTTTGAGACATTACTCCATTGGAGAAAAGTCCGCAAGGTGATTGTTGTGTTCAAACCCGATGCAATTTCAGTATTTCATCAACACTGTGAAGGTCCTCAGATTACGGAATGCCTCCAGATATGCTTCGGAAACTACTACTGGTCTCCCAGGTAGCGATCAAAGCGAAGACAGTTGGAGACATTACTCCCATTAACAAAAGTCTGCATGTTGCCTGTTGTATTCAATCCCGAATCAATTTCTGTGTTTCATCAACACTCTGAAGGACCATAGATTACAAAATGCCTGCTGATGTAATTCGGAAACTACTACTGGTCTTCCAGGAATCGATCAAAGCAATGACAGTTTGAGACATTACTCACATAGAGAAAAGTCATGTAGGTGCCTGTTGTATTTAATTCCGATGCTATTTCTGTGTTTCATCAACACTCTGAAGGTCCAGAGATTACAGAATGTCTCCAGATGTGCTTCGTAAACTACTACTAGTCTTGCAGGAATCGACCAAAGCGTAGACAGTTTGAGACATTACTCCCATGGAGAAAAGTCGGCATGGAGCCTATTGTATTCAATTCCGATGCAATTCCTGTGTTTCATCAACACTCCGAATGGTCGACAGATTACAGAATGCCGCCGGATGTGCTTCGAAATCTACTACTGGCTTCCATGAATCGTGCAAAGCATATACAGTTTGAGGCATTACTCCCATGTAGAAAAGTCTGCATGGTGACTGTTGTATACAATCCCGATGCAATTTCAGTGTTTCATCAACACTCTGAAGGTCAACAGATTTCTGAATGATTCAAGATGGGCTTCGGAAGCTACTACTGGTCTTCTAGGAATCGACCAAAGCGTGGACAGTTGGAGACATTAATCCCATTGAGAAATCTCCGCGTCGTGCCTGTTATATTCAATCCCGATGCAATTTCTGTGTTTCATCAACACTCTGAATGTCCACAGAGTACAGAATGCCTCCATATGTGCTTCGGAAACTACTACTGGTCATTCAGGAAACGACCAAATCATAGATTGTTTGAGACATTACTCAAATTGATAAAAGTCGGCATAATAACTGTTGTACTCAATTCCGACGAAATTTCTTTGTTCCATCAACACTCCGATGGTCCAAAGGTTACAGAACGCCTCCAGATGCGCTTCGGAAACGAGTACGGATTTCCAGGAATCGATCAAAGCGTAGACAGTTTAAGACATTACTCCCATGGAGAAGACTCCCGATAGTGCCTGTTGTATTCAATCCCGATGCAATTTCAGTGTCTCATCAACACTCTGAAGCTCCAGGGATTACAGAATGGTTGCAGATGTACTTCGGAATGTACTACTGGTCTACCAGGGATCGATCAAATCGTAGACAGTTTGAGACATTACTCCCAAGGAGAAAAGTCGACATGGTGCCTGTTGTATTCAATCCCGATGCAATTTCTGTGTTTCATCAACACTCTGAAGGTCCACAGATTACAGAATACCTCCATATTTGCTTCCGAAACTACTACTGGTCTCCCAGGTAGCGATCAAAGCGAAGACAGTTGGAGACATTACTCCCATGAACAAAAGTCCGCATGTTGCCTCTTGTATTCAATCCCGAATCAATTTCTGTGTTTCATCAACACTCTGAAGGACCATAGATTACAAAATCCCTGCTGATGTAATTTGGAAACTACTACTGGTCTTCCAGGAATCGATCAAAGCAATGACAGTTTGAGACATTACTCACATAGAGAAAAGTCAGGTGGGTGCCTGTTGTATTCAATTCCGATGCTATTTCTGTGTTTCATCAACACTCTGAAGGTCCAGAGATTACAGAATGTCTCCAGATGTGCTTCGTAGACTACTACTAGTCTTGCAGGAATCGACCAAAGCGTAGACAGTTGAGACATTACTCCCATGGAGAAAAGTCGGCATGGAGCCTATTGTATTCAATTCCGATGCAATTTCTGTGTTTCATCAACACTCCGAATGGTCGACAGATTACAGAATGCCGTCGGATGTGCTTCGAAATCTACTACTGGCTTCCATGAATCGTGCAAAGCATATACAGTTTGAGACATTACTCCCATGTAGAAAAGTTCGTATGGTGACTGTTGTATTCAATCAAGATGCACTTATTGTGTTTCATCAACACTCTGAATGTGCACAGATTCCAGAATGCCCCCATATGTGCTTTGGAAACTACTACTGGTCTTCCAGGAATCGATCAAAGCGTAGACAGTTTGAAACATTACTCCCATGGAGAGAAGTCCGCATGGTGCCTGATGTATCCAATCCCGATGGAATTTCTTTGTTTCATCAACACTCTGAAGGTCCACAGATTAAAGAAAACCTCCATATGTGCTTCGGAAACTACTACTGGTCTTTCAGGAATCGATGAAATCGTAGACAGATTGAGACATTACTCACATAGAGAAAAGTCGGCATGGTGTCTGTTGTATTCAATTCGGATGCAATTGCTGTGTTTCATCAACACTCTGAAGGTCCAGAGATTACAGAATGCCTTCAGATGTGCTTCGCAAACTACTACTGGTCTTCCAGGATTCGATCAAAGCGTAGACAGTTTGTGACATTACTCCCATGGAGAAAAGTCGGCAAGGTGCCTGTTGTGTTCAAACCCGATGCAATTTAAGTGTTTCATCAACACTCGGAAGGTCCTCAGTTTACAGAATGTCTCCAGATATTCTTCGGAAACTACTACTGGTCTCCCAGGGAGCGATCAAAGCGTAGACAGTTTGAGACATTACTTCCAAGAAGAAAAGTCCGCATGTTGCCTATTGTATTCAATTCCGATGAAATTTCTGTCTTTCATCAACACTCTGAAGGTCCGCAGATTAAAGAATGCCTGCAGTTGTAATTCGGAAACTGTTACTGGTCTTCCAGGAATCGATTAAAGCAATGACAGTTTCAGACATTACTCACATACAGAAAAGTCAGCATAGTGCCTGTTGTATTCAATTCCGGTGCAATTTCTGTGTTTCATCAACACTCTGAAGGTCCGGAGATCACAGAATGTCTCCAGATGTGCTTCGGAAACTACTGCTGGTCTTCCAAGAGTCTATTATTCGTATATAGTTTGAGACATTACTCCCATGGAGAAAAAACTGCATGGTGCCTGTTGTATGCAATCCCGATGCAATTTATGAGTTTCATCAACACTCTGAAGGTCCGCAGATTACAGAATGCCTTCAGATGTGCTTCGAAAACTACTAATGGTCTTCCAGGAATCGATCAAATCGTAGATAGTTTGAGACATTACTCCCATTGAGAAAAGTCCGCATGGTGCCTGTTAGATTCCATCCAGATGCAATTTTTATGTTCCATTAACCATCTGAAAGTCCACAAATTACAGAATGCCTCCAGATGTGCTTCGGAAACAACTACTGGTCTTCCAAGAATCGATCAAAGCATAAACAGTTTCAGACATTACTTCCATGGAGGAAAGTCCGCATGGTGCCTGTTGTATTCAACCCCGATGCAATTTCTGTGTTTCATCATCCCTCTGAAGGTCCACAGATTTCAGAATACCTCCATATGTGCTTCGGAAACTACTACTGGTCTTTCAGGAATCTATCAACTCGTAGACAGTTTGCGACATTACTCACATAGAGAAAAGTCGGCATGGTGCCTGTTGTATTCAATTCCGATGCAATATCTGTGTTTCATCAACACTCTGAAGGTCGAGAGGTTACAGAATGCCTCCAGGTGTGCTTCGCCCACTACTAATGGTCTTCCAGGAATTGATCAAAGCGTAGACAGTTTGTGACATTACTCCCATGAAGAAAAGTCCGCATGGTGCTTGTTGTATTCAATCGCGATGCAATTTCTGTGTTTAATCAACACTCTGAAGGTCCACAGATTACATAACACCTCCACACGTGCTTCGGAAACTATTACTGGTCTTTCACGAATCGATGAAATCGTAGACAGTATGAGACATTACTCACATACAGAAAAGTCGGCATGGTGCCTATTGTATTCAATTCCGAAGCAATTTCTGTGTTTCATAAACACTCTGAATGTCCGCAGATTACAGAATGCCTCCAGATGTGCTTTGGAAACTACTACTGGTCTTCCAGGAATCGATGAAATCGTAGATAGTTTGTGACATTACTCCCATTTAGAAAAGTCCTCATGGTGCCTTTTGTATTCAATCCCGATGCAATTTCTGTGTTTCATCAACACTCCAAAGGTCCACAAATGACAGATTGCCTCCATATGTGCTTCGGAAACTACTACTGCTTTCCAGGAATCGATCAAAGCGTAGACAGTTTGAGACATTACTCCCATGGAGAAAAGTCCGCATGGTGCCTGATGTATGTAATCCCGATGCAATTTCCTTGATTCATCAACACTCTGAAGGCCCAAAGGTTACAGAATACCTCCGGATATGCTTCGGAAACTACTACTGCTCTCCCAGGGAACGACCAAATCGTAGACAGTTTGATACTTTACTCCCATGGAGAAAAGTCCGCATGGTGCTTGATGTATCTAATCCCGATGCAATTTCTTTGTTTCATCAACACTCTCAAGGCCCAAAGATTACATAATGCCTCCAGATATGCTTCGGAAACTACTACTGGTCTCCCATGGAACGATCAAAGCGTAGACAGTTTGATACATTGCTCCCATGGAGAAAAGTCCACATGGTGCCTGTAAGATTCAATCCCGATGCAGTTTTTATGTTCCATTTACACTCTGAAAGTCCACAGAATACAGAATGCCTCCAGATGTGATTCGTAAAAAACTATTGGTCTTCCAAGAATCGATCAAAGCATAGACAGTTTCAGACATTACTCATATGGAGAAAAGTCGGCATGGTGATTGTTGTATTCAATCCCGATGCAATTTCTGTGTTTCATCAACACTCTGAAGGTCGAGAGATTACAGAATGCCTCCAGATGTGCTTCGAAAGCTACTACTGGTCCTCCAGGAATCGATCAAGGCATTGACAGTTTGAGACATTACTCCCATGGAGAAAAGTCCGTATGTTGCCTGATGTATCTAATCCCGATGCAATTTCATTGTTTCATCAACACTCTGAATTCCCAAAGATTACAGAATGCCTCCAGATATGCTTCGGAAACTACTACTGGTCTCCCAGGGAACGACCAAAGCGTAGACAGTTTGATACATTACTCCCATGGAGAAAAGTCCGCATGGTGCCTGTTGTATTCAATCCCGATGCAATTTTTATGTTCCATGAACACTCTGAAAGTCCACAAATTACAGAAAGCCTCCAGATGTACTTCGGAAACAACTACTGGTCTTCCAAAGAATCGATCAAAGCTTAGACAGTTTTAGACATTACTCCCATGGAGAAAAGTCATCATGGTGACTGTTGTGTTCAATCCCGATGCAATTTCTGTGTTTCATCAACACTCTGAAGGTCCAGAGATTACGGAATGATTGCAGATGTGCTTCGGAATGTACTACTGGTCTACCAGAGATCGATCAAAGCGTAGACAGTTCGAGACATTACTCCCAAAGAGAAAAGTCAGAATGATGCCTGTTGTATTCAATCCCGATGCAATTTCTGTGTTTCATCAACACTCTGAAGGTCCACAGATTACAGAATACCTCCATATGTGCTTCGGAAACTGCTACTGGTCTTCCAGGAATCGATCAAATCGTAGATAGTTCGAGACATTACTCCCATGGAGAAAAGTCCGCATGGTGCCTGTTAGATTCAATCCAGATGCTATTTCTGTGTTTCATCAACACTCTGAAGGTCCACAGATTACATAATACCTCCATACGTGCTTCGGAAACTACTACTGGTCATTCAGGAATCGATGAAATCGTAGCCAATATGACACATTACTCACATACAGAAAAGTCGGCATGGTGCCTATTGTATTCAATTCCGATGCAATTTCTGTGTTTCATCAACACTCTGAAGGTCCAGAGATTACTGAATGTCTCCAGATGTGCTTCGCAAACTACTACTAGTCTTCCAGGAATCGATCAAAGCGTGGACATTTGAGACGTTACTCCCATGAAGAAAAGTCCGCATGGTGCCTGTGGTATTCAATCCCGATGCACTTTCTGTGTTTCATAAACACTCTGAAGGTCCGCAGATTACAGAATGCCTCCAGATGTGCTTCGGAAACTACTACTGGTCTTCCAGGAACCGATGAAATGGTAGATAGTTTGTGACATTACTCCCATTTAGAAAAGTCCTCATGGTGCCTTTTGTATTCAATCCCGATGCAATTTCTGTGTTTCATCAACACTCCAAAGGTCCACAGATGACAGATTGCCTCCATATGTGCTTCGGAAACTACTACTGCTTTCCAGGAATCGATCGAAGCGTAGACAGTTTGAGACATTACTCCCATGGAGAAAAGTCCGCATGGTGCCTGATGTATCTAATCCCGATGCAATTTCCTTGATTCATCAACACTCTGAAGGCCCAAAGGTTACAGAATACCTCCGGATATGCTTCGGAAACTACTACTGCTCTCCCAGGGAACGACCAAATCGTAGACAGTTTGATACTTTACTCCCATGGAGAAAAGTCCGCATGGTGCTTGATGTATCTAATCCCGATGCAATTTCTTTGTTTCATCAACACTCTCAAGGCCCAAAGATTACAGAATGCCTCCAGATATGCTTCGGAAACTACTACTGGTCTCCCATGGAACGATCAAAGCGTAGACAGTTTGATACATTGCTCCCATGGAGAAAAGTCCGCATGGTGCCTGTAAGATTCAATCCCGATGCAATTTTTATGTTCCATTAACACTCTGAAAGTCCAGAAATTACAGAATGCCTCCAGATGTGCTTCGGAAACAAATACTGGTCTTCCAAAAATCGATCAAAGCATGAACAGTTTCAGACATTACTTCCATGGAGGAAAGTCCGCATGGTGCCTGTTGTATTCAACCCCGATGCAATTTCTGTGTTTCATCATCCCTCTGAAGGTCCACAGATTTCAGAATACCTCCATATGTGCTTCGGAAACTACTACTGGTCTTTCAGGAATCTATCAACTCGTAGACAGTTTGCGACATTACTCACATAGAGAAAAGTCGGCATGGTGCCTGTTGTATTCAATTCCGATGCAATATCTGTGTTTCATCAACACTCTGAAGGTCGAGAGGTTACAGAATGCCTCCAGGTGTGCTTCGCCCACTACTAATGGTCTTCCAGGAATTGATCAAAGCGTAGACAGTTTGTGACATTACTCCCATGAAGAAAAGTCCGCATGGTGCTTGTTGTATTCAATCGCGATGCAACTTCTGTGTTTCATCAACACTCTGAAGGTCCACAGATTACATAATACCTCCATACGTGCTTCGGAAACTATTACTGGTCTTTCACGAATCGATGAAATCGTAGACAGTATGAGACATTACTCACATACAGAAAAGTCGGCATGGTGCCTATTGTATTCAATTCCGAAGCAATTTCTGTGTTTCATCAACACTCTGAAGGTCCAGAGATTACAGAATGTCTCCAGATGTGCTTCGCAAACTACTACTAGTCTTCCAGGAATCGATCAAAGCGTGGACATTTGAGACGTTACTCCATGGAGAAAAGTCCGCATGGTGCCTGTGGTATTCAATCCCGATGCACTTTCTGTGTTTCATAAACACTCTGAATGTCCGCAGATTACAGAATGCCTCCAGATGTGCTTCGGAAACTACTACTGGTCTTCCAGGAATCGATGAAATCGTAGATAGTTTGTGACATTACTCCCATTTAGAAAAGTCCTCATGGTGCCTTTTGTATTCAATCCCGATGCAATTTCTGTGTTTCATCAACACTCCAAAGGTCCACAAATGACAGATTGCCTCCATATGTGCTTCGGAAACTACTACTGCTTTCCAGGAATCGATCAAAACGTAGACAGTTTGAGACATTACTCCCATGGAGAAAAGTCCGCATGGTGCCTGATGTATGTAATCCCGATGCAATTTCCTTGATTCATCAACACTCTGAAGGCCCAAAGGTTACAGAATACCTCCGGATATGCTTCGGAAACTACTACTGCTCTCCCAGGGAACGACCAAATCGTAGACAGTTTGATACTTTACTCCCATGGAGAAAAGTCCGCATGGTGCTTGATGTATCTAATCCCGATGCAATTTCTTTGTTTCATCAACACTCTCAAGGCCCAAAGATTACATAATGCCTCCAGATATGCTTCGGAAACTACTACTGGTCTCCCTTGGAACGATCAAAGCGTAGACAGTTTGATACATTGCTCCCATGGAGAAAAGTCCGCATGGTGCCTGTAAGATTCAATCCCGATGCAGTTTTTATGTTCCATTTACACTCTGAAAGTCCACAGAATACAGAATGCCTCCAGATGTGATTCGTAAAAAACTATTGGTCTTCCAAGAATCGATCAAAGCATAGACAGTTTCAGACATTACTCATATGGAGAAAAGTCGGCATGGTGATTGTTGTATTCAATCCCGATGCAATTTCTGTGTTTCATCAACACTCTGAAGGTCGAGAGATTACAGAATGCCTCCAGATGTGCTTCGAAAGCTACTACTGGTCCTCCAGGAATCGATCAAGGCATTGACAGTTTGAGACATTACTCCCATGGAGAAAAGTCCGTATGTTGCCTGATGTATCTAATCCCGATGCAATTTCATTGTTTCATCAACACTCTGAATTCCCAAAGATTACAGAATGCCTCCAGATATGCTTCGGAAACTACTACTGGTCTCCCAGGGAACGACCAAAGCGTAGACAGTTTGATACATTACTCCCATGGAGAAAAGTCCGCATGGTGCCTGTTGTATTCAATCCCGATGCAATTTTTATGTTCCATGAACACTCTGAAAGTCCACAAATTACAGAAAGCCTCCAGATGTACTTCGGAAACAACTACTGGTCTTCCAAAGAATCGATCAAAGCTTAGACAGTTTTAGACATTACTCCCATGGAGAAAAGTCATCATGGTGACTGTTGTGTTCAATCCCGATGCAATTTCTGTGTTTCATCAACACTCTGAAGGTCCAGAGATTACGGAATGATTGCAGATGTGCTTCGGAATGTACTACTGGTCTACCAGAGATCGATCAAAGCGTAGACAGTTCGAGACATTACTCCCAAAGAGAAAAGTCAGAATGATGCCTGTTGTATTCAATCCCGATGCAATTTCTGTGTTTCATCAACACTCTGAAGGTCCACAGATTACAGAATACCTCCATATGTGCTTCGGAAACTGCTACTGGTCTTCCAGGAATCGATAAAATCGTAGATAGTTTGAGACATTACTCCCATGGAGAAAAGTCCGCATGGTGCCTGTTAGATTCAATCCAGATGCAATTTTTATGTTCCAATAACCATATGAAAGTCTACAAATTACATAATGCCTCCAGATCCTCTTCGGAAACAACTACTGGTCTTCCAAGAATCGATCAAAGCATAGACAGTTTCAGACATTACTCCCATGGAGGAAAGTCCGCATGGTGCCTGTTGTATTCAATCCCGATGCAATTTTTATGTTCCTTGAACACTCTGAAAGTCCACAAATTACAGAATGCCACCAGATGTACTACTGGTCTTTCAGGAATCTATCAACTCGTAGACAGTTTGCGACATTACTCACATAGAGAAAAGTCGGCATGGTGCCTGTTGTATTCAATTCCGATGCAATATCTGTGTTTCATCAACACTCTAAAGGTCGAGAGGTTACAGAATGCTTCCAGATGTGCTTCGCCTACTACTACTGGTCTTCCAGGAATTGATCAAAGCGTAGACAGTTTGTGACATTACTCCCATGGAGAAAAGTCCGCATGGTGCTTGTTGTATTCAATCCCGATGCTATTTCTGTGTTTCATCAACACTCTGAAGGTCCACAGATTACATAATACCACCATACGTGCTTCGGAAACTACCACTGGTCATTCGGGAATCGATTAAATCGTAGACAATATGACACATTACTCACATACAGAAAAGTCGGCATGGTGCCTATTGTATTCAATTCCGAGGCAATTTATGTGTTTCATCAACACTCTGAAGGTCCAGAGATTACAGAATGTCTCCAGATGTGCTTCGCAAACTACTACTAGTCTTCCAGGAATCGATCAAAGCGTGGACAGTTGAGACGTTACTCCCATTGAGAAAAGTCCGCATGGTGCCTGTGGTATTCAATCCCGATGCAATTTCTGTGTTTCATCTACACTCCAAAGGTCCACCGATTACAGAATGCCTCCATATGTGCTTCGGAAACTATTACTGATTTCCAGGAATCTATCAAAACGTAGACAGTTTGAGACATTACTCCCGTGGAGAAAAGTCCGCATGGTGCCTTTTGTATTCAATCCCGATGCAATTTCTGTCTTTCATCAACACTCTGAAAGTCCGCAGATTACAGAATGCCTCCAGATGTGCTTCGGAAACAACTACTGGTCTTCTAAGATCAATCAAAACATAGACAGTTTCAGACATTACTCCCATGGAGAAAAGTCGGCATGGTGACTGTTGAGTTCAGTCCCAATGCAATTTCTGTGTTTCATCAACACTCTGATGGTCCACAGATTACAGAATGCTTCCATATGTGCTTCGGAAACTACTACTGGTATTTTAGGAATCGCTCAAATCATAAACCGTTTGAGATATTACTCACATTGATAAAAGTCGGCATGGTGCCTGTTGTACTCATTTCGGATGAAATTTCTTTGTTTCATCAACACTCTGAAGGTCCAAAGATTACAGAATGCGTCCATATGTGCTTCGGAAACTACTACTGATTTAAAGGAATCGATCAAAGCGTAGACAGTTTGAGACTTTACTCCCATGGAGAAAACTCCCAATAGTGCCTGTTGTATTCAATCCTGATGCAATTTCAGTGTTTCATCAACTTCCTGAAGGTCCAGAGATTACAGAATGATTGCAGATGTGCTTCGGAAAATACT
Source organism: Schistocerca gregaria (assembly GCF_023897955.1). Classification (NCBI taxonomy): domain Eukaryota; kingdom Metazoa; phylum Arthropoda; class Insecta; order Orthoptera; family Acrididae; genus Schistocerca; species Schistocerca gregaria. Next base: position 462,621 of record NW_026061745.1, read on the forward strand.
ACTAATCTACCAGGGAACGATCAAAGCGTTGACAGTTTGAGACATTACTCCCATGGAGAAAAGTCGGCATGGTGCCTGTTGTATTCAATCCCGATGCAATTTCTGTGTTTCATCATCACTCTGAGGGACCACAGATTACAGAATACCTCCATATGTGCTTCGGAAACTACTACTGGTCTTTCAGGAATCGATCAAATCGTAGACAGTTTGCAACATTACTCACATAGAGAAATGTCGGCATGGTGCCTGTTGTATTCAATTCCGATGCAATTTCTGTGTTTCATCAACACTCTGAAGGTCGAGAGATTACAGAACGCCTCCAGATGTGCTTCGCAAGCTACTACTGGTCTTCCAGGAATCGATCAAAGCATTGACAATTTGAGACATTACTCCCATGGATGAAAGTCCGCAAGGTGCCTGTTGTGTTCAAACCCGCTACAATTTCTGTGTTTCATCAACACTCTGAAGGTCCGCAGATTACAGAATGCCTCAAGGTTTGCTTCGGAATCTACTACTGGTCTCCCAGGGAGCGATCAAAGCGTAGACAGTTGGAGACATTACTCCCATGAAGAAAAGGCCGCATGTTGCCTGTTTTATTCAATCCCGATTCAATTTCTGTGTTTCATCAACACTCTGAAGGTCCACAGATTACAAAATGCCTGCTGATGTAATTCGGAAACTACTACTGGTCTTCCAGTAATCGATCAAAGCAATGACAGTTTGAGACATTACTCACATAGAGAAAAGTCTGTTGGTGCCTGTTGTATTCAATTCCGATGCAATTTCTGTGTTTCATCATCCCTCTGAAGGTCAACAGATTACAGAATACCTCCATATGTGCTTCGGAAACTACTACTGGTCTTTCAGGAATCTATCAACTCGTAGACAGTTTGCGACATTACTCACATAGAGAAAAGTCGGCATGGTGCCTGTTGTATTCAATTCCGATGCAATATCTGTGTTTCATCAACACTCTGAAGGTCGAGAGGTTACAGAATGCCTCCAGATGTGCTTCGCCAACTACTAATGGTCTTCCAGGAATTGATCAAAGCGTAGACAGTTTGTGACATTACTCCCATGGAGAAAAGTCCGCATGGTGCCTGATGTATCTAATCCCGATGCAATTTCCTTGATTCATCAACACTCTGAAGGCCCAAAGGTTACAGAATGCCTTTCGGATATGCTTCGGAAACTACTACTGCTCTCCCAGGGAACGACCAAATCGTAGACAGTTTGATACATTACTCCCATGGAGAAAAGTCCGCATGGTGCCTGATGTATCTAATCCCGATGCAATTTCTGTGTTTCATCAACACTCTGAAGGTCCACAGATTACAGAATGCCTCCAGATATGCTTCGGAAACTACTACTGGTCTTCCAGGAATCGATCAGAACGTAGACAATTTGAGACATTACACCCATGGAGAAATGTCCGCATGGTGCTAGTTGTATTCAATCCCGATGCTATTTCTGAGTTTCCTCAACACTCTGAAGGTCCGCAGATAACAGATTGCATCCAGATGTGCTTCGGAAACTACTACTGGTCTTCCAGGAATCGATCAAATCGTAGATAGTTGAAGACATTACTCCCATGAAAAAAATTCCGCATGGTGACTGTTAGATTCAATCCAGATGCAATTTTTATGTTCCATTAACCATCTGAAAGTCCACAAATTACAGAATGCCTCCAGATGTGCTTCGGAAACAACTGCTGGTCTTCCAAGAATCGATCAAAGCATAGACAGTTACAGACATTACTTCCAAGGAGGAAAGTCCGCATGGTGCCTGTTGTATTCAATCCCGATGCAATTTCTGTGTTGCATCATTCCTCTGAAGGTCCACAGATTACAGAATACCTCCATATGTGCTTCGGAAACTACTACTGGTCTTTCAGGAATCTATCAACTCGTAGACAGTTTGCGACATTACTCACATTGAGAAAAGTCGGCATGGTGCCTGTTGTATTCAATTCCGATGCAATATCTGTGTTTCATCAACACTCTGATGGTCGAGAGGTTACAGAATGCCTCCAGATGTGCTTCGCCAACTACTAATGGTCTTCCAGGAATTGATCAAATCGTATACAGTTAGTGACATTACTCCCATGGAGAAAAGTCCGCATTGTGCTTGTTGTATTCAATCCCGATGCTATTTCTGTGTTTTATCAACACTCTGAAGGTCCACAGATTACATAATACCTCCATACGTGCTTCGGAAACTACTACTGGTCTTTCAGGAATCGATGAAATCGTAGATAGTTTGAGACATTACTCCCATTTAGAAAAGTCGGCATGGTGCTTTTTGTATTCAATCCCGATGCAATTTCTGTGTTTCATCAACACTCCAAATGTCCACAGATTACAGAATGCCTCCATATGTGCTTCGGAAACTACTACGGATTTCCAGGAATCGATCAAAGCGTAGACAGTTTGAGACATTACTCCCATGGAGAAAAGTCCGCATGGTGCCTTTTGTATTCAATCCCGATGCAATTTCTGTCTTTCATCAACACTCTGAAGGTCCACAGATTACAGAATGCCTCCAGATGTGCTTCGGAAACAACTACTGGTCTTCCAAGAATCGATCAAAAGATAGACAGTTTCAGACATTACTCCCATGGAGAAAAGTCGGCATGGTGAATGTTGAGTTCAATCCCAATGCAATTTCTGTGTTTCATCAACACTCCGATGGTCCACAGATTACAGAATTCTTCCATATGTGCTTCGGAAACTGCTACTGGTATTTTAGGAATCGCTCAAATCATAGACAGTTTGAGACATTACTCACATGGAGAAAAGTCGGCATGGTGCCTGTTGTACTCAATTCGGATGAAATTTCTTTGTTTCATCAACACTCTGAAAGTCCAAAGATTACAGAATGCCTCCATATGTGCTTCGGAAACTACTACTGATTTACAGGAATCGATCAAAGCGTAGACCGTTTGAGACTTTACTCCCATGGAGAAAACTCCCCATAGTGCCTGTTGTTTTCAATCCCGATGCAATTTCAGTGTTTCAACAACTTCCTGAAAGTCCACAAATTACAGAATGCCTCCAGATGTACTTCGGAAACAACTATTGCTCTTTCAAAGAATCGATCAAAGCTTAGACAGTTTTAGACATTACCCCCACGTAGAAAAGTCATCATGGTGAGTGTTGTGTTCAATCCCGATGCAATTTCTGTGTTTCATCAACACTCTGAAGGTCCAGAGATTACAGAATGATTGCAGATGTGCTTCGGAATGTACTACTGGTCTACCAGGGATCGATCAAAGCGTAGACAGTTCGAGACATTACTCCCAAAGAGAAAAGTCAGAATGATGCCTCTTGTATTCAATCTCGACGCAATTTCTGTGTTTCCTCAACACTCTGAAGGTCCGCAGATAACAGATTGCATCCAGATGTGCTTCGGAAACTACTACTGGTCTTCCAGGAATCGATCAAATCGTAGATAGTTTGAGACATTACTCCCATGGAGAAAAGTCCGCATGGTGACTGTTGGATTCAATCCAGATGCAATTTTTATGTTCCATTAACCAACTGAAAATCCACAAATTACAGAATGCCTCCAGATGTGCTTCGGAAACAACTACTGGTCTTCCAAGAATCGATCAAAGCATAAACAGTTACAGACATTACTTCCATGGAGGAAAGTCCGCATGGTGACTGTTGTATTCGATCCCGATGCAATTTCTGTGTTTCATCATCCCTCTAAAGGTCCACAGATTACAGAATACCTCCATATGTGCATCGGAAACAACTACTGGTCTTCCAAGAATCGATCAAAACATAGACAGTTTCAGACATTACTCCCATGGAGAAAAGTCGGCATGGTGAATGTTGAGTTCAATCCCATGCAATTTCTGTGTTTCATCAACACTCCGATTGTCCACAGATTACAGAATGATTCCATATGTGCTTCGGAAACTACTACTGGTATTTTAGGAATCGCTCAAATCATAGACAGTTTGAGACATTACTCACATTGATAAAAGTCGGCATGATGCCTGTTGTACTCAATTCGGATGAAAGTTATTTGTTTCATCAACACTCTGAAGGTCCAAAGATTACAGAATGCCTCCATATGTGCTTCGGAAACTACTACTGATTTACAGGAATCGATCAAAGCGTAGACCGTTTGGGACTTTACTCCCATGGAGAAAACTCCCCATAGTGCCTGTTGTATTCAATTCCGATGCAAATTCTGTGTTTCATCAACACTCTGAAGGTCCAGAAATTACAGAATGTTTCCAAATGTGCTTCGGAAACTACTACTGATTTCCAGGAATCGATCAAAGCGTACACAGTTTGAGACATTACTCCCATGGAGAAAAGTCCGCATGGTGCCTGATGTATCTAATCCCGATGCAATTTCCTTGATTCATCAACACTCTGAAGGCCCAAAGGTTACAGAATGCCTTTCGGATATGCTTCGGAAACTACTACTGCTCTCCCAGGGAACGACCAAATCGTAGACAGTTTGATACATTACTCCCATGGAGAAAAGTCCGCATGGTGCCTGATGTATCTAATCCCGATGCAATTTCTGTGTTTCATCAACACTCTGAAGGTCCACAGATTACAGAATGCCTCCAGATATGCTTCGGAAACTACTACTGGTCTTCCAGGAATCGATCAGAACGTAGACAATTTGAGACATTACACCCATGGAGAAATGTCCGCATGGTGCTAGTTGTATTCAATCCCGATGCTATTTCTGAGTTTCCTCAACACTCTGAAGGTCCGCAGATAACAGATTGCATCCAGATGTGCTTCGGAAACTACTACTGGTCTTCCAGGAATCGATCAAATCGTAAATAGTTGAAGACATTACTCCCATGAAAAAAATTCCGCATGGTGACTGTTAGATTCAATTCAGATGCAATTTTTATGTTCCATTAACCATCTGAAAGTCCACAAATTACAGAATGCCTCCAGATGTGCTTCGGAAACAACTGCTGGTCTTCCAAGAATCGATCAAAGCATAGACAGTTACAGACATTACTTCCATGGAGGAAAGTCCGCATGGTGCCTGTTGTATTCAATCCCGATGCAATTTCTGTGTTGCATCATTCCTCTGAAGGTCCACAGATTACAGAATACCTCCATATGTGCTTCGGAAACTACTACTGGTCTTTCAGGAATCTATCAACTCGTAGACAGTTTGCGACATTACTCACATTGAGAAAAGTCGGCATGGTGCCTGTTGTATTCAATTCCGATGCAATATCTGTGTTTCATCAACACTCTGATGGTCGAGAGGTTACAGAATGCCTCCAGATGTGCTTCGCCAACTACTAATGGTCTTCCAGGAATTGATCAAATCGTATACAGTTTTTTGACATTACTCCCATGGAGAAAAGTCCGCATTGTGCTTGTTGTATTCAATCCCGATGCTATTTCTGTGTTTTATCAACACTCTGAAGGTCCACAGATTACATAATACCTCCATACGTGCTTCGGAAACTACTACTGGTCTTTCAGGAATCGATGAAATCGTAGATAGTTTGAGACATTACTCCCATTTAGAAAAGTCGGCATGGTGCTTTTTGTATTCAATCCCGATGCAATTTCTGTGTTTCATCAACACTCCAAATGTCCACAGATTACAGAATGCCTCCATATGTGCTTCGGAAACTACTACGGATTTCCAGGAATCGATCAAAGCGTAGACAGTTTGAGACATTACTCCCATGGAGAAAAGTCCGCATGGTGCCTTTTGTATTCAATCCCGATGCAATTTCTGTCTTTCATCAACACTCTGAAGGTCCACAGATTACAGAATGCCTCCAGATGTGCTTCGGAAACAACTACTGGTCTTCCAAGAATCGATCAAAAGATAGACAGTTTCAGACATTACTCCCATGGAGAAAAGTCGGCATGGTGAATGTTGAGTTCAATCCCAATGCAATTTCTGTGTTTCATCAACACTCCGATGGTCCACAGATTACAGAATTCTTCCATATGTGCTTCGGAAACTGCTACTGGTATTTTAGGAATCGCTCAAATCATAGACAGTTTGAGACATTACTCACATGGAGAAAAGTCGGCATGGTGCCTGTTGTACTCAATTCGGATGAAATTTCTTTGTTTCATCAACACTGTGAAAGTCCAAAGATTACAGAATGCCTCCATATGTGCTTCGGAAACTACTACTGATTTACAGGAATCGATCAAAGCGTAGACCGTTTGAGACTTTACTCCCATGGAGAAAACTCCCCATAGTGCCTGTTGTTTTCAATCCCGATGCAATTTCAGTGTTTCAACAACTTCCTGAAAGTCCACAAATTACAGAATGCCTCCAGATGTACTTCGGAAACAACTATTGCTCTTTCAAAGAATCGATCAAAACTTAGACAGTTTTAGACATTACCCCCACGGAGAAAAGTCATCATGGTGAGTGTTGTGTTCAATCCCGATGCAATTTCTGTGTTTCATCAACACTCTGAAGGTCCAGAGATTACAGAATGATTGCAGATGTGCTTCGGAATGTACTACTGGTCTACCAGGGATCGATCAAAGCGTAGACAGTTCGAGACATTACTCCCAAAGAGAAAAGTCAGAATGATGCCTCTTGTATTCAATCTCGACGCAATTTCTGTGTTTCCTCAACACTCTGAAGGTCCGCAGATAACAGATTGCATCCAGATGTGCTTCGGAAACTACTACTGGTCTTCCAGGAATCGATCAAATCGTAGATAGTTTGAGACATTACTCCCATGGAGAAAAGTCCGCATGGTGACTGTTGGATTCAATCCAGATGCAATTTTTATGTTCCATTAACCAACTGAAAATCCACAAATTACAGAATGCCTCTAGATGTGCTTCGGAAACAACTACTGGTCTTCCAAGAATCGATCAAAGCATAAACAGTTACAGACATTACTTCCATGGAGGAAAGTCCGCATGGTGACTGTTGTATTCAATCCCGATGCAATTTCTGTGTTTCATCATCCCTCTAAAGGTGCACAGATTACAGAATACCTCCATATGTGCATCGGAAACAACTACTGGTCTTCCAAGAATCGATCAAAACATAGACAGTTTCAGACATTACTCCCATGGAGAAAAGTCGGCATGGTGAATGTTGAGTTCAATCCCATGCAATTTCTGTGTTTCATCAACACTCCGATTGTCCACAGATTACAGAATGATTCCATATGTGCTTCGGAAACTACTACTGGTATTTTAGGAATCGCTCAAATCATAGACAGTTTGAGACATTACTCACATTGATAAAAGTGGGCATGATGCCTGTTGTACTCAATTCGGATGAAAGTTCTTTGTTTCATCAACACTCTGAAGGTCCAAAGATTACAGAATGCCTCCATATGTGCTTCGGAAACTACTACTGATTTACAGGAATCGATCAAAGCGTAGACCGTTTGGGACTTTACTCCCATGGAGAAAACTCCCCATAGTGCCTGTTGTATTCAATCTCGATGCAATTTCAGTGTTTCATCAACTTCCTGAAGGTCCAGAGATTACAGAATGTCTCCAGATGTGCTTCTTAAACTACTACTAGTCTTGCAGGAATCGACCAAAGCGTAGACAGTTGAGACAGTACTCCCATGGAGAAAAGTCCGCATGGTGCCTGTGGTATTCAATCCCGATGCAATTTCTTTGTTTCATCAACTCTCTGAAGGTCCACATATTACAGAAAACCTCCATATGTGCTACGGAAACTACTACTTGTCTTTCAGGAGTAGATGAAATCGTAGACAGATTGAGACATTACTCACATAGAGAAAAGTCGGCATGGTGCCTGCTGTATTCAATTCCGATGCAATTGCTGTGTTTCATCAACTTCCTGAAGGTCCAGAGATTACAGAATGATTGCAGATGTGCTTCGGAAAACACAACTAATCTACCAGGGAATGATCAAAGCGTTGACAGTTTGAGACATTACTCCCATGGAGAAAAGTCGGCATGGCTCCTGTTGTATTCAATCCCGATGCAATTTCTGTGTTTCATCATCACTCTGAAGGTCCACAGATTACAGAATACCACGATATGTGCTTCGGAAAATACTACTGGTCTTTCAGGAATTGATCAAATCGTAGACAGTGTGCCACATTACTCACATAGAGAAATGTTGGCATGGTGCCTGTTGTATTCAATTCCGTTGCAATTTCTGTGTTTCATCAACACTCTGAAGGTTGAGAGATTACAGAACGCCTTCAGATGTGCTTCGCAAGCTACTACTTGTCTTCCAGAAATCGGTCAAAGCATTGACAGTTTGAGACATTACCCCCATGGAGAAAAGTCCGCAAGGTGCCTGTTGTATTCACACCCGATGCAATTTCTGTGTTTCATCAACACTCTGAAGGTCCTCAGATTACAGAATGCCTCAAGTTATGCTTCGGAATCTACTACTGGTCTCCCAGGGAGCGATCAAAGCGTAGGCAGTTTGAGACATTACTCCCATGAAGAAAAGTCCTCAAGGTGCTTTTTGTATTCAATCCCGATGCAATTTCTGTGTTTCATCAACACCCTGAAGGTCCACAGATTACAGAATGCATCCAGATGTGCTTCGAAAACTACTACTGGTCTTTCAGAAATCGGTCGAAGCGTAGACAGTTAGAGACATTACTCCCATGGAGAAAACTCCGCGGGGTGCCTGTTCTACTCAATTCCGATGCAATTTCTGTGTTTCATCAACACTCTGAAGGTCCACAGATTACAGAATGCCTCCAGATGTGCTTCGGAAACAACTACTGGTCTTCCAAGAATCGATCAAATCATAGACAGTTTGAGACATTACTCACACTGATAAAAGTCGGCATGGTGCCTGTTGTACTCAATTCGGATGAAATTTCTTTGTTTCATCAACACTCTGAAGGTCCACAGATTACAGAATACCTCCATATGTGCTTCGGAAACTACTACTGGTCTTTCAGGGATCGATCAAATTGTAGACAGTTTGCAACATTACTCACATAGAGAAAAGTCGGCATGGTGAGTGTTGTATTCAATTCCGATGTAATTTCTGTGTTTCATCAACACTCTGAAGGTCCAGAGATTAGAGAATGTCTCCAGATGTGCTTCGCAAACTACTACTAGTCTTCCAGGAATCGATCAAAGCGTAGACAGTATGAGACATGACTCCCATGGATGAAAGTCCGCAAGGTGCCTTTTGTATTCAATCCCGATGCAATTTCTGTGTTTCATCAACACTCCAAAGGTCCACAGATTACAGAATGATTCAAGATGGGCTTCGGAAGCTGCTAATGGTATTACAGGAATCGATGGAAGCGTAGACAGTTGCAAACTTTACTCCCATGGAGAAAACTCTGCGTGGTGCCTGTTCTACTCAATCCCGAGGCAATTTCTGTGTTTCATCTACACTCAGAACCTCCACAGATTACAGGAATCTTCCATATGTGCTTCGTAAACTACTACTGGTCTTTTAGGAATCGATCAAATGATAGACAGTTGAGACATGACTCACATTGACAAAAGTCGGCATGGTGCCTGTTGTACTCAATTCCGATGAAATTTCTTTGTTTCATCAACACTCTGAAGGTCCAAAGTTTACAGAATGCCTCCGTTTGTGTTTTCGGAAACTACTACTTATTTCCAGGAATCGTTCAAAGCGTAGACAGTTTGAGACATTACTCCCATGGAGAAAACTCCCCATAGTGCCTGTTGTATTCAATCCCGATGCAATTTCAGTGTTTCATCAACACCCTGAAGGTCCAGAGATTACAGAATGATTGCAGATGTGATTCGGAAAGTACTACTAATCTACCAGGGAACGATCAAAGCGTTGACAGTTTTTGACATTACTCCCATGGAGAAAAGTCCGCATGGTGCTTGTTGTATTCAATCCCGATGCTACTTCTGTGTTTCATCAACACTCTGAAGGTCCACAGATTACATAATACCTCCATACGTGCTTCGGAAACTACTACTGGTCTTTCAGGAATCGATGAAATCGTAGAAAGTTTGAGACATTACTCCCATTTAGAAAAGTCCGCATAGTGCCTTTTGTATTCAATCCCGATGCAATTTCTGTGTTTCATCAACACTCCAAATGTCCACAGATTACAGAATGCCACCATATGTGCTTCGGAAACTACTACTGATTTCCAGGAATTGATCAAAGCGTAGACAGTTTGAGACATTACTCCCATGGAGAAATGTCCGCATGGTGCCTTTTGTATTCAATCCCGATGCAATTTCTGTCTTTCATCAACACTCTGAAGGACCACAGATTACAGAATGCCTCCAGATGTGCTTCGGAAACAACTACTGGTCTTCCAAGAATCGATGAAAACATAGACCGTTTCAGACATTACTCCCATGGAGAAAAGTCGGCATGGTGAATGTTGAGTTCAATCCCAATGCAATATCTGTGTTTCATCAACACTCCGATGGTCAACAGATTACAGAATGCCTCCATATGTGGTTCGGAAACTACTACTGGTATTTTAGGAATCGCTCGATTCATAGACAGTTTGAGACATTACTCACATTGATAAAAGTCGGCATGGTGCCTGTTGTACTTAATTCGGATGAAATTTCTTTGTTTCATCATCACTCTGAAGGTCCACAGATTACAGAATGCCTCCAGATGTGCTTCGAAAACTACTACTGGTCTTACAGGAATCTGTCGAAGTGTAGACAGTTAGAGACATTACTCCCATGGAGAAAACTCCGCGTGGTGCCTGTTCTACTCAATTCCGATGCAATTTCTGTGTTTCATCAACACTCTGAATGTACATAGATTACAGAATGATTCAAGATGGGCTTCGGAAGCTGCTACTGGTCTTACAGGAATCGATGGAAGCGTAGACAGTTGCAAACTTTACTCCCATGGAGAAAACTCTGCGTGGTGCCTGTTCTACTCATTCCCGATGCAATTTCTGTGTTTCATCTACACTCAGAATGTCCACAGATTACAGGAATCTTCCATATGTGCTTCGTAAACTACTACTGGTCTTTTAGGAATCGATCAAATGATAGACAGTTGAGACATGACTCACATTGACAAAAGTTGGCATGGTGCCGGTTGTACTCAATTCCGATGAAATTTCTTTGTTTCATCAACACTCTGAAGGTCCAAAGTTTACAGAATGCCTCCGTATGTGTTTTCGGAAACTACTACTTATTTCCAGGAATCGTTCAAAGCGTAGACAGTTTGAGACATTACTCCCATGGAGAAAACTCCCCATAGTGCCTGTTGTATTCAATCTCGATGCAATTTCAGTGTTTCGTCAACACCCTGAAGGTCCAGAGATTACAGAATGATTGCAGATGTGATTCGGAAAGTACTACTAATCTACCAGGGAACGATCAAAGCGTAGACAGTTTGAGACATTACTCCCATGGAGAAAAGTCCGCATGGTGCCTGTTGTACTCATTCCCGATGCAATTTCTATGTTTCATTTTCACTCTGAAGGTCCACAGATTACAGAATACCTCCATATGTGCTTCGGAAACTACTACTGGTCTTTCAGGAATCTATCAAATCGTTGACAGTTTGCAACATAACTCACATAGAGAAAAGTCGGCATGGTGCCTGTTGTATTCAATTCCGATGCAATATCTGTGTTTCATCAACACTCTGAAGGTCGAGAGATTACAGAATGAATCCAGACGTGCTTCGCACACTACTAATGGTCTTCAAGGAATCGATCAAAGCGTAGACAGTTTGTGACATTACTCCTATAGAGAAAAGTCCGCAAGGTGCCATTTGTATTCAATCCCGATGCAATTTCTGTGTTTCATCAACACTCTGAAGGTCCACTGATTACAGAATGCCTCCAGATTTAATTCGGAAACTACTACTGGTCTTCCAGGAATCGATCAATGCAATGACAGTTTGAGACATTACTCACATAAAGTCGGCATGGCGCCTGTTGTATTCAATTCCGACGCAATTTCTGTGTTTCATCAACACTCTGAAAGGCCAGAGATTACAGAGTGTCTCCAGATGTGCTTCGCAAACTACTACTAGTCTTCCAGGAATCGATCAAGGCGTAGACAGTTGAGACGTTAATCCCATGGAGAAAAGTCCGCATGGTGCCTGAGCTATTCAATCCCGATGCAATTTCTGTGTTTCATAAACACTCTGAAGGTCCGCAGATTACAGAAAGCCTCCCGATGTGCTTCGGAAACTACTACTGGTCTTCCAGGAATCGATGAAATCGTAGATAGTTTGAGACATTACTCCCATGGAGAAAAGTCCGCATGGTGCCTTTTGTATTCAATCCCGATGCAATTTCTGTGTTTCATCAACACTCCAAAGGTCCACAGATTACAGAATGCCTACAGATGTGCTTCGGAAACTACTACATGACTTCCAGGAATCGATCAAAGCGTAGACAGTTTGAGACATTACTCCCATGGGGAAAAGTCCGCATGGTGCCTTTTGTATTCAATCCCGATGCAATTTCTGCGTTTCATCAACACTCTGAAGGTCCACAGATTAGAGAATGCCTCCAAATGTGCTTCGGAAACAACTACTGGTCTTCCAAGAATCGATCAAAACATAGACAGTTTCAGACATTACTAAAATGGAGAAAAGTCGGCATGGTGACTGTTGTGTTGAATCCCGATGCAATTTCTGTTTCATCAACACTCTGAATGTCCACAGATTACAGGATGATTCCATATGTGCTTCGTAAACTACTACTGGTCTTTTAGGAATCGCTCAACTGATAGACAGTTAAGACATTACTCACATTGATAAAAGTCGGCATGGTGCCTGTTGTACTCAATTCCGATGAAATTTCTTTGTTTCATCAACATTCTGAAGGTCCGAAGATTACAGAATGAATCCATATGTGCTACGGAAACTACTACTGATTTCCAGGAATCGATCAAAGCGTAGACAGTTTGAGACATTACTTTCATGGAGAAAAGTTCGTAAGGTGCCTGTTGTGTTAAATCCCGATGCAATTTCTGTGTTTCATCAACGCTCTGAATGTCCACACATTACAGAATGCCAACAGATGTGCTTCGGAACTACTACTGGTCTTCCAGGAATCGATCAAAGCGTAGACAGTTTGAGACATTACTCCCATGGAGAAAAGACCGCGTGGTCAATATTGTATTTAATCCCGATGCAATTTCTGTGTTTCATCAACACTGTGAAGGTCCACAGATTACAGAATGACTCCTGATGTGCTTCGGAAAATATTACTGGTCTTCCAGGAATCGATCTAAGCGTAGACAGTTTGAGACATTACTCCCATGGAGAAAACTCCCCATAGTGCCTTTTGAATTCAATTATGATGCAATTTCGGTGTTTCATCAAGACTCTGAAGGTCCACAGGTTACAGAATGCCTCCAGATTTGCTTCGGAAACTACTACTGGTCTTCCAGGAATCGATAAAAAGCGTAGACAGTTTGAGACATTTCTCCCATGGACAAAAGTCCGCATTGTGCCTTTTGTATTCAATCCCTATGCAATTTCTGTGTTTCATCAACACTCTCAAGGTCCACAGATTACAGAATGGCTCCAGATCTAATTCTGAAACTACTACTGGTCTTCCAGGAATCGATCAAAACAATGACAGTTTGAGACATTACTCACATAGAGAAAAGTCGGCATGGTGCCTGTTGTATTCAATTCCGATGCAATTTCTGTGTTTCATCGACACTCTGAAGGTCCAGAGATTACAGGATGTCTCCAGATGTTCTTCGCAAACTACTACTAGTCTTCCAGGAGTCGATCAAAGCGTAGACAGTTGAGACTTTACTCCCATGGAGAAAATTCGGCATAGAGCCTGTTGTATTCATTCCCGATGCAATTTCTGTGTTTCATCAACACTCTGAAGGTCCACAAATTACAGAATGATTCAAGATGGGCTTCGGAACCTACTACTGGTCTTACAGGAATTGATCGAAGCGTAGACAGTAGGAGACACTTCTCCCATGGAGAAAAGTCCGCAAGGTGCCATTTGTATTCAATCCCGATGCAATTTCTGTGTTTCATCAACACTCCGAAGGTCTACAGATTACAAAATGCCTACAGAGGTGCTTCAGAAACTACTACTGGTCATCCAGGAATCGATCAAAACGTAGACAGTTCGAGACATCGCTCTCACGGAGAAAAGTCCGCGTGGTGCCTGTTGTATTCAGTCCCGATGTAATTTCTATGTTTCATCAACACTCTGAAGGTCCACAGATTACAGAATGCCTCCAGATATGCTTCGGAAACTACTACTGGTCTTCCAGGAATCGATGAAATCGTAGATATTTTGAGACATTACTCCCATTTAGAAAAGTCCGCATGGTGCCTTTTGTATTCAATCCCGATGCAATTTCTGAGTTTCATCAACACTCTGAAGGTCCACAGATTACAGAATGATTCAAGATGGGCTTCGGAAGCTACTACTGGTCTTCCAAGAATCGGTCGAATCGTAGACAGTTGGAGACATTACTCCCATGGAGAAAACTCTGCATGGTGCCTGTTCTACTCAATCCCGATTCAATTTCTGTGTTTCATAAACACTCTGAAAGTCCGCAGATTACAGAATGCCTCCAGATGTGCTTCGGAAACTACTACTTGTCTCCCAGTGAGAGATCAAAGCATAGACAGTTTGAGACATTACTCCCATGAAGAAAAGTACGCAAGGTTCTTTTTATATTCAATCCCGATGCAATTTCTGTGTTTCATCAGCACTCTGAAGGTCCAGAGATTACAGAATGTCTCCATATGTGCTTCGCAAACTACTACTACTCTTCCAGGAGTCGATCAAAGCGAAGACAGTTGAGACATTACTCCTATGGAGAAAATTCGGCATAGAGCCTGTTGTATTCAATCCCGATGCAATTTCTGTTTTTCATCAACACTCTGAACGTCCACAAGTTACAGAATGATTCAAGATGGGCTTCGGAATCTACTACTGGTCTTACGGGAATCGATCGAAGCGTAGACAGTAGGAGACATTTCTCCCATGGAGAAAAGTCCGCATGGTGCCATTTGTATTCAATCCCGATGCAATTGCTGTGTTTCATCAACACTACGGAGGTCTACAGATTACAAAATGCCTACAGATGTAATTCGGAAACTACTACTGGTCTTTTAGGAATCGATCATATGATAGACAGTTGAGACATTACTCACATTGATAAATGTCGGCATGGTGCCTGTTGTACTCAATTCCGATGAAAATTCTTTGTTTCATCAACACTCTGAAGGTGCGAAGATTACAGAATGCCTCCATATGTGCTTCGGAAACTACTACTGATTTCCAAGAATCGATCAAAGCGTAGACAGTTTGAGACCTTACTCCCATGGAGAAAACTCCCCATAGTGCCTTTTGAATTCAATGCTGATGCAATTTCGGTGTTTCATAAACACTCTGAAGGTCCACAGATTACAGAATGAGTCCAGATGTGCTTCGGTAACTACTACTGGTCTTCCAGGAATCGATCAAAGCGTAGACAGTTTGAGACATTACTCCCATGGCGAAAAGTCCGCATGGTGACTTTTGTATTCAATTACGATGCAATTTCTGTGTTTCATCAACACTCTGAAGGTCCACAGATTACAGAATGATTCAAGATGGGCTTCGGAAGCTACTACAGGTCTTCCAGGAATCGGTCGAAGCGTAGACAGCTGAGACATTACTCACATTTATAAAAGTCGGCATGGTGCCTGTTGTACTCAATACCGGTGAAATTTATTTGTTTCATCAACGCTCTGAAACTCCACACATTACAGAATGAAAACAGATGTGCTTCGGAACTACTACTGGTCTTCCAGGAATCGATCAATGCGTCGACAGTTTGAGACATTACTCCCATGGAGAAAAGTCCGCATGGTGCCATTAGTATTCAATCCCGATGCAATTTTTGTGTTTCATCAACACTCCGAAGGTCCACAGATTACAGAATGCCTAAAGATATGCTTGGGAAACTACTACTGCTCTCCCAGGGAACGATCAAATCGTAGACAGTTTGAGACATTACTCCCATGAAGAAAAGTCCGCATGGTGCCTGTTGTATTCCATTCCGATGCAATTATTGTGTTTCATCAACACTCCGAAGGTCCGCAGATTACAGAATGCCTCCAGGTGTGCTTCGGAAACTACTACTGGTCTTCCAGGAAACGATCAAATAGTTGATATTTCGAGACATTACTCCCATGGAGAAAAGTCCGCATGGTGAATGTTGTAACCAATCCCGATGCAATTTCTGTGTTTCATCAACTATCCGAAGGTCCACAGATTACAGAATGCCTACAGATGTGATTCGGAAACTACTACTGGTCTTTCAGGAATCGACCAAAGCGTAGACATTTTGAGACCTTACTCCCATGGAGAAAATTCCTCATAGTAGATTAGATTAGATTAGATTAATACTTGTTCCATAGATCATGAATACGACACTTCGTAATGATGTGGAACGTGTCAGGTTAATAAAAGATGTCTGTACAAGAAATTACATTACCCAAAATATTGCATGACACTAATGATTAAGTTTTTTTTTTTTTTTTTTTTTTTTACTTACTTTATATCTAAAAATTCAGCCAATGAGTAGAAGGAGTTGTCATCTAGAAATTCTTTTAATTTATTTTTAAATGTTAGTTGGCTATCTGTCAGGCTTTTGATGCTGTTTGGTAGGTGCCCAAAGACTTTTGTGGCAGCATAATTTACCCCTTTCTGTGCCAAAGTCAGATTTAACCCTGCATAGTGAAGATCAACCTTTCTCCTGGTGTTATAGGTATGCACACTGCTATTACTTTTGAATTGGGTTGGATTATTATCAACAAATTTCATAAGGGAATATATATACTGTGAGGTTACTGTGAGGATCCCTAGATCCTTAAATAGATGTCTGCAGGATGACCGTGGGTGGGCTCCAGCAATTATTCTGATTACACGTTTTTGTGCAATGAATACTTTTCTACTCAACGATGAATTACCCCAGAATATGATGCCATACGAAAGCAGTGAATGAAAGTAGGCATAGTAAGCTAATTTACTGAGATTCTTATCACCAAAATTTGCAATAACCCTAATAGCACACGTAGTGCCTGTGGTATTCAAACCCGATGCAATTTCGGTGTTTCATCAACACTCTGAAGGTCCACAGATTACAGAATGTCTACAGATGTGCTTCGGAAACTACTACTGGTCTTCCAGGAATTGATCAAATCGTAGATAATTTGAGACATTACTCCCATGGAGAAAAGTCCGCGTGGTGCCTGTTGTATTCAGTCCCGGTGCAATTTCTATGTTTCATCAACCCTCTGAAGGTCCACAGATTACAGAATGCCTCCAGATGTGCTTCGGAAACCACTACTGGTCTTCCAAGAATCGATCAAAACATAGACAGTTTCAGACACTACTCCCATGGAGAAAAGTCGGCATGGTGACAGTTGTGTTCAATCCCAATGCAATTTCTGTGTTTCATCAACACTCTGAATGTCCACAGACAACAGAATGCTTCCATATGTGTTTCGGCAACTACTACTGGCCTTTTAGGAATCGATCAAATCATAGACAGTTTGAGACATTACTCACATTGATAAAAGTCGGCATAGTGCCTGTTGTACTCAATTGGGATGAAATTTCTTTGTTTCATCAACACTCTGAAATTGAAAGATTACATAATGCCTCCATATGTGCTTCGGAAACTAATACTGATTTCCAGGAATCGATCAAAGCGTAGACAGTTTGAGACATTACTCCCATGGAGAAAACTCCGCATAGTGCCTTTTGTATACAATCCCGATGCAATTTCTGTGTTCCATCAACACTCTGAAGCTCCACAGATTACAGAATGATTCAAGATGGGCTTCGGAAACTGCAACTGGTCTTCCAGGAATTGATCGAAGCATTGACAGTTTGAGACAGTACTCCCATTGAGAAAAGTCCGCATGGTGTCTTTTGTATTCAATGCTGATGCAATTTCAGTGTTTCATCATCACTCGGAAGGACCACAGATTACAGAATGCCTCCAGATGTGCTTCGGAAACTACTACTGGTCTTCCAGGAATCGAATAAAGCGTAGACTGTTTGAGGCATTACTCTCATGGAGTTAAGTTCGCATGGTGCCTGTTGTATTCAATTCCGATGCAATTTCTGTGTTTTATCAACACTCCGAAGGTCTACTGATTACAAAATGCCTGCAGATGTGTTTCGGAAAATACTACTGGTTATCCAGGAATCGATCAAAGCGTAGACAGTTTGCGACATTCCTCCCGTGGAGAAAGGACCGCATTGTGCCTGTTGTATTAAATCAGGATGTAATAACAGTGATTCATTAACACTCTGAATGTCCACAGAATACAGAATGCCTCCAGATGTGCTTCGGAAAGTACTACTGGTCTTCCAGGAATCGATCAAATCGTAGATAGTTTGAGACATTACCCCTATATAGAAAAGTCCGCATCGTGCCTGTTGTATTCAATCCCGATGCAATATCTGTGTTCCATCAACATCCTGAAGGTCCACAGATTTCAGAATGCCTCCTGATGTGCTTTGGAAACAACTACTGGTCTTCAAGGAAACGAACAAAACGTAGACAGTTTGAGACATTACTCCCATATAGAAAATTCCGCATAGAGCCTGTTGTATTCAATCCTGATGCAATTTCTGTGTTTCACCAACACTCTGAAGGTCCACAGATTACAGAATGCATTACGATGTGCTTCGGAAACTACTACTGGTCTTCCAGGAATCGATCTAAGCGTAGACAATTTGAGACATTACTCCCATGGAGAGAAGTCCGCATGGTGCCTTTTGTATTCAATCCCTATGCAATTTCTGCGTCTCATCAACACTCTGAAGTTTCACAGACTACAGAATGCCTGCAGATGTGCTTCGGAAACTACTACTGGTCTTCAAGGAAACGAAATAAACGTAGACAGTTTGAGACATTACTCCGATATAGAAAATTCCGCATAGAGCCTGTTGTATTCAATCCAGATGCAATTTCTGTGTTCCATCAACACTCTGAAGGTCCACAGATTACAGAATGATTCAAGATGGGCTTCGGAAACTGCTACTGGTCTTCCAGGAATCGATCGAAGCATTGACAGTTTGAGACAGTACTCCCATTGAGAAAAGACCGCATGGTGTCTTTTGTATTCAATCCCGATGCAATTTCTGCGTTTCATCAACACTTTGAAGGTTCACAGATTACAGAATGCCTGCAGATGTGCTTCGGAAACTACTACTGGTCTTCCATTAAACGAACAAATAGTAGACAGTTTGAGACATTACTCCCATGGAGAATACTCCCCATAGTGCCTTTTGTATTCAATGCTGATGCAATTTCAGTGTTTCATCATCACTCGGAAGGTCCACAGATTACAGAATGCCTCCAGATGTGCTTCGGAAACAACTACTGGTCTTCCAAGAATCGATCAAAACATAGACAGTTTCAGACATTACTCCCATGGAGAAAAGTCGGCATGGTGACTGTTGTGTTCAATCCTAATGCAATTTCTGTGTTTCATCAACACTCTGAATGACCACAGACAACAGAATGCTTCCGTATGTGCTTCGGAAACTACTACTGGTCTTTTAGGAATTTATCAAATCATAGACAGTTTGAGACATTACTCACATTGATAAAAGTCGGCATGGTGCCTGTTGTACTTAATTCGGATGAAATTTCTTTGTTTCATCAACACTCTGAAGGTGAAAGATAACATAAAGCCTCCATATCTGCTTCGGAAACTAATACTGATTTCCATGAATCGATCAAAGCGTAGACAGTTTGAGACATTACTCCCATGGAGAAAAGTCCGTAGGGTGCCTGTTGTATTCCATCCCGATGCAGTTTCTGTGTTTCATCAACACTCTGTAGGTCCACAGATTACAGAATGCCTCCAGATGTGCTTCGGAAACTACTACTGGTCTTCTAGGAATCGATCAAATCGTAGATAGTGTGAGACATTACTCCATTGGAGAAAAGTCCGCATGCTGCGTGTTGTATTCAATTCCGATGCAATTTCTGTGTTTTATCAACACTCCGAAGGTCTACAGATTACAAAATGCCTGCAGATGTGTTTCGGAAAATACTACTGGTCATCAAGGAATCGATAAAAGCGTAGACAGTTTGCGACATTCCTCCCGTGGAGAAAGGACCGCATTGTGCCTGTTGTATTAAATCAGGATGTAATAACAGTGATTCATTAACACTCTGAATGTCCACAGAATACAGAATGCCTCCAGATGTGCTTCGGAAAGTACTACTGGTCTTCCAGGAATCGATCAAATCGTAGATAGTTTGAGACATTACCCCCATATAGAAAAGTCGGCATCGTGCCTGTTGTATTCAATCCCGATGCAATATCTGTGTTCCATCAACATCCTGAAGGTCCACAGATTTCAGAATGCCTCCTGATGTGCTTTGGAAACAACTACTGGTCTTCAAGGAAACGAACAAAACGTAGACAGTTTGAGACATTACTCCCATATAGAAAATTCCGCATAGAGCCTGTTGTATTCAATCCTGATGCAATTTCTGTGTTTCACCAACACTCTGAATGTCCACAGAATACAGAATGCCTCCAGATGTGCTTCGGAAAGTACTACTGGTCTTCCAGGAATCGATCAAATCGTAGATAGTTTGAGACATTACCCCCATATAGAAAAGTCGGCATCGTGCCTGTTGTATTCAATCCCGATGCAATATCTGTGTTCCATCAACACTCTGAAGGTTCACAGACTACAGAATGCCTGCAGATGTGCTTCGGAAACTACTACTGGTCTTCAAGGAAACGAAATAAACGTAGACAGTTTGAGACATTACTCCCATATAGAAAATTCCGCATAGAGCCTGTTGTATTCAATCCCGATGCAATTTCTGTGTTTCATCAACACTCTGAAGCTCCGCAGATTACAGAATGATTCAAGATGGGCTTCGGAAACTGTTACTGGTCTTCCAGGAATCGATCGAAGCATTGGCAGTTTGAGACAGTACTCCCATTGAGAAAAGTCCACATGGTGCCTTTTGTATTCAATGCCGATGCAATTTCTGCGTTTCATCAACACTCTGAAGGTTCACAGATTACAGAATGCCTGCAGATGTGCGTCGGAAACTACTACTGGTCTTCCAGGAAACGAACAAATCGTAGACAGTTTGAGACATTATTCCCATGGAGAATATTCCCCTTAGTGCCTTTTGTATTCAATGCTGAAGCAATTTGAGTGTTTCATCATCACTCTGAAGGTCCGCAGATTACAGAATGCCTCCAGATGTGCATCGGAAACTACTACTAGTCTTCCAGGAATCGATCGAAGCGTAGACTGTTTGAGGCATTACTCTCTTAGAGTTAAGTTCGCATGGTGCCTCTTGTATTCATTCCCGATGCAATTTCAGTGATTCATCAACACTCTGAAGGTCCACAGATTACAGAATGCCTCCAGATGTGCTTCGGAATCTACTACTGGACTTCCAGGATTCAATCAAATCGTTGATAGTTTGAGACATAACTCCCATGGAGAAATGTCCACATGGTGCCTGTTGCTTTCAATTTCGATGCAATTTCTGTGTTTCATCAACACTCCGAAGGTCTACAGATTACAAAGTGCCTACAGATTTGATTCGGAATCTACTACTGGTCTCCCAGGGAACGATCAAAGCGAAGACTGTTTGAGACATTACTCCCATGAAGAAAAGACCGCATGGTGCCTGATGTATTCAAGCCTAATGCAATGTCTGTGTTTCATCAACACTCTGAAGGTCCACGGATTACAGAATGGCTCGAGATTTGCTTGGAAAACTACTACTGGGCTTCCAGGACTCGATCAAAGCTTAGAGAGTTTGAGACATTACTCCCATGTAGAAAATAACGAATGGAGCCTGTTGTATTTAATCCCGATGCAATTTCTGTGTTTCATCAAAAATCTGAAGGCCCAAACATTACAGAATGCCTCCAGATGTACTTCGGAAAGTACTACTGGATTTCCAGGAATCGAACAAAAAGCGTAGACAGTTTGGGACATTACTCTCTCGGAGAAAAGTCCGCATGGTGCCCGTTGTATTCAATCCCGATGCAATATATGTGTTCCATCAACACCCTGAAGGTCCACAGACTACAGAATGTTTCCATATGTGCTTCGGAAACTACCACTGGTCTTCCAGGAATCGATCAAACTCGTAGACAGTTTGAGAAATTACTCCCATGGAGAAGAGTCCACATGGTGCCTCTTGTATTCAATCCCCATGCAATTTCTGTGTTTCATCAACACTCTAAAGGTCCGCAGATTACAGAATGCCTCCAGATGTGCTTCGGAAACTACTACTGGTCTTCCAGGAATCGATCAAAGCATAGACAGTTTGAGACATTATTCACATAGAGAAAAGTCGGCTTGGTGCCTGTTGTATTCAATTCCGATGCAATTTCTGTGTTTTATCAACACTCCGAAGGTCTACAGATTACAAAATGCCTGCAGATGTGTTTCGCAAACTACTACTGGTCATCCAGGAATCGATCAAAGCGTAGACAGTTTGCAACATTCCTCCCATGGAGAAAATACCGCATGGTGCCTGTTGTATGAAATCAGGATGTAATATCAGTGATTCATTAACACTCTGAAAGTCCACAGAATACAGAATGCCTCCAGATGTGCTTCTGAAACTACTACTGGTCTTCCAGGAATCGATCAAAGCGTAGACCGTTGGAGACATCACTCCCATGGAGAAAAATCCGCGTGGTGCATGTTGTATACAGTCCCGATGCTATTTCTGTGTTTCATCAACACTCTGAAGGTCCAGAGATTACAGAATGCCTTCAGTTGTGCTTCGGAAACTACTACTGGTCTTCCAGGAATCGATCAAATTGTAGACAGTTTGAGGCATTACTCTCATCGAGATATGTTCGCATGGTGCCTGTTGTATTCAATTCCGATGCATTTTCTGTGTTTCATCAGCACTCTGAAGGTCCACAGATTACAGAATCCCTCCAGATCTCCTTCGGAAACTACTACTGGCCTTCCAGGAATCGATCAAAGCGTAGAGAGGGTGAGACATTACTCCAATGGAGAAAAGTCCGCATGGTGCATGTTGTATTCAATCCCGATGCGATTTCTGTGTTTCTTCAACCCTCTGAAGGTCCACAGATTACAGAATGCCTCCAGATTTGCTTGGAAAACTACTACTGGTCTTCCAGGAATCGATCGAAGCGTAGACAGTTGGAGACATTACTCCCATGTAGAAAATTACCAATGGTGCCTGTCTTATTTAATCCAGATGGAATTTATGTGTTTCATCAGCAATCTGAAGGTCCACACATTACAGAATGCCTCCAGATGTGCTTCGGAAAGTGCTACTGGTCTTCCAGGAATCGATCAAATCGTAGATAGTTTGAGACATTACTCCCATATAGAAAAGTCTGCATGGTGTCTGTTGTATTCAATCCCGATGCAATATCTGTGTTCCACCAACACCTTGAAGGTCCACAGATTACAGAATGCCTCCTGATGTGCATTGGAAACAACTACTGGTCTTCCAGGATTCGATCAAATCGTTGATAGTTTGAGACATTACTCCCATGGAGAAAAGTCCGCATGGTGCCTGTTGTATTCAATCCCGATGCAATTTCTGTGTTTCATAAACACTCCGAAGCTCCAAGGAATAAAGAATGCCTACAGATGTGCTTCGGAAACTACTACTGGTCTTCCAGGAATCGATCGATGTGTAGACAGTTTGAGGCATTACTCTCATGAAGATAAGTTCGCATGGTGCCTGTTATTTTCAATCCCGATGCAATTTCTGTGTTTCATCAGCACTCAGAAGGTCCACAGATTACAGAATCCCTCCAGATGTGCTTCGGAAACTACTACTGGTCTTCCAGGAATCGATCAAAGCGTAGAGAGGATGAGACATTACTCCAATGGAAAAAAGTCCACATGGTGCCTGTTGTATTCAATCCCGATGCGATTTATGTGTTTCTTCATCCCCCTGAAGGTCCACAGATTACAGAATGCCTCCAGATATGCTTCGGAAACTACTACTGGTCTCCCATGGAACGATCAAAGCGTAGACGGTTTGAGACATTACTCCCATGAAGAAAAGACCGCATGGTGCCTGTTGTATTCAAGCCTAATGCAATATCTGTGTTCCATCAACACCCTGGATGTCCACAGATTACAGAATGCCTCCAGATGTGCTTCGGAAACTACCACTGGTCTTCCAGGAATCGATCAAACTCGTAGACAGTTTGAGAAATTACTCCCATGGAGAAGAGTCCACATGGTGCCTCTTGTATTCAATCCCCATGCAATTTCTGTGTTTCATCAACACTCTAAAGGTCCGCAGATTACAGAATGCCTCCAGATGTGCTTCGGAAACTACTACTGGTCTTCCAGGAATCGATCAAAGCATAGACAGTTTGAGACATTATTCACATAGAGAAAAGTCGGCTTGGTGCCTGTTGTATTCAATTCCGATGCAATTTCTGTGTTTTATCAACACTCCGAAGGTCTACAGATTACAAAATGCCTGCAGATGTGTTTCGCAAACTACTACTGGTCATCCAGGAATCGATCAAAGCGTAGACAGTTTGCAACATTCCTCCCATGGAGAAAATACCGCATGGTGCCTGTTGTATGAAATCAGGATGTAATATCAGTGATTCATTAACACTCTGAAAGTCCACAGAATACAGAATGCCTCCAGATGTGCTTCTGAAACTACTACTGGTCTTCCAGGAATCGATCAAAGCGTAGACCGTTGGAGACATCACTCCCATGGAGAAAAATCCGCGTGGTGCATGTTGTATACAGTCCCGATGCTATTTCTGTGTTTCATCAACACTCTGAAGGTCCAGAGATTACAGAATGCCTTCAGTTGTGCTTCGGAAACTACTACTGGTCTTCCAGGAATCGATCAAATTGTAGACAGTTTGAGGCATTACTCTCATCGAGATATGTTCGCATGGTGCCTGTTGTATTCAATTCCGATGCATTTTCTGTGTTTCATCAGCACTCTGAAGGTCCACAGATTACAGAATCCCTCCAGATCTCCTTCGGAAACTACTACTGGCCTTCCAGGAATCGATCAAAGCGTAGAGAGGGTGAGACATTACTCCAATGGAGAAAAGTCCGCATGGTGCATGTTGTATTCAATCCCGATGCGATTTCTGTGTTTCTTCAACCCTCTGAAGGTCCACAGATTACAGAATGCCTCCAGATTTGCTTGGAAAACTACTACTGGTCTTCCAGGAATCGATCGAAGCGTAGACAGTTGGAGACATTACTCCCATGTAGAAAATTACCAATGGTGCCTGTCTTATTTAATCCAGATGGAATTTATGTGTTTCATCAGCAATCTGAAGGTCCACACATTACAGAATGCCTCCAGATGTGCTTCGGAAAGTGCTACTGGTCTTCCAGGAATCGATCAAATCGTAGATAGTTTGAGACATTACTCCCATATAGAAAAGTCTGCATGGTGTCTGTTGTATTCAATCCCGATGCAATATCTGTGTTCCACCAACACCTTGAAGGTCCACAGATTACAGAATGCCTCCTGATGTGCATTGGAAACAACTACTGGTCTTCCAGGATTCGATCAAATCGTTGATAGTTTGAGACATTACTCCCATGGAGAAAAGTCCGCATGGTGCCTGTTGTATTCAATCCCGATGCAATTTCTGTGTTTCATAAACACTCCGAAGCTCCAAGGAATAAAGAATGCCTACAGATGTGCTTCGGAAACTACTACTGGTCTTCCAGGAATCGATCGATGTGTAGACAGTTTGAGGCATTACTCTCATGAAGATAAGTTCGCATGGTGCCTGTTATTTTCAATCCCGATGCAATTTCTGTGTTTCATCAGCACTCAGAAGGTCCACAGATTACAGAATCCCTCCAGATGTGCTTCGGAAACTACTACTGGTCTTCCAGGAATCGATCAAAGCGTAGAGAGGATGAGACATTACTCCAATGGAAAAAAGTCCACATGGTGCCTGTTGTATTCAATCCCGATGCGATTTATGTGTTTCTTCATCCCCCTGAAGGTCCACAGATTACAGAATGCCTCCAGATATGCTTCGGAAACTACTACTGGTCTCCCATGGAACGATCAAAGCGTAGACGGTTTGAGACATTACTCCCATGAAGAAAAGACCGCATGGTGCCTGTTGTATTCAAGCCTAATGCAATATCTGTGTTCCATCAACACCCTGGATGTCCACAGATTACAGAATGCCTCCAGATGTGCTGTGGAAACTACTACTGGTCTTCCAGGAATCGATCAGAGCATAGCCAGTTTGAGACATTACTCCCACTGAGAAAAGTTGGTATGGTACCAGTTGTGTTCTATCCCGATGCAATATCTGTGTTTCATCAACACTCTGAAGGTTCACAAATTACAGAATGCCTCCATATGTGCTTCCCAAACTACGACTGGTCTTCCAGGAATCGATCAAACACGCAGACAGTTTGAGACATTACTCCCATGGAGAATAGTCCACATGTGGCCTGTTGTATTCAATCCCGATGCAGTTCCTGTGTTTCATCAACACTCTGAAGGTACACAAATTACAGAATGCCTCCATATGTGCTTCGGAAACTACTACTGGACTTCCACGAATCGATCAAAGCATTATCAGTTTGAGACATTACTCCCATGGAGAATAGTCCGCGTGGTGCATGTTGTATTCAGTCCCGATGCAATTTCTGTGTTTCATCATCACTCTGAAGGTACACAGATTACAGAATGCCTCCATATGCGATTCGGAAACTACTACTGGTCTTCCAGGAATCGATCAAAGTATAGACAGTTTGAGACATTACTCCCATGGAGAAAATTCCGAATGCTGCCTGTTGTATGCAATCCCGATGCAATTTCTGTGGTTCATCAACACTCTGAAGGTCCACAGATTACAGAATGCCTCCAGATGTGCTTCGGAAACTACTACTGGTTTTCCAGGAATCGATCAAAGCATAGAGAGTTTGTGACATTATTCACATAGAGAATAGTCGGCATGGAGCCTGTTGTATTTAATTCCGATGCAATTTCTGTGTTTCATCAACACTCTGAATGTCTACAGATTACAAAATGCCTACAGATGTGCTTTGGAAACTACTACTGGTCATCCAGGAATCGATCAAAGCGTTGACTGTTTGCGACTTTTCTCCCATGGAGAAAGGACCGCATGGTGCCTCTTGTATTAAATCCCGATATAATTTCTGTGTTTCATTAACACTCTGAAGGTCCACAGAATACAGGATGCCTCCAGTTGTGCTTCGGATACTACTACTGATGTTCCAGGAATCGAACAAAATGTAGACAGTTGCATTACACTCATGGAGATAAGTACGTATGGTGCCTGTTTTATTCAATCCCGATGCGATTTCTGTGTTTCATCAACATTCTGAAGTTTCACAGGTTACAGAATGCCTCCAGATGTGCTTTGAAAACTACTACTGGTCTTCCACGAATCGATCAAACCATTGGCAGTATGAGACATTACTCCCATGGAAAAAAGACCGCATGGTGCCTGTTGTGTTCAATCCCGATGCATTTTCTGTGTTTCATCAACACTCTGAAGGTCCACAGATTACCGAATGCCTCCAGATGTGCTTCGATAACTACTACTTGTCTTCCACGAATCGATCAAAGCATTGGCAGTTTGAGACATTACTCCCACGGTAAAAAGTCCGAATGGTACCTGTTGTGTTCAATCCCGAGTCATTTTCTGTGCTTCATCAACACTCTGAAGGTCCAGAGATTACAGAATGCCTCCATATGTGCTTCGGAAACTACTACTGGTGTTACAGGAATCGATCAAATCGTTGATATCTTGTGACATTACTCCCATGGAGAAAAGTCCGCATGGTGCCTGTGTAATCTATCAAGATGCAATTTCTGTGATTCATTAACACTCCGAAGGTCCACAGATTACAGAATGCCTACGGATGTGCTTCGGAAACTACTACTGGTCTTCCAAGAATCGACCAAAGCGTAGACAGTTTGAGACATTACTCCCATATACAAAAGTCCGCATCGTGCTTGTTGTATTCCATCCCGATGCAATTTCCGTGTTTCATCAACACTCCGAAGGTCCACAGGTTACAGAATGCCTCCAGATATGCTTCGAAAACTACTACTGATCCCCCAGGGAACGATCAAAGCGTAGACAGTTTGAGACATTACTCCCATGTAGAAAAGACCGCATGGTGCCTGTTGTATTCAAGCCTAATGCAATGTCTGTGTTTCATCAACACTCTGAAGGTATACAGATTACAGAATGCCTCCTTATGTGCTTCGGAAACTACTACTGGTCTTCCAGGATTGGATCAAATCGTTGATAGTTTCAGACATTACTCCCATGGAGAAAAGTCCGCGTGGTGCCCATTGTATTCAATCACAATGGAATTTCTGTGTTTCATCAACACTCTGGAGGTCCACAAATTACAGAATGCCTCCAGATGTGCTTCGATAACTACTACTGGTCTTCCAGGAATCGATCAAATCGTAGACAGTTTGAGACATTACTCCCATAGAGAAAAGTCCTCCTGGTGCCTGTTGTATTCATGCCCGATGCAATTTATGCGTTTCATAATCACTCTGAAGGTCCAAAGGTTACAGAATGCCTCCATATGTGCTTCGGAAACTACTACGGGTCTTCCAGGAATCGATCAAGTCGTAGATAATTTGAGACATTACTCCAATGGAGAAAAGTCGGCATGGTGCCTGTTGTATTAAATTCCGAGGCATTTTCTGTGTTTCATAAACACTCTGAAGTTCCGCAGATTACAGAATGCCTCCAGATGTGCTTCGGAAACTACTACTGGTCTTCCAGGAATCGATCAAATCGTAGATAGTTTGAGACATTACTCCCATGGAGAAAAGTCGGCATGGTGCCTGTTGTATTAAATTCCGAGGCATTTTCTGTGTTTCATAAACACTCTGAAGTTCCGCAGTTTACAGAATGCCTCCAGATGTGCTTCAGAAACTACTACTGGTCATCCAGGAATCGATCAAAGCGTAGACAGTTTGCGACATTTCTCCCATGGAGAAAGGACCGCATGGTGCCTGTTGTATTAAATCCCGAAGTAATATCTGTGATTCATTAACTCTCTGAAGGTCCAAAGAATACAGAATTTCTCCAGATGTTGTTCGGAAACTACTACTGGTCTTCCTGGAATCGATCTAAGCGTTGACAGTTGGAGACATTACTCCCAATGGAGAAAAGTTGCATGGTGCCTGTGGTATTCAATCCTGATGCAATTTCGGTGTTTCATCAACACTCTGAAGGTCCACAGATTACAGAATGCCTCCACATGTGCTTCGGAAACTACTACTGGTCTTCCAGGAATCGATCAAATCGTAGATAGTTTGAGACATTTCTCCCATGGAGAAAGGTGGGCATGGTGCCTGTTGTATTCAGTTCCGATGCAATTTCTGTGTTTCATTATCACTCTGAAGGTCCACAGAGTACAGAATGCCTCCATATGTGCTTCGGAAACTACTACTGGTCTTCCAGGAATCGATCAAACATTAGCAGTTTGAGACATTACTCCAATGGAGGAAAGTCCGCATGGTGCCTGTTGTGTTCAATCCCGATGCATTTTCTGTTTTTCATCAACACTCTAAAGGTCCACAGATTACCGAATGCCTCCATATGTGCTTCGGAAACTACTACGGGTCTTCCAGGAATCGATCAAATCGTAGATAGTTTGAGACATTACACCCATATAGAAAAGTAGGCATCGTACCTGTTGTATTCCATCTCGATGCAATTTCTGTGTTTCATCAACACTCCGAATTACCACAGGTTACAGAGTGCCTCCAGATATGCTTCGAAAACTGCTACTGGTCTACTAGAGAACGATCAAAGCGTAGACAGTTTGAGACATTACTCCCATGAAGAAAAGACCGCATGGTGCCTATTGTATTCAAGCCTAATGCACTGTCTGTGTTTCATCAACACTCAGAAGGTCCATGGATTACAGAATGCCTCCAGATTTGCTTGGAAAACCTCTACTGCTCTTCCAGGAATCGATCAAAGCGTAGACAGTTTGAGACGTTACTCCCATGTAGAAAATTACGAATGGTGCCTGTTGTATATAACCCCGGTGCAATTCCTGCTTTTCATCAAAAATCTGAAGGTTCACACATTACAGAATGACTCCAGATCGGCTTCGGAAACTACTACTGGTCTTCCAGGAATCGATCGAAGCACAGACAGTTTGAGGCATTACTCGTATGGCGAAAAGTCTTCAAGGTGCCAGTTGTGTTCAATCCCGACGCAATATCTGTGTTTCATCAACACTCTGATGGTCCACAGATTACAGAATGACTCCAGATGTGCTTCGGAAACTACTACTGCTCTTCCAGGATTCGATCAAATCGTTGATAGTTTGAGACATTACTCCCATGGAGAAAAGTCCGCATGGTGCCGATTGTATTCAATCACAATGAAATTTCTGTGTTTCATCAACTCCCTGAAGGTTCACAAATTACAGAATGCCTCCATATGTGTTCGGAAACTACTACTGGTCTTCCAGGAATCGATCAAACTTGTAGATAATTTGAGATATTACTCCCATGGAGAATAGTCCACATGGTGCCTGTTGTATTGAATCCCGATGCAATCTCTGTGTTTCATCAGCACTCTGAAGGTCCACAGATTACAGAATCCCTCCAGATGTGCTTCGGTAACTACTACTGGTCTACCAGGAATCGACCAAAGCGTAGAGAGGGTGAGACATTACTCGAATGGAGAAAAGTCCGCATGGTGCCTGTTGTATATAATCCCAATGCGATTTCTGTGTTTCATCAACTTTCGGAAGGTCCACAGATTACAGAATGCCTCCAGATGTACTTCGGTAAAATCTATTGGTCTTCCAGGAATCGATCAAATCGTTGATATTTTGTGACTTTACTCCCATTGAGAAAAGACCGCATGGTGCATGTGTAATCAATCCCGATGCAATTTCTGTGTTTCATCAACACTCCGAAGGTCCACAGATTACAGAATGCCTACAGATGTGCATCAGAAACTACTACTGGTATTCCAAGAATCGACCAAAGCGTAGACAGTTTGAGACATTACTCCCATGAAGAAGAGACCGCATGGTGCCTGTTGTATACGAAGCCTAATGCAATGTTTGTGTTTCATCAACACTCTGAAGGTCCACAGATTACAGAATGGCTCCATATGTGTTTCGGAAACTACTACTTGTCTTAGAGGAATCGTCAAATCGTAGATAGTTTGAGACATTATTCCCATGGAGAAAAGTCCGCATGGTGCCTGTTGTATTCAATTCCGATGCAATTTCAGTGTTTCAAAAACACTCTGAAGGTCCGCAGATTACAGAATGCCTCCAGATGTGCTTCGGAAACTACTACTGGTCTTCCAGGAAACGATCAAATCATAGATACTTTGAGACATTACTCCCATGGAGAAAAGTCCACATGGTGCCTGCTGTATTCAATTCCGATGCAATTTCTGTGTTTCATCAACGTTCCGAAGGTCTCCAGATTACAAAATGCCTACAGATGTGCTTCGGAAACTACTACTGGTCATCCAGAAATCGATCAAAGCGTAGACAGTTGCGACATTTCTCCCATGGAGAAAGGACCTCATGGTGCCTGTTGTATTAAACCCGATATAATATCTGTGATTCATTAACACTCTGAAGGTCCACAGAATACAGAATGCCTCCAGATGTGCTTCGCATACTACTACTGGTCTACCAGGAATCAATCAAAGTGTAGACATTTTGAGGCATTACTCACTTGGAGATAAGTTCGCATGGTGCCTGTTGTATGAAATCCCGATGCAATTTCTGTGTTTCATTAGCACTCTGAAGGTCCACAGATTACAGAATACCTCCATATGTGCTTCGGAAACTACTACTGGTCTTTCTGGAATCGATCAAAGCGTAGAGAGGGTGAGACATTACTCCAATGGAGAAAAGTCCGCATGGTGCCTGTTGTATTCAATCCCGATGCGATTTCTGTGTTTCATCAACTTTCTGAAGGTCCACAGATTACAGAATCCCTCCAGATGTGCTTCGAAAACTACTAATGATCTTCCACGAATCGAACAAAGCATTGGCAGTTTGAGACATTACTCCCATGGAGAAAAGTCCGCATGGTGCCTGTTGTGTTCAATCCCGATACATTTTCTGTGTTCATCAACACTCTGAAGGTCCACAGAATACAGAATGCCTCCAGATGTACTTCGGCAACAACTACTGCTCTTCCAGGAATCGATCAAAGCATAGACAGTTTGAGACATTACTCACATACAGAGAAGTCGGCATGGGCTTGTTGTATTCAGTTCCGATGCAATTTCTGGGCTTCATCAACACTCTGAAGGTCCAGATATTACAGAATGCCCCCACATGTGCTTCGGAAACTACTACTGGTCTTCCAGGAATCGATCAAATCGTTGATATTTTGTGACATCACTCCCATAGAGAAAAGTCCGCATGGTGCCTGTTGTAATCAATCCCGATGCAATTTCTGTGTTTCATCAACACTCCGAAGGTCCACAGATTACAGAACGCCTACATATGTGTTCGGAGACTACTTCTGGTCTTCCAGGTATCGACCAAAGCGTAGACAGTTTCAGACATTACTCCCATGGAGAAAATTGCGCATAGTGCCTGTAGTATTCAATCCCGATGCTATTTCTGTGTTTCATCAACACTCTGAAGGTCCACAGATAACCAAATGCATCCAGATGTGCTGCGAAAACTACTACTGGTCTTCCACGAATCAATCAAATCATTGGCAGTTTGAGACATTACTCCCATGGAAAAAAGTCCGCATGGTGCCTGTTGTGTTCAATCCCGATGCATTTTCTGTGTTTCATCCACACTCTGAAGGTCCACAGAATACAGAATGCCTCCAGATGTACTTCGGTAACAACTACTGGTCTTCCACGAATCGATCAAAGCATTGGCAGTTGGAGACATTACTCCCATGGAGTAAAGTCCGCATGGTGCCTGTTGTGTTCAATCCCGAAGCATTTTCTGTGTTTCATCAACACTCTGAAGGTCCACAGATTACAGAATGCCTCCAGATATGTTTCGGAAATTACTAATGCTAACCCAGGTAACCATCAAAGGGTAGACAGTTTGAGACATTAATCCCATGAAGAGAAGTCCGCATGTTGCCTGATGTATTCTATCCCGATGCAATTTCCGTGTTCCATCAACACTCTGAAGATCCACAGAATACAGAATGCCTCCAGATGTACTTCGGTAACAACTACTGGTCTTCCAGGAATCGACCAAAGCATAGACAGTTTGGGACATTACTCACATAGAGAGAAGTCGGCATGGGACCTGTTGTATTCAATTCCGATGCAATTTCTGAGCTTCATCAACACTCTGAAGGTCCAGAGCTTACAGAATGCCTCCAGATGTGCTTCGCAAACTGCTACTGGTCTTCCAGGAATCGATCAAAGCGTAGAAAGTTGAGACATTACTCACATGGAGAAAAGCCCGCATGGTGTCTGTGGTATTCAATCCCGATAAAATTTCTGAGTTTCATAAACACACTGAAGGTCCGCAGATTACAGAATGCCTCCGGATGTGCTTTGGAATCTACTACTGGTCTTCCAGGAATCGATCAAATCATTGATATTTTGAGACATTACTCCCATGGAGAAAAGTCCGCATGGTGCCTGTTGTAATCAATCCCGATGCAATTTCTGTCCTTCATCAACACTCAGAAGGTCCACAGATTACAGAATGCCTACATATGTGCTACGGAAACTACTACTGGTCTTCCAGGAATCGACCAAATCGTAGACAGTTTGAGACTTTACTCCCATGGAGAAAATTCCGCATAGTGCCTGTGGTATTCAATCCCGATGCAATTACAGAGTTTCATCAACACTCTGAAGGACCACAGATTACAGAATGCCTCCAGATGTGCTTCGGAAACTACTACTGGTCTTCCAGGAATCGATCAAATCGTAGATAGTTTGAGACATTACACCCATATAGAAAAGTCAGCATCGTGGCTGTTGTATTCCATCTCGATGCAATTTCTGTGTTTCATCAACACTCTGAAGGTCCACAGATTACAGAATGCCTCCACATGTGCTTCGGAAACTACTACTGGTCTTCTAGGAACCGATCAAATCGTAGATAGTTTGAGACATTGCTCCCATATGGAAAAGTCGGCATCATGTCTGTTGTATTCCATCCCGATGCAATTTCTGTGTTTCATCAAAACTCCGAAGGTCCACAGATTACAGAATGCCTCCATATGTGCTTCGGAAACTACTACTGGTCTTCCAGGATTGGATCAAATCGTTTATAGTTTTAGACATTACTACCATGGAGAATATTCCGCATGGTGCCGATTGTATACTATCACAATGCAATTTCTGTGTTTCATGAACACTCTGAAGGTTCACACATTACAGAATGCAACCAGATGTGCTTCGGAAACTACTACTGATCTTCCAGGAATCGATCAAAGCGTAGACTGTTTGAGACATTACTCCCACAGAGAATACTCCGCATATTGCCTGTTGTGTTAAATCAATATGCAATTTCAGTGTTTCATCAACACTCTGAAGGTCCACAGATTGCAGAATGCCTCCAGATGTGCTTCACAAGCTACTACTGGTCTTCCAGGAATCGATCAAAGCGTAGACAGATGAGACATTACTCCCATGGAGTAATGTCCGCATGGTGTAAGTGGTATTCAATCCCGATGCAATTTCTGTGTTTCATAAACACTCTGAAGGTCCGCAGATTACAGAATGCCTCCAGATGTGATTCGGAAACTACTACTGGTCTTCCAGGAATCGATCAAATCGTAGATAGTTTGAGACATTACTCCCATGGAGAAAAGTCCGCATGGTGCCTGTTGTATTAAATCCCGATGTAATATCTGTGATTCATTAACACTCTGAAGGTCCAAAGAATACTGAATGCCTCCAGATGTGCTTCGGAAACTACTACTGGTCTTCCAGGAATCCATCAAAGCGTAGACAGTTGGAGACATCACTCCCATGGAGAAAAGTCCGCGTGGTGCCTGTTGTATTTAGTCCCGATGCAATATCTGTGTTTCATCATCACTCTGAAGGTCCACAGATTACAGAATGGCTCCATATGTGCTTCGGAAACTACTACTGGTCTTCCGGGAATCGATCAAAGTGTAGACAGTTGGAGGCATTACTATCATGGAGATAAGTTCGCATGGTGCTTGTTGAGTTCGATCCCGATAAAATTTATGTGTTTTATCAGCACTCTGAAGGTCCACAGATTACCGAATCCCTCAAGATGTGCTTCGGAAACTACTACTGGTCTTCCAGGAATCGATCAAACATTAGCAGTTTGAGACATTACTCCCATGGAGAAAAGTCCTCATGGTTCCTGTTGTGTTCAATCCCGATGCATTTTCTGTGTTTCATCAACACTCTAAAGGTACACAGATTTCAGAATGCCTCCAGATATGCTTCGGAAACTACTACTGCTATCCCAGGGGACCATCAAAGCATAGACAGTTTGAGACATTACTCCCATGAAGAAAAGCCCGCATGTTGCCTGATGTATTCTATCCCGAAGCAATTTCTGTGGTCCATCAACACTCTGAAGCTCCACAGAACACAGAATGCCTCCAGATGTACTTCGGTAACAACTACTGGTCTTCCAAGAATCCACCAAAGCTTAGACAGTTTGAGACTTTACTCCCATGGAGAAAATTCCGCATAGTGCCTCTGGTATTCCATCCCGATGCAATTTCTGTGTTTCATCAACACTCCGATGGTCCACAGATTACAGCATGCCTCCTGATATGCTTCGGAAATTACTACTGCTATCCCAGGGAACGATCAAAGCGTAGACAGTTTGAGACATTACTAACATGAAGGAAAGTCCGCATGTTGCCTGATGTATTGAATCCCGATGCAATTTCTGTGTTCCATCAACACTCTGAAGGTCCTCAGAATGCAGAATGCCTCCATATGTGCTTCGGAAACTACTACTAGTCTTCCAGGATTGGATCAAATCGTTAATAGTTTTAGACATTACTCCTTTGGAGAAAAGTCCGCATGGTGCTGATTGTATTCAATCACAATGCAATTTCTGTGGTTCATCAACACTCTGAAGGTTCACAAATTACAGAATGAAACCAGATGTGCTTCGGAAACTACTAATGGTCTTCCAGGAATCGAACAAACTCGTAGACAGTTTGAGACATTACTCCCATGGAGAAAAGTCCGCATGGTGCCTGTTGTATTCAATCCCGATGCAATTTCTGTGTTTCATCATCACTCCGAAGGTCCGCAGATTATAGAATGCCTCCAGATGTGCTTTGCAAACTACTACAGGTCTTCAAGGAATCGATCAAATCGTAGATAGTTTGAGACATTACTCCCATATAGAAAAGTCCGCATCATGCCTGTTGTATTCCATTCCGATGCAATTTCTGTGTTTCATCTATAGTTTTAGACATTACTCCCATGGAGAGAAGTCCGTATGGTCCCGATTGTATTCAATCAAAATTCAATTTCTGTGTTTCATGAACACTCTGAAGGTCCACACGTTACAGAATGCCTCCAGATGTGCTTCGGAAACTAATACTGGTCTTCCAGAAATCGATCAAAATGTGGACAGTTTGAGACATTACTCCCAATGAGAAAAGTCCGCATGGTGCCTGTTGTATTCAATAGCGATGCAATTTCTGTGTTTCATCATCACTCCGAAGGTCCACAGATTACAGAATGCCTACAGATGTGCTTCGCAAACTACTACAGGTCTTCCAGGAATCGATCAAATCGTAGATAGTTTGAGACATTACTCCCATATAGAAAAGTCCGCATCGTGCCTGTTGTATTCCATCCCGATGCAATTTCTGTGTTTCATCAACACTCCGAAGGTCCACAGGTTACAGAATCCCTATAGATATGCTTCGAAAACTACTACTGGTCTACCAGGGAACGATCAAAAGGTAGACAGTTTGAGACATTACTCCCATATAGAAAAGTCCGCATCGTGCCTGTTGTATTCCATCCCGATGCAATTTCTGTGTTTCATCAACACACCGAAGGTCCACAGGTTACAGAATGCCCCCAAATATGCTTCAGTAACTACTACTGGTCTCCCAGGGAAGGATCAAAGCGTAGACAGTTTAAGACATTACTCCCATGTAGAAAATTACGATTGGTGCCTGTTGTATTTAATCCCGCTGCAATTGTTATTTTTCATCAACAATCTGAAGGTCCACACATTACAGAATGACTCCAGATGTTCTTCGGAAACTACTACTGGTCTCCCAGGAAACGATCAAAGCGTAGACAGTTTGAGACATTACTCCCATGACAAAAAGACCGCATGGTGCCTTTTGTATTCAACCCTAATGCAATGTCTGTGTTTCATCAACACTCTGAAGGTCCAAGGATTACAGAATGCCTCCAGATTTACTTGGAAAACTACTACTGGTCTTCCAGGGATCGATCAAAGCATTGGCAGTTTGAGACATTACTCCCATGAAGAAAAGACCGCATGGTGCCTGATGTATTCAAGCCTAATGCAATGTCTGTGTTTCATCAACACTCTGAAGGTCCATAGATTACAGAATGCCTCCATATGTGCTTCGGAAACTACTACTGGTCTTCCAGGATTGGATCAAATCGTTGATAGTTTTAGACATTACTCCCAAGGAGAAAAGTCCGCATGGTGCTGATTGTATTCAATCACAATGCAATTTCTGTGGTTCATCAACACTCTGAAGGTCCACAAATTACAGAATGAAACCAGATGTGCTTCGGAAACTACTAATGGTCTTCCAGGAATCGATCAATCTCGTAGACAGTTTGAGACATTACTCCCATGGAGAAAAGTCCGCATGGTGCCTGTTGTATTCAATCCCGATGCAATTTCTGTGTTTCATCATCACTCCGAAGGTCCGCAGATTACAGAATGCCTCCAGATGTGCTTCGCAAACTACTACAGGTCTTCAAGGAATCGATCAAATCGTAGATAGTTTGAGACATTACTCCCATATAGAAAAGTCCGCATCAAGCCTGTTGTATTCGATTACGATGCAATTTCTGTGTTTCATCAACACTCCGAAGGTCCACAGGTTACTGAGTGCCTCCAGATATGCATCGAAAACTACTACTGGTCTACCAGGGAACGATCAAAAGGTAGACAGTTTGAGACATTACTCTCATGTAGAAAAGTCCGCATCGTGCCTGTTGTATTCCATCCCGATATAATATCTGTGATTAATGAACACTCTGAAGATCCACAGAATACAGAATGCCTCCAGATATGCTTCGGATACTACTACTGGTCTTCCAGGAATCGATCAAACTCCTAGACAATTTGAGGCATTACTCCCATACAGAAAAGTCTGCATCGTGCTGTTGTATTCCATCCCGATGCAATTCCGTGTTTCATCAACACTCCGAATCCACAGATTACAGAATGCCTCCAGATATACTTCGGAAACTACTACTGGTCTCCCAGGGAACGATCAAAGCGTAGACAGTTTGAGACATTACTCCCATGAAAAAAAGACCGCATGGTGCCTTTTGTATTCAACCCTAATGCAATGTCTGTGTTTCATCAACACTCTGAAGATCCAAGGATTACAGAATGCCTCCAGATTTACTTGGAAAACTACTACTGGTCTTCCAGGGATCGATCAAAGCATAGGCAGTTTGAGACATTACTCGCATGGAGAAAAGTCGGCATGGTGCCAGTTGTGTTCAATCTCGATGCAATATCTGTGTTTCATCAACACTCTGAAGGTCCACACACTACAGACGGCCTCCAGATGTGCTTCGGAAACTACTACAATCCCGAAGCAATTTCTGTGTTTCATCAACACTGTCAAGGTCCACAGATTATAGAATACCTCCAGATGTACTTCGGAAACTACTACTGGTTTTCCAGGAATCGCTCAAAGCATAGACAGTTTGAGACATTATTCACATAGAGAAAAGTCGGCATGGTGCCTGTTGTATTCAATTCCGATGCAATTTCTGTGATTCATCAGCACTCTGAAGGTCCACACATTACAGAATCGCTCCAGATGTGCTTCGGAAACTACTACTGGTCTTCCAGGAATCGATCAAAGCGTAGAGAGGGTGAGGCATTACTCCAATGGAGAGAAGTCCGCATGGTGCCTGTTGTATTCAATCCCGATGCGATTTCTATGTTTCATCAACATTCTGAAGGTCCACAGATTACAGAGTGAAACCAGATGTGCTTGGAAAACTGCTACAGGTCTTCAAGGAATCGATCAAATCGTAGATAGTTTGAGACATTACTCCCATATAGAAAAGTCCGCATCATGCCTGTTGTATTCCATCCCGATGCAATTTCTGTGTTTCATCCTCACTCTGAAGGTCCACAGATTACAGAATGCCTCCAGATGTACTTCGGTAACAACTACTGGTCTTCCAGGAATCGATCAAAGCATAGAAATTTGGGACATTACTCACATAGAAAGAAGTCGGCTTGGAGCCTGTTGTATTCAATTCCGATGCAATTTCTGTGCTTCATCAACACTCTGAAGGTCCGGAGATTACAGAATGCCTCCAGATGTGCTTCGGAAACTACTACTGGTCTTCCGGGAATCGATCAAATCGTTGATATTTTGTGACATTACTCCCATGAAGAAAAGTCTTCATGGTGCCTGTGTAATCAATCCTGATGCAATCTCTGTCTTTCATCAAACCTCGATGGTCCACAGATTACAGAATGCCTCCAGATGTGCTTCTTAAACTACCACTGGTCTTCCATGAATCGATCAAATGGTTGATATTTTGTGACATTACTCCCATGGAGAAAAGTCCGCATGGTGCCTGATGTATTCAATCCCGATGCAATTTCTGTGCTTCATTATCACTCCGAAGGTCCACAGATTACAGAATTCCTCCAGATGTGCTTCGCAAACTACTACAGGTCTTCCAGGAATCGATCAAATCGTATATAGTTTGAGACATAACTCCCATATAGAAAAGTCCGCATCATGCCTGTTGTATTCCATCCCGATGCAATATCAGTGTTTCATCAACACTCTGAAGGTCCAGAGATTACAGAATAATTCAAGATATGATTCGCAAACTACTACTGGTCCACCAGGGATCGATGAAAGCGTAGACAGTTTGAGACATTACTCCCAATGAGAAAAGTCCGCATGCTGTCTGTTGTATTCAATCCCGAAGCAATTTCTGTGTTTCATCAACACTCTGAAGGTCCACAGATTATAGAATACCTCCAGATGTGCTTCGGAAACTACTACTGGTTTTCCACGAATCGATCATAGCATTGACAGTTTGAGACATTACTCCCATGGAGAAAAGTCCGCATGCTGTCTGTCGTATTCAATCCCGAAGCAATATCTGTGTTTCATCAACACTCTGATGGTCCACAAATTATAGAATGCCTCCAGATGTGCTTCGGAAACTACTACTGGTTTTCCACAAATCGATCAAAGCATAAACAGGTTGAGACATTATTCACATAGAGAAAAGTCGGCATGCTGCCTGTTGTATTCAATTGCGATGCAATTTCTGTGTTTCATCAACACTCAGAAGATCCACAGATTACAGAATGCCTCCAGATATGCTTCGGAAATTACTACTGCTATCCCAGGGAACGATCAAAGCGTAGACAGTTTGAGACATTACTAACATGAAGGAAAGTCCGCATGTTGCCTGATGTATTGAATCCCGATGCAATTTCTGTGTTCCATCAACACTCTGAAGGTCCTCAGAATGCAGAATGCCTCCAGATTCATCAGCACTCTGAAGGTCCACAGATTACAGAATCCCTCCCGCTGTGCTTCGGTAACTACTAATGGTCTTCCAGGAATCGATCAAAGCGTAGAGAGGGTGAGACATTACTCCAATGGAGAAAAGTCCGCATGGTGCCTGTTGTATTCAATCCCGATGCGATTTCTGTTTTTCATCAACATTCTGAAGGTCCACAGATTACAGAATGCCTCCAGATGTGCTTCGAAAACTACTACTGGTCTTCCACGAATCGATTAAAGCATTGGCAGTTTGTAACATTACTCCCATGGATAAAAGTCCGCATGGTGCCTGTTGTGTTCAATCCCGATGCATTTTCTGTGTTTCATCAACGCTCTGAAGGTCCACAGATTACAGAATGCCTCCAGATGTGCTTCGAAAACTACTACTGGTCTTCCAGGAATCGATCAAATCGTAGATAGTTTGAGACATTACTCCCATGGAGAAGTGTCGGCATGTTGTCTGTTGTATTCAATCCCGATGCAACTTCTGTGTTTCATTAACACTCTGAAGGTCCACAGATTACAGAATGCCTCCAGATGTGCTTCGGAAACTACTACTGGTCTTCCAGGAATCGATCAAATGGTAGATAGATTGAGACATTACTCCCATGGAGAAAAGTCGGCATCGTGCCTGTTGTATTCCATCCCGATGCAATTTCTGTGATCATCAACACTCCGAAGGTCCACAGGTTACAGACTGCCTCCAGATATGCTTCGGAAACTACTACTGGTCTACCAGGGAACGATAAAAGTGTAGACAGCTTGAGACATTACTCCCATGAAGAAATGACCGCATGGTGCCTGATGTATTCAAGCCTAATGCAATGTCTGTGTTTCATCAACACTCTGAAGGTCCATAGATTACAGAATGCCTCCATATGTGCTTCGGAAACTACTACTGGTCTTCCAGGATTGGATCAAATCGTTGATAGTTTTAGACATTACTCCCATGGAGAAAAGTCCGCATGGTGCTGATTGTATTCAATCACAATGCAATTTCTGTGGTTCATCAACACTCTGAAGGTCCACAGGTTACAGAGTGCCTCCAGATATGCTTCGAAAACTACTACTGGTCTACCAGGGAACGATCAAAAGGTAGACAGTTTGAGACATTACTCTCATGTAGAAAAGTCCTCATCGTGCCTGTTGTATTCCATCCCGATTTAATATCTGTGATTAATTACCACTCTGAAGATCCACAGAATACAGAATGCCTACTGATGTGCTTCGGAAACTACTACTGGCCTTCCAGGAATCGATCAAAGCGTAGAGAGGGTGAGACATTACTCCAATGGAGAAAAGTCCGCATGGTGCCTGTTTTATTCAATCCCGATGCGATTTCTGTGTTTCATCAACATTCTGAAGGTCCACAGATTACAGAATGCCTCCAGATGTGCTTCGAAAACTACTACTGGTCTTCCAGCATTGGATCAAATCGTTGATAGTTTTAGACATTACTCCCA
This sequence comes from Schistocerca gregaria, assembly GCF_023897955.1. Lineage (NCBI taxonomy): Eukaryota > Metazoa > Arthropoda > Insecta > Orthoptera > Acrididae > Schistocerca > Schistocerca gregaria. The sequence continues at coordinate 504,754 of NW_026061745.1, forward strand.
TGGAGAAAAGTCCGGATGGTGCCTGCTGTATCCAATTCCGATGCAATTTCTGTGTGTCATCAACATTCCGAAGGTCTACAGATTACAAAATGCCTACAGATGTGCTTCGGAAAGTACTACTGGTCATCCAGGAATCGATCAAACCGTAGACAGTTTGCGACATTTCTCCCATGGAGAAAGGACCTCATGGTGCCTGTTGTATTAAATCCCGATGTAATATCTGTGATTCATTAACACTCTGAAGGTCCACAGAATACAGAATGCCTCCAGATGTACTTCGGTAACAACTACTGGTCTTCCAGGAATCGATCAAAGCAAAGACTGTTTGGGACATTACTGACATAGAAAGAAGTCGGCATGAGGCCTGTTGTATTCAATTCCAATGCAATTTCTGTGCTTCATCAACACTCTGAAGGTCAAGAGATTACAGAATGCCTCCAGATGTGCTTCGGAAAATACTACTGGTCTTCCGGGAATCGATCAAATCGTTGATAATTTGTGACATTACTCCCATGGAGAAAAGTCTTCATGGTGCCTGTGTAATCAATCCCGATTCAATTTCTGTGTTTCATCAACACTCCGAAGGTACACAGATTACAGAATGTCTACAAATGTGCTTCGGAAACTACTACTGGTCTTCCAAGAATCCACCAAAGCGTACACAGTTTGAGATTTTACTCCCATGGAGAAAATTCCGCATAGTGCCTGCGGTATTCAATCCCGATGCAATTTCGGTGTTTCAACAACACTCTGAAGGTCCACAGATTACAAAATGCCTCCAGATGTGCTTCGGAAACTTCCACTGGTCTTCCAGGAATCGATCAAATCGTAGATAGTTTGAGACATTACTCCCATATAGAAAAGTCCGCATCGTGCCTGTTGTATTCCATCCCGATGCAATTTCTGTGTTTCATCAACACTCCGAAGGTCTACAGGTTACAGAATGCCTCCAGATGTGCTTCGGAAACTGCTATTGGTCTTCCAGGACTCGATCAAAAGTGTAGAAAGTTTGAGGCATTACTCTCATGGAGATAAGTTCGCATGGTGCCTGTTGTATTCAATCCCGATGCAATTTCTATGTTTCATCAGCACTCTGTAGGTCCATAGATTACAGAATAGTTCCAAATGTGCTTCGGAAACTACTACTGGTCTTCCAGGAATCGATCAAAGCGTAGACTCTTTGAGACATTACTCCCATGAAGAAAACCGCATCGTGCCTGTAGTATTCAATCAAGATGCTACTTCTTTATTTCATCAACTGTCTGAATGTCCACAGATTACATAATGATTCCATATGTGCTTCGGAAATTACTACTGGTTTTCCAGGATTCGATGAAAGCGTAGACAGTTTGAGACATTACTCACATGGAGAGAAGTCTGCATGGTGATTGTTGAATTCAATCCCGATGCAATTTCTGTGTTTCATCAACACTCTGAAGGTCCACAGATTACAGAATGCCTCCAGATATGCTTCGAAAACTAATACTGGCATACCAGGAAACGATCAATGGGAAGAAAGTTTGAGACATTACTACCATGAAGAAAAGACCGCAAGGTGCCTGTTGTATTCAAGCCTAATGCAATGTCTGTGTTTCATCAACACTCTGAAGATCCACACATTACAGAATGCCTCAGATGTGCTTCGGAAACTACTACTGGTCTTCCAGGAATCGATCAAAGCGTAAACAGTTTGAGACTTTACTCTCATGGAGAATACTCCGCATATTGCCTGTTGTATTACATCCCGGTGCAATTCCAGTGTTTCATCAACACTCTGAAGGTCCAGAGATTGCAGAATAATTCAAGATGTGCTTCGCAAACTACTACTGGTCTACCAGGGATCGATCAAAGCATACACAGCTTGAGACATTACTACCATGCAGAAAAGTCCGCATGCTGCCTGTTGTATTCAATCCCGATGCAATATCTGTGTTTCATCAAAACTCTGAAGGTCAACAGATTACAGAATGCCTCCCGATGTGCTTCGGAAACGACTACTGGTTTTCCAGGAATCGATCAAATCATAGACAGTTTGAGACATTATTCACATAGAGAAAAGTCGGAATGGTGCCTGTTGTATTCAATTCCGATGCAATTTCTGTGTTTCTTCAACACTCTGAAGGTCTGCAGATTACAAAATGCCTAAAGATGTGCTTCGGAAACTACTATTGTTCTTCCAGGAATCGACCAAGGCGTAGACCGTTTGAGACTTTACTCCCATGGAGTAAATTCCGCATAGTGCCTGTGGTATTCAATCCCGATGCAATTTCTGTGTTTCATCAACACTCTGAAGTTCCACAGATTACAGAATGCCTCCAGATGTGCTTCGGAAATTACTACTGGTCTTCCAGGAATCGATCAAATCGTAGACAGTTTGAGACATTACTCCCATGGAGAAAAGACCGCATGGTGCAGATTGTATTCAATCACAATTGAATTTCTGTGTTTCATCAACACTCTGAAGGTCCACAAATTACAGACTGAAACCAGATATGCTTCGGAAACTACTACTGGTCTACCAGGGAACGATAAAAGTGTAGACAGCTTGAGACATTACTCCCATGAAGAAATGACCGCATGGTGCCTGATGTATTCAAGCCTAATGCAATGTCTGTGTTTCATCAACACTCTGAAGGTCCATAGATTACAGAATGCCTCCATATGTGCTTCGGAAACTACTACTGGTCTTCCAGGATTGGATCAAATCGTTGATAGTTTTAGACATTACTCCCATGGAGAAAAGTCCGCATGGTGCTGATTGTATTCAATCACAATGCAATTTCTGTGGTTCATCAACACTCTGAAGGTCCACAGGTTACAGAGTGCCTCCAGATATGCTTCGAAAACTACTACTGGTCTACCAGGGAACGATCAAAAGGTAGACAGTTTGAGACATTACTCTCATGTAGAAAAGTCCTCATCGTGCCTGTTGTATTCCATCCCGATATAATATCTGTGATTAATTACCACTCTGAAGATCCACAGAATACAGAATGCCTACTGATGTGCTTCGGAAACTACTACTGGCCTTCCAGGAATCGATCAAAGCGTAGAGAGGGTGAGACATTACTCCAATGGAGAAAAGTCCGCATGGTGCCTGTTTTATTCAATCCCGATGCGATTTCTGTGTTTCATCAACATTCTGAAGGTCCACAGATTACAGAATGCCTCCAGATGTGCTTCGAAAACTACTACTGGTCTTCCAGCATTGGATCAAATCGTTGATAGTTTTAGACATTACTCCCATGGAGAAAAGTCCGGATGGTGCCTGCTGTATCCAATTCCGATGCAATTTCTGTGTGTCATCAACATTCCGAAGGTCTACAGATTACAAAATGCCTACAGATGTGCTTCGGAAAGTACTACTGGTCATCCAGGAATCGATCAAACCGTAGACAGTTTGCGACATTTCTCCCATGGAGAAAGGACCTCATGGTGCCTGTTGTATTAAATCCCGATGTAATATCTGTGATTCATTAACACTCTGAAGGTCCACAGAATACAGAATGCCTCCAGATGTACTTCGGTAACAACTACTGGTCTTCCAGGAATCGATCAAAGCAAAGACTGTTTGGGACATTACTGACATAGAAAGAAGTCGGCATGAGGCCTGTTGTATTCAATTCCAATGCAATTTCTGTGCTTCATCAACACTCTGAAGGTCAAGAGATTACAGAATGCCTCCAGATGTGCTTCGGAAAATACTACTGGTCTTCCGGGAATCGATCAAATCGTTGATAATTTGTGACATTACTCCCATGGAGAAAAGTCTTCATGGTGCCTGTGTAATCAATCCCGATTCAATTTCTGTGTTTCATCAACACTCCGAAGGTACACAGATTACAGAATGTCTACAAATGTGCTTCGGAAACTACTACTGGTCTTCCAAGAATCCACCAAAGCGTACACAGTTTGAGATTTTACTCCCATGGAGAAAATTCCGCATAGTGCCTGCGGTATTCAATCCCGATGCAATTTCGGTGTTTCAACAACACTCTGAAGGTCCACAGATTACAAAATGCCTCCAGATGTGCTTCGGAAACTTCCACTGGTCTTCCAGGAATCGATCAAATCGTAGATAGTTTGAGACATTACTCCCATATAGAAAAGTCCGCATCGTGCCTGTTGTATTCCATCCCGATGCAATTTCTGTGTTTCATCAACACTCCGAAGGTCTACAGGTTACAGAATGCCTCCAGATGTGCTTCGGAAACTGCTATTGGTCTTCCAGGACTCGATCAAAAGTGTAGAAAGTTTGAGGCATTACTCTCATGGAGATAAGTTCGCATGGTGCCTGTTGTATTCAATCCCGATGCAATTTCTATGTTTCATCAGCACTCTGTAGGTCCATAGATTACAGAATAGTTCCAAATGTGCTTCGGAAACTACTACTGGTCTTCCAGGAATCGATCAAAGCGTAGACTCTTTGAGACATTACTCCCATGAAGAAAACCGCATCGTGCCTGTAGTATTCAATCAAGATGCTACTTCTTTATTTCATCAACTGTCTGAATGTCCACAGATTACATAATGATTCCATATGTGCTTCGGAAATTACTACTGGTTTTCCAGGATTCGATGAAAGCGTAGACAGTTTGAGACATTACTCACATGGAGAGAAGTCTGCATGGTGATTGTTGAATTCAATCCCGATGCAATTTCTGTGTTTCATCAACACTCTGAAGGTCCACAGATTACAGAATGCCTCCAGATATGCTTCGAAAACTAATACTGGCATACCAGGAAACGATCAATGGGAAGAAAGTTTGAGACATTACTACCATGAAGAAAAGACCGCAAGGTGCCTGTTGTATTCAAGCCTAATGCAATGTCTGTGTTTCATCAACACTCTGAAGATCCACACATTACAGAATGCCTCAGATGTGCTTCGGAAACTACTACTGGTCTTCCAGGAATCGATCAAAGCGTAGACAGTTTGAGACTTTACTCTCATGGAGAATACTCCGCATATTGCCTGTTGTATTACATCCCGGTGCAATTCCAGTGTTTCATCAACACTCTGAAGGTCCAGAGATTGCAGAATAATTCAAGATGTGCTTCGCAAACTACTACTGGTCTACCAGGGATCGATCAAAGCATACACAGCTTGAGACATTACTACCATGCAGAAAAGTCCGCATGCTGCCTGTTGTATTCAATCCCGATGCAATATCTGTGTTTCATCAAAACTCTGAAGGTCAACAGATTACAGAATGCCTCCAGATGTGCTTCGGAAACGACTACTGGTTTTCCAGGAATCGATCAAATCATAGACAGTTTGAGACATTATTCACATAGAGAAAAGTCGGAATGGTGCCTGTTGTATTCACTTCCGATGCAATTTCTGTGTTTCTTCAACACTCTGAAGGTCTGCAGATTACAAAATGCCTAAAGATGTGCTTCGGAAACTACTATTGTTCTTCCAGGAATCGACCAAGGCGTAGACCGTTTGAGACTTTACTCCCATGGAGTAAATTCCGCATAGTGCCTGTGGTATTCAATCCCGATGCAATTTCTGTGTTTCATCAACACTCTGAAGTTCCACAGATTACAGAATGCCTCCAGATGTGCTTCGGAAATTACTACTGGTCTTCCAGGAATCGATCAAATCGTAGACAGTTTGAGACATTACTCCCATGGAGAAAAGACCGCATGGTGCAGATTGTATTCAATCACAATTGAATTTCTGTGTTTCATCAACACTCTGAAGGTCCACAAATTACAGACTGAAACCAGATGTGCTTCGGAAATTACTACTGGTCTTCCAGGAATCGATCAAACTCGTAGACAGTTTGAGACATTACTCCCATGGAGAATACTCCGCATATTGGTTGTTGTATTAAATCCCGATGCAATTTCAGTGTTTCATCAACACTCTGAAGGTCCACAGATTACAGAATGCCTCCAGATGTGCTTCGAAAACTACTACTGGTCTTCCACGAATCGATTAAAGCATTGGCAGTTTGAGACATTACTCCCATGGATAAAAGTCCGCATGGTGCCTGTTGTGTTCAATCCCGATGCATTTTCTGTGTTTCATCAACACTCTGAAGGTCCACAGATTACAGAATGCCTCCAGATGTGCTTCGGAAACTACTACTGGTCTTCCAAGAATCCACCAAAGCGTAGACTGTTTGAGATTTTACTCCCATCTAGAAAATTCCTCATAGTGCCTTCCGGTATTCAATCCCGATGCAATTTCGGTGTTTCAACAACACTCTGAAGGTCCACAGATTACAAAATGCCTCCAGATGTGCTTCGGAAACTACTACTGGTCTTCCAGGATTGGATCAAGTCGTTGATAGTTTTAGTCATTACTCCCATGAAGAAAAGTCCGTGTGGTGCCTGTTGTATTCAGTCCCGAAGCAATTTCTATGTTTTATCATCACTCTGAAGGTCCACAGAATACAGAATGCCTCCAGATGTGCTTCGGAAACTACTACTGGTCTTCCAGGACTCGATCAAAAGTGTAGAAAGTTTGAGGCATTACTCTCATGGAGATAAGTTCGCATGGTGCCTGTTGTATTCAATCCCGATGCAATATCTATGTTTCATCAGCACTCTGTAGGTCCACAGATTACAGAATAGTTCCAAATGTGCTTCGGAAACTACTACTGGTCTTCCAGGATTCGATCAAAGCGTAGACTCTTTGAGACATTACTCTCATGAAGAAAACCGCATCGTGCCTGTAGTATTCAATCAAGATGCTACTTCTTTCTTTCATCAACTGTCTGAAAGTAAACAGATTACAGAATGCCTCCATATGTGCTTCGGAAATTACTACTGGTTTTCCAGGATTCGATGAAAGCGTAGACAGTTTGAGACATTACTCACATGGAGAGAAGTCTGCATGCTGATTGTTGACTTCAATCCCGATGCCAATTCTGTGTTTCATCAACACTCTGAAGGTCCACAGATTACAGAATGCCTCCAGATATGCTTCGAAAACTAATACTGGCATACAAGGAAACGATCAATGGGAAGGAAGTTTGAGACATTACTCCCATGAAGAAAAGACCGCATGGTGCCTGTTGTATTCAAGCCTAATGCAATGTCTGTGTTTCATCAACACTCTGAAGGTCCACGGATTACAGAATGCCTCCAAATGTGCTTCGGAAACTGCTACTGGTCTTCCAGGATTCGATCAAATCGTTGATAATTTGAGACATTACTCCCATGGAGAAAAGTCCGCATGGTGCAGAATGTATTCAATCACAATGCAATTTCTGTGTTTCATCAACACTCTGAAGATCCACACATTACAGAATGCCTCCAGATGTGCTTCGGAAACTACTACTGGTCTTCCAGGAATCGATCAAAGCGTAGACAGTTTGAGACTTTACTCTCATGGAGAATACTCCGCATATTGCCTGTTGTATTACATCCCGATGCAATTCCAGTGTTTCATCAACACTCTGAAGGTCCAGAGATTGCAGAATAATTCAAGTTGTGCTTCGCAAACTACTACTGGTCTACCAGGGATCGATCAAAGCATAGACAGCTTGAGACATTACTACCATGCAGAAAAGTCCGCATGCTGCCTGTTGTATTCAATCCCGATGCAATTTCTGTGTTTCATCAAAACTCTGAAGGTCCACAGATTACAGAATGCCTCCAGATTTGCTTCGGAAACGACTACTGGTATTCCAGGAATCGATCAAAGCATAGACAGTTTGAGACATTATTCACATAGAGAAAAGTCGGAATGGTGCCTGTTGTATTCAATTCCGATGCAATTTCTGTGTTTCATCAACACTCTGAAGGTCTACAGATTACAAAATGCCTAAAGATGTGCTTCGGAAACTACTATTGTTCTTCCAGGAATCGACCACATTGTAGACCGTTTGAGACTTTACTCCCATGGAGTAAATTCCGCAAAGTGCCTGTGGTATTCAATCCCGATGCAATTTCTGTGTTTCATCAACACTCTGAAGTTCCACAGATTACAGAACGCCTCCAGATGTGCTTCGGAAATTACTACTGGTCTTCCAGGAATCGATCAAATCGTAGACAGTTTGAGACATTACTCCCATGGAGAAAAGACCGCATGGTGCAGATTGTATTCAATCACAACTGAATTTCTGTGTTTCATCAACACTCTGAAGGTCCACAAATTACAGAATGAAACCAGATGTGCTTCGGAAATTACTACTGGTCTTCCAGGAATCGATCAAACTCGTAGACAGTTTGAGACATTACTCCCATGGAGAATACTCCGCATATTGGTTGTTGTATTAAATCCCGATGCAATTTCAGTGTTTCATCAACACTCTGAAGGTCCACAGATTACAGAATGCCTCCAGATATGCTTCGGAAACTAATACTGGTCTACCAGTGAACGATCAAGGGGAAGAAAGTTTGAGACATTACTCCCATGAAGAAAAGACCGCATGGTGACTATTGTATTCAAGCCTAATGCAATGTCTGTGTTTCATCAACACTCTGAAGGTCCACAGATTACAGAATGCCCCCAGATGTGCTTCGGAAACTACTACTGGTCTTCCAGGATTCGATCAAATCGTTGATAGTTTGAGACATTATTAACATGGAGAAAAGTCCGCATGGTGCAGAGTGTATACAATCACAATGCTATTTCTTTGTTTCATCAACGCTCTGAAGGTATACAGACTACAGAATACCTCCAGTTGTGCTTCAGAAACTACTACTGGTCTCTCAGGAATTGATCAAATCGTAGACAGTTTGAGACATTACTACCATGTAGAAAAGTCCGCATGGTGCCTCTTGTATTTAATCCCGATGCAATTTCTGTGTTTCATCAACAATCTGAAGATCCTCACATTACTGAATGCCTCCAGATGGGCTGCGCAAACCACTACTTGTCTTCCAGGAATCGATAAATGCGTAGACAGTTTGAGACAATCCTCCCATGCAGAAAAGTCCGCATGATGCCGGTTGTCTTCAATCCCAATGCAATTTCTGTGTATCATCAACACTCTGAAGGTCCAAAGATTACAGAATGACTTCAGATATGCTCCGGAAACTACTACTGGTCTCCCAGGGAACGACTAAAGCGTAGACAGTTTGATACATTAGTCCCATGGTGAAAAGTCGGCATGGTGCCTGTTGTATTCAATCCCGATTCAATTTCTGTGTTTCATCAACACTCTGAAGGTCCACAGATTACAGAGTGCTACCAGATGTGCTTCGGAAAATACTACTGGTCTTACAGGAATCGTCAAAGCATAGACAGTTTGAGACATTACTCACATAGAGAAAAGTCGGCATGGTGCCTGTTGTATTAAATTCCGATGCAATTTCTGTGTTTCATCAACACTCTGAAGGTCCAGAGATTATAGAATGCCTCCAGATCTGCTTCGCAAACTACTACTGGTCTTCCAGGCATCGATCAAAGCGTAGACAGATGAGACATTACCCCCTTGGGGTTGAGGAGGAATGGTGCCTGTGGTATTCAATCCAGATGCAATATCTGTGTTTCATAAACACTCTGAAGCGCCGCAGATTACAGAATGCCTCCAGATGTGCTTCGCAACCTACTACTGGTCTTCCAGGAATCGATCAAATCGTAGATAGTTCGAGACATTACTCCCATGAAGAAAAGACCGCATTGTGCCTGTTGTCTTCAAGCCTAATGCAATGTCTGTGTTTCATCAACACTCTGAAGGTCCACGGATTACAGAATGCCTCCAGATTTGTTTGGAAAACTACTACTGGACTTCCAGGAATCGATCAAAGCGTAGACAGTTTGAGACATACTCTCGCATGTAGAAAAGCCCTCATGATGCCTGTTGTATTTAATACCGAAGCAATGTCTCTGTTTCATCAACAACCTGAAGCTCCACACAATACAGAATGCCACCAGATGTGCTTCGCAAACTACTACTGGTCTTCTAGGAATCGATCAAAGCGTAGACAGTTGAGACATTACTCACATGGAGAAAAGTCCGCATGGTGTCTGTGGTATTAAATCCCGATGAAATTTCTGAGTTTCATAAACACTCTGAAGGTCCGCAGATTACAGAATGCCTCCAGATGTGCTTCGGAAACTACTACTGGTCTTCCAGGAATCGATGAAATCTTTAATAATTTGTGACATTACTCCAATGGAGAAGAGTCCGCATGGTGCTTGTTGTAATCAATCCCGATGCAATTTGTGTATTTCATCAACACTCCGAAGGTCCATAGATTACAGAATGCCTCCAGATACGCTTTGGAAACTAATACTGGTCTACCAGGGAACGATCAATGGGATGAAAGTTTGAGACATTACTCCCATGAAGAAAAGACCACATTGGGCCTGTTGTATTCAAGCCTAATGCAATGTCTCTGTTTCATCAACACTCTATAGGTCCACAGATTACAGAATGCCTCCAGATCTGCTTCGGAATCTACTACTGGTCTTCCAGGAATCGATCAAACCGTAGAAAGTTTGAGACTTTACCCTCATGGAGAATACTCCGCATATTGCCTGTTGTATTAAATCCCGATGCAATTTCAGTGTTTCATCAAATTCTGAAGGTCCACAGATTACAGAATGCCTCCAGATGTGCTTCGAAAACTACAACTGGTCTTCCACGAATCGATCAAAGCATTGGCAGTTTGAGACATTACTCCCATGGATAAAAGTCCGCATGGTGCCTGTTGTGTTCAATCCCGATGCATTTTCTGTGTTTCATCAACACTCTGAAGGTCAACAGATTACAGAATGCCTCCAGATGTACTTCGGTAACAACTACAGGTCTTCCAGGAATCGATCAAAGCATAGACTGTTTGGGACATTACTCACATAGAAAGAAGTCGGCATGAGTACTGTTGTATTCAAATAGGATGCAATTTCTGTGTTTCATGAGCACTCTGTAGGTCCACAGATCACAGAATCCTTCCAGATGTGCTTCGGAAACTACTACTGGTCTTCCAGGAATCGATCAAAGCGTAGACTCTTTGAGACATTACTCCCGTGAAGAAAACCGCATCGTGCCTGTAGTATTCAATCAAGATGCTACTTCTTTCTTTCATCAACTGTCTGAATGTCCACAAATTACAGAATGCCTCCTAATGTGCTTCTGAAATTACTACTGGTTTTCCAGGATTCGATGAAAGCGTAGACAGTTTGAGACATTACTCCCATGGAGAAAAGTCGGCATGGTGCAGAATGTATTCAATCACAATGCAATTTCTGTGTTTCATCAACACTCTGAAGGTCCACAAATTACAAAATGCCTCCAGATGTGCTTCGGAAACTAGTACTGGTCTGCCAGGAATCAATCAAACTCGTAGACAGTATGAGACATTACTCCCATGGAGAAAAGTCCGCATGGTTTTTGTTGTATTCAATCCCGATGCAATTTCTGCGTTTGATCCACACTCTGAAGATCCACACATTACAGAATGCCTCCAGATGTGCTTCGGAAATTACTACTGGTCCTCCAGGAATCGATCAAAGCGTAGACAGTTTGAGACTTTACTCTCATGGAGAATACTCCCCATATTGCCTGTTGTATTAAATCCCGATGCAATTTCAGTGTTTCATCAACACTCTGAAGGTCCAGAGATTGCAGAATAATTCAAGATGTGCTCCGCAAACTACTACTGGTCTACCAGGGATCGATGAAAGCGTAGACAGCTTGAGACATTACTACCATGCAGAAAAGTCCGCATGCTTTCTGTTGTATTCAATCCAGATGCAATTTCTGTGTTTCATCAACACTCTGAATGTCCACAGATTACAGAATGCCTCCAGATGTGCTTCTTAAACGACTACTGGTCTTCCAGGAATCGATCATAGCATAGACAGTTTGAGGCATTATTCACATAGAGAAAAGTCGGAATGGTGCCTGTTGTATGCAATTCCGATGCAATTTCTGTGTTTCATCAACACTCTGAAGTTCCACAGATTACAGAATGCCTCCAGATGTGCTTCGGAAACTACTACTGGACTTCCAGGAGTCGATCAAATCGTAGACAGTTTGAGACATTACTCCCATGGAGAAAAGACCGCATGGTGCAGATTCTATTCAATCACAATGCAATTTCTGTGTTTCATCAACACTCTGAAGGTCCACAAATTACAGAATGAAACCAGATTAGCTTCGGAAACTACTACTGGTCTTCCAGGAATCGATCAAACTCGTAGACAGTTTGAGACATTACTCCCATGGAGAATACTCCGCATATTGGTTGTTGTATTAATCCCGATGCAATTTCAGTGTTTCATCAACACTCTGAAGGTCCACAGATTACAGAATGAATCCAGATATGCTTCGGAAACTAATACTGGTCTACCAGTGAACGGTCAAGGGGAAGAAAGTTTGAGAAATTACTCCCATGAAGAAAAGACCGCATGGTGCCTACTGTATTCAAGCCTAATACAATGTCTGTGTTTCATCAACACTCTGAAGGTCCACAGATTACAGATAGCCTCCAGACGTGCTTCGGAAACTACTACTGGTCTTCCAGGATTCGATCAAATCGTTGATAGTTTGAGACATTACTAACATGGAGAAGAGTCCGCATGGTGCAGAATGTATACAATCACAATGCAATTTCTGTGTTTCATCAACGCTCTGAAGGTATACAGACTACAGAATACCTCCATTTGTGCTCTAGAAACTACTACTGTTCTTACAGGAATTGATCAAATCGTAGACAGTTTGAGACATTACAACCATGTAGAAAAGTCCGCATGGTGCCTCTTGTATTTAATCCCGATGAAATTTCTGTGTTTCATCAACAATCTGATGATCCTCACATTACTGAATGCCTCCAGATGGGCTGCGCAAACTACTACTTGTCTTCCAGGATTCGATAAATGCGTAGACAGTTTGACACAATCCTCCCATGCAGAAAAGTCCGCATGATGCCGGTTGTCTTCAATCCCAATGCAATTTCTGTGTATCATCAACACTCTGAAGGTCCAAAGATTACAGAATGACTTCAGATATACTCCGGAAACTACTACTGGTATCCCAGGGAACGACCAAAGCGTAGACAGTTTGATACATTACTCCCATGGTGAAAAGTCGGCATGGTGAATGTTGTATTCAATCCCGATTCAATTTCTGTGTTTCATCATCACTCTGAAGGTCCAGAGATTATAGAATGCCTATAGATCTGCTTCGCAAACTACTACTGGTCTTCCAGGCATCGATCAAAGCGTAGACTGATGAGACATTACCCCCTTGCGGTTGAGGCCTAATGGTGCCTGTGGTATTCAATCCAGATGCAATATCTGTGTTTCATAAACACTCTGAAGCGCCGCAGATTACAGAATGCCTCCAGATGTGCTTCGCAACCTACTACTGGTCTTCCAGGAATCGATCAAATCGTAGATAGTTCGAGACATTACTCCCATGAAGAAAAGACCGCATTGTGCCTGTTGTCTTCAAGCCTAATGCAATGTCTGTGTTTCATCAACACTCTGAAGGTCCACGGATTACGGAATGCCTCCAGATTTGTTTGGAAAACGACTACTGGACTTCCAGGAATCGATCAAAGCGTAGACAGTTTGAGACATACTCTCGAATGTATAAAAGACCTCATGGTGCCTGTTGTATTTAATCCCGAAGCAATGTCTGTGTTTCATCAACAACCTGAAGGTCCACACAATACAGAATGCCACCAGATATGCTTCGGAAAGTACTACTGGTCTTCCAGGAATCGAACAAAGCATAGACAGTTTGAAACATAACTCTCTCGGAGTAAAGTACGGATGGTGCCCGTTGTATTCAAGCCCGATGCAATTTCTGTGGTCCATGAACACTCTGAAGGTCCACAGATTACAGAATGCCTCCAGATATGCTTTGGAAACTACTACTGGTCTTCCAGGAATCGATCAAAGCGTGGACAGTTTGAGACATTAATCCCATAGAGAAAAGTGGGCATGGTGGCTGTTGAATTCAATTCCGTTGCAATTTCTGCGTTTCATCAACACTCTGATGGTCCAGAGATTGCAGAATGCCTCCAGATGTGCTTCGCAAACTACTACTGGTATTCCAGGAATCGATCAGACCGTAGACAGATGAGACATTACTCCCATGGAGTAAAGTCCGCATGGTGCCTGTGGTATTCAATCCCGATGCAATTTCTGTGTTTCATAAACCCTCTGAAGGTCAGCAGACTACAGAATGCCTCCAGATGTGCTTCGGAAACTACTACTGGTCTTCCAGGAATCGATCAAATCGTAGATAGTTTGAGACATTACTCCCATGGAGAAAAGTCCGCATGGTGCCTGTTGTATTCAATTCCGATGCAATTTCTGTGTTTCATCAACACTCTGAAGGTCCAGAGATTACAGAGTGCCTCCAGATTTGCTTCGCAAACTACTACTGGTCTTCCAGGAATCGATCAAAGCGTAGACAGTTGAGACATTACTCACATGGAGAAAAGTCCGCATGGTGCCTGTGGTATTAAATCCCGATGAAATTTCTGAGTTTCATAAACACTCTGAAGGTCCGCAGATTACAGAATGCCTCCAGATGTGCTTCGGAAACTACTACTGGTCTTCCAGGAATCGATCAAATCTTTAATATTTTGAGTCATTACTCCCATGGAGAAGAGTCCGCATGGTACTTGTTGTAATCAGTCCCGATGCAATTTGTGTGTTTCATCAACACTCCGAAGGTCCATAGATTACAGAATGCCTCCAGATACGCTTCGGAACCTAATACTGGTCTACCAGGGAACGATCAATGGGATGAAAGTTTGAGACATTACTCCCATGAAGAAAAGACCGCATGGTGCCTGTTGTATTCAAGCCTAATGCAATGTCTGTGTTTCATCAACACTCTGAAGGTCCACAGATTACAGAATGCCTCCAAATGTGCTTCTGAAACTACTACTGGTCTTCCAGGATTCGATGAAATCGTTGATAGTTTGAGACATTACTCCCATGGAGAAATGTCCGAATGGTGCAGAATGTATTCAATCACAATGCAATTTCTGTGTTTCATCAACACTCTGAAGGTCCACAAATTACAAAATGCCTCCAGATGTGCTTCGGAAACTAGTACTGGTCTGCCAGGAATCAATCAAACTCGTAGACAGTATGAGACATTACTCCCATGGAGAAAAGTCCGCATGGTTTTTGTTGTATTCAATCCCGATGCAATTTCTGCGTTTGATCCACACTCTGAAGATCCACACATTACAGAATGGCTCCAGATGTGCTTCGGAAACTACTGCTGGTCTTCCAGGAATCGATCAAATCGTAGACAGTTTGAGACATTACTCCCATGGAGAAAAGACCGCATGGTGCAGTTTGTATTCAATCACAATGCAATTTCTGTGTTTCATCAACACTCTGAAGGTCCACAAATTACACAATGAAACCAGATGTGCTTCGGAAACTACTACTGGTCTTCCAGGAATCGATCAAACTCGTAGACAGTTTGAGACATTACTCCCATGCAGAATACTCCGCATATTGGTCGTTGTATTAAATCCCGATGCAATTTCAGTGTTTCATCAACACTCTGAAGGTCCACAGATTACAGAATGCCTCCAGATATGCTTCGGAAACTAATACTGGTCTACCAGTGAACGATCAATGGGAAGAAAGTTTGAGACATTACTCCCATGAAGAAAAGACCGCATGGTGCCTGTTGTATTCAAGCCTAATGCAATGTCTGTGTTTCATCAACACTCTGAAGGTCCACAGATTACAGAATGCCTCCAGATGTGCTTCGGAAGTTACTATTGGTCTTCCAGGTTTCGATCAAATCGTTGATAGTTTGAGACATTACTAACATGGAGAAAAGTCCGCATGGTGCAGAATGTATACACTCACAATGCAATTTCTGTATTTCATCAACGCTCTGAAGGTATACAGACTACAGAATACCTCCATTTGTGCCTCAGAAACTACTACTGGTCTTTCAGGAATCGATCAAATCGTAGACAGTTTGAGACATTACTACCATGGAGAAAAGTCCGCATGGTGCCTCTTTTATTTAATCCCGATGCAATTTCTGTGTATCATCAACAATCTGAAGGTCCACACATTATTGAATGCATCCAGATGGGCTTCGCAAACTACTATTTGTCTTCCAGGAATCGATAAATGCGTAGACAGTTTGAGACAATCCTCCCATGCAGAAAAGTCCGCATGGTGCCTGTTGTCTTCAATCCCATTGCAATTTCTGTGTATCTTCAACACTCTGAAGGTCCAAAGATTACAGAATGACTTCAGATATGCTCTGGAAACTACCACTGGTCTCCCAGGGAACGACCAAAGCGTAGACAGTTTAATACATTACTCCCGTGGTGAAAAGTCAGCAAGGTGCCTGTTGTATTCAATCCCGATGCAATTTCTGTATTTCATCAACACTCTGAAGGTCCACAGATTACAGAATGCTACGAGATGTGCTTCGGAAAATACTACTGGTCTTCCAGGAATCGATCAAAGCATAGACAGTTTGAGACATTACTCACATAGAGAAAAGTCGGCATGGTGCTTGTTGTATTCAATTTCGATGCAATTTCTGTGTTTCATCAACACTCTGAAGGTCCAGAGATTATAGAATGAATCCAGATCTGCTTCGCAAACTACTACTGGTCTTCCAGGCATCGATCAAAGCGTAGACAGATGAGACATTACCCCCTTGGGGTAGAGGCCGAATGGTGCTTGTGGTATTCAATCCAGATGTAATATCTGTGATTCATAAACAGTCTGAAGCGCCGCAGATTACAGAATGCCTCCAGATGTGCTTCGCAAACTACTACTGGTCTTCCAGGAATCGATCAAATCGTAGATAGTTTGAGACATTAATCCCATGAAGAAAAGACTGCATTGTGCCTGTTGTCTTCAAGCCTAATGCAATGTCTGTGTTTCATCAACACTCTGAAGGTCCACGGATTACAGAATGTTTTCAGATTTGTTTGGAAAACTACTACTGGTCTTCCAGGAATCGATCAAAGCATGGACAGTTTGAGACATTATTCACATAGAGAAAAGTCGGCATGGTGGCTGTTGAATTCAATTCCGTTGCAATTTCTGCGTTTCATCAACACTCTGAAGGTCCAGAGATTGCAGAATGACTCCAGATGTGCTTCGCAAACTACTACTGGTCTTCCAGGAATCGATCAGACCGTAGACCGATGAGACATTACTCCCATGGAGTAAAGTCCGCATGGTGCCGGTGGTATTCAATCCCGATGCAATTTCTGAGTTTCATAAACCCTCTGAAGGTCAGCAGATTACAGAATGCCTCCAGATGTGCTTCGGAAACTACTACTGGTCTTCCAGGAATCCATCAAATCGTAGATAGTTTGAGACATTACTCCCATGGTGAAAAGTCTGCATGGTGCCTGTTGTAATCAATCCCGATGCAATTTGTGTGTTTCATCAACACTCCGAAGGTCCATAGATTACAGAATGCCTCCAGATATGCTTCGGATACTAATACTGGTCTACCAGGGAACGATCAATGGGATGAAAGTTTGAGACATTACTCCAATGAAGAAAAGACCGCATGGTGCCTGTTGTATTCAAGCCTAATGCAATATCTCTGTTTCACCAACACTCTGAAGGTCCACAGATTACAGAATGTCTCCAGATGTGCTTCGGAAACTACTACTGGTCTTCCAGGAACCGATCAAACCGAAGACAGTTTGAGACTTTACCCTCATGGAGAATTCTCCGCATATTGCCTGTTGTATTAAATCCCGATGCAATTTCAGTGTTACATCTACACTCTGAAGATCCAGAGATTATAGAATGATTCCAGATGTGCTTCGGAAACTACTACTAGTATTCCAGGAGTCGATTAATGCGTAGACAGTTTGAGACATTACTCCCATGGATAAAAGTCCGCAATGTGCATGTTGTATTCAATCCCGATGCAATTTCTGTGTTTCATCAAAGCTCTGAAGGTATACAGACTACAGAATACCTCCATTTGCGCTTCAGAAACTACTACTGGTCTATCAGGAATCGATCAAATCGTAGACAGTTTGAGACATTACTACCATGGAGAAAAGTCCGCATGGTGCCTCTTGTATTTAATCCTGATGCAATTTCTGTGTTTCATCAACAATCTGAAGGTCCACACATTACTGAATGCCACCACATGAGCTTCGAAAACTACTACGTGTCTTCCAGGAACCGATAAATGCGTAGACAGTTTGAGACAATCCTCGCATCCAGAAAAGTCCGCATGGTGCCTGTTGTCTTCAATCTCAATGCCATTTCTGTGTATCATCAACACTCGGATGGTCAACAGATTACAGAGTGCTACCAGATGTGCTTCGGAAACTACTACTGGTCTCCCAGGGAACGACCAAAGCGTAGACATTGTGATACATTACTCCCATGGAGAAAAGTCGGCATGGTGCCTGTTGTATTCAATCCCGATGCAATTTCTGTGTTTCATCAACACTCTGAAGGTCAACAGATTACAGAATGCTACCAGATGTGCTTCGGAAACTACTACTGGTCTTCCAGGAACCGATCAAATCATAGACAGTTTGAGACATTACTCACAAAGAGAAAAGTCGGCATGGTGCCTGTTGTATTCAATTCCGATGCAATTTCTGTGTTTCATCAACACTCTGAAGGTCCAGAGATTATAGAATGCCTCCACATCTGCTACGCAGACTACCACTGGTCTTCCAGGCATCGATCAAAGCGTAGACAGATGAGACATTACCCCCTTGGGGTAGAGGCCGCATGGTGCCTGTGGTATTCAATCCAGAGGCAATTTCTGTGTATCATAAACACTCTGAAGCGCCGCAGGTTACAGAATGCCTCCAGATGTGCTTCGCAAACTACTACTGGTCTTCCAGGAATCGATCAAATTGCAGATAGTTTGAGACATTACTCCCATGAAGAAAAGACCGCATTGTGCCTGTTGTCTTCAAGCCTAATGCAATGTCTGTGTTTCATCAACACTCTGAAGGTCCACGGATTACAGAATGCCCGCAGATTTGTTCGGAAAACTACCACTGGTTTTCCAGGAATCGATCAAAACGTAGACAGTGTGAGACGTTACTCGCGTGTAGAAAAGCCCTTATGGTGCCTGTTGTATTTAATCCCGATGCAATTTCTGTGTTTCATCAACAACCTGAAGGTCCACACAATACAGAATGCCTCCACATGTGCATCGGAAACTACTACTGGTCTTCCAGGAATCGATCAAAGCATTGACAGTTTGAGACATTACACCCATGGAGAATAGTCCGCATGGTGCCGATTCTATTCAATCCCAAAGCAATTTCTGTGTTTCATCAACACT
Organism: Schistocerca gregaria; assembly: GCF_023897955.1. Taxonomy (NCBI): domain Eukaryota; kingdom Metazoa; phylum Arthropoda; class Insecta; order Orthoptera; family Acrididae; genus Schistocerca; species Schistocerca gregaria. The sequence continues at coordinate 523,962 of NW_026061745.1, forward strand.
CTGAAGGTCCACAAATTACACAATGCCTTCTGATGTGCTTCGGAAACTACCACTGGTCTTCCTGGAATCGATCAAACTCGTAGACAGTTTGAGACATTACTCCCATCGAGAAAAGTCCGAATGGTGCCTGTTGTATTCAATCGCGATGAAATTTCTATGTTTCATCGACACTCTGAAAGTCCGGAGTTTTCAGAATGCCTCCAGATGTGCATCGGAAACTACTACTGGTCTTCCAGGAGTCGATCAAAGCGTTGAGAGTATGCGACATTAGTCCCATGGATAAAATTCCGCATTGTGCCTGTTGTATTCAATCCAGATGCAATTTCTATGTTTCATCAACACTCTGAAGGACCACAGATTACACATTGATTCAAGATGTGCTTCGCAAGCTACTACTGGTCTTCCAGGAATCTATCAAAGCATAGATAGTTTGAGTCATTACTCCCATGGAGAAAAGTCGGCACGGTTCCTGTTGTATTCAATCCCGCTGCAATTTCTGTGTTTCTTCAACACTCTGAAGGTCGACAGGTTACAGAATGCCTCCAGATGTGCTTCATGAACTACTACTGGTCTTCCAGGATTCGTTCAAATCATTGATAGTTTGGTACATTACTCCCATGGAGAAAAGTCCGCATGGTGCCGATTGTATTCAATCCCAATGCAATTTCTGTGTTTCATCAACACTCTGAAGGTCCACAAATTACACAATGCTTTCAGATGTGCTTCGGAAACTACCACTGGTCTTCCAGGAATCGATAAAACTCGTAGACAGTTTGAGACATTACTCCCATGGAGAAAAGTCCGCATGGTGCCTGTTGTATTCAATCCCGATGCAATTTCTGGATTTCATCAACACTCTGAAGGTCCACTCATTACAGAATGCCTCCTGATGTGCTTCGGAAACTAATGCTGGTATTCCAAGAATCGATCAAAGCGTAGTCAGTTTGAGACATTATTCCCATGGAGAGAAGTCAGCATGATGCCTGATGTATCCAATCCCGAAGCAATGTCTTTCTTTCATCAACACTCTGAAGGTCCAAAGATTACAGAATGCCTTCAGATATGCTATGGAAACTACTACTGGTCTCCCGCTGAACGACCAAAGCGTAGACAGTTTGATACATCACTCCCATAGAGAAAAGTCCGCATGGAGCCTGTCGTATTCAGTCCCTATACAATTTCTGTGTTTCATCTCTACTCTGAAGGTCCACAGATTACAGTATGCCTCAAGATATCCTTCGGAAACTACTACTGGTCTTTGAGGAATCGATTAAAGCATAGACAGTTTGAGACATTACTCACATTGATTAAATTCGGCATGGTGCCTGTTGTATTCAATTCCGATGAAATATCTTTCTTTCATCAACACGCGGATCGTCCAAAGATTACAGAATGCCTCCATATGTGCTTCGGAAAGTACTACTGGTCTTCCAGGAATGGATCAAAGCGTAGTCAGTTTGAGACATTACTCCCATGGAGAAAAGTCCGCATGGTGCCTGATGTATCTAATCACGCTGCAATTTCTTTCTTTCAACAACACTCTGAATGTCCACAGATTACAGAATGCCTCCAGATGTGCTTCGGAAACTACTACTGGTCTCTGAGGAATCGATCAAAACATAGACAGATTGAGACATTACTCACATTGATTAAAGTCGGCATGATGCCTGATGTATTCAATTCCGGAGAAATATCTTTGTTTCATCAACACTCGGTTCGTAAAAAGATTACAGAATGCCTCCATATGTGCTTCGGAAAGTACTACTGGTCTTCCAGGAATGGATCAAAGCGTAGTCAGTCTGAGACATTACTCCCATGGAGTAGAGTCCGCATGGTGATTGTGGTATTCAATCCCGATTCAATTTCTGTGTTTCATAAACACTCAGAAGGTCCAGAGATTACAGAATGCCTCCAGATGTGCTTCGCAAACTACTACTGGTCTTCCAGGAATCGATCAAATCGTAGACAGTTTGAGACATTACTCCCATGCAGAAAAGTCCGCATGGTGCCTCTTGTATTTAATCCCGATGCAATTTCTGTGTTTCATCAACAATCTGAAGGTCCACACATTACTGAATGCCTCCAGATGAGCTTCGAAAACTACTACTTGTCTTTCAGGAATCGATAAATGCGTAGAAAGTTTGAGACAATCCTCGCATGCAGAAAAGTCCGCATGGTGCCTGTTGTCTTCAATCCCAATGCAATTTCTGTGTATCATCAAAACTCGGAAGGTCTAAAGATTACAGAATGCCTTCAGATATGCTCCGGAAACTACTACTGGTCTCCCAGGGAACGACCAAAGCGTAGACATTGTGATACATTACTCCCATGGAGAAAAGTCAGCATGGTGCCCGTTGTATTCAATCCCGATGCTATTTCTGTGTTTCATCAACACTCTGAAGGTCCACAGATTACAGAATGCTACCAGATGTGCTTCGGAAACTACTACTGGTCTTCCAGGAATCGATAAAATCATAGACAGTTTGAGACATTACTCACATAGAGAAAAGTCGGCTTGGTGCCTGTTGTATTCAATTCCGATGCAATTTCTGTGTTTTATCAACACTCTGAAGGTCCAGAGATTATAGAATGCCTCCAGATCTGCTACGCAGACTACCACTGGTCTTCCAGGCATCGACCAAAGCGTAGACAGATGAGACATTACCCCCTTGGGGTAGAGGCCGCATGGTGCCTGTGGTATTCAATCCAGAGGCAATTTCAGTGTGTCATAAACACTCTGAAGCGCCACAGGTTACAGAATGCCTCCAGATGTGCTTCGAAAACTACTACTGGTCTTCCAGGATCGATCAAAACGTAGACAGTGTGAGACATTACTCGCGTGTAGAAAATCCCTTATGGTGCCTGTTGTATTTAATCCCGATGCATTTTCTGTGTTTCATCAACAACCTGAAGGTCCACACAATACAGAATGAATCCAGATGTGCTTTAAAAAGTACTACTGGTCTTCCAGGAATCGATCAAAGCATAGAGGGTTTGAGACATTAATCACATTGAAAAAAGTCGGCATGGTGCCTGTTGTATTCAATCCCGATGCAATTTCTGTGTTTCATCAATACTCCAAAGCTCCAAGGAGTACAGAAAGCCTACAGATGTGCATCGGAAACTACTACTGGTCTTCCAGGAATCGATCAAAGCATTGACAGTTTGAGACATTACTCCCATGGAGAAAAGTCCTCATGGTGCCGATTCTATTCAATCCCAATGCAATTTCTGTGTTTCATCAACACTCTGAAGGTCCACAAATTACACAAAGCCTTCTGATGTGCTTCGGAAACTACCACTGGTCTTCCAGGAATCGATGAAACTCGTTGACAGTTTGAGACATTACTCCCATGGAGAAAAGTCCGCATGGTGCCTGTTGTATTCAATCCCGATGCAATTTCTGTATTTCATCAACACTCTGAAGGTCCAAAGATTACAGAATGCCTTCAGATATGCTATGGAAACTACTACTGGTCTCCCGGGGAACGACCAAAGCGTAGACAGTTTGACACATTACTCCCATGGAGAAAAGTCCGCATGGTGCCTGTTGTATTCAATCCCGATGAAATTTCTGTGTGTTTCATCAACACTCCGAAAGTCCACAGATTACAGAATGCCACCAGATGTGCTCCGGAAACTACTACTGGTCTTACAGGATTCAATGAAACCATATACAGTTTGACACATTACTCACATAGAGAAAAGTCGGCATGTTGCCTGTTGTATTCAATTCCGATGCAATTTCTGTTTACCATCAACACTCTGAAGGTCCAGAGATTACAGAATGCCTCCAGATGTGCTTCGCAAACTACTACTGGTCTTCCAGGAATCGATCAAAGCGTAGACAGAGGAGACATTACTCCCATGGAGTAGAGACCGCATAGTGATTGTGGTATTCAATCCCAATGCAATTTCTGTGTTTCATCAACACTCTGAAGGTCCGGAGTTTTCAGAATGCCTCCAGATGTGCTTCGGAAACTACTACTGGTCTTCCAGGAGTCGATCAAAACGTTGAGAGTATGAAACATTACTCCCATGGATAAAATTCCGCATAGTGCCTGTTGTATTCAATTCCGATGCAATTTCTGTGTTTCATCAACACTCTGAAGGACCACAGATTACACATTGATTCAAGATGTGCTTCGCAAGCTACTACTGGTCTTCCAGGAATCTATCAAAGCATAGATAGTTTGAGTCATTACTCCCATGGAGAAAAGTCGGCACGGTTCCTGTTGTATTCAATCCCGCTGCAATTTCTGTGTTTCTTCAACACTCTGAAGGTCGACAGGTTACAGAATGCCTCCAGATGTGCTTCATGAACTACTACTGGTCTTCCAGGATTCGTTCAAATCATTGATAGTTTGGTACATTACTCCCATGGAGAAAAGTCCGCATGGTGCCGATTGTATTCAATCCCAATGCAATTTCTGTGTTTCATCAACACTCTGAAGGTCCACAAATTACACAATGCTTTCAGATGTGCTTCGGAAACTACCACTGGTCTTCCAGGAATCGATAAAACTCGTAGACAGTTTGAGACATTACTCCCATGGAGAAAAGTCCGCATGGTGCCTGTTGTATTCAATCCCGATGCAATTTCTGGATTTCATCAACACTCTGAAGGTCCACTCATTACAGAATGCCTCCTGATGTGCTTCGGAAACTAATGCTGGTATTCCAAGAATCGATCAAAGCGTAGTCAGTTTGAGACATTATTCCCATGGAGAGAAGTCAGCATGATGCCTGATGTATCCAATCCCGAAGCAATGTCTTTCTTTCATCAACACTCTGAAGGTCCAAAGATTACAGAATGCCTTCAGATATGCTATGGAAACTACTACTGGTCTCCCGCTGAACGACCAAAGCGTAGACAGTTTGATACATCACTCCCATAGAGAAAAGTCCGCATGGAGCCTGTCGTATTCAGTCCCTATACAATTTCTGTGTTTCATCTCTACTCTGAAGGTCCACAGATTACAGTATGCCTCAAGATATCCTTCGGAAACTACTACTGGTCTTTGAGGAATCGATTAAAGCATAGACAGTTTGAGACATTACTCACATTGATTAAATTCGGCATGGTGCCTGTTGTATTCAATTCCGATGAAATATCTTTCTTTCATCAACACGCGGATCGTCCAAAGATTACAGAATGCCTCCATATGTGCTTCGGAAAGTACTACTGGTCTTCCAGGAATGGATCAAAGCGTAGTCAGTTTGAGACATTACTCCCATGGAGAAAAGTCCGCATGGTGCCTGATGTATCTAATCACGCTGCAATTTCTTTCTTTCAACAACACTCTGAATGTCCACAGATTACAGAATGCCTCCAGATGTGCTTCGGAAACTACTACTGGTCTCTGAGGAATCGATCAAAACATAGACAGATTGAGACATTACTCACATTGATTAAAGTCGGCATGGTGCCTGATGTATTCAATTCCGGAGAAATATCTTTGTTTCATCAACACTCGGTTCGTAAAAAGATTACAGAATGCCTCCATATGTGCTTCGGAAAGTACTACTGGTCTTCCAGGAATGGATCAAAGCGTAGTCAGTCTGAGACATTACTCCCATGGAGTAGAGTCCGCATGGTGATTGTGGTATTCAATCCCGATTCAATTTCTGTGTTTCATAAACACTCAGAAGGTCCAGAGATTACAGAATGCCTCCAGATGTGCTTCGCAAACTACTACTGGTCTTCCAGGAATCGATCAAATCGTAGACAGTTTGAGACATTACTCCCATGCAGAAAAGTCCGCATGGTGCCTCTTGTATTTAATCCCGATGCAATTTCTGTGTTTCATCAACAATCTGAAGGTCCACACATTACTGAATGCCTCCAGATGAGCTTCGAAAACTACTACTTGTCTTTCAGGAATCGATAAATGCGTAGAAAGTTTGAGACAATCCTCGCATGCAGAAAAGTCCGCATGGTGCCTGTTGTCTTCAATCCCAATGCAATTTCTGTGTATCATCAAAACTCGGAAGGTCTAAAGATTACAGAATGCCTTCAGATATGCTCCGGAAACTACTACTGGTCTCCCAGGGAACGACCAAAGCGTAGACATTGTGATACATTACTCCCATGGAGAAAAGTCAGCATGGTGCCCGTTGTATTCAATCCCGATGCTATTTCTGTGTTTCATCAACACTCTGAAGGTCCACAGATTACAGAATGCTACCAGATGTGCTTCGGAAACTACTACTGGTCTTCCAGGAATCGATAAAATCATAGACAGTTTGAGACATTACTCACATAGAGAAAAGTCGGCTTGGTGCCTGTTGTATTCAATTCCGATGCAATTTCTGTGTTTTATCAACACTCTGAAGGTCCAGAGATTATAGAATGCCTCCAGATCTGCTACGCAGACTACCACTGGTCTTCCAGGCATCGACCAAAGCGTAGACAGATGAGACATTACCCCCTTGGGGTAGAGGCCGCATGGTGCCTGTGGTATTCAATCCAGAGGCAATTTCAGTGTGTCATAAACACTCTGAAGCGCCACAGGTTACAGAATGCCTCCAGATGTGCTTCGAAAACTACTACTGGTCTTCCAGGATCGATCAAAACGTAGACAGTGTGAGACATTACTCGCGTGTAGAAAATCCCTTATGGTGCCTGTTGTATTTAATCCCGATGCATTTTCTGTGTTTCATCAACAACCTGAAGGTCCACACAATACAGAATGAATCCAGATGTGCTTTAAAAAGTACTACTGGTCTTCCAGGAATCGATCAAAGCATAGAGGGTTTGAGACATTAATCACATTGAAAAAAGTCGGCATGGTGCCTGTTGTATTCAATCCCGATGCAATTTCTGTGTTTCATCAATACTCCAAAGCTCCAAGGAGTACAGAAAGCCTACAGATGTGCATCGGAAACTACTACTGGTCTTCCAGGAATCGATCAAAGCATTGACAGTTTGAGACATTACTCCCATGGAGAAAAGTCCTCATGGTGCCGATTCTATTCAATCCCAATGCAATTTCTGTGTTTCATCAACACTCTGAAGGTCCACAAATTACACAAAGCCTTCTGATGTGCTTCGGAAACTACCACTGGTCTTCCAGGAATCGATGAAACTCGTTGACAGTTTGAGACATTACTCCCATGGAGAAAAGTCCGCATGGTGCCTGTTGTATTCAATCCCGATGCAATTTCTGTATTTCATCAACACTCTGAAGGTCCAAAGATTACAGAATGCCTTCAGATATGCTATGGAAACTACTACTGGTCTCCCGGGGAACGACCAAAGCGTAGACAGTTTGACACATTACTCCCATGGAGAAAAGTCCGCATGGTGCCTGTTGTATTCAATCCCGATGAAATTTCTGTGTGTTTCATCAACACTCCGAAAGTCCACAGATTACAGAATGCCACCAGATGTGCTCCGGAAACTACTACTGGTCTTACAGGATTCAATGAAACCATATACAGTTTGACACATTACTCACATAGAGAAAAGTCGGCATGTTGCCTGTTGTATTCAATTCCGATGCAATTTCTGTTTACCATCAACACTCTGAAGGTCCAGAGATTACAGAATGCCTCCAGATGTGCTTCGCAAACTACTACTGGTCTTCCAGGAATCGATCAAAGCGTAGACAGAGGAGACATTACTCCCATGGAGTAGAGACCGCATAGTGATTGTGGTATTCAATCCCAATGCAATTTCTGTGTTTCATCAACACTCTGAAGGTCCGGAGTTTTCAGAATGCCTCCAGATGTGCTTCGGAAACTACTACTGGTCTTCCAGGAGTCGATCAAAACGTTGAGAGTATGAAACATTACTCCCATGGATAAAATTCCGCATAGTGCCTGTTGTATTCAATTCCGATGCAATTTCTGTGTTTCATCAACACTCTGAAGGACCACAGATTACACATTGATTCAAGATGTGCTTCGGAATCTACTACTGGTCTTCCAGGAATCGATCAAAGCATAGTTAGTTTGAGACATTACTCCCATGGAGAAAAGTCGGCGTGGTGCCTGTAGTGTTCAATCCCGATGCAATATCTGCGTTTCATCAATACTCTGAAGGTCCACAGGTTACAGAATGCCTCCAGATGTGCTTCGGAAACTACTACTGGTCTTCCAGGATACAATCAAATCATTGATAGTTTGAGACATTACTCCCATGGAGAAAAGTCCGCATGGTGCCGATTTTATTCAATGCCAGTGAAATTTCTGTGTTCCATCAACACTCTGAAGGTCCAGAGATTACAGAATGCCTCCAGATGTGCTGGTATTCCAGGAATCGATCAAAGCGTAGTTAGTTTGAGACATTATTCCCATGGAGAGAAGTCAGCATGATGCCTGACGTATCTAATACCGATGCAATTTCTTTCTTTCATCAACACTCTGAAGGTCCAAAGATTACAGAATGCCTTTAGATATGCTATGGAAACTACTACTGGTCACCCGGGGAACGACCAAAGCGTAGACAGTTTGATACATTACTCCCATTGAGAAAAGTCCGCATGGTGCCTGTCGTATTCAGTCCCTATACAATATCTGTGTTTCATCTCTACTCTGAGGGTCCACAGATTACAGAATGCCAAAAGATGTGCTTCGGAAACTACTACTGGTCTTACAGGAATCGATCAAAGCATAGACAGTTTGAGACATTACTCACATAGAGAAAAGTCGGCATGGTGCCTGTCGTATTCAGTCCCTATACAATTTCTGTGTTTCATTTCTACTCTGAAGGTCCACAGATTACAGAATGCCAGAAGATGTGCTTCGGAAACTACTACTGGTCTTACAGGAATCGATCAAAGCACAGACTGTTTGAGACATTACTCACATAGAGAAAAGTCGGCATGGTGCCTGTTGTATTCCATTCCGATGCAATTTCTGTGTTCCATCAACACTCTGAAGGTAAAGAGATTACAGAATGCCTCCAGATGTGTTTCGCAAACCACTACTGGTCTTCGAGGAATCGATCAAAGCATAGACAGATGAGACATTACACCCATGGAGTAGAGTCCGCAGGGTAATTGTGGTATTCAATCCCGATTCAATTTCTGTGTTTCATAAACACTCAGAAGGTCCAGTGATTACAGAATGCTCCAGATGTGCTTCGCAAACTACTACTGGTCTTCCAGGAATCGGTCATATCGTAGATAGTTTGAGACATTACTCCCATGGAGAAAAGTCCTCATGGTGCCTGTTGTATTCAATCCCGATGCAATTTCTGTATTTCATCAACACTCTGAAGGTCCAAAGATTACAGAATGCCTTCAGATATGCTATGGAAACTACTACTGGTCTCCCGGGGAACGACCAAAGCGTAGACAGTTTGACACATTACTCCCATGGAGAAAAGTCCGCATGGTGTCTGTTGTATTCAATCCCGATGAAATTTCTGTGTTTCATCAACACTCTGAAAGTCCACAGATTACAGATTGCCACCAGATGTGCTCCGGAACCTACTACTGGTCTTACAGGATTCAATAAAAAAATAGAAAGTTTGAGACATTACTCACATAGAGAAAAGTCGGCATGTTGCCTGTTGTATTCAATTCCGATGCAATTTCTGTGTACCATCAACACTCTGAAGGTCCAGAGATTACAGAATGCCTCCAGATGTGCTTCGCAAACTACTACTGGTCTTCCAGGAATCGATCAAAGCGTAGACAGATGAGACATTACTCCCATGGAGTAGAGTCCGCATAGTGATTTTGGTATTCAATCCCAATGCAATTGCTGTGTTTCATCAACACTCTGAAGGTCCGGAGTTTTCAGAATGCCTCCAGATGTGCTTCGGAAACTACTACTGGTTTTCCAGGAGTCGATCAAAACGTTGAGAGTATGAAACATTACTCCCATGGATAAAATTCCGCATAGTGCCTGTTGTATTCAATCCCGATGCAATTTCTGTGTTTCATCAACACTCTGAAGGACCACAGATTACACATTGATTCAAGATGTGCTTCGTAATCTACTACTGGTCTTCCAGGAATCGATCAAAGCATAGATAGTTTGAGACATTACTCCCATGGAGAAAAGTCGGCGTGGTGCCTGTAGTGTTCAATCCCGATGCAATATCTGCGTTTCATCAACACTCTGAAGGTCCACAGGTTACAGAATGCCTCCAGATGTGCTTCGGAAACTACTACTGGTCTTCCAGGATACAATCAAATCATTGATAGTTTGAGACATTTCTCCCATTGAGAAAAGTCCGCATGGTGCCGATTTTACTCAATCCCAGTGAAATTTCTGTGTGCCATCAACACTCTGAAGGTCCAGAGATTACAGAATGCCTCCAGATGTGCTGGTATTGCAGGAATCGATCAAAGCGTAGTCAGTTTGAGACATTATTCCCATGGAGAGAAGTCAGCATGATGCCTGACGTATCTAATCCCGATGCAATTTCTTTCTTTCATCAACACTCTGAAGGTCCAAAGATTACAGAATGCCTTCAGATATGCTATGGAAACTACTACTGGTCTCCCGGGGAACGACCAAAGCGTAGACAGTTTGATACATTACTCCCATTGAGAAAAGTCCGCATGGTGCCTGTCGTATTCAGTACCTATACAATTTCTGTGTTTCATCTCTACTCTGAAGGTCCACAGATTACAGAATGCCAAAAGATGTGCTTCGGAAACTACTACTGGTCTTACAGGAATCGATCAAAGCATAGACAGTTTGAGACATTACTCACATAGAGAAAAGTCGGCATGGTGCCTGTTGTATTCCATTCCGATGCAATTTCAGTGTTCCATCAACACTCTGAAGGTAAAGAGATTACAGAATGCCTCCAGATGTGCTTCGCAAACCACTACTGGTCTTCGAGGAATCGATCAAAGCATAGACAGATGAGACATTACACCCATGGAGTAGAGTCCGCAGGGTAATTGTGGTATTCAATCCCGATTCAATTTCTGTGTTTCATAAACACTCAGAAGGTCCAGAGATTACAGAATGCTCCAGATGTGCTTCGCAAACTACTACTGGTCTTCCAGGAATCGGTCAAATCGTAGATAGTTTGAGACATTACTCCCATTGAGAAAAGTCCGCATGGTGCCTGTTGTATTCAATCCCGATGCAATTTCTGTATTTCATCAACACTCTGAAGGTCCAAAGATTACAGAATGCCTTCAGATATGCTATGGAAACTACTACTGGTCTCCCGGGGAACGACCAAAGCGTAGACAGTTTGACACATTACTCCCATGGAGAAAAGTCCGCATGGTGCCTGTTGTATTCAATCCCGATGAAATTTCTGTGTTTCATCAACACTCTGAAAGTCCACAGATTACAGAATGCCACCAGATGTGCTCCGGAAACTACTACTGGTCTTACAGGATTCAATCAAACCATAGACAGTTTGAGACATGACTCACATAGAGAAAAGTCGACATGTTGCCTGTTGTAATCAATTCCGATGCAATTTCTGTGTACCATCAACACTCTGAAGGTCCAGAGATTACAGAATGCCTCCAGATGTGCTTCGCAAACTACTACTGGTCTTCCAGGAATCGATCAAAGCGTAGACAGAGGAGACATTACTCCCATGGAGTAGAGACCGCATAGTGATTGTGGTATTCAATCACAATGCAATTTCTGTGTTTCATCAACACTCTGAAGGTCCGGAGTTTTCAGAATGCCTCCAGATGTGCTTCGGAAACTACTACTGGTCTTCCAGGAGTCGATCAAAACGTTGAGAGTATGAAACATTACTCCCATGGATAAAATTCCGCATAGTGCCTGTTGTATTCAATTCCGATGCAATTTCTGTGTTTCATCAACACTCTGAAGGACCACAGATTACACATTGATTCAAGATGTGCTTCGGAATCTACTACTGGTCTTCCAGGAATCGATCAAAGCATAGTTAGTTTGAGACATTACTCCCATGGAGAAAAGTCGGCGTGGTGCCTGTAGTGTTCAATCCCGATGCAATATCTGCGTTTCATCAACACTCTGAAGGTCCACAGGTTACAGAATGCCTCCAGATGTGCTTCGGAAACTACTACTGGTCTTCCAGGATACAATCAAATCATTGATAGTTTGAGACATTACTCCCATGGAGAAAAGTCCGCATGGTGCCGATTTTATTCAATGCCAGTGAAATTTCTGTGTTCCATCAACTCTCTGAAGGTCCAGAGATTACAGAATGCCTCCAGATGTGCTGGTATTCCAGGAATCGATCAAAGCGTAGTCAGTTTGAGACATTACTCCCATTGAGAAAAGTCCGCATGGTGCCTGTCGTATTCAGTCCCTATACAATTTCTGTGTTTCATCTCTTCTCTGAAGGTCCACAGATTACAGAATGCCAAAAGATGTGCTTCGGAAACTACTACTGGTCTTACAGGAATCGATCAAAGCACAGACAGTTTGAGACATTACTCACATAGAGAAAAGTCGGCATGGTGCCTGTTGTATTCCATTCCGATGCAATTTCTGTGTTCCATCAACACTCTGAAGGTAAAGAGATTACAGAATGCCTCCAGATGTGCTTCGCAAACCACTACTGGTCTTCGAGGAATCGATCAAAGCATAGACAGATGAGACATTACACCCATGGAGTAGAGTCCGCAGGGTAATTGTGGTATTCAATCCCGATTCAATATCTGTGTTTTATAAACACTCAGAAGGTCCAGAGATTACAGAATGCTCCAGATATGCTTCGCAAACTACTACTGGTCTTCCAGGAATCGGTCAAATCGTAGATAGTTTGAGACATTACTCCCATGGAGAAAAGTCCTCATGGTGCTTGTTGTATTCAATCCCGATGCAATTTCTGTATTTCATCAACACTCTGAAGGTCCAAAGATTACAGAATGCCTTCAGATATGCTATGGAAACTACTACTGGTCTCCCGGGGAACGACCAAAGCGTAGACAGTTTGACACATTACTCCCATGGAGAAAAGTCCGCATGGTGCCTGTTGTATTCAATCCCGATGAAATTTCTGTGTTTCATCAACACTCTGAAAGTCCACAGATTACAGAATGCCACCAGATGTGCTCCGGAACCTACTACTTGTCTTACAGGATTCAATCAAAAAATAGAAAGTTTGAGACATTACTCACATAGAGAAAAGTCGGCATGTTGCCTGTTGTATTCAATTCCGATGCAATTTCTGTGTACCATCAACACTCTGAAGTCCAGAGATTACAGAATGCCTCCAGATGTGCTTCGCAAACTACTACTGGTCTTCCAGGAATCGATCAAAGCGTAGACAGATGAGACATTACTCCCATGGAGTAGAGTCCGCATAGTGATTTTGGTATTCAATCCCAATGCAATTGCTGTGTTTCATCAACACTCTGAAGGTCCGGAGTTTTCAGAATGCCTCCAGATGTGCTTCGGAAACTACTACTGGTTTTCCAGGAGTCGATCAAAACGTTGAGAGTATGAAACACTACTCCCATGGATAAAATTCCGCATAGTGCCTGTTGTATTCAATCCCGATGCAATTTCTGTGTTTCATCAACACTCTGAAGGACCACAGATTACACATTGATTCAAGATGTGCTTCGTAATCTACTACTGGTCTTCCAGGAATCGATCAAAGCATAGATAGTTTGAGACATTACTCCCATGGAGAAAAGTCGGCGTGGTGCCTGTAGTGTTCAATCCCGATGCAATATCTGCGTTTCATCAACACTCTGAAGGTCCACAGGTTACAGAATGCCTCCAGATGTGCTTCGGAAACTACTACTGGTCTTCCAGGATACAATCAAATCATTGATAGTTTGAGACATTTCTCCCATTGAGAAAAGTCCGCAAGGTGCCGATTTTACTCAATCCCAGTGAAATTTCTGTGTGCCATCAACACTCTGAAGGTCCAGAGATTACAGAATGCCTCCAGATGTGCTGGTATTGCAGGAATCGATCAAAGCGTAGTCAGTTTGAGACATTATTCCCATGGAGAGAAGTCAGCATGATGCCTGACGTATCTAATCCCGATGCAATTTCTTTCTTTCATCAACACTCTGAAGGTCCAAAGATTACAGAATGCCTTCAGATATGCTATGGAAACTACTACTGGTCTCCCGGGGAACGACCAAAGCATAGACAGTTTGATACATTACTCCCATTGAGAAAAGTCCGCATGGTGCCTGTCGTATTCAGTACCTATACAATTTCTGTGTTTCATCTCTACTCTGAAGGTCCACAGATTACAGAATGCCAAAAGATGTGCTTCGGAAACTACTACTGGTCTTACAGGAATCGATCAAAGCATAGACAGTTTGAGACATTACTCACATAGAGAAAAGTCGGCATGGTGCCTGTTGTATTCCATTCCGATGCAATTTCTGTGTTCCATCAACACTCTGAAGGTAAAGAGATTACAGAATGCCTCCAGATGTGCTTCGCAAACCACTACTGGTCTTCGAGGAATCGATCAAAGCATAGACAGATGAGACATTACACCCATGGAGTAGAGTCCGCAGGGTAATTGTGGTAATCAATCCCGATTCAATTTCTGTGTTTCATAAACACTCAGAAGGTCCAGAGATTACAGAATGCTCCAGATGTGCTTCGCAAACTACTACTGGTCTTCCAGGAATCGGTCAAATCGTAGATAGTTTGAGACATTACTCCCATGGAGAAAAGTCCTCATGGTGCCTGTTGTATTCAATCCCGATGCAATTTCTGTATTTCATCAACACTCTGAAGGTCCAAAGATTACAGAATGCCTTCAGATATGCTATGGAAACTACTACTGGTCTCCCGGGGAACGACCAAAGCGTAGACAGTTTCACACATTACTCCCATGGAGAAAAGTCCGCATGGTGCCTGTTGTATTCAATCCCGATGAAATTTCTGTGTTTCATCAACACTCTGAAAGTCCACAGATTACAGAATGCCACCAGATGTGCTCCGGAACCTACTACTGGTCCTACTGAAGGTCCACAGATTGCAAAAGGCCGCCGGATGTGCTTCGGAAACAACTACTGGTCTTCCAGGAATCGATCAAAGTGTAGACAGTTTGAGACATTACCCCCATGGAGAAAATTCCGCATTGTGCCTGTTGTATTCAATCCCTATACAATTTCTGTTTTTCAGCTCTACTCTGAAGGTCCACGGAATACAGAATGCCTCCAGATGTGCTTCGGAACCTAATACTGGTCTTCCAGAAGTCGATCAAGTCGTTGACAGTATGCGACATTACTCCCATGGATAAAATTCCGCATAGTGCCTGTTGCATTCAATCCCGATGCAATTTCTGTGTTTCATCAACACTCTGAATGACCACAGATTACAGATTGATTCAAGATTTGCTTCGGAAGCTACTTCTGGTTTTCCAATAATCGATCAAAGCGTAGACAGTTGGAGACGTTACCCCCATGGAGAAAAGTCCGCGTGGTGCCTGTTGTATTCAATCCCGATGCAATTTCTGTGTTTCATCAACACTCTGAAGGGCCAAAGATTACTGAATGGCTCCAGATGTGCTTCGCAAAACTACTACTGGTCTTCCCGGAATCGATCAAACGTAGACAGTTAAGACATTAGTCCAATTGAGAAAAGTCCGCATGGTACCTGTGGTATTCACTCCCGATGCAATTTCTGTGTTTCATCAACACTCTGAAGGTCCACAGATAACAGAATGTCTCCAGATGTGCTTGGGAAACAACTAATTATCTTACAGGACTCGATCAAATCGTAGATAGTTTCAGAAATCACTCCCGTAAAGAAGAGTCGCCATGGTGCCTGTTGTATTCAATCCCGAAGCAATTTTTGTGCTCCCTCAACACTCTGAACGTCTACAGTTTTCAAAATGTTTCCAGATGTGCTTCGGAAACTACTATCGGTCTTCCAGGAATCGATCAAAGCGTAGACAGTTTGAGACATTACTAATATGAAGAGAAGTCCGCACGGTGACTGTTGTAGTCAATCGAGATGCAATTTCTGTGTTTCATCAACGCTCTGAAGGTCGGCTGATTACAGAATACCTCCATATGTGCTTCGGAAACTACTACTGGTCTTTCAGGAATCGTTAAAATCGAAGACAATTTGAGACATTACTCCAATTGAGAAAAATCCGCATGGTGCCTGTTGTATTCAATCCCGATGCTATTTCTGTCTTTCATCAATAGTCCAAAGCTCCAAGGATTACAGAATGCCTACAGATGTGCATCGGAAACTAATACTGGTCTTCCTGGAATCGATCAAAGCGTAGACAGTTTGAGACATTACTCCCATGGAGAAAAGTCCGCATGGTGCCTGTTGTATTCAATCATAATGCAATTTTCGTGTATCATCAACACTCTGAAGGTCCACAGATTACAAAATGCCCCAGATGTGCTTCGGAAACAACTACTGGTATTCCAGAAATCGATCAAAGCGTAGACAGTTTGAGACATTACTCCCATTTAGAAAATTCCGCATTGTGCCTGTTGTATTCAATCCCGATACAATTTCTGTGTTTCATCATTACTCTGAAGTTCCACAGAATATAGAATGCCTCCAGATGTGCTTCGGAAACTACTACAGGTATTCAAGGAATTGATCAAAGTGTATTTATTTGGAGACAGTACTCCCATGGAGAAAAGTCCGCATGGTGCCTGTTGTATTCAATCCCGATGCAATTTCTGTGTTTCTCAACACTCTGACGGTCCACAGATAACAGAATGCCTTCAGATATGCTTCGGTAATCACTACTGGTCTTCCAGGAATGGACCTAAGCGTAGACAGTTTGCGACATTACTCCCATGTAAAAAAGTCGGCCTAGTGCCTGTTGTATTCAATTCCGATGCAATTTCTGCGTTTCATCAACACTCCGAAGGTCCAGAGACTACAGAAAGCCTCCAGATGTGCATCCCACATTGCTACTGGTCTTCCAGGTTACGATCAAAGCGTAGACTGTTGAGACATTTCTACCATGGAGGAAAGTCCGCATGGTGCCTGTGGTATTCATTCCCGATGCAATTTATGTGTTTCATAAACACTCCGAAAGTCTGCAGATTACAGAATGCCTCCAGATGTGCTTCGGAAACTACTACTGGTCTTCCTGGAATCGATCAAAGCGTAGACAGTTTGAGACATTACCCCCATGGAGAAAATTCCGCATTGAGCCTGTTGTATTCAATCCCGATACAATTTCTGTGTTTCATCATTACTCTGAAGGTCCACGGAATACAGAATGCCTCCAGATGTGCTTCGGAAACTACCATTGGTCTGCCAGGAATCGATCAAAGCAAATACTGTTTGACACATTACTCACATGGAGAAAAGTCGGCATGGCGACTGTTGAATTCAATTCCGATGAAATTTCTGTGATTCATCAACACTCCGAAAGTCCAAAGATTACTGAATGGCTCCAGATGTGCTTCGCATACTGCTACTGGTCTTCCAGGAATCGATCAAACGTAGACAGTTGAGACATTACTCCCATGGAGAAAAATCGGCATGGTGCCTGTGGTATTCACTCCCGATGCAATTTCTGTGTTTCATCAACACTCTGAAGGTCCACAGATTACAGAGTGTCTCCATAGGTGCTTGGGACACAACTAATTGTCTTACAGGAATCGATCAAATCGTAGATAGATTGAGAAAGCACTCCCATAAAGAACAGTCGTCATGGTGCCTGTTGTATTCAATCCCGATGCAATTTTTGTGCTTCCTCAACACTCTGAATGTCCACAGATTTCAAAATGTTTCCAGAAGTGCTTCGGAAACTACTAATGGTCTTCCAGGAATCGATCATAGCGTAGAGAGTTTGAGACATTACTAACATGAAAAAAAGTCCGCACGGTATCTGTTGTATTCAATCCAGATGCAATTTCTGTGTTTCATAAACACTCTGAAGGTCCACTGATTACAGAATACCTCCATATGTGCTTCGGAAACTACTACTGGTCTTTCAGGAATCGTTAAAATCGTAGACAATTTGAGACATTACTCCCTTGGAGAAAAATCCGCATGGTGCCTGTTGTATTGAATCCCGATGCAATTTCTGTCTTTCATCCACACTCTGAAGGTCCACAGATTACAGAATACCTCCATATATGCTTCGAAAACTACTACTGGTCTCCCAGGGAACGATCAAAGCGTAGACAATTCGAGACAATACTCCCATGAAGATAAGTCCAAATGGTGCCTGTTGTATCAATCCCGATGCAATTTCTGTGTTTCATCAATACTCTGAAGGTCCACAGATTACAGAATGCGTCCAGATGTGCTTCGAAAACTACTACTGGTCTTCCAGGAGTCGATCAAAGCGTTGACAGTATGCGACATTACTCCCATGGATAAAATTCCGCATAGTGCCTGTTGTATTCAATCCTGATGCAATTTCTGTGTTTCATCAACATACTGAAGAACCAAAGATTACAGAATGATTCAAGATGTGCTTCGGTAGCTACTACTGGTTTTCCAATAAATGATCAAAGCGTACACAGTTGGAGACATTACTCCCATGGAGAAAAGTGCGCGTGGTGCCTGTTGTATTCAATCCCGATGCAATTTCTGAGTTTTATCAACACTCGGAAGGTCCACAGATTACAAAATACCTATAGATGTGCTTCGGAAACAACTACTGGTCTTCCAGGAAGCGATCAAAGAGTAGACAGTTTGAGACGTTACTCATATGGAGAAAATTCCGCATTGTGCCTGTTGTATTGAATCCCGTTACAATTTCTGTGTTTCATCATTACTCTGAAGGTCCAGGGAATACAGAATGCCTCCAGATGTATTTCGGAAACTACTACTGGTCTTCCAGGAATCGATCAAAGCGTAGTATTTGGAGATATTACTCCCATGCAGAAAAGTCCGCATGGTGCCTGTTGTATTCTATCCCGATGAATTTCTGTGTTTCCCATAAAGAAGAGTCGCCACGGTGCCTGTTGTATTCAATCCCGATTCAATTTTCGTGCTACCTCAACACTCTGAACGTCCACAGATTTCAAAATGTTTCCAGATGTGCTTCAGAAACTACTAATGGTCCTCCAGGAATCGATCATAGCGTAAACAGTTTGTGACATTACTAACATGAAGAAATGTCCGCACGTGCCTGTTGTATTTAATTCAGATGCAATTTCTGTGTTTGATAAACACTCTGAAGGTCCAGTGATTATAGAATACCTCCATATGTGCTTCGGAAACTACAACTGGTCTTTCAGGAATCGTAAAAATCGTAGACAATTTGTGACATTACTCCCATGGAGAAAAATCCGCATGGTGCCTGTTGTATTCAATCACGATGCAATTTCTGTGTTTCATCAACACTCTGAAGGTCCACAGATTACAGAATGCCTCCAGATGTGTTTCGGAAACAGCTACTGGTCTCCCCAGGAACGATCAAAATGTAGACAATTTGAGACACTACACCCACTTAGAAAAGTCCGCATGGTGCCTGTTGCATTCAATCCCGGTGCAATTTCTGTGTTTCATCAACACTCTGAAGGTCCACAGTTTACAGAATGCCTCCAGATGTATTTCGGAAACTACTACTGGTCTTCCAGGAATCGATCAAAGCGTAGTATTTGGAGATATTACTCCCATGCAGAAAAGTCCGCATGGTGCCTGTTGTATTCTATCCCGATGCAATTTCTGTGTTTCCCATAAAGAAGAGTCGCCACGGTGCCTGTTGTATTCAATCCCGATTCAATTTTCGTGCTACCTCAACACTCTGAACGTCCACAGATTTCAAAATGTTTCCAGATGTGCTTCATAAACTACTAATGGTCCTCCAGGAATCGATCATAGCGTAAACAGTTTGTGACATTACTAACATGAAGAAATGTCCGCACGTGCCTGTTGTATTTAATTCAGATGCAATTTCTGTGTTTGATCAACACTCTGAAGGTCCAGTGATTATAGAATACCTCCATATGTGCTTCGGAAACTACAACTGGTCTTTCAGGAATCGTAAAAATCGTAGACAATTTGTGACATTACTCCCATGGAGAAAAATCCGCATGGTGCCTGTTGTATTCAATCACGATGCAATTTCTGTCTTTCATCCACACTCTGAAGGTCCACAGATTATAGAATGCCTCCAGATGTATTTCGGAAAATACTACTGGTCTTAAAGGAATCGATCAAAGCATACACAGTTTGAGGCATTACTCCCATGGAGAGAAGTCCACATGGTGCCTGTTGTGTTCAATCCCGATTCAATTTCTGTGTTTCATCAACACTCTGAAGGTCCACAGATTACAGAATACTTCCAGATATGCTTCGGAAACTACAACTGGTCTCCCAGGGAACGATCAAACCGCAGACAGTTCGAGACATTACTCCCATGAAGAAAAGTCCAAACGGTGCCTGTTGTATTCAATCCCGATGCAATTTCTGTGTTTCATCAACACTCTGAAGGTCCACGGATAACTAAATGCCTCCAGTTGTTGTTCGGAAACTACTACTGTTCTTCCAGGAATCGATCAAATCGTAGACAGTTTGCGATATTACTCCCATGTAAAATATCCGCATGTTGAATGTTGTATTCAATCCCGATGAAATTTCTCTGTTCCATCAACACTCTGAAGGTCCTGAGATTACAGAATGCCTCCAGATGAGCTTCGGAAACTACTACTGGTCTTCCAGGAATCGATCAAAGCATAGACAGTTTGAGACTTTACTCACATTGAGAAAAGTCGGCATGGTGAGTGTTGTATTCAATCCCGATGCAATATCCGTGTTTCATCAACACTCCGAAGCTCCAAGGATTACAGAATGCCTACAGATGTGCTATGGAAACTCCTACTGGTCTTCCTGGAATCGATCAAAGCGTACACAGTTTGAGACATTACTCCCATGGAGAAAAGTCTGCGTGGTGCCTGTTGTATTCAATCCCGATGCAATTTCTGTGTTTCATCAACGCTCTGAAGGTCCACAGATTACAGAATGCCTCCAGATGTGCTTCGGAAACTACTACTGGTCTTTGAGGAATCGATTAAAGCATAGACAGTTTGAGACATTACTCACTTTGAATAAATTCGGCATGGTGCCTGTTGTATTCAATTCCGATGAAATATCTTTGTTTCATCAACACGCGGATCGTCCAAAGATTACAGAATGCCTCCATATGTGCTTCGGAAACTACTACTGGTCTTCCTGGAATGGATCAAAGCGTAGTCAGTATGAGACATTACTCCCATGGAGAAAAGTCCGCATGGTGCCTGATGTATCTAATCCCGCTGCAATTTCTGTGTTTCGTCTCTACTCTGAAGGTCCACAGATTACTGAATGCCAAAAGATGTGCTTCGGAAACTACTACTGGTCTTACAGGAATCAATCAAAGCATAGACAGTTTGAGACATTACTCACATAGAGAAAAGTCGGCATGGTGCCTGTTGTATTCCATTCCGATGCAATTTCTGTGTTCCATCAACACTCAGAAGGTAAAGAGATTACAGAATGCCTCCAGATGTGCTTCGCAAACCACTACTGGTCTTCGAGGAATCGATCAAAGCATAGACAGATGACACATTACACCCATGGAGTAGAGTCCGCATGGTAATTGTGGTATTCAATCCCGATTCAATTTCTGTGTTTCATAAACACTCAGAAGGTCCAGAGATTACAGAATGCCTCCAGATGTGCTTCGCAAACTACTACTGGTCTTCCAGGAATCGGTCAAATCGTAGATAGTTTGAGACATTACTCCTATGGAGAAAAGTCCGCGTGGTGCCTGTTGTATTCAATCCCGATGCAATATCTGTGTTTCATCAACACTCTGAAGGGCCAAAGATTACTGAATGGCTCCAGATGTGCTTCGCAAACTACTACTGGTCTTCCCGGATTCGATCAAACGTAGACAGTTAAGACATTAGTCCCATGGAGAAAAGTCCGCAAGGTACCTGTGGTCTTCACTCCCGATGCAATTTCTGTGTTTCATCAACACTCTGAAGGTCCACAGATTACAGAATGTCTCCAGATGTGCTTGGGAAACAACTAATTGTCTTACAGGACTCGATCAAATCGTAGATAGTTTCAGAAATCACTCCCATAAAGAAGAGTCACCATGGTGCCTGTTGTTTTCAATCCCGAAGTAATTTTTGTGCTTCCTCAACACCCTGAACGTCTACAGATTTCAAAATGTTTCCAGATGTGTTTCGGAAACTACTATCGGTCTTCCAGGAATCGATCAAAGCGTAGACAATTTGAGACATTACTCCAATGGAGAAAAATCCGCATGGTGCCTGTTGTATTCAATCCCGATGCTATTTCTGTCTTTCATCAATAGTCCAAAGCTCCAAGGATTACAGAATGCCTACAGATGTGCATCGGAAACTAATACTGGTCTTCCTGGAATCGATCAAAGCGTAGACAGTTTGAGACATTACTCCCATGAAGAAATGTCGGATTGGTGCCTGTTGTATTCAATCCTGATGCAATTTTTGTGCTTCCTCAACACTCTGAACGTCCACAGATTTCAAAATGTTTCCAGATGTGCTTAGGAAACTACTACTGTTCTTCCAGGAATCGATCAAAGGGTAGACAGTTTGCGACATTACTCCCATGTAAAAAAGTCTGGATAGTGCCTGTTGTATTCAATTCCGATGCAATTTCTGTGTTTCATCAACACTCTGAAGGTCCAGAGACTACAGAAAGTCTCCAGATGTGCATCCCACACTGCTACTGGTCTTCCAGGAAACGATCAAAGCGTAGACTGTTGAGTCATTTCTCCCATGGAGGAAAGTCCGCATGTTGCCTGTGGTATTCAATCCCGATGCAATTTATGTGTTTCATAAACACTCCGAAAGTCTGCAGATTACAGAATGCCTCCAGATGTGCTTCGGAAACTAGTACTGTTCTTCCAGGAATCGATCAAAGCGTAGACAGTTTGAGACATTACCCCCATGGAGAAAATTCCGCATTGAGCCTGTTGTATTCAATCCCGATACAATTTCTGTGTTTCATCATTACTCTGAAGGTCCACGGAATACAGAATGCCTCCAGATGTGCTTCGGAAACTACTACTGGTCTGCCAGGAATCGATCAAAGCAAATATTGTTTGACACATTACTCACATGGAGAAAAGTCGGCATGGCGACTGTTGAATTCAATTCCGATGAAATTTCTGTGTTTCATCAACACTCCGAAGGTCCAAAGATTACTGAATGGCTCCAGAAGTGCTTCGCATACTACTACTGGTCTTCCAGAAATCGATCAAATGTAGACAGTTGAGACATTACTCCCATGGAGAAAAATCGGCATGGTGCTTGTGTTATTCACTCCCGATGCAAATTCTGTGTTTCATCAACACTCTGAAGGTACACAGATTACAGAATGCTACCAGATGTGCTTCGGAAACTACTACTGGTCTTCCAGGAATCGATCAAATCACAGACAGTTTGAGACATTACTCACATAGAGAAAAGTCGTCTTGGTGCCTGTTGTATTCAATTCCGATGCAATTTCTGTGTTTCATCAACACTCTAAAGGTCCAGAGATTATAGAATGCCTCCAGATCTGCTACGCAGACTAGCACAGGTCTTCCAGGCATCGATCAAAGCGTAGACAGATGAGACATTACCCCCTTGGGGTAGAGGCCGCATGGTGCCTGTGGTATTCAATCCAGAGGCAATTTCTGTGTTTCATAAACACTATGAAGCGGCGCAGGTTACAGAATGCCTCTAGATGTGCTTCAAAACTACTACTGGTCTTCCAGGAATCGATCAAAACGAAGACAGTGTGAGACATTACTCGCCTGTAGAAAAGCCCTTATGGTGCCTGTTGCATTTAATCCCGATGCAATTTCTGTGTTTCATCAACAACCTGAAGGTCCACACAATACAGAATGCCTCCAGATGAGCTTCAAAAAGTATTACTGGTCTTCCCTGAATCGATCAAGGCATAGACGGTTTGAGAATGTAATTACATTGAAAAAAGTCGGCATGGTGCCTGTTGTATTCAATCCAGATGCAATTTCTGTGTTTCATCAATACTCCAAAGCTCGAAGGATTACAGAAAGTCTAGAGATGTGCATCGGAAACTACTACTGGTCTTCCAGGAATCGATCAAACATTGACAGTTTGAGACATTACTCCCATGGAGAAAAGTCCGCATGGTGCCGATTCTATTCAATCCCAATGCAATTTCTGTGTTTCATCAACACTCTGAAGGTCCACAAATTACACAATGCCTTCTGATGTGCTTCGGAAACTACCACTGGTCTTCCAGGAATCGATCAAACTCGTAGACAGTTTGAGACATTACTCCCATGGAGAAAAGTCCGCATGGTGCCTGTTGTATTCAATCCCGATGCAATTTCTGTATTTCATCAACACTCTGAAGGTCCAAAGATTACAGAATGCCTTCAGATATGCTATGGAAACTACTACTGGTCTCCCGGGGCACAACCAAGGCGTAAACAGTTTGACACTTTACCCCCATGGAGAAAAGTCCGCATGGTGCCTGTTGTATTCAATCCCGATGAAATTTCTGTGTTTCATTAACACTCTGAAAGTCCACAGATTACAGAATGCCACCAGATGTGCTCCGGAAACTACTACTGGTCTTACAGGATTCAATCAAACCATAGACAGTTTGAGACATTACTCACATAGAGAAAAGTCGGCATGTTGCGTGTTGTATTCAATTCAGATGCAATTTCTGTGTTCCATCAACACTCTGAAGGTCCAGAGATTACAGAATGCCTCCAGATGTGCTTCGCAAACTATTACTGGTCTTCCAGGAATCGATCAAAGCGTAGACAGATGAGACATTACTCCCATGGAGTAGAGTCCGCATGGTGATTGTGGTATTCAATCCCAATGCAATTTCTGTGTTTCATCAACACTCTGAAGGTCCGGAGTTTTCAGAATGCCTCCAGATGTGCTTCGGAAACTACTACTGGTCTTTCAGGAGTCGATCAAAGCGTTGCGAGTATGCGACATTACTCCCATGGATAAAATTCCGCATAGTGCCTGTTGTATTCAATCTCGATGCTATTTCTGTGTTTCATCAACACTCTGAAGGACCACAGATTACACATTAATTCAAGATGTGCTTCGGAAGCTACTACTGGTCTTCCAGGAATCGATCAAAGCGTAGACAGTTTGAGACATTACTCCCATGGAGAAAAGTCGGCGTGGTGCCTGTAGTGTTCAATCCCGATGCAATGTCTGCGTTTCATCAACACTCTGAAGGTCCACAGGTTACAGTATGCCTCCAGATGTGCTTCGGAAACTACTATTGGTCTTCCAGGATACAATCAAATCATTGATAGTTTGAGACATTACTCCCATGGAGAAAAGTCCGCATGGTGCCGATTTTATTCAATCCCAGTGAAATTTCTGTGTTTTATCAACACTCTGAAGGTCAAAAGATTACAGCATGCTTTCAGATATGCTCCGGAAACTACTACTGGTCGCCCAGCTAACGACCAAAGCGTAGACAGTAGGATACATGACTACCATGGAGAAAAGTCGGCACGGTTCCTGTTGTATTCAATCCCGATGCCATTTCTGTGTTTCATCGACACTCTGAAGGTCGACAGGTTACAGAGTGCCTCCAGATGTGCTTCGGAAACTACTGCTGGTCTTCCAG
Organism: Schistocerca gregaria; assembly: GCF_023897955.1. Taxonomy (NCBI): domain Eukaryota; kingdom Metazoa; phylum Arthropoda; class Insecta; order Orthoptera; family Acrididae; genus Schistocerca; species Schistocerca gregaria. The sequence goes on from NW_026061745.1 coordinate 549,426, forward strand.
GATTCGTTCAAATCGTTGATAGTTTGGGACATTACTCCCATGGAGAAAAGTCCGCATGGTGCCGATTGTATTCAATCCCAATGCAATTTCTGTGTTTCATCAACACTCTGAAGGCCGACAAATTACACAATGCTTTCAGATGTGCTTCGGAAACTACCACTGGTCTTGCAGGAATCGATCAAACTCGTAGACAGTTTGAGACATTACTCCCATGGAGAAAAGTCCGCATGGTGCCTGTTGTATTCAATCCCGATGCAATGTCTGTATTTCATCAACGCTCTGAAGGTCCACACACTACAGAATGCCTCCTGATGTGCTTCGGAAACTACTGCTGGTATTCCAGGAATCGATCAAAGCGTAGTCAGTTTGAGACATTATTCCCATGGAGAGAAGTCAGCATGATGCCTGATGTATCTAATCCCGATGCATTTTCTTTCTTTCATCAACACTCTGAAGGTCCAAAGATTACACAATGCCTTCAGATATGCTATGGAAACTATTACTGGTCTCCCGGGGACCGCCAAAGCGTAGACAGTTTGATGCATTACTGCCATAGAGAAAAGTCTGCATGGTGCCTGTCGTATTCAGTCCATATACAATTTCTGTGTTTCATCTCTACTCTGAAGGTCCACAGATTACAGAATGCCAAAAGATGTGCTTCGGAAACTACTACTGGTCTTACAGGAATCGATCAAAGCATAGACAGTTTGAGACATTACTCACATAGAGAAAAGTCGGCATGGTGCCTGTTGTATTCCATTCCGATGCAATTTCTGTGTTCCATCAACACTCAGAAGGTAAAGAGATTACAGAATGCCTCCAGATGTGCTTCGCAAACCACTACTGGTCTTCGAGGAATCGATCAAAGCATAGACAGATGACACATTACACCCATGGAGTAGAGTCCGCATGGTAATTGTGGTATTCAATCCCGATTCAATTTCTGTGTTTCATAAACACTCAGAAGGTCCAGAGATTACAGAATGCCTCCAGATGTGCTTCGCAAACTACTACTGGTCTTCCAGGAATCGGTCAAATCGTAGATAGTTTGAGACATTACTCCTATGGAGAAAAGTCCGCGTGGTGCCTGTTGTATTCAATCCCGATGCAATTTCTGTGTTTCATCAACACTCTGAAGGGCCAAAGATTACTGAATGGCTCCAGATGTGCTTCGCAAACTACTACTGGTCTTCCCGGATTCGATCAAACGTAGACAGTTAAGACATTAGTCCCATGGAGAAAAGTCCGCATGGTACCTGTGGTCTTCACTCCCGATGCAATTTCTGTGTTTCATCAACACTCTGAAGGTCCACAGATTACAGAATGTCTCCAGATGTGCTTGGGAAACAACTAATTGTCTTACAGGACTCGATCAAATCGTCGATAGTTTCAGAAATCACTCCCATAAAGAAGAGTCACCATGGTGCCTGTTGTTTACAATCCCGAAGCAATTTTTGTGCTTCCTCAACACCCTGAACGTCTACAGATTTCAAAATGTTTCCAGATGTGTTTCGGAAACTACTATCGGTCTTCCAGGAATCGATCAAAGCGTAGACAATTTGAGACATTACTCCAATGGAGAAAAATCCGCATGGTGCCTGTTGTATTCAATCCCGATGCTATTTCTGTCTTTCATCAATAGTCCAAAGCTCCAAGGATTACAGAATGCCTACAGATGTGCATCGGAAACTAATACTGGTCTTCCTGGAATCGATCAAAGCGTAGACAGTTTGAGACATTACTCCCATGAAGAAATGTCGGATTTGTGCCTGTTGTATTCAATCCTGATGCAATTTTTGTGCTTCCTCAACACTCTGAACGTCCACAGATTTCAAAATGTTTCCAGATGTGCTTAGGAAACTACTACTGTTCTTCCAGGAATCGATCAAAGGGTAGACAGTTTGCGACATTACTCCAATGTAAAAAAGTCTGGGTAATGCCTGTTGTATTCAATTCCGATGCAATTTCTGTGTTACATCAACACTCTGAAGGTCCAGAGACTACAGAAAGTCTCCAGATGTGCATCGCACACTGCTACTGGTCTTCCAGGAAACGATCAAAGCGTAGACTGTTGAGTCATTTCTCCCATGGAAGAAAGTCCGCATGTTGCCTGTGGTATTCAATCCCGATGCAATTTATGTGTTTCATAAACACTCCGAAAGTCTGCAGATTACAGAATGCCTCCAGATGTGCTTCGGAAACTAGTACTGTTCTTCCAGGAATCGATCAAAGCGTAGACAGTTTGAGACATTACCCCCATGGAGAAAATTCCGCATTGAGCCTGTTGTATTCAATCCCGATACAATTTCTGTGTTTCATCATTACTCTGAAGGTCCACGGAATACAGAATGCCTCCAGATGTGCTTCGGAAACTACTACTGGTCTGCCAGGAATCGATCAAAGCAAATATTGTTTGACACATTACTCACATGGAGAAAAGTCGGCATGGCGACTGTTGAATTCAATTCCGATGAAATTTCTGTGTTTCATCAACACTCCGAAGGTCCAAAGATTACTGAATGGCTCCAGAAGTGCTTCGCATACTATTACTGGTCTTCCAGGAATCGATCAAATGTAGACAGTTCGAGACAATACTCCCATGAAGATAAGTCCAAACGGTGCCTGTTGTATTCAATCCCGATGCAATTTCTGTGTTACATCAACACTCTGAAGGTCCACGGATAACAAAATGCCTCCAGATGTGCTTCGGAAACTACCACTGTTCTTCCAGGAATCGATCAAAGCGTAGACAGTTTGCGACATTACTCCGATGTAAAAAAGTCCGCATGGTGAATGTTGTATTCAATCCCGATGACATTTTTGTGTTTCATCAACACACTGAAGGTCCACAGATTACAGAATACCTCCAGATATGCTTCGGAAATTACTACTGGTCTCCCAGGGAACGATCAAAGCGTAGACAGTTCGAGACATTACTCCCATGATGAAAAGTCCAAACGGTGCATGTTGTATTCAATCCCGATGCAATTTCTGTGTTTGATCAACACTCTGAAGGTCAACGGATAACAACATGCCTCCAGATGTGCTTCGGAAACTACTACTGGTCTTCCTGGAATCGATGACAGCGTACACAGTTTGAGACATTACTCCCATGGAGATAAGTCCGCATGGTGCCTGTTGTATCAATCCCGATGCAATTTCTGTGTTTCATCAACACTCTGAAGGTCCACAGATTACAGAATACTTCCAGATATGCTTCGGAAACTACAACTGGTCTCCCAGGTAACGATCAAAGCGTAGACAGTTCGAGACATTACTCCCATGAAGAAAAGTCCAAACGGTGCCTGTTGTATTCAATCCCGATGCAATTTCTGTGTTTCATCAACACACTGAAGGACCAAAGATTACAGAATGATTCAAGATGTGCTTCGGAAGCTACTACTGGTTTTCCAATTATCGATCAAAGCGTACACAGTTGGAGACATTACTCCCATGGAGAAAAGTCCGCGTGGTGCCTGTTGTATTCAATCCCGATGTAATTTCTGTTATTTCATCCACACTCTGAAGGTCCACAGAATAAGAATGCCTCGAGTTGTTGTTCGGAAACTACTACTGTTCTTCCAGGAATCGATCAAATCGTAGACAGTTTGCGATATTACTCCCATGTAAAAAAGTCCGCATGTTGAATGTTGTATTCAATCCCGATGAAATTTCTCTGTTTCATCAACACTCTGAAGGTCCACAGATTACAAAATACCTATAGATGTGCTTCGGAAAAAACTACTGGTCTTCCAGGAATCGATCAAAGAGTAGACAGTTTGAGACATTACTCATATGGAGAACATTCCACATTGTGCCTGTTGTATTCAATCCCGTTACAATTTCTGTGTTCATTCATTACTCTGAAGATCCACGGAATACAGAATGCCTCCACATATGCTTCGGAAACTACTACTGTTCATCCAGGAATCGATCAAAACGTAGTTATTTGGAGATATTACTCCCATGGAGAAAAGTCAGCATGGTGCCTGTTGTATTCAATCCCGATTCAATTTTGTCTGCTTCATCAACACTCTGAAGGTCCACTGATTACAGAATACCTCAATATGTGCTTCGGAAACTACTACTGATCTTTCAGGAATCGTAAAAATCGTAGACAAATTGAGACATTACTCCCATGGAGAAAAATCCGCATGGTGCCTGTTGTATTCAATCACGATGCAATTTCTGTCTTTCAATCACACTCGGAAGGTCCACAGATTATAGAATGCCTCCAGATGTGTTTCGGAAAATACTACTGGTCTTCCAGGAATCGATCAAAGCATAGAAAGTTTGAGACATTACTCCCATGGAGAAAAGTCCGCATGGTGCCTGTAGTGTTCAATCCCGATTCAATTTCTGTGTTTCATTAACACTGTGAAGGTCCACAGATTACAGAATACCTCAATATGTGCTTCGGAAACTACTACTGATCTTTCAGGAATCGTAAAAATCGTAGACAAATTGAGACATTACTCCCATGGAGAAAAATCCGCATGGTGCCTGTTGTATTCAATCACGATGCAATTTCTGTCTTTCAATCACACTCGGAAGGTCCACAGATTATAGAATGCCTCCAGATGTGTTTCGGAAAATACTACTGTTCTTCCAGGAAACGATCAAAACGTAGACAGTTTGAGACATTACTCCCATGGAGAAAAGTCCGCATGCTGTCTCTTGTATTCAATCCCATTGCAATATCTGCGTTTCATCAACACTCGGAAGGTCCACAGGATACAGAATGCCTCCAGATGTGCTTCGGTAACTACTACTGGTCTTCCCGGAATCGATCAAAGCATAGACAAATTGGGACGTTACTACCATGGAGAAAAGTCCACATGGTGCCTGTGGCATTCAATCCCGATGCAATTTCTGTGTTTCATCAACACTCTGGAGGTCCGTAGATTACAGAAAGTCTCCAGATGTGCTTCGGAAACTACTACTGGTGTTCCAGGAATCGATCATAGCATAGACAGTTTCTGACATTACTACCATGGAAAAAAGTCGGTATGGAGCCTGTAGTATTCAATCCCGATGACATTTCTGTGTTTCATCAACACTCTGAAGGTCCACAGATTACAGAATGCCTCCAGATGTGCTTCGGAAACTACTACTGGTGTTCTAGGAATCGATCAAAGCATAGACAGTTTCTGACTTTACTACCATGGAAAAAAGTGCGCATGGTGCCTGTTGTATTCAATTTCGATGCAATTTCTGTGTTTCATAAACACTCTGAAGGTCCACACATTACAGAATACCTCCAGATATGTTTCGGAAACTACTACTGGTCTCCCAGGGAACATCAAAGCGTAGACAGTTCGAGACATTACTCCCAAGAAGAAAAGTCCAAACGGTGCCTGTTGTCTTCAATCCCGATGCAAATTCTGTGTTTCATCAACACTCTGAAGGTCCACGGATAACAAAATGCCTCCACATGTGCTTCGGAAAATATTACTGCTATTCCAGGAATCGATCAAAGCATAGACAGTTTGAGACATTACTCCCATGGAGAAAAGTCCACATGGTGCATGTTGTATTCAATCAAGATGCAATTTCGGTGTTTCATTAACACTCTGAAGGTCCAAAGATTACAGAATGCCTCCAGATGTGCTTTGGAAACTACTACTGGTCTTCCAAGAATCAATAAAAGCGTAGACCATTTGAGACATTAATCCCTTGGGGAAAAGTCCGCATGGTGCCTGTAGTGTTCAATCCCGATTCAATTTCTGTGTTTCATTAACACTGTGAAGGTCCACAGATTACAGAATACCTCCAGATATGCTTCGGAAACTACTACTGGTCTCCCAGGGAACGATCAAATCGTAGACATTTCGAGACATTACTCCTAAGAAGAAAAGTCCAAACGGTGCCTGTTGTCTTCAATCCCGATGCAAATTCTGTGTTTCATCAACCCTCTGAAGGTCCACGGATAACAAAATGCCTCCACATGTGCTTCGGAAAATATTACTGTTCTTCCAGGAAACGATCAAAACGTAGACAGTTTGAGACATTACTCCCATGGAGAAAAATCCGCATGCTGTCTCTTGTATTCAATCCCATTGCAATATCTGCGTTTCATCAACACTCGGAAGGTCCACAGGATACAGAATGCCTCCAGATGTGCTTCGGTAACTACAACTGGTCTTCCCGGAATCGATCAAAGCATAGACAAATTGGGACGTTACTACCATGGAGAAAAGTCCACATGGTGCCAGTTGTATTCAATCCCGATGCAATTTCTGTGTTTCATCAACACTCTGGAGGTCCGTAGATTACAGAAAGTCTCCAGATGTGCTTCGGAAACTACTACTGGTGTTCCAGGAATCGATCATAGCATAGACAGTTTCTGACATTACTACCATGGAAAAAAGTCGGCATGGAGCCTGTAGTATTCAATCCCGATGACATTTCTGTGTTTCATCAACACTCTGAAGGTCCACAGATTACAGAATGCCTCCAGATGTGCTTCGGAAACTACTACTGGTGTTCTAGGAATCGATCAAAGCATAGACAGTTTCTGACATTACTACCATGGAAAAAAGTGCGCATGGTGCCTGTTGTATTCAATTTCGATGCAATTTCTGTGTTTCATAAACACTCTGAAGGTCCACAGATTACAGAATACCTCCAGATATGTTTCGGAAACTACTACTGGTCTCCCAGGGAACATCAAAGCGTAGACAGTTCGAGACATTAGTCCCAAGAAGAAAAGTCCAAACGGTGCCTGTTGTCTTCAATCCCGATGCAATTTCTGTGTTTCATCACCACTCTGAAGGGTCACAGACTACAGAATGATTCCAGATTTGCATTGGAAACTAATACCATTCTTCACGGCATCGATCAAAGCGTAGACAGTTTGAGACATTACACCCATGTAGAAACGTCCGCATGCTGCGTCTTGTATTCAATCCCGTTGCAATATCTGTGTTTCATCAACACTCAGAAGGTCCACAGGATACAGAATGCCTCCAGATATGCTTCAGAAACTACTACTGGTCTCCCAGTGAACGATCAAAGCGTAGACGGTTTGAGACATTATGCCCATGGAGAAAAGTAATCATGTTGCCTCTTTTATTCAATCCCGATGCTATTTCTGTGTTTCAACAACACACTGTAGGTCCACAAATTACAGAATGCGACCAGATGTCCTTCAGAAACTACTACTGGTCTTCCAGGAATCGATCAAAGCATAGTCAGTTTAAGAGATTACTCCCATGGAGAAAAGTCTGCATGGTGCCTGTTGTATTCAAACCCGATGAAATTTCAATGTTTCATCAACACTCTGAAGGTCCACAGATTACAGAATGCCTCCAGATGTGCTTCGGAAACTACTACTGGTCTTCCAGGAATAGATCAAAGTATAGACAGTTTGGGACATTACTACCATGGAAAAAAGTCGGCATGGTGCCTGTTGTATTCAGTCCCGATGCAATATCTGTCTTTCATATAACTCTGAAGGTCAACAGATTACAGAATGTCTCCAGATGTGATGCGCAAACTACTACTGGCCTTCAGGAATCGATCAAAGCATAGACAGTTTGAGACTTTACACACATGGAGAAAAGATGGCATAGTGCCTGTTGTAATCAATTCCGATGCAAAGTCTGTGTTTCATCAACACTGTGAACCTCCACAGATTACAGAATGTCTCCAGATGTGCTTCGAAAACTACTACTGGTCTTCCAGGAATGATCAAAGCGTAGACAGTTTGAGACATTACTCCCAAGGAGAAAAGTCCACATGGTGCCTGTTGTATTTAATCCCGATGCAATTTCGGTGTTTCATAAACACTCTGAATGTCCACAGATTACAGAATGCCTCCAGATGTGCTTCGGAAAATACTACTGGTCTCCCATTAATCGATCAAAGCATAGTCAGTTTGAGAGATTACTCCCATGGAGAAAAGTCTGCATGGTGCCTGTTGTATTCAATCCCGATGAATTTTCAGTGTTTCATCAACACTCTGAAGGTCCGCAGATTACATAATGCCTCCAGAAGTGCTTCGGAAACTACTAGTTGTCTCCCAGGGATCGATCGAAGCGTAGACAGTTTAAGACATTACTCCCATGGAGAAAAGTCCGAATGCTGCCTCTTGTATTCAATCACGGTGCAATATCTGTGTTTCATCGACACTCGGAAGGTCCAAAGGATACAGAATGCCTCCAGATAAGCTTTGGAATCTACTACTGGTCTCCCACAGAACGATCAAAGCGTAGACACTTTGAGACATTACTCCCATGTAGAAAAGTCTGCATGGTGCCTGTTGTATTCTATACCGATGAAATTTCTGTGTTTCATCAATACTCTGAAGGTCCACAGATTACAGAATGTCTCCAGATGTGCTTCGGAAACTACTTCTGGTCTTCCAGGAACCGATCAAAGCATAGACAGTTTGGGACATTACTACAATGGAAAAAAGTCCGCATGGTGCCTGTTGTATTCCATCCCGATGTAATATCTGTGTTCCATCAACACTCGGAAGGTCCACAGGATACAGAATGCCTCCAGATATGCTTCGGAAACTATTACTGGTCTCCCAGGGATCGCTCAAAGCGTAGAAAGTTTGAGACATTACTGCGTTTGAGAAAAGTAGGCATGGTGCCTGTTGTATTCAATCCCGATGCAATTTCTGAGTTTCATAAACACTCTGAAGGTCCACAGATTACAGAATTCCTCCAGATGTCCTTCGGAAACTACTACTGGTCTTCCAGGAATCGATCAAAGCATAGCCAGTTTGAGAGGTTACTCCCATGTAGAAAAGTCTGCATGGTGCCTGTTGTATCCAATACCGATGAAATTTCTGTGTTTCATCAACACTCTGAAGGTCAACAGATTACAGAATGTCTCCAGATGTGCTTCGGAAACTACTACGGGTACCCAGGAATCGTTCAAAGCGAAGACAGTTTGAGACATAACTCCCATGGAGATAAGTCCGCATGGTGCCTGTTGTATCAATCCCGATGCAATTTCTGTGTTTCATCAACACTCTGAAGGTCCACAGATTACAGAATACTTCCAGATATGCTTCGGAAACTACAACTGGTCTCCCAGGTAACGATCAAAGCGTAGACAGTTCGAGACATTACTCCCATGAAGAAAAGTCCAAACGGTGCCTGTTGTATTCAATCCCGATGCAATTTCTGTGTTTCATCAACACACTGAAGGACCAAAGATTACAGAATGATTCAAGATGTGCTTCGGAAGCTACTACTGGTTTTCCAATTATCGATCAAAGCGTACACAGTTGGAGACATTACTCCCATGGAGAAAAGTCCGCGTGGTGCCTGTTGTATTCAATCCCGATGTAATTTCTGTTATTTCATCCACACTCTGAAGGTCCACAGAATAAGAATGCCTCGAGTTGTTGTTCGGAAACTACTACTGTTCTTCCAGGAATCGATCAAATCGTAGACAGTTTGCGATATTACTCCCATGTAAAAAAGTCCGCATGTTGAATGTTGTATTCAATCCCGATGAAATTTCTCTGTTTCATCAACACTCTGAAGGTCCACAGATTACAAAATACCTATAGATGTGCTTCGGAAAAAACTACTGGTCTTCCAGGAATCGATCAAAGAGTAGACAGTTTGAGACATTACTCATATGGAGAACATTCCACATTGTGCCTGTTGTATTCAATCCCGTTACAATTTCTGTGTTCATTCATTACTCTGAAGATCCACGGAATACAGAATGCCTCCACATATGCTTCGGAAACTACTACTGTTCATCCAGGAATCGATCAAAACGTAGTTATTTGGAGATATTACTCCCATGGAGAAAAGTCAGCATGGTGCCTGTTGTATTCAATCCCGATTCAATTTTGTCTGCTTCATCAACACTCTGAAGGTCCACTGATTACAGAATACCTCAATATGTGCTTCGGAAACTACTACTGATCTTTCAGGAATCGTAAAAATCGTAGACAAATTGAGACATTACTCCCATGGAGAAAAATCCGCATGGTGCCTGTTGTATTCAATCACGATGCAATTTCTGTCTTTCAATCACACTCTGAAGGTCCACAGATTATAGAATGCCTCCAGATGTGTTTCGGAAAATACTACTGTTCTTCCAGGAAACGATCAAAACGTAGACAGTTTGAGACATTACTCCCATGGAGAAAAGTCCGCATGCTGTCTCTTGTATTCAATCCCATTGCAATATCTGCGTTTCATCAACACTCGGAAGGTCCACAGGATACAGAATGCCTCCAGATGTGCTTCGGTAACTACTACTGGTCTTCCCGGAATCGATCAAAGCATAGACAAATTGGGACGTTACTACCATGGAGAAAAGTCCACATGGTGCCTGTGGCATTCAATCCCGATGCAATTTCTGTGTTTCATCAACACTCTGGAGGTCCGTAGATTACAGAAAGTCTCCAGATGTGCTTCGGAAACTACTACTGGTGTTCCAGGAATCGATCATAGCATAGACAGTTTCTGACATTACTACCATGGAAAAAAGTCGGTATGGAGCCTGTAGTATTCAATCCCGATGACATTTCTGTGTTTCATCAACACTCTGAAGGTCCACAGATTACAGAATGCCTCCAGATGTGCTTCGGAAACTACTACTGGTGTTCTAGGAATCGATCAAAGCATAGACAGTTTCTGACTTTACTACCATGGAAAAAAGTGCGCATGGTGCCTGTTGTATTCAATTTCGATGCAATTTCTGTGTTTCATAAACACTCTGAAGGTCCACACATTACAGAATACCTCCAGATATGTTTCGGAAACTACTACTGGTCTCCCAGGGAACATCAAAGCGTAGACAGTTCGAGACATTACTCCCAAGAAGAAAAGTCCAAACGGTGCCTGTTGTCTTCAATCCCGATGCAAATTCTGTGTTTCATCAACACTCTGAAGGTCCACGGATAACAAAATGCCTCCACATGTGCTTCGGAAAATATTACTGCTATTCCAGGAATCGATCAAAGCATAGACAGTTTGAGACATTACTCCCATGGAGAAAAGTCCACATGGTGCATGTTGTATTCAATCAAGATGCAATTTCGGTGTTTCATTAACACTCTGAAGGTCCAAAGATTACAGAATGCCTCCAGATGTGCTTTGGAAACTACTACTGGTCTTCCAAGAATCAATAAAAGCGTAGACCATTTGAGACATTAATCCCTTGGGGAAAAGTCCGCATGGTGCCTGTAGTGTTCAATCCCGATTCAATTTCTGTGTTTCATTAACACTGTGAAGGTCCACAGATTACAGAATACCTCCAGATATGCTTCGGAAACTACTACTGGTCTCCCAGGGAACGATCAAATCGTAGACATTTCGAGACATTACTCCTAAGAAGAAAAGTCCAAACGGTGCCTGTTGTCTTCAATCCCGATGCAAATTCTGTGTTTCATCAACCCTCTGAAGGTCCACGGATAACAAAATGCCTCCACATGTGCTTCGGAAAATATTACTGTTCTTCCAGGAAACGATCAAAACGTAGACAGTTTGAGACATTACTCCCATGGAGAAAAATCCGCATGCTGTCTCTTGTATTCAATCCCATTGCAATATCTGCGTTTCATCAACACTCGGAAGGTCCACAGGATACAGAATGCCTCCAGATGTGCTTCGGTAACTACAACTGGTCTTCCCGGAATCGATCAAAGCATAGACAAATTGGGACGTTACTACCATGGAGAAAAGTCCACATGGTGCCAGTTGTATTCAATCCCGATGCAATTTCTGTGTTTCATCAACACTCTGGAGGTCCGTAGATTACAGAAAGTCTCCAGATGTGCTTCGGAAACTACTACTGGTGTTCCAGGAATCGATCATAGCATAGACAGTTTCTGACATTACTACCATGGAAAAAAGTCGGCATGGAGCCTGTAGTATTCAATCCCGATGACATTTCTGTGTTTCATCAACACTCTGAAGGTCCACAGATTACAGAATGCCTCCAGATGTGCTTCGGAAACTACTACTGGTGTTCTAGGAATCGATCAAAGCATAGACAGTTTCTGACATTACTACCATGGAAAAAAGTGCGCATGGTGCCTGTTGTATTCAATTTCGATGCAATTTCTGTGTTTCATAAACACTCTGAAGGTCCACAGATTACAGAATACCTCCAGATATGTTTCGGAAACTACTACTGGTCTCCCAGGGAACATCAAAGCGTAGACAGTTCGAGACATTACTCCCAAGAAGAAAAGTCCAAACGGTGCCTGTTGTCTTCAATCCCGATGCAATTTCTGTGTTTCATCACCACTCTGAAGGGTCACAGACTACAGAATGATTCCAGATTTGCATTGGAAACTAATACCATTCTTCACGGCATCGATCAAAGCGTAGACAGTTTGAGACATTACACCCATGTAGAAACGTCCGCATGCTGCGTCTTGTATTCAATCCCGTTGCAATATCTGTGTTTCATCAACACTCAGAAGGTCCACAGGATACAGAATGCCTCCAGATATGCTTCAGAAACTACTACTGGTCTCCCAGTGAACGATCAAAGCGTAGACGGTTTGAGACATTATGCCCATGGAGAAAAGTAATCATGTTGCCTCTTTTATTCAATCCCGATGCTATTTCTGTGTTTCAACAACACACTGTAGGTCCACAAATTACAGAATGCGACCAGATGTCCTTCAGAAACTACTACTGGTCTTCCAGGAATCGATCAAAGCATACTCAGTTTAAGAGATTACTCCCATGGAGAAAAGTCTGCATGGTGCCTGTTGTATTCAAACCCGATGAAATTTCAATGTTTCATCAACACTCTGAAGGTCCACAGATTACAGAATGCCTCCAGATGTGCTTCGGAAACTACTACTGGTCTTCCAGGAATAGATCAAAGTATAGACAGTTTGGGACATTACTACCATGGAAAAAAGTCGGCATGGTGCCTGTTGTATTCAGTCCCGATGCAATATCTGTCTTTCATATAACTCTGAAGGTCAACAGATTACAGAATGTCTCCAGATGTGATTCGCAAACTACTACTGGCCTTCAGGAATCGATCAAAGCATAGACAGTTTGAGACTTTACACACATGGAGAAAAGATGGCATAGTGCCTGTTGTAATCAATTCCGATGCAAAGTCTGTGTTTCATCAACACTGTGAACCTCCACAGATTACAGAATGTCTCCAGATGTGCTTCGAAAACTACTACTGGTCTTCAAGGAATGATCAAAGCGTAGACAGTTTGAGACATTACTCCCAAGGAGAAAAGTCCACATGGTGCCTGTTGTATTTAATCCCGATGCAATTTCGGTGTTTCATAAACACTCTGAATGTCCACAGATTACAGAATGCCTCCAGATGTGCTTCGGAAAATACTACTGGTCTCCCATTAATCGATCAAAGCATAGTCAGTTTGAGAGATTACTCCCATGGAGAAAAGTCTGCATGGTGCCTGTTGTATTCAATCCCGATGAATTTTCAGTGTTTCATCAACACTCTGAAGGTCCGCAGATTACATAATGCCTCCAGAAGTGCTTCGGAAACTACTAGTTGTCTCCCAGGGATCGATCGAAGCGTAGACAGTTTAAGACATTACTCCCATGGAGAAAAGTCCGAATGCTGCCTCTTGTATTCAATCACGGTGCAATATCTGTGTTTCATCGACACTCGGAAGGTCCAAAGGATACAGAATGCCTCCAGATAAGCTTTGGAATCTACTACTGGTCTCCCACAGAACGATCAAAGCGTAGACACTTTGAGACATTACTCCCATGTAGAAAAGTCTGCATGGTGCCTGTTGTATTCTATACCGATGAAATTTCTGTGTTTCATCAATACTCTGAAGGTCCACAGATTACAGAATGTCTCCAGATGTGCTTCGGAAACTACTTCTGGTCTTCCAGGAACCGATCAAAGCATAGACAGTTTGGGACATTACTACAATGGAAAAAAGTCCGCATGGTGCCTGTTGTATTCCATCCCGATGTAATATCTGTGTTCCATCAACACTCGGAAGGTCCACAGGATACAGAATGCCTCCAGATATGCTTCGGAAACTATTACTGGTCTCCCAGGGATCGCTCAAAGCGTAGAAAGTTTGAGACATTACTGCGTTTGAGAAAAGTAGGCATGGTGCCTGTTGTATTCAATCCCGATGCAATTTCTGTGTTTCATCAACACTCTGAAGGTCAACAGATTACAGAATGCCTCCAGATGTGCTACTGAAACTACTACTGGTCTTCCTGGAATGGATCAAAGCGTAGACAGTTTGAGACATTACTCCCATGGAGAAAAGTCTGCATGATGCCTGTTGTATTCAATCCCGATGCAATTTCTGAGTTTCATAAACACTCTGAAGGTCCACAGATTACAGAATTCCTCCAGATGTCCTTCGGAAACTACTACTGGTCTTCCAGGAATCGATCAAAGCATAGCCAGTTTGAGAGGTTACTCCCATGTAGAAAAGTCTGCATGGTGCCTGTTGTATCCAATACCGATGAAATTTCTGTGTTTCATCAACACTCTGAAGGTCAACAGATTACAGAATGTCTCCAGATGTGCTTCGGAAACTACCACGGGTACCCAGGAATCGTTCAAAGCGAAGACAGTTTGAGACATAACTCCCATGGAGAAAAGTCGGCATGGTGCCTGTTGTATTCAATCCCGATGCAATTTCTATGTTTCAACAACACTCATAATTTCCACAGATTACAGAATGCCTCCAGATGGGCTACGCTAACTACTACTGGTCTTCTAGGAATCGATCAAAGCGTAGACAGTTTGAGACATTACTCCCATGGAGAAAAGTCGGCAAGGTGCCTGTTGTATTCAATCCCGATGCAATATCTGTCTTGCATATACACTCTGAAGGTCCACAGATTACAGAATGTCTCCAGATGTGCTTCGGAAACTACTACTGTTCTTCCAGGAATCGATCAAAGCATAGACAGTTTGGGACATTACTACCATGGAAAAAAGTCCGCATGGTGCCTTTTGTATTAAATCCCGATGAATTTTTTTTTCATCAACACTCTGAAGGTCCACAGATTACAGAATGTCTCCAGATGTGACTCGCAAACTACTACTGGTCTTCCAGGAATCGATCAAAGCGTAGACAGTTAGAGACATTACTCACATGGAGAAAAGTCATCATGGTGCCTGTTGTATTCAATCCCGATGCAATTTCTGTATTTCATCAACACTCTGAAGGTCCACAGATTACAGAATGTTTCCAGATGTGCTTCGGAAACTACTACGGGTCTTCCAGGAATCGATCAAAGCGTAGACAGTTTGAGACATTACTCCCATGGAGAAAAGTCCGTATGCTGCATGTTGTATTCAATCCCGATGCAATTTCGGTGTTTCATTAACACCGTGAAGGCCCACTGATTACAGAATGCCTCCAGATGTGCTTCGGAAACTACTACTGGTCTTCCAAGAATCAATAAAAGCATAGTCCGTTTGAGACATTAATCCCATGGAGAAAAGTCCGCATGCTGCCTCTTGTATTCAATCCTGTTGCAATATCTGCGTTTCATCAACACTCGAAAGGTCCACAGGATACAGAATGCCTCCAGATATACTTCGGAAACTACTACTGTTCTCCCAGGGAATGATCAAAGCGTTGACAGTTTCAGACATTACTCTTATGTAGAAAAGAAATCATGGTGCCAGTTGTATTCAATCCCGATGCAATGTCTGTGTTTCATCAACACTCTGAAGGTCCACAAATTACAGAATTCCTCCAGATGTGCTTCGGAAACTACTACCGGTCCTCCAGGAATCGATCAACTTATAGACAGTTTGGGACATTACTACCACGGAAAAAGTTCCGCATGGTGCCTGTTGTATTCAATCCCGATCAATTTCTGTGTTTCAGCAACACTCTTAAGGTCCACAGATTACAGAAAGTCTCCAGATGTGCTTCGGAAACTACTACTGGTGTTCCAGGAATCGATCAAAGCATAGATAGTTTCTGATATTACTACCATGGAAAAAAGTCCGCATGGTGCCAGTTGTATTCCGTAACGAAGCAATTTTCGTGTTTCATAAACACTCTGTAGGTCCACAGACTACAGAATGCCTCCAGATGTGCTTCGGAAACTACTACAGGTCTTCCAGGAATCGATCAAAGTATAGACAGTTTGGGACATTACTGCCACGGAAAAAAGTCAGCATGGTGCCTGTTAATTCAATCCCGATGGAATATCTGTCTTTCATATACACTCTGAAGGTCCACAGATTACAGAATGCCTCCAGATGTGCTTCGGAAACTACTACTGGTCTTCCAGGAATCGATCAAAACATAGACAGATTGGGACATTACTACCATGGAAAAGAGTCCGCATGGTGCCTGTTGTATTCAATCCCGATGCAATTTAATTGTTTCAGCTACAATATTAAGGTCCACAGATTACAGAAAGTCTCCAGATGTGCTTTGGAAACTACTACTGGTCTTCCAGGAATGATCAAAGCGTAGACAATTTGAGACATTACTCCCATGGAGAACAGTCGGCATGGTGCCTGTTGTATACAATTCCCAATGCTATTTCTGTGTTTCATCAACACTCTGAAGGGTCACAGGTTACAGAATGCCTCCATATCTGCTTCGGAAACTACTACTGGTCTTCCAGGAATCGATCACAGCGTAGACAGTATGACACATTACTCCATTGGAGAAAAGTCCGTATGGTGCATGTTGTATTCAATCCCGATGCAATTTCGGTGTTTCATTAACACTCTGAAGGTCCACAGATTTCAAAATGCCTCCATATGTGCTCCGGAAACTACTACTGGTCTTTCAAGAATCAATAAAAGCGTAGTCCGTTTGGGACATTAATCCCATGGAGAAAAGTTCGCATGGTGCCTGTTGTATTCTATCCCGATGCAATTACTGTGTTTCTTCAACACTCTGAAGGGTCACAGATTACAGAATGCCTCCAGATGTGCTTTGGAAACTAATACCATTCTTCAAGGCATCGATCAAAGCATAGACAGTTTGAGACTTTACTCACATGGAGAAAAGATGGCATAATGCCTGTTGTATTCAATTCCGATGCAAAGTCTGTGTTTCATCAACACTGTGAAGGTCCACAGATTACAGAATGCCTCCAGATGTGCTTCGGAAAATACTACTGGTCTTCCAGGAATCGATCAAAACATAGACAGATTGGGACATTACTACCATGGAAAAAAGTCCACATGGTGCCTTTTGTATTCAATCCCGATGAATTTTTTTTTCATCAACACTCTGAAGGTCCACAGATTACAGAATGTCTCCAGATGTGACACGCAAACTACTACTGGTCTTCCAGGAATCGATCAAAACATAGACAGATTGGGACATTACTACCATGGAAAAGAGTCCGCATGGTGCCTGTTGTATTCAATCCCGATGCAATTTCTTTGTTTCAGCAACAATATTAAGGTCCACAGATTACAGAAAGTCTCCAGATGTGCTTCGGAAACTACTACTGGTCTTCCAGGAATCGATCAAATCATAGACAGTTTGACAAATTACTCACATGGAGAGAAATCGGCATGGTGCTAGTTGTATTCAATCCCGTTGCAATTTCTGTGTTTCATCAAAACTCTGAAGGTAAACAGATTACAGAATGCCTCCAGATGTGCTTCGGAAACTACAACTGGTCTCTCAAAAATCAATAAAAACGTAGACCGTTTGAGACATTAACCCCATGGAGAAAAGTCCGCATGGTGCCTGTTGTATTCTATACCGATGCAATTTCTGTGTTTCATCAACACTCTGAAGGTCCACAGATTACAGAATGTCTCCAGATGTGCTTCGGAAACTACTACGGGTCTTCCAGGAATCGATCAAAGCGTAGACACTTTGAGACATTACTCCCATGGAGAAAAGTCCGCATGCTGCTTCTTGTATTCAATCCCGTTGCAATATCTGTGTTTCATCAACACTCGGAAAGTCCACAGGATACAGAATGCCTATAGATATGCTTTGGAAACTACTACGGGTCTTCCAGGAATCGATCAAAGAGTAGACAGTTTGAGACATTACTCCCATGAAGAATAGTCTGCGTGATGCCTGTCGTATTCAATCCCGATGCAATTTCTGTGTTTCATCAACACACTGAAGGTCCACAGATTACAGAATGTCTTCAGATGTGCTTCGGAAACTACTACGGGTACCCAGGAATCGTTCAAAGCGAAGACAGTTTGAGACATAACAGCCATGGAGAAAAGTCAGCATGGTGCCTGTTGTATTCAATCCCGACGCAATTTCTGTGTTTCATCAACACTCAGAAGGTCCCCAGATTACAGAATTCCTCCAGATGTGCTACGGCAACTACTACTGGTCTTCTTGGAATCGATCAAAGCGTAGACAGTTTGAGACATTACTCCCATGGAGAAAAGTCAGCATGGTGCCTGTTGTATTCAATCAAGATGCAATTTCGGTGCTTCATTAACACTCTGAAGGTCCACAGATTACAGAATGCCTCCAGATGTGCTTCGGAAACTACTACCGGTCTTCCAGGAATCGATCAAAGCATAGACAGTTTGGGACATTACTACCATGGAAAAAAGTCCGCATGGTGCTTTTGTAGTCAATCCCGATGAATTTGTTTTTTTCATGAACACTCTGGAGGTCCACAGATTGCAGAATGTCTCCAGATGTGATTCGCAAACTACTACTGGTCTTCCAGGAATCGATCAAAGCATAGACAGTTTGAGACTTTACTCACATGGAGAAAAGACGGCATAATGCCTGTTGTATTCAATTCCGATGCAAAGTCTGTGTTTCATCAACACTGTGAAGGTCCACAGATTACATAATGCCTAAAGATGTTCTTCGTAAACTACTACTGGTCTTCCAGGATTGATCAAAGCGTAGGCAGTTTGAGACATTACTCCCATGGAGAAAAGTCGGCATGGTGCCTGTTGTATACAATTCCCAATGCAATTTCGGTGTTTCATCAACACTCTGAAGGGTCACAGGTTACAGAATGCCTCCAGATGTGCTTTGGAAACTACTACTGGTCTTCCAGGAATCGGACAAAGCATAGACAGTTTGAAACATTACTCCCATGGAGAAAACTCTGCATGGTGCCTCTTGTATTCAATCCCGATGAAATTTCTGTGTTACATCAACACTCTGAATTTCCAAAGATTACAGAATGATCCAGATGTTCTTCGGAAACTACAACTGGTCTTCCAGGAATCGATCAAAGCATAGACAGTCAGGGACATTCCTACAATGGAAAAAAGTCGGCATGTTGCCTGTTGTATTCAATCCCAATTTAATTTCTGTGTTTCATCAACACTCGGAAGGTCCACAGGATACAGAATACCTCCAGATATGCTTCGGAAACTACTACTGGTCTCCCAGGGAACGATCAAAGCGTAGACAGATTGAGACATTACTCACATGGAGAAAAGTCATCATGGTGCCTGTTGTATTCAATCCCGATGCAATTTCTGTGTTTCATCAACACTCTGAAGGTCCACAGATTACAGAATGCCTCCAGATGTGTTTCGGAAACAGCTACTGGTCTCCCCAGGAACGATCAAAATGTAGACAATTTGAGACACTACACCCACTTAGAAAAGTCCGCATGGTGCCTGTTGCATTCAATCCCGGTGCAATTTCTGTGTTTCATCAACACTCTGAAGGTCCACAGTTTACAGAATGCCTCCAGATGTGATACGGAAATCACTACTGGTCTTCCAGGAAAAGATCAAAGCGTAGACAGTTTGAGACATTACTCCCTTGGAGAAAAGTCCGCATGGAGCCTGTTGTATACAATTCACAAAGCAATTTCTGTGTCTCATCAACACTCTGAAGGGTCACAGATTACAGAATGCCTCCAGATGTGCTTTGGAGACTACTACTGGTCTTTCAGTAATCGATCTAAGCATAGACAGTTTTAGAGATTACTCCCATGGAGATAAGTCTGCATGGTGCCTCTTGTATTCAGTCCCGATGAAATTTCTGTGTTTCATCAACACTCTGAAGTTAAAAGGTTACAGATTGCCTACAGATGTGCTTAGGAAACTACTACTGGTCTTCCATGAATCGATCAAAGCATAGAGAGTTTGGGACATTACTACAATGGAAAAGTCCGCATGGTGCCTGTTGCATTCAATCCCGATGTAATTTCTGTGTTTCTTCAACACTCGGAAGATCCACAGAATACAGAATGCCTGCAGAAATGCTTCGGAATCTACTAGTGGTCTCGCAGGAATCGATCAAATCGTAGACAATTTGAGACATTACACATATGGAGAAAAGTCGGGATGGTGCCTGTTGTATACAATCCCGATGCAATATCTGTGTTTCATCAACACTCAGAAGGTCCACAGATTACAGAATGCCTCCAGATGTGCTACAGAAACTACTACTGGTCTTCCAGGAATCGATCAAATCGTAGACAGTGTGAGACATTACTCCCTTGGAGAAAAGTCCGCATGGTGCCTGTTGTATACAATTCCCAATGCAATTTCTGTGTTTCTCAACACTCTGAAGGGTCAGAGATTACAGAATGCCTCCAGATGTGCTTTGGAAGCTACTACTGGTCTTCCAGGAATTGATCTAAGCATAGACAGTTTGGGAGATTACTCCCATGGAGAAAAGTCTGCATGGTGCCTCTTCTATTCAATCCCGATAGAATTTCAGTGTTTCATCAGTACTCTGAATGTCCACAGATTACAGAATGTCTCTAGATGTGCTTCGGAAACTAATACTGGTCTTCCAGGAATCGATCAAAGCATAGACAGTTTGGGACTTCACTCACATGTAGAAAAGACGGCATAATGCCTGTTGTATTCAATTCCGATGCAAAGTCTGTGTTTCATCAACACTGTGAAGGTCCACAGATTACAGATTGCCTCCAGATGTGCTTCGGAAACTACTACTGGTCTTCCAGGAATCGATAAAAGCATAGACAGATTGGGACATTACTACCATGGAAAAGAGTGCGCATGGTGCCTGTTGTATTCAATCCCGATGCAATTTCTGTGTTTCAGCAACAATATTAAGGTCCACAGATTACAGAAAGTCACCAGATGTGCTTCTGAAACTACTACTGGTCTTCCAGGAATCGATCAAACCGTAGACAGCTTGAGACATTACTCCCAAGGAGAAAAGTCCGCATGGTGCCTGTTGTATTTAATCCCGATGCAATTCCGGTGTTTCATAAACACTCTGAAGGTCCACAGATTACAGAATGCCTCCAGATGTGCTACGGAAACTGCTACTGGTCTTCCAGAAATCGATCAAATCGTAGACAGTTTGAGACATTACTCCCATGGAAGAAAGTGTGCAAGGTGTCTGTTGTATTCAATCCCGATGCAATTTCTGTGTTTCATCAACACTCTGAAAGTCCACGGCTTACAGAATGGCTCCAGATGTGTTTCGGAAACAGCAACTGGTCTCCCCGGGAACGATCAAAGTGTAGACAATTTGACACATTACTCACTTGGAGAGAAATCGGCATGGTGCTAGTTGTATCCAATCCCGATGCAACTTCTGTGTCTCATCAAAACTCTGAAGGTAAACAGATTACAGAATGCCTCCAGATGTACTTCGGAAACTACTACTGGTCTCTCAAAAATAATTAAAACGTAGACCGTTTGAGACATTAACCCCATGGAGAAAAGTCGCATGGTGCCTGTTGTATTCTATACAGATGCAATTTCTGTGTTTCATCAACACTCTGAAGGTCCACAGATTACAGAATGTCTCCAGATGGGCTTCGGAAACTACAACTGGTCTTCCAGGAATCGATCAAAGCATAGACAGTCAGGGACATTCCTACAATGGAAAAAAGTCGGCATGTTGCCTGTTGTATTCAATCCCAATTTAATTTCTGTGTTTCATCAACACTCGGAAGGTCCACAGGATACAGAATACCTCCAGATATGCTTCGGAAACTACTACTGGTCTCCCAGGGAACGATCAAAGCGTAGACAGATTGAGACATTACTCACATGGAGAAAAGTCATCATGGTGCCTGTTGTATTCAATCCCGATGCAATTTCTGTGTTTCATCAACACTCTGAAGGTCCACAGATTACAGAATGCCTCCAGAAGTGTTTCGGAAACAGCTACTGGTCTCCCCAGGAACGATCAAAATGTAGACAATTTGAGACACTACACCCACTTACAAAAGTCCGCATGGTGCCTGTTGCATTCAATCCCGGTGCAATTTCTGTGTTTCATCAACACTCTGAAGGTCCACAGTTTACAGAATGCCTCCAGATGTGATACGGAAATCACTACTGGTCTTCCAGGAAAAGATCAAAGCGTAGACAGTTTGAGACATTACTCCCTTGGAGAAAAGTCCGCATGGAGCCTGTTGTATACAATTCACAAAGCAATTTCTGTGTCTCATCAACACTCTGAAGGGTCACAGATTACAGAATGCCTCCAGATGTGCTTTGGAGACTACTACTGGTCTTTCAGTAATCGATCTAAGCATAGACAGTTTTAGAGATTACTCCCATGGAGATAAGTCTGCATGGTGCCTCTTGTATTCAGTCCCGATGAAATTTCTGTGTTTCATCAACACTCTGAAGTTAAAAGGTTACAGATTGCCTACAGATGTGCTTAGGAAACTACTACTGGTCTTCCATGAATCGATCAAAGCATAGAGAGTTTGGGACATTACTACAATGGAAAAGTCCGCATGGTGCCTGTTGCATTCAATCCCGATGTAATTTCTGTGTTTCTTCAACACTCGGAAGATCCACAGAATACAGAATGCCTGCAGAAATGCTTCGGAATCTACTAGTGGTCTCGCAGGAATCGATCAAATCGTAGACAATTTGAGACATTACACATATGGAGAAAAGTCGGGATGGTGCCTGTTGTATACAATCCCGATGCAATATCTGTGTTTCATCAACACTCAGAAGGTCCACAGATTACAGAATGCCTCCAGATGTGCTACAGAAACTACTACTGGTCTTCCAGGAATCGATCAAATCGTAGACAGTGTGAGACATTACTCCCTTGGAGAAAAGTCCGCATGGTGCCTGTTGTATACAATTCCCAATGCAATTTCTGTGTTTCTCAACACTCTGAAGGGTCAGAGATTACAGAATGCCTCCAGATGTGCTTTGGAAGCTACTACTGGTCTTCCAGGAATTGATCTAAGCATTGACAGTTTGGGAGATTACTCCCATGGAGAAAAGTCTGCATGGTGCCTCTTCTATTCAATCCCGATAGAATTTCAGTGTTTCATCAGTACTCTGAATGTCCACAGATTACAGAATGTCTCTAGATGTGCTTCGGAAACTAATACTGGTCTTCCAGGAATCGATCAAAGCATAGACAGTTTGGGACTTCACTCACATGTAGAAAAGACGGCATAATGCCTGTTGTATTCAATTCCGATGCAAAGTCTGTGTTTCATCAACACTGTGAAGGTCCACAGATTACAGATTGCCTCCAGATGTGCTTCGGAAACTACTACTGGTCTTCCAGGAATCGATAAAAGCATAGACAGATTGGGACATTACTACCATGGAAAAGAGTGCGCATGGTGCCTGTTGTATTCAATCCCGATGCAATTTCTGTGTTTCAGCAACAATATTAAGGTCCACAGATTACAGAAAGTCACCAGATGTGCTTCTGAAACTACTACTGGTCTTCCAGGAATCGATCAAACCGTAGACAGCTTGAGACATTACTCCCAAGGAGAAAAGTCCGCATGGTGCCTGTTGTATTTAATCCCGATGCAATTCCGGTGTTTCATAAACACTCTGAAGGTCCACAGATTACAGAATGCCTCCAGATGTGCTACGGAAACTGCTACTGGTCTTCCAGAAATCGATCAAATCGTAGACAGTTTGAGACATTACTCCCATGGAAGAAAGTGTGCAAGGTGTCTGTTGTATTCAATCCCGATGCAATTTCTGTGTTTCATCAACACTCTGAAAGTCCACGGCTTACAGAATGGCTCCAGATGTGTTTCGGAAACAGCAACTGGTCTCCCCGGGAACGATCAAAGTGTAGACAATTTGACACATTACTCACTTGGAGAGAAATCGGCATGGTGCTAGTTGTATCCAATCCCGATGCAACTTCTGTGTCTCATCAAAACTCTGAAGGTAAACAGATTACAGAATGCCTCCAGATGTACTTCGGAAACTACTACTGGTCTCTCAAAAATAATTAAAACGTAGACCGTTTGAGACATTAACCCCATGGAGAAAAGTCGCATGGTGCCTGTTGTATTCTATACAGATGCAATTTCTGTGTTTCATCAACACTCTGAAGGTCCACAGATTACAGAATGTCTCCAGATGGGCTTCGGAAACTACTTCGGGTCATCCAGGAATCGATCAAAGCGTAGACACTTTGAGACATTACTCCCATGGAGAAAGTCCGCATGCTGCCTCTTGTTTTCAATACCGTTATACAGAATGCCTATAGATATTCTTTGGAAACTACTACGGGTCTTCCAGGAATCGATCAAAGAGTAGACAGTTTGAGAAATTACTCCCATGCAGAAAAGTCGGCATGGTGCCTGTTGTATTCAATCCGGACGCAATTTCTGTGTTTCATCAACACTCAGAAGGTCCACAGATTACAGATTTCCCCCAGATGTGCTACGGCAACTACTACTGGTCTTCTAGGAATCGATCAAAGCGTAGACAGTTAGAGACATTACTCCCATGGACAAAAGTCAGCATGGTGCCTGTTGTATTCAATCAAGAAGCAATTTCGGTGTTTCATTAACACTCGGAAGGTCCACAGATTACAGAATGCCTCCAGAAGGGCTTCGGAAACTACCACTGGTCTTCCAGGAATCGATCAAAGTATAGACAGTTTGGGACATTACTGCCACGGAAAGAAGTCGGCATGGTGCCTGTTGTATACAATTCCCAATGCAATTTCGGTGTTTCATCAACACTCTGAAGGGTCACAGGTTACAGAATGCCTCCAGATGTGCTTTGGAAACTACTACTGGTCTTCCAGGAATCGGACAAAGCATAGACAGTTTGAAACATTACTCCCATGGAGAAAACTCTGCATGGTGCCTCTTGTATTCAATCCCGATGAAATTTCTGTGTTACATCAACACTCTGAATTTCCAAAGATTACAGAATGATCCAGATGTTCTTCGGAAACTACAACTGGTCTTCCAGGAATCGATCAAAGCATAGACAGTTAGGGACATTCCTACAATGGAAAAAAGTCGGCATGTTGCCTGTTGTATTCAATCCCAATTTAATTTCTGTGTTTCATCAACACTCGGAAGGTCCACAGGATACAGAATACCTCCAGATATGCTTCGGAAACTACTACTGGTCTCCCAGGGAACGATCAAAGCGTAGACAGATTGAGACATTACTCACATGGAGAAAAGTCCGCATGGTGCCTGTTGCATTCAATCCCGGTGCAATTTCTGTGTTTCATCAACACTCTGAAGGTCCACAGTTTACAGAATGCCTCCAGATGTGATACGGAAATCACTACTGGTCTTCCAGGAAAAGATCAAAGCGTAGACAGTTTGAGACATTACTCCCTTGGAGAAAAGTCCGCATGGAGCCTGTTGTATACAATTCACAAAGCAATTTCTGTGTCTCATCAACACTCTGAAGGGTCACAGGTTACAGAATGCCTCCAGATGTGCTTTGGAAACTACTACTGGTCTTCCAGGAATCGGACAAAGCATAGACAGTTTGAAACATTACTCCCATGGAGAAAACTCTGCATGGTGCCTCTTGTATTCAATCCCGATGAAATTTCTGTGTTACATCAACACTCTGAATTTCCAAAGATTACAGAATGATCCAGATGTGCTTAGGAAACTACTACTGGTCTTCCATGAATCGATCAAAGCATAGAGAGTTTGGGACATTACTACAATGGAAAAGTCCGCATGGTGCCTGTTGCATTCAATCCCGATGTAATTTCTGTGTTTCTTCAACACTCGGAAGATCCACAGAATACAGAATGCAAGCAGAAATGCTTCGGAATCTACTAGTGGTCTCGCAGGAATCGATCAAATCGTAGACAATTTGAGACATTACACATATGGAGAAAAGTCGGGATGGTGCCTGTTGTATACAATCCCGATGCAATATCTGTGTTTCATCAACACTCAGAAGGTCCACAGATTACAGAATGCCTCCAGATGTGCTACAGAAACTACTACTGGTCTTCCAGGAATCGATCAAATCGTAGACAGTGTGAGACATTACTCCCTTGGAGAAAAGTCCGCATGGTGCCTGTTGTATACAATTCCCAATGCAATTTCTGTGTTTCTCAACACTCTGAAGGGTCAGAGATTACAGAATGCCTCCAGATGTGCTTTGGAAGCTACTACTGGTCTTCCAGGAATTGATCTAAGCATAGACAGTTTGGGAGATTACTCCCATGGAGAAAAGTCTGCATGGTGCCTCTTCTATTCAATCCCGATAGAATTTCAGTGTTTCATCAGTACTCTGAATGTCCACAGATTACAGAATGTCTCTAGATGTGCTTCGGAAACTAATACTGGTCTTCCAGGAATCGATCAAAGCATAGACAGTTTGGGACTTCACTCACATGTAGAAAAGACGGCATAATGCCTGTTGTATTCAATTCCGATGCAAAGTCTGTGTTTCATCAACACTGTGAAGGTCCACAGATTACAGATTGCCTCCAGATGTGCTTCGGAAACTACTACTGGTCTTCCAGGAATCGATAAAAGCATAGACAGATTGGGACATTACTACCATGGAAAAGAGTGCGCATGGTGCCTGTTGTATTCAATCCCGATGCAATTTCTGTGTTTCAGCAACAATATTAAGGTCCACAGATTACAGAAAGTCTCCAGATGTGCTTCTGAAACTACTACTGGTCTTCCAGGAATCGATCAAACCGTAGACAGCTTGAGACATTACTCCCAAGGAGAAAAGTCCGCATGGTGCCTGTTGTATTTAATCCCGATGCAATTCCGGTGTTTCATAAACACTCTGAAGGTCCACAGATTACAGAATGCCTCCAGATGTGCTACGGAAACTACTACTGGTCTTCCAGAAATCGATCAAATCGTAGACAGTTTGAGACATTACTCCCATGGAAGAAAGTGTGCAAGGTGTCTGTTGTATTCAATCCCGATGCAATTTCTGTGTTTCATCAACACTCTGAAAGTCCACGGCTTACAGAATGGCTCCAGATGTGTTTCGGAAACAGCAACTGGTCTCCCCGGGAACGATCAAAGTGTAGACAATTTGACACATTACTCACTTGGAGAGAAATCGGCATGGTGCTAGTTGTATCCAATCCCGATGCAACTTCTGTGTCTCATCAAAACTCTGAAGGTAAACAGATTACAGAATGCCTCCAGATGTACTTCGGAAACTACTTCGGGTCATCCAGGAATCGATCAAAGCGTAGACACTTTGAGACATTACTCCCATGGAGAAAGTCCGCATGCTGCCTCTTGTATTCAATACCGTTATACAGAATGCCTATAGATATTCTTTGGAAACTACTACGGGTCTTCCAGGAATCGATCAAAGAGTAGACAGTTTGAGACATTACTCCCATGGAGAAAAGTCGGCATGGTGCCTGTTGTATTCAATCCGGACGCAATTTCTGTGTTTCATCAACACTCAGAAGGTCCACAGATTACAGAATTCCCCCAGATGTGCTACGGCAACTACTACTGGTCTTCTAGGATCGATCAAAGCGTAGACAGTTAGAGACATTACTCCCATGGAGAAAAGTCAGCATGGTGCCTGTTGTATTCAATCAAGAAGCAATTTCGGTGTTTCATTAACACTCTGAAGGTCCACAGATTACAGAATGCCTCCAGAAGGGCTTCGGAAACTACCACTGGTCTTCCAGGAATCGATCAAAGTATAGACAGTTTGGGACATTACTGCCACGGAAAGAAGTCGGCATGGTGCCTGTTGTATTCAATCCCGATGGAATATCTGTCTTTCATATACACTCTGAAGGTCCACAGATTACAGAATGTCTCCAGATGTGCTTCGGAAACTTATACTGGTCTTCCAGGAATCGATCAAAGCATAGACAGTTTGAAACATTACTCCCATGGAGAAAACTCTGCATGGTGCCTCTTGTATTCAATCCCGATGAAATTACTGTGTTTCATCAACACTCTGCAGTTCCAAAGATTACAGAATTACAGAATGATCCAGATGTTCTTCGGAAACTACTACTGGTCTTCCAGGAATCGATCAAAGCATAGACAGTTAGGGACATTCCTACAATGGAAGAAAGTCAGCATGATGCCTGTTGTATTCAATCCCGATGTAATTTCTGTGTTTCATCAACACTCGGAAGGTCCACAGGTTACAGAATACCTCCAGTCTCCCAGGGAACAATCAAAGCGTAGACAGTTTGAGACATTACTCACATGGAGAAAAGTCATCATGGTGCCGTTGTATTCAATCCCGATGCAGTTTCTGTGTTTCATCAACACTCTGAAGGTCCACAGATTACAGAATGCCTCCAGATGTGCTACGGAAGCTACTACTGGTCTTCCAGGAATCGATCAAACCGTAGACAGTTTGAGACATTACACCCATGGAGAAAAGTCCGTATGGTGCATGTTGTATTCAATACCGATGCAATTTCGGTGTTTCATTAACACTCTGAAGGTCCACAGATTACAGAATGCCTCCAGATGTGCTTTGGAAACTACTACTGGTCTTTCAAGAATCAATAAAAGCGTAGTCCGTTTGAGACATTAATCCCATGGAGGTAAGTCCCCATGGTGCCTGTTGTATTCTGTCCCGATGCAATTTCTGTGTTTCTTCAACACTCTGATGGGTCACAGATTACAGAATGCCTCCAGATGTACTTTGGAAACTAATACCATTCTTCAAGGCATCGATCAAAGCGTAGATAGTTTGAGACATTACTCCCATGGAGAAAAGTGTGCATGCTGCCTCTTGTATTCAATCCCGTTGCAATATCTGCGTTTCATCAACACTCAGAAGGTCCACAGGATACAGAATGCCTCCAGATATGCTTCAGAAACTACTACTGGTCTCCCAGGGAATGATCAAAGCGTTGACAGTTTCAGACATTACTCTTATGGAGAGAAGTAATCATGGTGCCTGTTGTATTCAATCCAGATGCAATTTCTGTGTTTCATCAACACTCTGAAGGTCCACAGATTACAGAATGCCACCAGATGTGCTTCGGAAACTACTACTGGTCTTCCAGGAATTGATGAAAACAGAGAAATTTTGAGACATTTTTGGTATTGAGAAAATTCCGCATGTTGCCTGATGTATTCGATCCCGATGAAATTTCTGTGTTTCATCAACACTGTGAAAGTCCAGAGATTACAGATTGCCTCCAGATGTGCTTCGGAAACTACTACTGGTCTTCCAGGAATCGATAAAAGCATAGACAGATTGGGACATTACTACCATGGAAAAGAGTGCGCATGGTGCCTGTTGTATTCAATCCCGATGCAATTTCTGTGTTTCAGCAACAATATTAAGGTCCACAGATTACAGAAAGTCTCCAGATGTGCTTCTGAAACTACTACTGGTCTTCCAGGAATCGATCAAACCGTAGACAGCTTGAGACATTACTCCCAAGGAGAAAAGTCCGCATGGTGCCTGTTGTATTTAATCCCGATGCAATTCCGGTGTTTCATAAACACTCTGAAGGTCCACAGATTACAGAATGCCTCCAGATGTGCTACGGAAACTACTACTGGTCTTCCAGAAATCGATCAAATCGTAGACAGTTTGAGACATTACTCCCATGGAAGAAAGTGTGCAAGGTGTCTGTTGTATTCAATCCCGATGCAATTTCTGTGTTTCATCAACACTCTGAAAGTCCACGGCTTACAGAATGGCTCCAGATGTGTTTCGGAAACAGCAACTGGTCTCCCCGGGAACGATCAAAGTGTAGACAATTTGACACATTACTCACTTGGAGAGAAATCGGCATGGTGCTAGTTGTATCCAATCCCGATGCAACTTCTGTGTCTCATCAAAACTCTGAAGGTAAACAGATTACAGAATGCCTCCAGATGTACTTCGGAAACTACTTCGGGTCATCCAGGAATCGATCAAAGCGTAGACACTTTGAGACATTACTCCCATGGAGAAAGTCCGCATGCTGCCTCTTGTATTCAATACCGTTATACAGAATGCCTATAGATATTCTTTGGAAACTACTACGGGTCTTCCAGGAATCGATCAAAGAGTAGACAGTTTGAGACATTACTCCCATGGAGAAAAGTCGGCATGGTGCCTGTTGTATTCAATCCGGACGCAATTTCTGTGTTTCATCAACACTCAGAAGGTCCACAGATTACAGAATTCCCCCAGATGTGCTACGGCAACTACTACTGGTCTTCTAGGATCGATCAAAGCGTAGACAGTTAGAGACATTACTCCCATGGAGAAAAGTCAGCATGGTGCCTGTTGTATTCAATCAAGAAGCAATTTCGGTGTTTCATTAACACTCTGAAGGTCCACAGATTACAGAATGCCTCCAGAAGGGCTTCGGAAACTACCACTGGTCTTCCAGGAATCGATCAAAGTATAGACAGTTTGGGACATTACTGCCACGGAAAGAAGTCGGCATGGTGCCTGTTGTATTCAATCCCGATGGAATATCTGTCTTTCATATACACTCTGAAGGTCCACAGATTACAGAATGTCTCCAGATGTGCTTCGGAAACTTATACTGGTCTTCCAGGAATCGATCAAAGCATAGACAGTTTGAAACATTACTCCCATGGAGAAAACTCTGCATGGTGCCTCTTGTATTCAATCCCGATGAAATTACTGTGTTTCATCAACACTCTGCAGTTCCAAAGATTACAGAATTACAGAATGATCCAGATGTTCTTCGGAAACTACTACTGGTCTTCCAGGAATCGATCAAAGCATAGACAGTTAGGGACATTCCTACAATGGAAGAAAGTCAGCATGATGCCTGTTGTATTCAATCCCGATGTAATTTCTGTGTTTCATCAACACTCGGAAGGTCCACAGGTTACAGAATACCTCCAGTCTCCCAGGGAACAATCAAAGCGTAGACAGTTTGAGACATTACTCACATGGAGAAAAGTCATCATGGTGCCGTTGTATTCAATCCCGATGCAGTTTCTGTGTTTCATCAACACTCTGAAGGTCCACAGATTACAGAATGCCTCCAGATGTGCTACGGAAGCTACTACTGGTCTTCCAGGAATCGATCAAACCGTAGACAGTTTGAGACATTACACCCATGGAGAAAAGTCCGTATGGTGCATGTTGTATTCAATACCGATGCAATTTCGGTGTTTCATTAACACTCTGAAGGTCCACAGATTACAGAATGCCTCCAGATGTGCTTTGGAAACTACTACTGGTCTTTCAAGAATCAATAAAAGCGTAGTCCGTTTGAGACATTAATCCCATGGAGGTAAGTCCCCATGGTGCCTGTTGTATTCTGTCCCGATGCAATTTCTGTGTTTCTTCAACACTCTGATGGGTCACAGATTACAGAATGCCTCCAGATGTACTTTGGAAACTAATACCATTCTTCAAGGCATCGATCAAAGCGTAGATAGTTTGAGACATTACTCCCATGGAGAAAAGTGTGCATGCTGCCTCTTGTATTCAATCCCGTTGCAATATCTGCGTTTCATCAACACTCAGAAGGTCCACAGGATACAGAATGCCTCCAGATATGCTTCAGAAACTACTACTGGTCTCCCAGGGAATGATCAAAGCGTTGACAGTTTCAGACATTACTCTTATGGAGAGAAGTAATCATGGTGCCTGTTGTATTCAATCCAGATGCAATTTCTGTGTTTCATCAACACTCTGAAGGTCCACAGATTACAGAATGCCACCAGATGTGCTTCGGAAACTACTACTGGTCTTCCAGGAATTGATGAAAACAGAGAAATTTTGAGACATTTTTGGTATTGAGAAAATTCCGCATGTTGCCTGATGTATTCGATCCCGATGAAATTTCTGTGTTTCATCAACACTGTGAAAGTCCAGAGATTACAGAATGCCTCCAGATGTGCCTCGGAAACTACTACTGGTCTTCCAGGATTCGATCAAAGCGTAGACAGTTTGAGACAGTACTCCCATAGAGAAAAGTCCGCATGGAGCCAGTTGAATTAAATCCCGATGCAATATCTGTGTCGTAAACACTCTGAAGGTCCACAGATTACAGAATGCCTCCAGATGAGCTTCGGAAACTACTGCTGGTCTTCCAGGGATCGATCAAATCGTAGACAGTTTGAGACACTACTCTCATGGAGAAAAGATCGCATGGTGATTGTTGTATTCATCCTGATGCCATTACAGTGTTTAATCAACACTCTGATGGTCCACAGATTACAGAACGCCTCCAGATGTGCTTCGGAAACTACTACTGGTCTTCCAGGAATCGATCAAATCATAGACTGTTTGACACATTACTCCCATCGAGTATGGTCCGCATGGTGCCTGTTGTATTCAATCCCGATGCAATTTCTGTGTTTCATCAACACTCTGAAGTTAAAAGGTTACAGATTGCCTACAGATGTGCTTAGGAAACTACTACTGGTCTTCCAGGAATCGATCTAAGCATAGACACTTTGAGAGATAACTCCCATGGAGAAAAGTCTGCATGGTGCCTCTTCTATTCAATCGCGATGAAATTTCAGGGTTTCATCAACACTCTGAAGTTAAAAGGTTACAGAATGCCTCCAGATGTGCTTCGGAAGCTACTACTGGTCTTCAAGGAATCGATCAAAGCATGGACAGTTTGGGACATTACTACAATGGAAAAAAGTTCGCATGGTGCCTGTTGTATTCAATCCCGATGTAATTTCTTTGTTTCATCAGCACTCGGAAGATCCACAGGATACAGAATGCCTGCAGATATGCTTCGGAAACTACTACTGGTCTACCAGGAATCCTTCAAATCGTAGACAGTTTGAGACATTACTCCCATGGAAGAAAGCCTGCAAGGTGCATGTTGTATTCAATCCCGATGCAATTTGTTTTGTTTCATCAACACTCTGAAGGTACACCGAATACAGAATGCCTCCAGATGTATTTCGGTAACTACTGCTGGTCATCCAGGAATCGATCAAAACATAGAGAGTTTCAGACATTACTCCCATCGAGAATAGTCCGCATGGTGCCTGTTGTATTAAATCCCGATGCAATTTCCGTGTTTCATCAACAATCTGCATGCCCACAGATTTCAGAATGCCTCCAGATGTGCTTCGGAAACTTCTACTGGTTTTCCAGGAATCGATCAAAGCATACACAGTTTGAAAATTTGCCATGGTGCCTGTCGTATTGAATTCCGATGAAATTTCTGTGCTTCATCAACACTCTGAAGGTACACTTATTACAGAATGCCTCCAGATGTGCTTCGGAAATTACTACTGGTCTTCCAGGAATCGATCAAAACATAGACAGATTGGGACATTGCTACCATGGAAAAGAGTCCGCATGGTGCCTGTTGTATTCAATCCCGATGCAATTTCTTTGTTTCAGCAACACTCTGATGGGTCACAGATTACAGAATGCCTCCAGATGTACTTTGGAAACTAATACCATTCTTCAAGGCATCGATCAAAGCGTAGATAGTTTGAGACATTACTCCCATGGAGAAAAGTGTGCATGCTGCCTCTTGTATTCAATCCCGTTGCAATATCTGCGTTTCATCAACACTCAGAAGGTCCACAGGATACAGAATGCCTCCAGATATGCTTCAGAAACTACTACTGGTCTCCCAGGGAATGATCAAAGCGTTGACAGTTTCAGACATTACTCTTATGGAGAGAAGTAATCATGGTGCCTGTTGTATTCAATCCAGATGCAATTTCTGTGTTTCATCAACACTCTGAAGGTCCACAGATTACAGAATGCCACCAGATGTGCTTCGGAAACTACTACTGGTCTTCCAGGAATTGATGAAAACAGAGAAATTTTGAGACATTTTTGGTATTGAGAAAATTCCGCATGTTGCCTGATGTATTCGATCCCGATGAAATTTCTGTGTTTCATCAACACTGTGAAAGTCCAGAGATTACAGAATGCCTCCAGATGTGCCTCGGAAACTACTACTGGTCTTCCAGGATTCGATCAAAGCGTAGACAGTTTGAGACAGTACTCCCATAGAGAAAAGTCCGCATGGAGCCAGTTGAATTAAATCCCGATGCAATATCTGTGTCGTAAACACTCTGAAGGTCCACAGATTACAGAATGCCTCCAGATGAGCTTCGGAAACTACTGCTGGTCTTCCAGGGATCGATCAAATCGTAGACAGTTTGAGACACTACTCTCATGGAGAAAAGATCGCATGGTGATTGTTGTATTCATCCTGATGCCATTACAGTGTTTAATCAACACTCTGATGGTCCACAGATTACAGAACGCCTCCAGATGTGCTTCGGAAACTACTACTGGTCTTCCAGGAATCGATCAAATCATAGACTGTTTGACACATTACTCCCATCGAGTATGGTCCGCATGGTGCCTGTTGTATTCAATCCCGATGCAATTTCTGTGTTTCATCAACACTCTGAAGTTAAAAGGTTACAGATTGCCTACAGATGTGCTTAGGAAACTACTACTGGTCTTCCAGGAATCGATCTAAGCATAGACACTTTGAGAGATAACTCCCATGGAGAAAAGTCTGCATGGTGCCTCTTCTATTCAATCGCGATGAAATTTCAGGGTTTCATCAACACTCTGAAGTTAAAAGGTTACAGAATGCCTCCAGATGTGCTTCGGAAGCTACTACTGGTCTTCAAGGAATCGATCAAAGCATGGACAGTTTGGGACATTACTACAATGGAAAAAAGTTCGCATGGTGCCTGTTGTATTCAATCCCGATGTAATTTCTTTGTTTCATCAGCACTCGGAAGATCCACAGGATACAGAATGCCTGCAGATATGCTTCGGAAACTACTACTGGTCTACCAGGAATCCTTCAAATCGTAGACAGTTTGAGACATTACTCCCATGGAAGAAAGCCTGCAAGGTGCATGTTGTATTCAATCCCGATGCAATTTGTTTTGTTTCATCAACACTCTGAAGGTACACCGAATACAGAATGCCTCCAGATGTATTTCGGTAACTACTGCTGGTCATCCAGGAATCGATCAAAACATAGAGAGTTTCAGACATTACTCCCATCGAGAATAGTCCGCATGGTGCCTGTTGTATTAAATCCCGATGCAATTTCCGTGTTTCATCAACAATCTGCATGCCCACAGATTTCAGAATGCCTCCAGATGTGCTTCGGAAACTTCTACTGGTTTTCCAGGAATCGATCAAAGCATACACAGTTTGAAAATTTGCCATGGTGCCTGTCGTATTGAATTCCGATGAAATTTCTGTGCTTCATCAACACTCTGAAGGTACACTTATTACACAATGCCTCCAGATGTGCTTCGGAAATTACTACTGGTCTTCCAGGAATCGATCAAAACATAGACAGATTGGGACATTGCTACCATGGAAAAGAGTCCGCATGGTGCCTGTTGTATTCAATCCCGATGCAATTTCTTTGTTTCAGCAACAATATTAAGGTCCACAGATTACAGAAAGTCTCCAGATGTGCTTTGGAATCTACTACTGGTCTTCCAGGAATGATCAAAGCGTAGACAGTTTGAGACATTACTCCCATGGAGAACAGTCGGCATGGTGCCTGTTGTATACAATTCCCAATGCAATTTCTGTGTTTCATCAACACTCTGAAGGGTCACAGGTTACAGAATGCCTCCATATGTGCTTCGGAAACTACTACTGGTCTTCCAGGAATCGATCACAGCGTAGACAGTATGACACATTACTCCATTGGAGAAAAGTCCGTATGGTGCATGTTGTATTCAATCCCGATGCAATTTCTGTGTTTCATCAACACTCTGAAGGTCAACAGATTACAGAATATCTCCACATGTGCTTCCCAAACAACTACTGGTCTCACAGGAATCTATCAAATCATACACTGTCTGAGACATTACGACCATGGAGAAAAGTGCGCATGGTGCCTGTTGTAATCAGTCCCGATGGAATTTCTGTCTTTCATCAACACTCTGAAGGTCCACAGGTTTTAGAATGACTCCAGATTTGCTTCGGATACTACTACTGGTCACCCAGGAATCGATCGAATCATACAATGTTTGAGACATTACTCCCATGGAGAAAAGTGAGCATGGTGCCTATTGTATTCAATCCCGATGCATTTTCTATGTTTCATCAACACTCTGAAGGTCCACACATTACAGAATGCACCAGATGTGCTTCGGAATCTACTACTGTTCTTCCAAGAATCGATCAAAGAGTAGACAGTTTGAGACATTACTGCCATGGAGAAAAGTTCACATGGTGCCTCTTGTACTGAATCCCAGTGCAATTTCTGTGTTTCATCAACACTCTGAAGATCCACAGGTTACAGATGTCTCCAGATGTGCTTCGGAAAGTACTGCTGGTCTTCCAGGAATCGATCAAACGTAGACAGTTTGAGACATTACTCACATGGACAGCAGTTCGCATGTTGCCTGTTGTATTCTGTCCCGATGTAATTTCTGTGTTTCATCAACACTCTAATGGTCCACGGATAACGGAATGCCTCCTGATGAGCTTTGGAAACTACTACTGGTCTTCTAGAAATCGATCAAATCGTAGACAGTTTTAGACATTACACCCATGCAGAAAAGTCCGCATGGTGAATGTTGTATTCAGTCCTGATGCAATTTCTGTGTATCATAAACACTCTGAAGGTCCACAGATTACAGAATGCCTCCAGATGCGCTTCGGAAAGTTCTACTGGCCTTCCAGGAAACTATCAAAT
Source organism: Schistocerca gregaria (assembly GCF_023897955.1). Taxonomy (NCBI): domain Eukaryota; kingdom Metazoa; phylum Arthropoda; class Insecta; order Orthoptera; family Acrididae; genus Schistocerca; species Schistocerca gregaria. Next base: position 586,126 of record NW_026061745.1, read on the forward strand.
CGTAGATAGTTTTAGACATTACTCCCATGGAGAAAGGTCGGCATGGTGCCTGTTGTATTTAATCCCGATATAATTTCTGTGTTTCATCAACACTCTGAAGGCCCACAGAATTCAGAATGCCTCCAGATGTGCTTCGGAAACTACTACTGGTCTCCCTGGGAACGATCAAATTGTAGAGTGTTTGAAACGTTACTCCCATGGAGAAAAGTCCGCATGGTGCCTATTGTATTCAATCCCGATGCAATTTCTGTATTTCATCAACAATCTGAATGCATACAGATTTCAGAATGCCTCCAGATGTGCTTCGGAAACTGCTACTGGTTTTCCAGGAATCGATCAAAGCATACACAGTTTGTGAAATTACTCACATGGAGAAAAGTCGCCATGGTGCCTGTCGTATTGAATTCCGATGAAATATCTGTGCTTCATCAACACTCTGAAGGTACACTTATTACAGAATGCCTCCAGATGTGCTTCGGAAACTGCTGCTGGTCCTCCAGGAATCGATCAAATAATAGACAGTTTGAGACATTTCTCTAATGGAGAAAAGTCGGCATGGTGCCTGTTGTGTTCAATCCTGACGCAATTTCTGTGTTTAATCAACACTCTGAAAGTCCAGAGATTACAGAATACCTCCAATGTGCTGCGAAAACTAATACTGGTCTTCCATTAATCGCCAAAGCGTAGACAGTTTGAGATATCACTCCCATGAAAAAAAGGCCGCATGATGCCTGTTGTATTCAGTCCCTATGTAAATTCTGTGTTTCATCAACACTCTGAAGGTCCACGGAATACGGAATGCCTCCAGATGTGCTTCGGAAACAACTGCTGGTCATCCAGAAAGCAATCAAACGTAGACAGTTTGAGACATTACTCTCATGGAGAAAAGTTCGCATGGTGCCTGTTGTATTTAATCCCGATGCAATTTCTGTTCTTAATCAACACTCTGAAGTTCCACAGATTAAAGAACACCTCCAGATGTATTTCGGAAACTATTACTGGTCTTCCAGGAATCGATTAAAGCATAGACAGTTTGAGACATTACACCCATGGAGAAAAGTCCCAATAATGCCTGTTGTATTCAATCCCGAAGCAATTTCCGTGTTTCATCAACACTCTGAAGGTCCATAGATTACAAAATAAATCCAGATGTGCTTCGATAACTACTACTGGTCTCCCAGAGAGCGATCAAAGCGTAGACAGTTTGAGACATTACTGCCTGGGAGGAAAGTCCTCATGGTGCCTGTTATATTCAATCCCGATGCAATTTCAGTGTTTCATCAACAGTCTGAAAGTCCACAGATTAAAGAATGCCTCCAGATGTACTTCATAAACTACTACTGGTCTTCCAGAAATCGACCAAATCGTAGATCGTTTGAGACATTATTCCCATTGAGAAAAATCTACAAGGTGGCTATTGTATTCAATCACGATGCAATATCTGTGTTTCATAAACACTCTGAAGGTCCACTGATTACAGAATGCCTCCTGATGTGCTTCGGGAACTGCTACTGGTCTTCCAGGAATCAATCGTATCGTAGACAGTTTGAGACACTACTCCCATGGGGAAACGTCCGCATGGTGCCTGTTGTATTCAATCCCGATGCATTTTTCTGTGTTTCATCAACACTCTGAAGGTCCACAGATTACAAAATGACTCCAGATGTGCTTTGGAAACTACTACTGGTCCTCCAGGAATCGATCAAATCGTAGACAGTTTGATACATTTGTCCCATGGAGGAAAGTCCACAAGGTGCCTATTGTATTCAATCGCGATGCTATTGGTGTGTTTCATCAACACTCTAAAGGTCCACCGAATACCGAATGCCTCACGATTTGCATCGGATACAACTGCTGGTCATCCAGGAAGCGATCAAACGTAGACAGTTTGAGACATTACTCTCATGGAGAAAACTCCGCATGGTGCCTGTTGTATTTAATCCCGATGCAATTTCTGTTCTTAATCAACACTCTGAAGTTCCACAGATTAAAGAACACCTCCAGATGTGCTTCGAAAGCTACTACTGGTCTTCCAGGAATCGATCAAACATAGACAATTTGAGACAATACTCACATGGCGAAAAGTCACCATGGTAACTGTTGTATTCCATTCCGATGCAATTTCTGTGTTTCATCAACACTCTGAAGGTCCAAAGATTACAGAAGCCTTTAGTAGTTCTTCGGAAACTAATTCTGGTCTACCAGGAATAGACCAAAACGTATACAGTTTGAGACATTACTTGCATGAAGAAAAGACCGCATGGTGCCTGTTGTATTCAATCCCGATGCAATTTCTGTGTTTCATCAACACTCTGAGGGTCCACAGATTACAGAATGCCTCCAGATGTGCTTCGGAAATTACTACTGGTCTCCCAGAGAGCGATCAAAGCGTAGACTGTTTGAGACATTACTCTCTTGGAGGAAAGTCGGCATGGTGCATGTTATATTCAATCCCGATGCAATTTCAGTGTTTCATCAACAGTCTGAAAGTCCACAGATTTCAGAATGCCTCCAGATGTGCTTTATAAACTACTAATGGTCTTCCAGAAATCGATCAAATCGTAGATCGTTTGAGACATTACTCCCATTGAGAAAAATCTACATGGTGGCTATTGTATTCAATCCCGATGCAATATCTGTGTTTCATAAACACTCTGAAGGTCCACTGATTACAGAATGCCTCCTGATGTGCTTCGAAAACTGCTACTGGTCTTCCAGGAATCGATTGTATCGTAGACAGTTTGAGACATTACTCCCATGGAGAAACGTCCGCATGGTGCCTGTTGTATTCAATCCCGATGCAATTTCTGTGTTTCATCAACACTCTGAAGATCCACAGATTACAGAATGCTCTAGATGTGCTTCGGAAACTACTACTTGTATCCCAGGAATCGACCAAAGCGTAGTCAGTTTGAGATATTACTGAAATGAAGAAAAGTCCACATGGTTCTGTTTTATTCAATCCCGAAGCAATTTTTGTGTTTCATCAACACTCTGAAGGTCCACAGATTACAAAATGCTCTCGATGAGCTTCGGAAACTATTACTGGTATTCCAGGAATCGATCAAATCGTAGATAGCTTGAGACATTACTCCCATGGAGAAAAGTCGGCATGGTGCCTGTTGTAATCAATCTAAATACAATTTCTGTGTTTCATCAACACTCTGAAAGTCCACAGATTACAGAATGCCTCCAGATGTGCTTCGGAAACTACTACTGGTCTTCCAGGATTCGATTAAAGCATACACAGTTTGAGCCATTACTCCCATGGAGAGAAGTCCGCCTGGTGCCTGGTGTATTCAATCCCGATGCAATTTCTGTGTTTCATCTACACTCTGACGCTCCACAGATTCCAGAATACCTCAAGATGTGCTTCGGAAACTACGACTGGTCTTCCAGGAACTAACCAAAGCATAGACGAATTGAGACGTTATTCCCATGGAGAAAAGTCCGCATTGGGCCTGTGGTATTCAATCCCATTGCAATTTCTATAATTCATCAACACTCTGAACTTCCACAGATTACATAATACCTCCACTAGTGCTTCGGAAACTACTACCGGTCTTCCAGGAATCGATCAAATCGTTGAGAGTTTGAGACATTACACCCATGGAGAAAAGTCCGAATGATGAATGTTGTATTCAATCCCGATGCAATTTCTGTGTTTCATCAACAATCTGAAGGTCCACAGATTACAGAATGCCTCCAGATGCGCTTCAAAATGTACTACTGCTCTTCCAGGAATCGATCAAGTCGTAGATAGTTTCAGACATTATTCCCATATAGAATAGTTTCATGGAGCCGGTTGTATTCAATCCCGAAGCAATTTCTGTGTTTCATCAACACCCTGGAGGTCCAGAGAAAACCGAAAGCTTCCAGATGTGCTTCGGAAACTACTACTGGTAGTCCAGGAATCGATCAAATCGTAGACAGTTTGAGACATTTGTCCCATGGAGGAAAGTCCGCAAGGTGCATATTGTATTCAATCCCGATGCTATTGTTGTGTTTCATCAACACACTGAAATTCCACCGAATACCGAACGCCTCCAGATGTGCTTCGGAAACTACTGCTGCTCTTCCAGGAAGCGATCAAACGTAGACAGTTTGAGACATTACTCTCATGGAGAAATGTTGGTATAGTGCCAGTTGTATTCAATCCCGATGCTATTTCAGTGTTTTATCAACACTCTGAAGGTCCACACATTACAGAATGCCTCCGGATGTGCTTCGGAATATATTACTGGTCTTCCAGGAATCGATCAAATCGTAGACAGTTTGAGACATTACTCCCATGGAGAAAAGTATGCATGGTGCCTTCTGTAATCAGTCCCAATGCAATTTCTGTGTTTTATCAGCATTTTGAAGGACAACAGGTTACAGAATGGCTCCAGACGTGCTACGGTAACTACTACTGGTCCTCCAGGAATCGAACAAATCGTACACAGTTTGTGACATTACTCACATGGAGAAGAGTGCGCATGGTGCCTGTTGTATTCAATCCCGTTGCAATTTCTGTGTTTAATCAATACTATGAAGGTCCACAGATTGCAGAATACCTCCAGATGTGTTTCGGGCACTACTACTGGTATTCGAGGAATCGATCAAATCGTAGACAGTATGAGACATTACTCCCATGAAAGAAAAGACCGCATGGTGCCTGTTGTATTCAATCCCGACGCAATTTCTGTGATTCATCAACTCTCTGAAGTTCCACAGACTACAAAATACCTCCAGATGAGCTTCGGAAACTACTACTGGTCTTCTAGGAATCGATCAAATCGTAGATAGCTTAAGACATTACTCCCATGGACAAAAGTCGGCATGGTGCCTGTTGTATTCAATCCCGATGCAATTTCTGTGTTTCATCCACACTCTGAACATCCACAGATTACAGAATGCCGCCAGATGTGCTTCGGAAACTATTACTGGTCTTCCAGGATTCGATTAAAGCATAGACAGTTTAAGACATTACTCCCATGGAGAAAAGTCCACATGGTGCCTGGTAAATTCAATCCCGATTAAATATCTGTGTTTCATCAACACTCTGACGCTCCACAGATTACACAATACCTCAAGATGTGCTTCGGAAACTACGACTGGTCATCAAGGAAACGATCAAAGCATGGACAGTTTGAGACATTACTCACATTTCTCCCCGGAGAAATGTCCGATCGTGACTGTTTTATTCTATTCCGTCGCTATTTCTGTGTCTCATCAACACTCGGAAATTCCACAGATTACAGAAGGCCTCCAGATGAGCTTCGGAAACTACTACTGGTCTTCCAGGAATCGATCAAAGCATGGACAGTTTGAGACATTACTCACATAGAAAAAAGTCGGTATGGTGCCTGTTGAATTCAAATCCGATGCAATTTCTGTGTTTCATCAACACTCTGAAGGTCCACACATTACAGAATACTTCTTGATGTGCTTCAGAAACTACTACTGGTCTTACAGGAATCAATCAAAGCGTAGACTGTTTGAGACATTACTCCCATGGAGGAAAGTCCGCATGGTGACTGTGGTATTCAATCCCGTTGCAATTTCCGAGTTTGATAAACACTCTGAAGGCCCACAGATTACAGAATGCCTCCCGATGTGCTTTGGAAACTACTACTGGTCTTCCAGGATTCGATCAAAGCATACACAGTTTGAGACATTACTCCCATGGAGAAATGCCGCATGGTGCCTGTTGTAATAGAACCCGATGCAATTTCTGTGTTTCATCAACACTCTGAAGGTCCACACACTACAGAATGCCTCCACATGTGCTTCGGAAACTACTATTGGTCTTCCACGAATCGATCAAAGCGTAGACTGTTTGAGACATTACTAACATGGAGGAAAGTGCGCATGGTGACTGTTGTATTAAATCCCGATGCAATTTCTGTGTTTCATCAACACTCTGATACTCCACAGATTACAGAATGCCTCCAGATGTGAATCGGAAACTACTACTGGTCTTCCAGGTAACGATCAAAGCGTAGACTGTTTGAGACATTACTCCCATGGAGGAAAGTGCGCATGGTGACTGTTTTATGCAATCGCGATGCAAATTCTGTGTTTCATCAACACTCTGATAGTCCACACATTACAGAATGCCACCTGATGTGCATCGGAAACTACTACTGGTCTTCCAGGGAACGATCAAATGGTGGACTGTTTCAGACATTACTCCCATGGAGGAAAGTGCGCATGATGACTGTTGTATTCAATCCCGATGCAATATCTGTGTTTCATCAACACTCTGATAGTCCACAGATTACAGAATGCCTCCAGATGTGCATTGGAAACTACTACTGGTCTTCCAGGGAACGATCAAAGATTAGACTGTTTGAGACATTACTAACATGGAGGAAAGTGCGCATGGTGCCTGTTGTATTCAATCCCGATGCAATTTCTGTGTTTCATCAACACTCTGATGGTCCACAGATTACAGAATGCCTCCAGATGTGCATCGAAAACTACTACTGGTCTTCCAGAGAACGATCAAAGCGTAAACTCTTTGAGACATTACTCCCTTGGAGGAAGGTGCTCATGGTGACTGTTGTATTCAATCCCGATGCAGTTTCTGTGTTTCATCAACACTCTGGTAGTACACAGATTACAGAATGCCTTCAGATGTGCATCGGAAACTACTACTGGTCTTCCAGGCAACGAAAAAAACGTAGACTGTTTGAGACATTACCCCCATGGAGGAAAGTGCGCATGGTGACTGTCGTATTCAATCCCGATGCAATTTCTGTGTTTCATCAACACTCTGATAGTCCATAGATTACAGAATGCCTCCAGATGTGCATCGGAAACTTCTACTGGTCTTCCAGGGAACGATCAAAGCGTAGACTGTTTGAGACATTACTCCCATGGAGGGAAGTGCGCATGGTGACTGTTGTATTCAATCCCGATGCAATTTCTGTGTTTCGCCACACTCTGATAGTCCACAGATTAAGGAATGCCACCAGATGTGCATCGGAAACTGCTACTGGTCTTCCTGGGGACGATCCAAGCGTAGACTTTTACAGAAATTACTCCCATGCAGGGAAGTGCGCATGGTGACTGTTTTATTCAATCCCGATGCAATTTCTGTGTTTCATCAACACTCTGATAGTCCACAGATTACAGAATGCCTAAAGATGTGCATTGGAAACTACCACTGGTCTTAAAGAGAACGATCAAAGCGTAGATTGTTTGAGACATTACTAACATGGAGGAAAGTGCGCATGGTGACTGTTGTATTCAATCCCGATGCAATTTCTGTGTTTCATCAACACTCTGATAGTCCACAGACTACAGAATGCCACCAGATGTGCATCGGAAACTACTACTGGTCTTCCAGGTAACGATCAAATCGTAGACTGTTTGAGACATACCTCCAGTGGAGGAAAGTGCGCATGGTGAGTGTTTTATTCAAAACCGATGCAATTTCTGTGTTTCATCAACACTCTGATAGTCCATAGATTACAGAATGCCACCAGATGTGCATCGGAAACTACTACTGGTCTTCCAGGTAACGATCAAAGGGTGGACTGCTTCAGACATTACTCCCATGGAGGAAAGAGCGCATGGTGACTGTTGTATTCAATCCCGATGCAATTTCTGTGTTTCATCAACACTCATATAGTCCACAGATTACAGAATGCCTAAAGATGTGCATTGGAAACTACCACTGGTCTTCCAGAGAACGATCAAAGCGTAGATTGTTTGAGACATACTAACATGGAGGAAAGTGCGCATGGTGACTGTTGTATTCAATCCCGATGCAATTTCCGTGTTTCATCAACACTTTGTTGGTCCACAGATTACGTAATGCCTCTAGATGTGCATCGGAAACTACTACTGGTCTTCCAGGGTACGATCAAAGCGCAAAATCTTTGAGTCATTACTCCCTTGGAGGAAGGTGCGCATGGTGACTGTTATAATCAATCCCGATGCAATTTCTGTGTTTCAATAACACTCTGATAATCCACAGATTAAGGAATGCCACCAGATGTGCATCGGTAACTACTACTGGTCTTACAGGGAACGATCAAGCGTAGACTGTTTGAGACATTACTCCCATGGCGGAAAGTGCGCATGGTGACTGTTGTATTCAATCCCGATGCAATTTCTGTGTTTCGCCACACACTGATAGTCCACTGATTAAGGAATGCCACCAGATGGGCATCGGAAACTACTACTGGTCTTCCTGGGGACGATCCAAGCGTAGACTTTTAGAGAAATTACTATCATGCAGAGAAGTGCACATGGTGTCTGTTTTATTCAACCCCGATGCAATGTCTGTGTTTCATCAACACTCTGATAGTCCACAGATTACAGAATGCCTCCAGATGTGCATCGGAAACTACCACTGGTCTTCCAGGGAAGGATCAAAGCGTAGACTGTTTGAGACATTACTAACATGTAGGAAAGTGCGCATGGTGACTGTTGTATTCAATCCCGATGCAATTTCTGTGTTTCGCCACACTCTGATAGTCCACAGATTAAGGAATGCCATCAGGTGTGCATCGGAAACTACTACTGGCCTTCCAGGGAACGATCCAAGCGTAGACTGTTAGAGACATTACTCCCATGGAGGGAAGTGCGCATGGTGACTGTTGTATTCAATCCCGATGCAATTTCTGTGTTTCATCAACACTCTGTTGGTCCACAGATTACAGAATGCCTCCAGATGTGCATTGGAAACTACTACTGGTCTTCCAGGGAACGATCAAAGGTTAGACTGTTTGAGACATTACTAACATGGAGGAAATTGCGCATGGTGACTGTTGTATTCAATCCCGATGCAATTTCTGTGTTTCATCAACACTCTGATGGTCCACAGATTACAGAATGCCTCCAGATGTGCATTGTAAACTACTACTGGTCTTCCAGGGAACGATCAAAGGTTAGACTGTTTGAGACATTACTTACATGGAGGAAAGTGCGCATGGTGACTTCTGTACTCAATCCCGATGCAATTTCTGTGTTTCATCAACACACTGATAGTCCACAGATTACAGAATGCCACCAGATGTGCATCGGAAACTACTACTGGTCTTCCAGGGAACGATCAAAGGTTGGACTGCTTCAGACATTACTCCCATGGAGGAAAGAGCGCATGGTGACTGTTGTATTCAATCCCGATGCAATTTCTGTGTTTCATCAACACTTTGTTCTTTCACAGATTACAGAATGCCTCCAGATGTGCATTGGAAACTACTACTGTTCTTCCAGGGAACGATCAAAGGTTAGACTGTTTGAGACATTACTTACATGGAGGAATGTGCGCATGGTGACTGTTGTATTCAATCCCGATTAAATTTCTGTGTTTCGCCACACTCTGATAGTACACAGATTAAGGAATGCCACCAGATGTGCATCGGAAACTACTACTGGTCTTCCTGGGGACGATCAAAACGTAGACTGTTTGAGACATTACTCCCATGGAGGAAAGTGCGCATTGTGACTGTCGTATTCAATCCCGATGCAATTTCTGTGTTTCATCAACACTCTGATAGTCCACAGATTACAGAATGCCTTCAGAAGTGCATCGGAAACTACTACTGGTCTTCCAGGGAACGATCAAAACGTAGACTGTTTGAGACATTACTCCCATGGAGGAAAGTGCGCATGGTGACTGTCGTATTCAATCCCGTTGCAATTTCTGTGTTTCATCAACACTCTGATAGTCCATAGATTACAGAATGCCTCCAGATGTGCATCGGAAACTACTACTGGTCTTCCAGGGAACGATCAAAGCGTAGACTGTTTGAGATCTTACTCCCATGGAGGGAAGTGCGCATGGTGACTGTTGTATTCAATCCCGATGCAATTTCTGTGTTTCATCAACACTCTGGTAGTCCACAGATTACAGAATGCCACCAGATGTGCATCGGAAACTACTACTGGTCTTCCAGGTAACGATCAAATCGTAGACTGTTTGAGACATACCTCCAGTGGAGGAAAGTGCGCATGGTGAGTGTTTTATTCAATACCGATGCAATTTCTGTGTTTCATCAACACTCTGATATTCCACAGATTACAGAATGCCACCAGATGTGCATCGGAAACTACTACTGGTCTTCCAGGTAACGATCAAAGGGTGGACTGCTTCAGACATTACTCCCATGGAGGAAAGAGCGCATGGTGACTGTTGTATTCAATCCCGATGCAATTTCTGTGTTTCATCAACACTCATATAGTCCACAGATTACAGAATGCCTAAAGATGTTCATTGGAAACTACCACTGGTCTTCCAGAGAACGATCAAAGCGTAGATTGTTTGAGACATACTAACATGGAGGAAAGTGCGCATGGTGACTGTTGTATTCAATCCCGATGCAATTTCTGTGTTTCATCAACACTTTGTTGGTCCACAGATTACATAATGCCTCTAGATGTGCATCGGAAACTACTACTGGTCTTCCAGGGTACGATCAAAGCGTAAAATCTTTGAGTCATTACTCCCTTGGAGGAAGGTGCGCATGGTGACTGTTATAATCAATCCCGATGCAATTTCTGTGTTTCAATAACACTCTGATAATTCACAGTTTAAGGAATTCCACCAGATGTGCATCGGAAACTACTACTGGTCTTACAGGGAACGATCAAGCGTAGACTGTTTGAGACATTACTCCCATGGCGGAAAGTGCGCATGGTGACTGTTGTATTCAATCCCGATGCAATTTCTGTGTTTCGCCACACTCTGATAGTCCACTGATTAAGGAATGCCACCAGATGTGCATCGGAAACTACTACTGGTCTTCCTGGGGACGATCCAAGCGTAGACTTTTAGAGAGATTACTATCATGCAGAGAAGTGCACATGGTGTCTGTTTTATTCAATCCCGATGCAATGTCTGTGTTTCATCAACACTCTGATAGTCCACAGATTACAGAATGCCTCCAGATGTGCATCGGAAACTACCACTGGTCTTCCAGGGAAGGATCAAAGCGTAGACTGTTTGAGACATTACTAACATGTAGGAAATTGCGCATGGTGACTGTTGTATTCAATCCCGATGCAATTTCTGTGTTTCGCCACACTCTGATAGTCCACAGATTAAGGAATGCCATCAGGTGTGCATCGGAAACTACTACTGGTCTTCCAGGGAACGATCCAAGCGTAGACTGTTAGAGACATTACTCCCATGGAGGGAAGTGCGCATGGTGACTGTTGTATTCAATCCCGATGCAATTTCTGTGTTTCATCAACACTCTGTTAGTCCACAGATTACAGAATGCCTCCAGATGTGCATTGGAAACTACTACTGGTCTTCCAGGGAACGATCAAAGGTTAGACTGTTTGAGACATTACTAACATGGAGGAAATTGCGCATGGTGACTGTTGTATTTAATCCCGATGCAATTTCTGTGATTCATCAACACTCTGATGGTCCACATATTACAGAATGCCTCCAGATGTGCATTGTAAACTACTACTGGTCTTCCAGGGAACGATCAAAGGTTAGACTGTTTGAGACATTACTTACATGGAGGAAAGTGCGCATGGTGACTTTTGTACTCAATCCCGATGCAATTTCTGTGTTTCATCAACACACTGATAGTCCACAGATTACAGAATGCCACCAGATGTGCATCGGAAACTACTACTGGTCTTCCAGGGAACGATCAAAGGTTGGACTGCTTCAGACATTACTCCCATGGAGGAAAGAGCGCATGGTGACTGTTGTATTCAATCCCGATGCAATTTCTGTGTTTCATCAACACTCATATAGTCCACAGATTACAGAATGCCTAAAGATGTGCATTGGAAACTACCACTGGTCTTAAAGAGAACGATCAAAGCGTAGATTGTTTGAGACATTACTAACATGGAGGAAAGTGCGCATGGTGACTGTTGTATTCAATCCCGATGCAATTTCTGTGTTTCATCAACACTTTGTTGGTCCACAGATTACAGAATGCCTCTAGATGTGCATCGGAAACTACTACTGGTCTTCCAGGGAACGATCAAAGGGTGGACTGTTTCAGACATTACTCCCATGGAGGAAAGTGCGCTTGATGACTGTTGTAATCAATCCCGATGCAATTTCTGTGTTTCATCAACACTCTGATAGTCCACAGATTACAGAATGCCTCTAGATGTGCATTTGAAACTACTACTGGTCTTCCAGGGAACGATCAAAGGTTAGACTCTTTGAGACATTACTTACATGGAGGAAAGTGTTCATGGTGACTGTTGTATTCAATCCCGATTCAATTTCTGTGTTTCGCCACACTCTGATAGTCCACAGATTAAGGAATGCCACCAGATGTGCATCGGAAACTACTACTGGTCTTCCTGGGGACGATCAAAACGTAGACTGATTGAGACAATACTCCCATGGAGGAAAGTGCGCATGGTGACTGTCGTATTCAATCCCGATGCAATTCCTGTGTTTCATCAACACTCTGATAGTCCACAGATTACAGAATGCCTTCAGATGTGCATCAGAAACTACTACTGGTCTTCCAATGAACGATCAAAACGTAGACTGTTTGAGACATTACTCCCATGGAGGAAAGTGCGCATGGTGACTGTCGTATTCAATACCGATGCAATTTCTGTGTTTGATCAACACTCTGATAGTCCATAGATTACAGAATGCCTCCAGATGTGCATCGGAAACTACTACTGGTCTTCCTGGGAACGATCAAAGCGTAGACTGTTTGAGACCTTACTCCCATAGAGGGAAGTGCGCATGGTGACTGTTGTATTCAATCCCGATGAAATTTCTGTGTTTCATCAACACTCTGATAGTTCACAGATTACAGAATGCCACCAGATGTGCATCGGAAACTACTAATGGTCTTCCAGGTAACGATCAAATCGTAGACTGTTTGAGACATACCTCCCGTGGAGGAAAGTGCGCATGGTGACTGTTTTATTCAATCCCGATGCAATTTCTGTGTTTCATCAACACTCTGATAGTCCACAGATTACAGAATGCCACCAGATGTGCATCGGAAACTACTACTGGTCTTCCAGGGAACGATCAAAGGGTGGACTGCTTCAGACATTACTCCGATGGAGGAAAGTGCGCATGTTGACTGTTGTATTCAAACCCGATGAAATTTCTGTGTTTCATCAACACTTGGTTGGTCCACAGATTACAGAATGCCTCTAGATGTGCATCGGAAACTACTACTGTTCTTCCAGGGTACGATCAAAGCGTAAAATCTTTGAGACATTACTCCCTTAGAGGAAGGTGCGCATGGTGACTGTTATAATCAATCCCGATGCAATTTCTGTGTTTCATTAACACTCTGATAATCCACAGATTAAGGAATGCCACCAGATGTGCATCGGAAACTACTACTGGTCTTACAGGGAACGATCAAGCGTAGACTGTTTGAGACATTACTCCCATGGAGGAAAGTGCGCATGGTGACTGTTGTATTCAATCCCGATGCAATTTCTGTGTTTCGCCACACTCTGATAGTCCACAGATTAAGGAATGCCACCAGATGTGCATCGGAAACTACTACTGGTCTTCCTGGGGACGATCCAAGCGTAGACTTTTAGAGAAATTACTCCCATGCATTGAAGTGCGCATGGTGACTGTTTTATTCAATCCCGATGCAATTTCTGTGTTTCATCAACACTCTGATAGTCCACAGATTACAGAATGCCACCAGATGTGCATCGGAAACTACTACTGGTCTTCCAGGTAACGATCAAATCGTAGACTGTTTGAGACATACCTCCCGTGGAGGAAAGTGCACATGGTGACTGTTTTATTCAATCCCGATGCAATTTCTGTGTTTCATCAACACTCTGATAGTCCACAGATTACAGAATGCCACCAGATGTGCATCGGAAACTACTACTGGTCTTCCAGGGAACGATCAAAGGGTGGACTGCTTCAGACATTACTCCCATGGAGTAAAGTGCGCATGGTGACTGTTGTATTCAATCCCGATGCAATTTCTGTGTTTCGTCAAAACTCATATAGTCCACAGATTACAGAATGCCTAAAGATGTGCATTGGAAACTACCACTGGTCTTCCAGAGAAAGATCAAATCGTAGATTGTTTGAGACATTACTAACATGGAGGAAAGTGCGAATGGTGACTGTTGTATTCAATCCCGATGCAATTTCTGTGTTTCATCATCACTCTGATAATCCACAGATTAAGGAATGCCACCAGATGTGCATCGGAAACTACTACTGGTCTTCCAGGAAACGATCCAAGCGTAGACTATTTGAGACATTACTCCCATGGAGGAAAGTGCGCATGGTGACTGTTGTATTCAATCCCGATGCAATTTCTGTGTTTCATCATCACACTGATAATCCACAGATTAAGGAATGCCACCAGATGTGCATCGGAAACTACTACTGGTCTTCCAGGAAACGATCAAAGCGTAGACTGTTTGAGACATTACTCCCGTGGAGGAAAGTGCGCATAGGTGACTGTTGTTTTCAATCCCGACGCAATCTCTGTGTCTCATCAACACTCTGACAGTCCACAGATTACAAAATACCACCGGATGTGCATCGGAAACTACTACTGGTCTTCCAGGTAACGATTTCAGCGTAGACTGTTTGAGAGATACCTCCCGTGGAGGAAAGTGCGCATGGTGACTGTTGTATTCAATCCCGATGCAATTTCTGTGTTTCATCAACACTCTGGTAGTCCACAGATTACTGAATGCCTTCAGATGTGGATCGGAAACTACTACTGGTCTTCCAGGCAACGGTCAAAGGGTGGACTGTTTCAGAAATTACACCCAAGGAGGAAAGTGCGCATAGTGACTGTTGTATTCAATCCCGATGCAATTTCTGTGTTTCATCAACAGTCTGATAGTCCACAGATTACAGAATGCCACCAGATGTGCATTGGAAAGTACCACTGGTCTTCCAGGGAACGATAAAAGCGTAGACTGTTTGAGACATTACTGACATGGAGGAAAGTGCGCATGGTGACTGTTGTATTCAATCCCGATGCTATTTCTGTGTTTCATCAACACTCTGATAGACTACTGATTACAGAATTCCTCCAGATGTGCATGTGAAACTACTACTGTACTTCCAGGGAACGATCAAAGCGTAAACTCTTTGAGACATTACTCCCTTGGAGGAGGGTGCGCATGGAGACTGTTGTATTCAATCCCGATGCAATTTCTGTGCTTCATCAACACTCTGATACTCCACAGATTATAGAATGCCTCCAGATGTGAATCGGAAACTACTACTGGTCTTCCAGGGAACGATCCAAGCGTAGACTGTTAGAGACATTACTCCCATGGAGGGAAGTGCGCATGGTGTCTATTGTATTCAATCCCGATGCAATTTCTGTGTTTCATCAGCACTCTGATAGTCCACAGATTACAGAATGCCACCAGATGTGCATCGGAAACTACTACTTGTCTCCCAGGTAACGATCAAAGCGTAGACTGTTTGAGACATTACTCCCATGGAGGAAAGTGCGCATGGTGACTGTTGTATTCAATCCCGATGCAATTTCTGTGTTTCATCAACACTCATATAGTCCACAGATTACAGAGTGCCTAAAGATGTGCATTGGAAACTACCACTGGTCTTCCAGAGAACGATCAAAGCGTAGATTGTTTGAGACATTATTCCCATGGAGGAAAGTGCGCATGGTGACTGTTGTATACAATCCCGTGGCAATTTCTGTGTTTCATCATCTCTCTGATAATCCACAGAATAAGAAAGGCCACCAGATGTGCATCGGAAACTACTACTGGTCTTCCAGGGAACGATCAAAGCGTAGACTGTTTGAGACATTACTAACATGTAGGAAAGTGCGCATGGTGACGGTTTTATTCAATCCCGATGCAATTTCTGTGTTTCATCAACACTTTGAAGGTCCACTGATTACAGAATGCATCCAGATGTGCATCGGAAACTACTACTGGTCTTCCAGGGAACGATCAAAGCGTAGACTGTTTGAGACATTACTAACATGGAGGAAAGTGCGCATGGTGACTGTTGTATTCAATCCCGATGTAATTTCTGTGTTTCATCAACACTCTGATAGTCCACAGATTACAGAAGTCCTCCAGATGTGCATCGGAAACTACTACTGGTCTTCCAGGGAACGATCCAAGCGTAGACTGTTAGAGACATTACTCCCATGGAGGGAAGTGCGCATGGTGACTATTGTATTCAATCCCGATGCAATTTTTGTGTTTCATCAACACTCTGATAGTCCACAGATTACAGAATGCATCCAGATGTGCATCGGAAACTACTACTGTCTTCCAGGGAACGATCAAAGCGTAGATTATTTGAGACATTACTCCCATGGAGGAAAGTGCGCATGGTGACTGTTGTATTCAATCCCGTGGCAATTTCTGTGTTTCATCATCTCTCTGATAATCCACAGAATAAGGAATGCCACCAGATGTGCATCGGAAACTACTACTGGTCTTCCAGGCAACGGTCAAAGGGTGGACTGTTTCAGACATTACTCCCATGGAGTAAAGTGCGCATGCTGACTGTTGTATTCAATCCCGATGCAATATCTGTGTTTCATCAACACTCTGATAGTCCACAGATTACAGAAGTCCTCCAGATGTGCATCGGGAACTGCTACTGGTCTTCCAGGCAACGGTCAAAGGGTGGACTGTTTCAGACATTACTCCCATGGAGGAAAGTGCGCATGGTGACAATTGTATTCAATCCCGATGCAATTTCTGTGTTTCATCAACACTCTGATAGTCCACAGATTACAGAATGCCACCAGATGTGCATCGGAAACTACTACTGGTCTTCCAGGGAACGATCAAAGCGTAGACTGATTGAGACATTACTCCTGTGGAGGAAAGTGCGCATGGTGACTGCTGTAATAAATCCCTATGCAATTTCTGTGTTTCATCAACACTCTGATAGTTCACAGATTACAGAATGCCTCCAGATGTGCATTGGGAACTAACACTGGTCTTCCAGGAAACGATCTAAGCGTAGACTGTTTGAGACATTACTAACATGGAGGAAAGTGCGCATGGTGACTGTTGTATTCAATCCCGATGCAATTTCTGTGTTTCATCAACACTCTGATAGTCCACAGATTACAGAATGCCTCCAGATGTGCATTGGAAACTACTACTGGTCTTCCAGGGAACGATCAAAGGTTAGACTGTTTGAGACATTACTTACATGGCGGAAAGTGCGCATGGTGATTGTTGTATTCAATCCCGGTTCAATGTCTGTGTTTCGCCACACTCTGATAGTCCACAGATTAAGGAACGCCACCAGATGTGCATCGGAAACTACTACTGGCCTTCCTGGGGACGATCAAAACGTAGACTGTTTGAGACATTACTCCCATGGAGGAAAGTGCGCATGGTGACTGTCGTATTCAATCCCGATGCAATTTCTGTGTTTCATCAACACTCTGATAGTCCACAGATTACAGAATGCCTTCAGATGTGCATCGGAAACTACTACTGGTCTTCCAGGGAAGATCAAAACGTAGACTGTTTGAGACATTACTCATATGGAGGAAAGTGCGCATGGTGACTGTCGTATTCAATCCCGATGCAATTTCTGTGTTTCATCAACACTCTGATAGTCCATAGATTACAGAATGACTCCAGATGTGCATCGGAAACTACTACTGGTCTTCCAGGGAACGATCAAGTAGTAGACTGTTTGAGACATTACTCCCATGGAGGGAAGTGCGCATGGTGACTGTTGTATTTAATCCCGATGCAATTCCTGTGTTTCATCAACACTCTGATAGTCCACAGACTACAGAATGCCTTCAGATGTGCATCGGAAACTACTACTGGTCTTCCAGGGAACGATCAAAGGGTGGACTGCTTCAGACATTACTCCCATGGAGGAAAGTGCGCATAGTGACTGTTGTATTCAATCCCGATGCAATTTCTGTGTCTCATCAACACTCATATAGTCCACAGATTACAGAATGCCTAAAGATGTGCATTGGAAACTACCACTGGTCTTCCAGAGAACGATCAAAGCGTAGATTGTTTGAGACATACTAACATGGAGGAAAGTGCGCATGGTTACTGTTGTATTCAATCCCGATGCAATTTCTGTGTTTCATCAACACTTTGTTGGTCCACAGATTACAGAATGCCTCTAGATGTGCATCGGAAACTACTACTGGTCTTCCAGGGAACGATCAAAGCGTAAAATCTTTGAGACATTACTCCCTTGGAGGAAGGTGCGCATGGTGACCGTTATAATCAATCCCGATGCAATTTCTGTGTTTCATTAACTCTCTGATAATCCACAGATTAAGGAATGCCACCAGATGTGCATCGGAAACTACTACTGGTCTTACAGGGAACGATCAAGCGTAGACTGTTTGAGACATTACTCCCATGGAGGAAAGTGCGCGTGGTGACTGTTGTATTCAATCCCGATGCAATTTCTGTGTTTCGCCACACTCTGATAGTCCACAGATTAAGGAATGCCACCAGATGTGCATCGGAAACTACTACTGGTCTTCCTGGGGACGATCAAATCGTAGACTGTTTGAGACATTACTCCCATGGAGGAAAGTGCGCATGGTGACTGTTGTATTCATTCCCGATGCAATTTCTGTGTTTCATCAACACTCTGGTAGTCCACAGATTACAGAATGCCTTCAGATGTGCATCGGAAACTACTACTTGTCTACCAGGGAACGATCAAAACGTAGACTGTTTGAGACATTATTCCCATGGAGGAAAGTGCGCATGGTGACTGTCGTATTCAATCCCGATGCAATTTCTGTGTTTCATCAACACTCTGATAGTCCATAGATTACAGAATGCCTCCAGATGTGCATCGGAAACTAATAATGGTCTTCCAGGGAACGATCAAAACGTAGACTGTTTGAGACATTTCTCCCATGGAGGGAAGTGCGCATGGTGACAGTTGTATTCAATCCCGATTCAATTTCTGTGTTTCATCAAAACTCTGATAGTCCACAGATTACAGAATGCCTTCAGATGTGCATCGGAAACTACTACTGGTCTTCCAGGTAACGATCAAATCGTAGACTGTTTGAGACATACCTCCCGTGGAGGAAAGTGCGCATGGTGACTGTTTTATTCAATCCCGATGCAATTTCTGTGTTTCATCAACACACTGATAGTCCACAGATTACAGAATGCCACCAGATGTGCATCGGAAACTACTACTGGTCTTCCAGGGAACGATCAAAGGGTGGACTGCTTCAGACATTACTCCCATGGAGGAAAGATCGCATGGTGACTGTTGTATTCAATCCCGATGCAATTTGTGTATTTCATCAACACTCATATAGTCCACAGATTACAGAATGCCTAAAGATGTGCATTGGAAACTACCACTGGTCTTAAAGAGAACGCTCAAATCGTAGATTGTTTGAGACATTACTAACATGGAGGAAAGTGCGCATGGTGACTATTGTATTCAATCCCGATGCCATTTCTGTGTTTCATCAACACTTTGTTGGTCCACAGATTACAGAATGCCTCTAGATGTGCATCGGAAACTACTACTGGTCTTCCAGGGAACGATCAAAGCGTGGACTGTTTCAGACATTACTCCCATGGAGGAAAGTGCGCATGATGACTGTTGTATTCGATCCCGATGCAATTTCTGTGTTTCATCAACACTCTGATAGTCCACAGATTACAGAATGCCTCCAGATGTGCATCGGAAATTACTACTGGTCTTCCAGGGAACGATCAAAGGTTAGACTGTTTGAGACATTACTTACATGGAGGAAAGTGCGCATGGTGACTGTTGTATTCAATCCCGATGCAATTTCTGTGTTTCATCAACACTCTGGTAGTCCACAGATTACAGAATGCCTTCAGATGTGCATCGGAAACTACTACTGGTCTTCCAGGGAACGATCAAAACGTAGACTGTTTGAGACATTACTCCCATGGAGGAAAGTGCGCATGGTGACTGTCGTATTCAATCCAGATGCAATTTCTGTGTTTCATCAACACTCTGATAGTCCATAGATTACAGAATGCCACCAGAGGTGCATCGGAAACTACTACTGGTCTTCCAGGTAACGATCAAATCGTAGACTGTTTGAGACATACCTCCCGTGGAGGAAAGTGCGTATGGTGACTGTTTTATTCAATCCCGATGCAGTTTCTGTGTTTCATCAACACTCTGATAGTCCACAGATTAGAGAATGCCTTCAGATGCGCATTGGAAACTACCACTGGTCTTACAGAGAACGATCAAAGCGTAGATTGTTTGAGACATACTAACATGGAGGAAAGTGCGCATGGTGACTGTTGAATTCAATCCCGATGCAATTTCTGTGTTTCATCAACACTTTGTTGGTCCACAGATTACAGAATGCCTCTAGATGTGCATCGGAAACTACTACTGGTCTTCCAGGGAACGATCACAGCGTAAAATCTTTGAGACATTACTACCTTGGAGAAAGGTGCGCATGGTGACTGTTATAATCAATCCCGATGCAATTTCTGTGTTTCATTAACACTCTGATAATCCACAGATTAAGGAATGCCACCAGATGTGCATCGGAAACTACTACTGGTCTTACAGGGAACGATCAAGCGTAGACTGTTTGAGACATTACTCCCATGGAGGAAAGTGCGCGTGGTGACTGTTGTATTCAATCCCGATGCAATTTCTGTGTTTCGCCAGACTCTGATAGTCCACAGATTAAGGAATGCCACCAGATGTGCATCGGAAACTACTACTGGTCTTACTGGGGACGATCCAAGCGTAGACTTTTAGAGACATTACTCCCATGGAGGAAAGTGCGCATGGTGACTGTTGTATTCAATCCCTATGCAATTTCTGTGTTTCATCAACACTCTGATAATCCACAGATTAAGGAATGCCACCTGATGTGCATCGGAAACTACTACTGGTCTTACAGGGAACGATCAAGCGTAGACTGTTTGAGACATTACTCCCATGGAGGAAAGTGCGCGTGGTGACTGTTGTATTCAATCCCGATGCAATTTCTGTGTTTCGCCAGACTCTGATAGTCCACAGATTAAGGAATGCCACCTGATGTGCATCGGAAACTACTACTGGTCTTCCAGGGAACGATCAAAGGGTGAACTGTTTCAGACATTACTCCCATGGAGGAGAGTGCGCATGATGAATGTTGTATTCAATCGCGATGCAATTTCTGTGTTTCATCAACACTCTGATAGTCCACAGATTACAGAATGCCTCCAGATGTGCATTGGAAACTACTACTGGTCTTCCAGGGAACGTTCAAAGGTTAGACTGTTTGAGACATTACTCCCATGGAGGAAAGTGCGCATGGTGACTGTTGTATTCAATCCCGAATCAATTTCTGTGTTTCATCAACACTCTGATGGTCCACAGGTTACAGAATGCCTCTCAATGTGCATCGGAAACTACTACTGATCTTCCAGAGAACGATCAAAGCGTAAACTCTTTGAGACATTACTCCCTTGGAGGAAGGTGCGCATGGTGACTGTTGTATTCAATCCCGATGCAATTTCTGTGTTTCATTAACACTCTGATAGTCCACAGATTACAGAATGCCTCCAGATGTGCATCGGAAACTACTACTTGTCTTCCAGGTAACGACGAAAGCGTAGACTGTTTGAGACATTACTCCCATGGAGGAAAGTGCGCATGGTGACTGTTTTATGCAATCCCGATGCAATTTCTGTGTTTCATCAACACTCTGATAGTCCACACATTACAGAATGCCACCTGATGTGCATCGGAAACTACTACTGGTCTTCCAGGGAACGATCAAAGGGTGGACTGTTTCAGACATTACTCCCATGGAGGAGAGTGCGCATGATGAATGTTGTATTCAATCGCGATGCAATTTCTGTGTTTCATCAACACTCTGATAGTCCACAGATTACAGAATGCCTCCAGATGTGCATTATAAACTACTACTAATCTTCAAGGGAACGATAAAAGGTTAGACTGTTTGAGACATTACTAACATGGAGGAAAGTGCGCATGGTGACTGTTGTATTCAATCCCGATGCAATTTCTGTGTTTCATCAACACTCATATAGTCCACAGATTACAGAATGCCTAAAGATGTGCATTGGAAACTACCACTGGTCTTAAAGAGAACGCTCAAATCGGAGATTGTTTGAGACATTACTAACATGGAGGATAGTGCGCATGGTGACTATTGTATTCAATCCCGATGTAATTTCTGTGTTTCATCAACACTTTGTTGGTCCACAGATTACAGAATGCCTCTAGATGTGCATCGGAAACTACTACTGGTCTTCCAGGGGACGATCAAAGCGTAAAATCTTTGAGACATTACTCCCTTGGAGGAAGGAGCGCATGGTGACTGTTATAATCAATCCCGATGCAATTTCTGTGTTTCATTAACACTCTGATAATCCACGAGATTAAGGAATGCCACCAGATGTGCATCGGAAACTACTACTGGTCTTCCAGGGAATGATCAAAGCGTAAACTGTTTGAGACATTACTCCCATGGAGGAAAGTGCGCATGGTGACTGTTTTATGCAATCCCGATGCAATTTCTGTGTTTCATCAACACTCTGATAGTCCACACATTACAGAATGCCACCTGATGTGCATCGGAAACTACTACTGGTCTTCCATGGAACGATCAAAGGGTGGACTGTTGCAGACATTACTCCCATGGACGAGAGTGCGCATGATGAATGTTGTATTCAATCGCGATGCAATTTCTGTGTTTCATCAACACTCTGATAGTCCACAGATTACAGCATGCCTCCAGATGTGCATTGGAAACTACTACTGGTCTTCCAGGGGACGATCAAAGGTTAGACTGTTTGAGACATTACTAACATGGAGGAAAGTTCGCATGGTGACTGTTGTATTCAATCCCGATGCAATTTCTGTGTTTCATCAACACTCTGATAGTCCACAGATTACAGAATGCCTCCAGATGTGCATTGGAAACTACTACTGGTCTTCCAGAGAACGATCAAAGCGTAAACTCTTTGAGACATTACTCCCTTGGAGGAAGGTGCGCATGGTGACTGTTGTATTCAATCCCGATGCAATTTCTGTGTTTCATCAACACTCTGGTAGTCCACAGATTACAGAATGCCTTCAGATGTGCATCGGAAACTACTACTGGTCTTCCAGGGAACTATCAAAACGTAGACTGTTTGAGACATTACTCCCATGGAGGAAAGTGCGCATGGTGACTGTCGTATTCAATCCCGATGCTATTTCTGTGTTTCATCAACACTCTGATAGTCCATAGATTACAGAATGCCTCCAGATGTGCATCGGAAACTACTACTGGTCTTCCAGGGAACGATCAAAGCGTAGACTGTTTGAGACATTTCTCCCATGGAGGGAAGTCCGCATGGTGACTGTTGTATTCAATCCCGAATCAATTTCTGTGTTTCATCAAAACTCTGATAGTCCACAGATTACAGAATGCCACCAGATGTGCATCGGAAACTACTACTGGTCTTCCAGGTAACGATCAAATCGTAGACTGTTTGAGACATACCTCCCGTGGAGGAAAGTGCGCATGGTGACTGTTTTATTCAATCCCGATGCAATTTCTGTGTTTCATCAACACACTGATAGTCCACAGATTACAGAATGCCACCAGATGTGCATCGGAAACTACTACTGGTCTTCCAGGGAACGATCAAAGGGTGGACTGCTTCAGACATTACTCCCATGGAGGAAAGAGCGCATGGTGACTGTTGTATTCAATCCCGATGCAATTTCTGTGTTTCATCAACACTCATATAGTCCACAGATTACAGAATGCCTAAAGATGTGCATTGGAAACTACCACTGGTCTTCCAGGGAACGATCAAAGGTTAGACTGTTTGAGACATTACTAACATGGAGGAAAGTGCGCATGGTGACTGTTGTATTCAATCCCGATGCAATTTCTGTGTTTCATCAACACTTTGTTGGTCCACAGATTACAGAATGCCTCTAGATGTGCATCGGAAACTACTACTGGTCTTCCAGGGGACGATCAAAGCGTAAAATCTTTGAGACATTACTCCCATGGAGGAAGGAGCGCATGGTGACTGTTATAATCAATCCCGATGCAATTTCTGTGTTTCATTAACACTCTGATAATCCACGAGATTAAGGAATGCCACCAGATGTGCATCGGAAACTACTACTGGTCTTCCAGGGAATGATCAAAGCGTAAACTGTTTGAGACATTACTCCCATGAAGGAAAGTGCGCATGGTGACTGTTGTATTCAATCCCGATGCAATTTCTGTGTTTCGCCACACTCTGATAGTCCACAGATTAAGGAATGCCACCAGATGTGCATCGGAAACTACTACTGGTCTTACAGGGAACGATCAAGCGTAGACTGTTTGAGACATTAGTCCCATGGAGGAAAGTGCGCGTGGTGAATGTTGTATTCAATCCCGATGCAATTTCTGAGTTTCGCCACACTCTGATAGTCCACAGATTAAGGAATGCCACCAGATGTGCATCGGAAACTACTACTGGTCTTCCTGGGGAAGATCCAAGCGTAGACTTTTAGAGACATTACTCCCATGGAGGAAAGTGCGCATGGTGACTGTTGTATTCAATCCCGATGCAATTTCTGTGTTTCATCAACACTCTGATAGTCCACAGATTACAGAATGCCTCCAGATGTGGATCGGAAACTACTACTTGTCTTCCAGGTAACGATGAAAGCGTAGACTGTTTGAGACATTACTCCCATGGAGGAAAGTGCGCATGGTGACTGTTTTATGCAATCCCGATGCAATTTCTGTGTTTCATCAACACTCTGATAGTCCACACATTACAGAATGCCACCTGATGTGCATCGGAAACTACTACTGGTCTTCCATGGAACGATCAAAGGGTAGACTGTTGCAGACATTACTCCCATGGAGGAGAGTGCGCATGATGAATGTTGTATTCAATCGCGATGCAATTTCTGTGTTTCATCAACACTCTGATAGTCCACAGATTACAGAATGCGTCCAGATGTGCATTGGAAACTACCACTGGTCTTCCAGGGAACGATCAAAGGTTAGACTGTTTGAGACATTACTAACGTGGAGGAAAGTTCGCAAGGTGACTGTTGTATTCAATCCCGATGCAATTTCTGTGTTTCATCAACACTCTGATAGTCCACAGATTACAGAATGCCTCCAGATGTTCATCGGAAACAACTACTGGTCTTCCAGAGAACGATCAAAGCGTAAACTCTTTGAGACATTACTCCCTTGGAGGAAGGTGCGCATGGTGACTGTTGTATTCAATCCCGATGCAATTTCTGTGTTTCATCAACACTCTGGTAGTCCACAGATTACAGAATGCCTTCAGATGTGCATCGGAAACTACTACTGGTCTCTCAGGGAACGATCAAAGCGTAGACTGTTTGAGACATTTCTCCCATGGAGGGAAGTGCGCATGGTGACTGTTGTATTCAATCCCGATTCAATTTCTGTGTTTCATCAAAACTCTGATAGTCCATAGATTACAGAATGCCACCAGATGTGCATCGGAAACTACTACTGGTCTTCCAGGTAACGATCAAATCGTATACTGTTTGAGACATACCTCCCGTGGAGGAAAGTGCGCATGGTGACTGTTTTATTCAATCCCGATGCAATTTCTGTGTTTCATCAACACACTGATAATCCACAGATTACAGAATGCCACCAGATGTGCATCGGAAACTACTACTGGTCTTCCAGGGAACGATCAAATGGTGGACTGCTTCAGACATTACTCCCATGGAGGAAAGTGCGCATGGTGACTGTTGTATTCAATCCCGATGCAATTTCTGTGTTTCATCAACACTCATATAGTCCAAAGGTTACAGAATGCCTAAAGATGTGCATTGGAAACTACCACTGGTCTTAAAGAGAACGCTCAAATCGGAGATATTTTGAGACATTACTAACATGGAGGAAAGTGCGCATGGTGACTATTGTATTCTATCCCGATGTAATTTCTGTGTTTCATCAACACTTTGTTGGTCCACAGATTACAGAATGCCTCTAGATGTGCATCGGAAACTACTACTGGTCTTCCAGGGAACGATCAAAGGGTGGACTGCTTCAGACATTACTCCCATGGAGGAAAGTGCGCATGGTGACTGTTGTATTCAATCCCGCTGCAATTTCTGTGTTTCATCAAAACTCATATAGTCCACAGATTACAGAATGCCTAAAGATGTGCATTGGAAACTACCACTGGTCTTCCAGAGAACGATCAAAGCGTAGATTATTTGAGACATTACTAACATGGAGGAAAGTGCGCATGGTGACTGTTGTATTCAATCCCGATGCAATTTCTGTGTTTCATCAACACTTTGTTGGTCCACAGATTACAGAATGCCTCTAGATGTGCATCGGAAACTACTACTGGTCTTCCAGGGGACGATCAAAGCGTAAAATCTTTGAGACATTACTCCCTTGGAGGAAGGAGCGCATGGTGACTGTTATAATCAATCCCGATGCAATTTCTGTGTTTCATTAACACTCTGATAATCCACGAGATTAAGGAATGCCACCAGATGTGCATCGGAAACTACTACTGGTCTTCCAGGGAACGATCAAAGCGTAAACTGTTTGAGACATTACTCCCATGGAGGAAAGTGCGCATGGTGACTGTTGTATTCAATCCCGATGCAATTTCTGTGTTTCGCCACACTCTGATAGTCCACAGATTAAGGAATGCCACCAGATGTGCATCGGAAACTACTACTGGTCTTCCTGGGGACGATCCAAGCGTAGCCTTTAAGAGAAATTACTCCCATGCAGGGAAGTGCGCATGGTGACTGTTGTATTCAATCCCGATTCAATTTCTGTGTTTCATCAAAACTCTGATAGTCCATAGATTACAGAATGCCACCAGATGTGCATCGGAAACTACTACTGGTCTTCCAGGTAACGATCAAATCGTATACTGTTTGAGACATACCTCCCGTGGAGGAAAGTGCGCATGGTGACTGTTTTATTCAATCCCGATGCAATTTCTGTGTTTCATCAACACACTGATAATCCACAGATTACAGAATGCCACCAGATGTGCATCGGAAACTACTACTGGTCTTCCAGGGAACGATCAAAGGGTGGACTGCTTCAGACATTACTCCCATGGAGGAAAGTGCGCATGGTGACTGTTGTATTCAATCCCGATGCAATTTCTGTGTTTCATCAAAACTCATATAGTCCAAAGGTTACAGAATGCCTAAAGATGTGCATTGGAAACTACCACTGGTCTTAAAGAGAACGCTCAAATCGGAGATTGTTTGAGACATTACTAACATGGAGGAAAGTGCGCATGGTGACTATTGTATTCTATCCCGATGTAATTTCTGTGTTTCATCAACACTTTGTTGGTCCACAGATTACAGAATGCCTCTAGATGTGCATCGGAAACTACTACTGGTCTTCCAGGGAACGATCAAAGGGTGGACTGCTTCAGACATTACTCCCATGGAGGAAAGCTCGCATGGTGACTGTTGTATTCAATCCCGCTGCAATTTCTGTGTTTCATCAAAACTCATATAGTCCACAGATTACAGAATGCCTAAAGATGTGCATTGGAAACTACCACTGGTCTTCCAGAGAACGATCAAAGCGTAGATTATTTGAGACATTACTAACATGGAGGAAAGTGCGCATGGTGACTGTTGTATTCAATCCCGATGCAATTTCTGTGTTTCATCAACACTTTGTTGGTCCACAGATTACAGAATGCCTCTAGATGTGCATCGGAAACTACTACTGGTCTTCCAGGGGACGATCAAAGCGTAAAATCTTTGAGACATTACTCCCTTGGAGGAAGGAGCGCATGGTGACTGTTATAATCAATCCCGATGCAATTTCTGTGTTTCATTAACACTCTGATAATCCACGAGATTAAGGAATGCCACCAGATGTGCATCGGAAACTACTACTGGTCTTCCAGGGAACGATCAAAGCGTAAACTGTTTGAGACATTACTCCCATGGAGGAAAGTGCGCATGGTGACTGTTATAATCAATCCCGATGCAATTTCTGTGTTTCATCAACAGTCTGATAGTCCACAGATTACTGAATGCCTCCAGATGTGCATCGTAAACTACCACGGGTCTTCCAGGGAAGGATCAAAGCGTAGATTGTTTGAGACATTACTAACATGTAGGAAAGTGCGCATGGTGACTGTTTTATTCAATCCCGATGCAATTTCTGTGTTTCATCAACACTTTGAAGGTCCACTGATTACAGAATGCATCCTGATGTGCTTCGGAAATTACTACTGGTCTTCCAGGGAACGATCAAAGCGTAGACTATTTGAGACATTACTCCCATGGAGGAAAGTGCGCATGGTGACTGTTGTATTCAATCCCGATGCAATTTCTGTGTTTCATCAACAGTCTGATAGTCCACAGATTACTGAATGCCTCCAGATGTGCATCGTAAACTACCACGGGTCTTCCAGGGAAGGATCAAAGCGTAGATTGTTTGAGACATTACTAACATGGAGGAAGTGCGCATGGTGACAGTTTTATTCAATCCCGATGCAATTTCTGTGTTTCATCAACACTTTGTTGGTCCACAGATTACAGAATGCCTCTAGATGTGCATCGGATACTACTACTTGTCTTCCAGGGAAAGATCAAAGCGTAAACTCTTTGAGACATTACTCCCTTGGAGGAAGGTGCGCATGGTGACTGTTATAATCAATCCGTATGCAATTTCTGTGTTTCATCAACACTCTGATAGTCCACAGATTACAGAATGCCTCCAGATGTGCTTCGGAAACTACCACTGGTCTTCCATGGAAGGATGAAAGCGTAGACTGTTTGAGACATTACTAACATATAGGAATGTGCGCATGGTGACTGTTGTATTCAATCCCGATGTAATTTCTGTGTGTCATCAACACTCTGATAGTCCACAGATTACAGAAGTCCTCCAGATGTGCATCGGAACCTACTACGGTTCTTCCAGGGAATGATCAAAGAGTAAACTCTTTGAGACATTTCTCCCTTGGAGGAGTGTGCGCATGGAGACTGTTGTATTCAATACCGATGCAATTTCTGTGCTTCATCAACACTCTGATACTCCACAGATTACAGAATGCCCCCAGATGTGAATCGGAAACTACTACTGGTCTTCCAGGGAACGATCCAAGCGTAGACTGTTAGAGACATTACTCCCATGGAGAGAAGTGCGCATGGTGACTATTGTATTCAATCCCGATGCAAATTCTGTGTTTTATCAACACTCTGATAGTCCACAGATTACAGAATGCCACCAGATGTGCATCGGAAACTACTACTTATCTTCCAGGTAACGATCAAAGCGTGGGCTGTTTGAGACATTACTCCCATGGAGGAAAGGGCGCATGGTGACTGTTATATTCAATCCCGATGCAATTTCTGTGTTTCATCAACACTCTGATATTCCACAGATTACAGAATGCCACCTGATGTGCATCGGAAACTACTACTGGCCTTCCAGGGAACGATCAAAGGGTGGACTGTTTCAGACATTACTGCCATGGAGGAAAGTGCGGATGGTGACTTTTGTATTAAATCCCGATGCAATTTCTGTGTTTCATCAACACTCTGATAGTCCACAGATTACAGATTGCCTCCAGATGTGCATTAGAAACTACTACTGGGTTTCCAGGGAATGATCAAAGCGTAGACTGTTTGAGACATTACTCCCGTGGAGGAGAGTGAGCTTGGTGAATGTTGTATTCAATCCCTATGGAATTTTTTGTTTCATCAACATTCTGATAGTCCACAGATTACAGAATGCCTCCAGATGTGCATCAGAAACTACTACTGGGATTACAGGGAATGATCAAAGCGTAGACTGTTTGAGACATTACTCCCGTAGAGGAAAGTGCGCTTGGTGACTGTTGTATTCAATCCCGATGCAATTTCTGTGTTTCATCAACACTCTGAAGGTCCACAGATTACGGAATGCATCCAGATGTGCATCGGTAACTACTACTGGTGTTCCTGGGAACGATCCAAGCGTAGACTTTTAGAGACATTACTCCCATGGAGGGAAGTGCGCATGGTGACTGTTGTATTCAATCCCGATGCAATTCCTGTGTTTCATCAACACTCTGATACTCCACAGATTACAGAATGCCTCCAGATGTGCATCGGAAACTACTACTGTTCTTCCAGGGAACGATCAAAGCGTAAACTCTTTGAGACATTACTCCCTTGGAGGAGGGTGCGCATGGAGACTGTTGTGTTCAATCCCGATGCAATTTCTGTACTTCATCAACACTCTGATACTCCACAGATTACAGAATGCCTCCAGATGTGAATCGGAAACTACTACTGGTCTTCCAGGGAACGATCCAAGCGTAGACTGTTAGAGACATTACTCCCAGGGAGGGAAGTGCGCATGGTGACTATTGTATTCAATCCCGATGCAATTTCTGTGTTTCATCAACACTCTGATAGTCCACAGATTACAGAATGCCACCAGATGTGCATCGGAAACTACTACTTGTCTTCCAGGTTACGATCAAAGCGTGGACTGTTTGAGACATTATTCCCATGGAGGAAAGTGCGCATGTTGACTGTTTTATTCAATCCCGATGCAATTTCTGTGTTTCATCAACACTCTGATAGTCCACAGATTACAGAATGCCACCTGATGTGCATCGGATACTACTACTGGTCTTCCAGGGAACGATCAAAGGGTGGACTGTTTCAGACATTACTGCCATGGAGGAAAGTGGGCATGATGACTGTTGTATTCAATCCCGATGCAATTTCTGTGTTTCATCAACACTCTGATAGTCCACAGATTACAGAATGCCTCCAGTTGTGCATCGGAAACTACCACTGGTCTTCCAGGGAAGGATCAAAGCGTAGACTGTTTGAGACATTACTAACATGTAGGAAAGTGCGCATGGTGACTGTTTTATTCAATCCCGATGCAATTTCTGTGTTTCATCAACACTTTGAAGGTCCACTGATTACAGAATGCATCCAGATGTGCATCGGAAACTACTACTGGTCTTCCAGGGAACGATCAAAGCGTAGACTAGTTGAGACATTACTCCCATGGAGGAAAGTGCGCATGGTGACTGTTGTATTCAATCCCGATGCAATTTCTGTGTTTCATCATCGCTCTGATAATCCACAGATTAAGGAATGCCACCAGATGTGCATCGAAAACTACTACTAGTCTTCCAGGAAACGATCAAAGCGTAGACTGGTTGAGACATTCCCGTGGAGGAAAGTGCGCATGGTGACTATTGTATTCAATCCCGATGCAATTCCTGTGTTTCATCAACACTCTGATACTCCAGAGATTACAGAATGCCTCCAGATGTGCATCGGAAACTACTACTGGTGTTCCTGGGAACGATCCAAGCGTAGACTTTTAGAGACATTACTCCCATGGAGGGAAGTGCGCATGGTGACTGTTGTATTCAATCCCGATGCAATTCCTGTGTTTCATCAACACTCTGATACTCCACAGATTACAGAATGCCTCCAGATGTGCATCGGAAACTACTACTGGTCTTCCTGGGAACGATCCAAGCGTAGACTTTTAGAGACATTACTCCCATGGAGGGAATTGCGCATGGTGAGTGTTGTATTCTATCCCGATGCAATTCCTGTGTTTCATCAACACTCTGATAGTCCACAGATTCAGAATGCCTCTAGATGTGCATCGGAAATTACTACTGGTCTTCCAGGGAACGATCAAAGCGTAGACTGTTTGAGACATTACTAACATGGAGGCAAGTGCGCGAGGTGACTGTTGTATTCAATCCCGATGCAATTTCTTTGTTTCATCAACACTCTGAAGGTCCACAGATTACAGAATGCATCCAGATGTGCATCGGTAACTACTACTGGTCTTCCAGGGAACGATCAAAGCGTAGACTATTTGAGACATTACTCCCATGGAGGAAAGTGTGCATGGTGACTGTTGTACTCAATCCCGATGCAATTTCTGTGTTTCGTCAACACTCTGATAGTAAACAGATTAAGGAATGCCTCTAGATGTGCACCGGAAACTACTACAGGTCTTCCAGGGAACAACTAAATCGTAGACTGTTTGAGACATTACTCCCGTGGAGGAAAGTGCGCATGGTGAGTGTTGTATTCAATCCCGATGCAATTTCTGTGTTTCATCAACACTCTGATAGTCCACAGATTACAGAATGCCACAAGATATGCATCGGAAACTACTACTGGTCTTCCAGGGAACGATCAAAGCGTAGACTGTTTGAGACATTACTCCTGTGGAGGATAGTGCGCATGGTGACTGCTGTAATAAATCCCTATGCAATTTCTGTGTTTCATCAACACTGTGATAGTCCACAGATTACAGAATGCCTCCAGATGTGCATTGGGAACTACCTCTGGTCTTCCAGGGAACGATCAAAGCGTAGACTGTTTGAGACATTACTAACATGGAGGAAAGTGCGAATGGTGACTGTTGTATTCAATCCCGATGCAATTTCTGTGTTTCATCAACACTCTGATAGTCCACAGATTACAGAATGCCTCCAGGTGTGCATCGGAAACTACTACTGGTCTTTCAGGGAACGATCAAAGCGTAAACTCTTTGAGACATTACTCCCATGGAGGAAGGTGCGCATGGTGACTGTTGCATTCAATCCCGATGCAGTTTCTGTGTTTCATCAACACTCTGATACTCCACAGATTACAGAATGCCTCCAGATGTGCATCGGAAACTACTACTGGTATTCACGGAACGATCAAATCGTAGACTCTTACACACATTACTCATATGGAGGAATTTGCGCATGGTGAATGTTGTATTCAATCCCGATGCTATTTCTGTGTTTCATCAACACTTTGAAGTTCCACAGATTACAGAATGCCTCCAGATGTGCATCGGAAACTACTACTGGTCTTCCAGGGAACGATCAAAGCGTAGTCTGTTTGAGACATTGCTCGAGTGGATTAAAGTGCGCATGGTGACTGTTGTATTCAATCCCGATGCAATTTCTGTGTTTCATCATCACTCATATAGTCCACAGATTACAGAATGCCACCAGATGTGCATCGGAAACTACTATTGGTCTTCCAGGGAGCGATCAAAGCGTAGACTGTTGAGACATTACTCCCATGGAGGAAAGGGCGCATGGTGACTGTTTTATTCAATTCCGATGCAATTCCTGTGTTTCATCAACACTATGATACTCCACAGATTACAGAATGCCTCCAGATGTGCATCGGAAACTACTACTGGTCTTCCTGGGAACGATCCAAGCGTAGACTTTTAGAGACATTACTCCCATGGAGGGAAGTGCGCATGGTGACTGTTGTATTCAATCCCGATGCAATATCTGTGCTTCATCAACAGTCTGATACTCCACAGATTACAGAATGCCTCCAGATGTGAATCGGAAACTACTACTGGTCTTCCAGGAAACGATCCAAGCGTAGACTGTTAGAGACTTTACTCCCATGGAGGGAAATGCGCATGGTGACTATTGTATTCAATCCCGATGCAATTTCTGTGTTTCATCAACACTCTGATAGTCCACAGATTACAGAATGCCACCAGATGTGCATCGGAAACTACTACTTGTCTTCCAGGTAACGATCAAAGCGTGGACTGTTTGAGACATTACTCCCATGGAGGAAAGTGCGCATGGTGACTGTTTTATTCAATCCCGATGCAATTTCTGTGTTTCATCAACACTCTGATAGTCCACAGATTACAGAATGCCACCTGATGTGCATCGGATACTAGTACTGGTCTTCCAGGGATCGATCAAAGGGTGGACTGTTTCAGACATTACTGCCATGGAGGAAAGTGCGCATGATGACTGTTGTATTCAATCCCGATGCAATTTCTGTGTTTCATCAACACTCTGATAGTCCACAGATTACAGAATGCCTCCAGAGGTGCATTGGAAACTACTACTGGTCTTCCAGGGAACGATCAAAGCGTAAACTCTTTGAGACATTACTCCATTGGAGGAGGGTGCGCATGGTGACTGTTGTATTCAATCCCGATGCAATTCCTGTGTTTCATCAACACTCTGATACTCCACAGATTACAGAATGCCTCCAGATGTGCATTTGAAACTACTACTGGTCTTCCTGGGAACGATCCAAGCGTAGACTTTTAGAGACATTACTCCCATGGAGGGAAGTGCGCATGGTGACTGTTGTATTCAATCCCGATGCAATTCCTGTGTTTCATCAACACTCTGATAGTCCACAGATTCAGAATGCCTCTAGATGTGCATCGGAAATTACTACTGGTCTTCCAGGGAACGATCAAAGCGTAGACTGTTTGAGACATTACTAACATGGAGGCAAGTGCGCGAGGTGACTGTTGTATTCAATCCCGATGCAATTTCTGTGTTTCATCAACACTCTGAAGGTCCACAGATTACAGAATGCATCCAGATGTGCATCGGTAATTACTACTGGTCTTCCAGGGAACGATCAAAGCGTAGACTATTTGAGACATTACTCCCATGGAGGAAAGGGTGCATGGTGACTGTTGTACTCAATCCCGATGCAATTTCTGTGTTTCGTCAACACTCTGATAGTAAACAGATTAAGGAATGCCACCAGATGTGCATCGGAAACTACTACTGGTCTTCCAGGGAACGATCAAAGCGTAGACTGTTTGAGACATTACTCCCGTATAGGAAAGTGCGCATGGTGACTGTTGTATTCAAACCCGACGCAATCTCAGTGTTTCATCAACACTCTGATAGTCCACAGATTACAGAATGCCTCCAGATGTGCACCGGAAACTACTACTGGTCTTCCAGGGAACACCTAAACATAGACTGTTTGAGACATTACTCCCGTGGAGCAAAGTGCGCATGGTGAGTGTTGTATTCAATCCCGATGCAATTTATGTGTATCATCAACACTCTGATAGTCCACAGATTACAGAATGCCACCAGATGTGCATCGGAAACTACTACTGGTCTTCCAGGGAACGATCAAAGCGTAGACTGTTTGAGACAATACTCCTGTGGAGGAAAGCGCGCATGGTGACTGCTGTAATAAATCCCTATGCAATTTCTGTGTTTCATCAACACTGTGATAGTCCACAGATTACAGAATGCCTCCAGATGTGCATTGGGAACTACCACTGGTCTTCCAGGGAACGATCAAAGCGTAGACTGTTTGAGACATTACTAACATGGAGGAAAGTGCGCATGGTGACTGTTGTATTCAATCCCGATGCAATTTCTGTGTTTCATCATCACTCATATAGTCCACAGATTACAGAATGCCACCAGATGTGCATCGGAAACTACTACTGGTCTTCCAGGGAACGATCAAAGCGTAGACTGTTGAGACATTACTCCCATGGAGGAAAGGGCGCATGGTGACTGTTTTATTCAATGCCGATGCAATTCCTGTGTTTCATCAACACTCTGATACTCCACAGATTACAGAATGCCTCCAGATGTGCATCGGAAACTACTACTGGTCTTCCTGGGAACGATCCAAGCGTAGACTTTTAGAGACATTACTCCCATGGAGGGAAGTGCGCATAGTGACTGTTGTATTCAATCCAGATGCAATTTCTGTGTTTCATCAACACTCTGATAGTCCACAGATTCGGAATGCCTCCAGATGTGCATCGGAAACTACCACTGGTCTTCCAGGGTACGATCAAAGCGTAGACTGTTTGAGACATTACTAACGTGGACCCAAGTGCGCATGGTGACTGTTGTATTCAATCCCGATGCAGTTTCTGTGTTTCATCAACACTGTGATAGTCCACAGATTACAGAATGCCTCAAGGTGTGCATTGGAAACTACCACTGGTCTTCCAGGGCACGATCAAAGCGTAGACTGTTTGAGACATTACTAACATGGAGGAGAGTGCGCATGGTGACTGTTGTATTCAATCCCGATGCAATTTCTGTGTTTCATCAACACACTGATAGTCCACAGATTACAGAATGCCTCCACATGTGCATCGGAAACTACTACTGGTCTTCCAGGGAACGATCAAAGCGTAAACTCTTTGAGACATTACTCATATGGAGGAAAGTGCGCATGGTAAATGTTGTATTCAATCCCGATGCAATATCTGTGTTTCATCATCACATAGAAGGTTCCACAGATTACAGAATGCCCCCAGATGTGCATCGGAAACTACTACTGGTCTTCCAGGGAACGATCAAAGCGTAAATTCTTTGAGACATTACTCCCTTGGAGGAGGGTGCGCATGGAGACTGTTGTATTCAATCCCGATGCAATTTCTGTGCTTCATCAACACTCTGATACTCCACAGATTACAGAATGCCTCCAGATGTGAATCGGAAACTACTACTGGTCCTCCTGGGAACGATCCAAGCGTAGAGTGTTAGAGACATTACTCCCATGGAGGGAAGTGCACATGGTGACTATTGTATTCAATCCCGATGCAATTTCTGTGTTTCATCAACACTCTGATAGTCCACAGATTACAGAATGCCACCAGATGTGCATCGGAAACTACTACTTGTCTTCCAGGTAACGATCAAAGCGTAGACTGTGTGAGACATTACTCCCATGGAGGAAAGTGCGAATGGTGACTGTTGTATTCAATCCCGATGCAATTTCTGTGTTTCATCATCACTCTGATAATCCACAGATTAAGGAATGCCACCAGATGTGCATCGGAAACTACTACTGGTCTTCCACGTAACGATTTAAGCGTAGACTGTTTGAGACATACCTCCCGTGTAGGAAAGTGCGCATGGTGACTGTTTTATTCAATCCCGATGCAATTTCTGTGTTTCATCAACACTCTGATAGTCCACAGATTACAGAATGCCGCAGATGTGCATCGGAAAGTACTACTGGTCTTCCAGGGAACGGTCAAAGCGTGGACTGTTTCAGACATTACTACCATGGAGCAAAGTGCGCATGGTGACTGTTGTATCCAATCCCGATGCAATTTCTGTGTTTCATCAACAGTCTGATAGTCCACAGATTACTGAATGCCTCCCGATTTGCATTGGAAAGTACCACTGGTCTTCCAGGGAACGATCAAAGCGTAGACTGTTTGAGACACTACTAACATTAAGGAAAGTGCGCATTGTGACTGTTGTATTCAATCCCGATGCAATTTCTGTGTTTCATCAACACTCTGATAGTCCACAGATCACAGAATTCCTCCAGATGTGCATCGGATACTACTACTGTTCTTCCAGGGAACGATCAAAGCGTAAACTCTTTGAGACATTACTCCCTTGGAGGAGGGTGCGCATGGAGACTGTTGTATTCAATCCCGATACAATTTCTGTGCTTTATCAACTCTCTGATACTCCACAGATCACAGAATGTCTCCAGATGTGAATCTGAAACTACTACTGGTCTTCCAGGGAACGATCCAAGCGTAGACTGTTAGAGACATTACTTCCATGGAGGGAAGTGCGCATGGTGACTATTGTATTCAATCCCGATGCAATTTCTGTGTTTCATCAACACTCTGATAGTCCACAGATTACAGAATGCCACCAGATGTGCATCGAAAACTACTACTTGTCTTCCAGGTAACGAACAAAGCGTAGACTGTTTGAGACATTTCTCCCATGGAGGAAAGTGCGCATGGTGACTGTTTTATTCAATCCCGATGCATTTTCTGTGTTTCATCAACACTCTGATAGTCCACAGATTACAGAATGCCACCTGATGTGCATCGGAAACTACTACTGGTCTTCCAGGGAACGATCAAAGCGTAAACTCTTTGAGACATTACTCCATTGGAGGAGGGTGCGCATTGTGACTGTTGTATTCAATCCCGATGCAATTTCTGTGTTTCATCAACACTCTGATACTCCACAGATTACAGAATGCCTCCAGATGTGCAACGGTAACTACTACTGGTCTTCCAGGGAACGATCAAAGCGTAGACTATTTGAGACATTACTAACATGGAGGAAAGTGCGCATGGTGACTGTTGTATTCAATCCCGATGCAATTTCTGTGTTTCATCAACACTCTGATAGTCCACAGATTACAGAATGCCTCCAGATGTGCATCGGAAACTACTACTGGTCTTCCAGGAAACGATCAAAACATAAACTCTTTGAGACATTACTCAAATGGAGGAAAGTGCGCATGGTGAATGTTGTATTCAATCCCGATGCAATATCTGTGTTTCATCAACACTTAGAAAGTTCCACAGATTACAGAATGCCTCCAGATGTGCATCGGAAACTACTACTGCTCTTCCAGGGAACGATCAAAGCGTAGACTGTTTGAGATATTGCTCGAGTGGAGGAAAGTGCGCATGGTGACTGTTGTATTCAATGCCGATGCAATTTCTGTGTTTCATCAACACTGTGATAGTACACAGATTACAGAATGCCTCCAGATGTGCATTGGAAACTACCACTGGTCTTCCAGGGAACCATCAAAGATTAGACTGTTTGAGACATTACTAACATGAAGGAAAGTGCGCATGGTGACTGTTGTATTCAATCCCGATGCAATTTCTGTGTTTCATCAACACTCTGATAGTCCACAGATTGCAGAATGCCTCCAGATGTGCATCGGAAACTACTACTGGTCTTCCAGGGAACGATCAAAGCGTAAACTCTTTGAGACATTTCTCCCATGGAGGGAAGTGCGCATGGTGACTGTTGTATTCAATCCCGATGCAATTTCTGTGTTTCATCAACGCTCTGATAGTCCACAGATTCGGAATGCCTCCAGATGTGCCTCGGAAAGTATTACTTGTCTTCCAGGTAACGATCAAAGCGTAGACTGTTCGAGACATTACTCCCATGGAGGAAAGTGCGCATGGTGACTGTTTTATTCAAACCCGATGCAATTTCTGTGTTTCATCAACACTCTGATAGTCCACAGATTACAGAATGCCACCTGATGTGCATCGGAATCTACTACTGGTCTTCCAGGGAACGATCAAAGGGTGGACTGTTTCAGACATTACTCCCATGCAGGAAAGAGCGCAAGGTGACTGTTGTATTCAATCCCGATGCAATTCCTGTGTTTCATCAACACTCTGATAGTCCACAGATTCAGAATGCCTCTAGATGTGCATCGGAAATTACAACTGGTCTTCCAGGGAACGATCAAAGCGTAGACTGTTTGAGACATTACTAACATTGAGGCAAGTGCGCGAGGTGACTGTTGTATACAATCCCGATGCTATTTCTGTGTTTCATCAACACTCTGAAGGTCCATAGATTACAGAATGCCTCCAGATGTGCATCGGTAACTACTACTGTTCTTCCAGGGAACGATCAAAGCGTAGACTGTTTGAGACATTACTCCCATGGAGGAAAGTGCGCATGGTGACTGTTGTATTCAATCCCGATGCACTATCTGTGTTTCATCAACACTTTGAAGGTCCACAGATTACAGAATGCCTCCAGATCT
This sequence comes from Schistocerca gregaria, assembly GCF_023897955.1. Classification (NCBI taxonomy): domain Eukaryota; kingdom Metazoa; phylum Arthropoda; class Insecta; order Orthoptera; family Acrididae; genus Schistocerca; species Schistocerca gregaria. Next base: position 625,376 of record NW_026061745.1, read on the forward strand.
GCATCGGAAACTACTACTGGTCTTCCAGTCAACGATCAAAGCGTAGACTGTTTGAGATATTGCTCGAGTGGAGGAAAGTGCGCATGGTGACTGTTGTATTCAATCCCGATGCAATTTCTTTGTTTCATCAACACTCTGATAGTATACAGATTACAGAATGCCTCCAGATGTGCATCGGAAACTACTACTGGTCTCCCAATGAACGATCAAAGCGTAAACTCTTTGAGACATTACTCCCATGGAGGAAGGTGCGCATGGTGACCGTTGTATTCAATACCGATGCAATTTCTGTGTTTCATCAACGCTCTGATAGTCCACAGATTCGGAATGCCTCCAGATGTGCCTCGGAAACTACTACTTGTCTTCCAGGTAACGATCAAAGCGTAGACTGTTTGAGACATTACTCCCATGGAGGAAAGTGCGCATGGTGACTGTTGTATTCAATCCCGATGCAATTTCTGTGTTTCATCAACACTTTGAAGGTCCACAGATTACAGAATTCCTCCAGATCTGCATCGGAAACTACTACTGGTCTTCCAGTCAACGATCAAAGCGTAGACTGTTTGAGATATTGCTCGAGTGGAGGAAAGTGCGCATGGTGACTGTTGTATTCAATCCCGATGCAATTTCTTTGTTTCATCAACACTCTGATAGTATACAGATTACAGAATGCCTCCAGATGTGCATCGGAAACTACTACTGGTCTCCCAATGAACGATCAAAGCGTAAACTCTTTGAGACATTACTCCCATGGACGAAGGTGCGCATGGTGACCGTTGTATTCAATACCGATGCAATTTCTGTGTTTCATCAACGCTCTGATAGTCCACAGATTCGGAATGCCTCCAGATGTGCCTCGGAAACTACTACTTGTCTTCCAGGAATCGATCAAAGCGTAGACACTTTGAGACATTACTCCCATGGAGAAAGTCCGCATGCTGCCTCTTGTATTCAATACCGTTATACAGAATGCCTATAGATATTCTTTGGAAACTACTACGGGTCTTCCAGGAATCGATCAAAGAGTAGACAGTTTGAGACATTACTCCCATGGAGAAAAGTCTGCATGATGCCTGTTGTATTCAATCCCGATGAAATTTCTGTGTTTCATCAACACTCTGAAACTCCACAGATTACAGAATGCCTTCAGATGTGCATTTTAAACTACCACTGGTCTTCCAGGGAACGATCAAAGCGTAGACTGTTTGAGACATTACTAACATGGAGGAAAGTGCGCATGGTGTCTGTTGTATTCAATCCCGATGCAATTTCTGTGTTTCATCAACACTCTGATAATCCACAGATTACAGAATGCCTCCAGATGTGCATTTTAAACTACCACTGGTCTTCCAGGGAACGATCAAAGCGTAGACTGATTGAGACATTACTAACATGGAGGAAAGTGCGCATGGTGTCTGTTGTATTCAATCCCGATGCAATATCTGTGTTTCATCAACACTTTGAAGGTCCACAGATTACAGAATGCCTCGAGATATGCATCGGAAACTACTACTGGTCTTCCAGGTAACGATCAAAGCGTAAACTCTTTGAGACAATACTCCCTTGGAGGAAGGTGCGCATGGTGACTGTTGTATTCAATCCCGATGAAATTGATGAGTTTCATCTACACTCTGATACTCCACAGATTACAGAATGCCTCCAGATGTGCATCGGAAACTGCTACTGGTCTTCCTGGGAACTATCCAAGCGTAGACTCTTAGAGATATTACTCCCATGGAGGGAAGTACGCATGGTGACTGTTGTATTTAATCCATTGCAATTTCTGTGTTTCATCAACACTCTGATAGTCCACAGATTACAGAATGCCACCAGATGTGCATCACAAACTACTACTGGTTTTCCAATTAACTATCAAAGCGTAGTCAGTTTGAGACATACTTCCCGTGGAGGAAATTGCGCATTGTGAATGTTGTATTCAATCCCGATACTATTTCTGTGTCTCATTAACACTCTGATAGTCCACAGATTACAGAATGATACCAGATGTGCATCGGAAACTACTACTTGTCTTCCAGGGAATGATCAAAGCGTAGACTGTTTGAGACATTGCTCCTTTGGAGGAAAATGCGCATGGTGACTGTTGTATTCAACCCCTATGCAATTTCTGTGTTTCATCAACACTCAGTTAGTCCACAGATTTCAGAATGCCTCTAGATGTGCATCGGAAACTACTACTGGTCTTCCAGGGAAAGATCAAAGCGTAGACAGTTTGAGACATTACTCCCATGGAGGAGAGTGCGCATGGTGACTGTTGTATTTAATCCCGATGCAATTTCTGTAATACATCAACACTCCGATGGTCCACAAATTACAGAATGCCTCCAGATGTGCATTGGAATCTACTACTGGTCTTCCAGGGAACGATCAAAGCGTAGACTGTTTGAGACATTACTAACATTGAGGAAAGTGCGCATGGTGTCCTTTGTATTCAATCCCGATGCAATATCTGTGTTTCATCAACACCTTGAAGGTCCGCAGATTACAGAAAGCCTCCAGATGTGCATCGGAAACTACTACTGGTCTTCCAGGGAACGATCAAAGCGTAGACTGTTTGAGACATTTGTCCCATGGAGGAAAGTGCGCATGGTGAGTGTTGTATTCAATCCCGATGCAACTTCTGTGTTTCATCAACACTCTGATAGTCCACAGATTACAGAATGCCTACAAATGTGCATTGGAAACTACTACTGGTCTTCCAGGGAACGATCAAAGCGTAGACTGTTTGAGACATTACTAACATGGAGGAAAGTGCGCATGGTGACTGTTGTATACATTCCCGATGCAATTTCTGTGTTTCATTAACACTCTGGTAGTCCACAGATTACCGAATGCTCCAGATGTGCATCGGAAACTACTACTGGTCTTCCAGGGTACGATCAAAGCGTAAACTCTTTGAGACATTTCTCCCTTGGAGGAAGGTGCGCTTGGTGACTGTTGTATTCAATCCCGATGCAATTTCTGTGTTTCATCAACACTCTGATACTCCTTAGATTACAGAATGCCTCCAGATGTGCTTCGTAAACTGCTTCTGGTCTTCCAGGGTACGATCCAAGCGTAGACAGTTAGAGACATTACTCCCATGGAGGGAAGTGCGCATGGTGACTGTTGTATTCAATCCCGATGCAATTTCTGTGTTTCATCAACACTCTGATACTCCACAGATTACAGAATGCCTCCAGATGTGCATCTGAAACTACCACTGGTCTTCCAGGGAACGATCAAAGCGTAGACTGTTTGAGACACTACTCACACGGAGGAAAGTGCGCATGGTGACTGTTGTATTCAATCCTGATGCAACTTCTGTGTTTCAACAACACTTTGAAGGTCCACAGATTACAGAGTGCCTCCAGATGTGCATCGGAAACCACTACTGGTCTTCCAGGGAACGATCAAAGCGTAGACTGTATGAGAACTTACACCCGTGGAGGAAAGTACGCATGGTGAGTGTTGTATTCAATCCCGATGCAATTTCTGTGTTTCATCAACACTCTGATACTCCACAGATTACAGAATGCCACCAGATGTGCATCGGAAACTACTACTGGTCTTCCAGGGAACGATCAAAGCGTAGACTGTTTGAGACATTGCTCCTGTGGAGGAAAGTGTGCATGGTGACTGTTGTATTCAATCCCTATGCAATTTCTGTGTTTCACCAACACTCTGATAGTCCACAGATTACAAAATGACACCAGATGTGCATCGGAAACTACTACTGGTCTTCCAGGGAACGATCAAAGCGTAGACAGTTTGAGACATTACTCCCATGGAGGAGAGTGCGCATGGTGACTGTTGTATTTAATCCCGATGCAATTTCTGTAATTCATCAACACTCTGATAGTCCACAGATTACAGAATGCCTCCAGATGTGCATTGGAATCTACTACTGGTCTTCCAGGGAACGATCAAAGCGTAGACTGTTTGAGACATTACTAACATTGAGGAAAGTGCGCATGGTGTCCTTTGTATTCAATCCCGATGCAATATCTGTGTTTCATCAACACCTTGAAGGTCCGCAGATTACAGAAAGCCTCCAGATGTGCATCGGAAACTACTACTGGTCTTCCAGGGAACGATCAAAGCGTAGACTGTTTGAGACTTTTGTTCCATGGAGGAAAGTGCGCATGGTGACTGTTGTATTCAATCCCGATGCAACTTCTGTGTTTCAACAACACTTTGAAGGTCCACAGATTACAGAGTGCCTCCAGATGTGCATCGGAAACTACTACTGGTCTTCCAGGGAACGATCAAAGCGTAGACTGTATGAGAACTTACACCCGTGGAGGAAAGTGCGCATGGTGAGTGTTGTATTCAATCCCGATGCAATTTCTGTGTTTCATCAACACTCTGATACTCCACAGATTACAGAATGCCACCAGATGTGCATCGGAAACTACTACTTGTCTTCCAGGGAACGATCAAAGCGTAGACTGTTTGAGACATTTCTCCCATGGAGGAAAGTGCGCATGGTGAGTGTTGTATTCAATCCCGATGCAACTTCTGTGTTTCATCAACACTCTGATAGTCCACAGATTACAGAATGCCTACAAATGTGCATTGGAAACTACCACTGGTCTTCCAGGGAACGATCAAAGCGTAGACTGTTTGAGACATTGCTCCTGTGGAGGAAAGTGTGCATGGTGACTGTTGTATTCAATACCTATGCAATTTCTGTGTTTTATCAACATTCTGATAGTCCACAGATTACAAAATGACACCAGATGTGCATCGGAAACTACTACTGGTCTTCCAGGTAACGATCAAAGCGTAGACTCTTTGGGATATACCTACCGTGGAGGAAAGTGCGCATGGTGACTGTTTTATTCAATCCCGATGCAATTTCTGTGTTTCATCAACACTCTGATAGTCCACAGATTACAGAATGCCACCAGATGGGCATCGGAAACTACTACTGGTCTTCCAGGAAATGATTAAAGGGTGGACTGTTTCAGACATTACTCCCATGGAGGAATGTGCGCATGGTGACTGTTGTATTCAATCCCGATGCAATTTCTGTGTTTCATCAACACTCTGATACTCTACAGATTACAAAATGCATCCAAATGTGCATCGGAAACTACTAATGGTCTTCCTTTGAACGATCCAAGCGTAGACTGTTAGAGACATTACTCCCATGGAGGGAAGTGCGCATGGTGACTGTTGTATTCAATCCCGATGCTATTTCTGTGTTTCATCAACATTCTGATAGTCCACAGATTATGGAAAGCCACCAGATGTGCATCGGAAAATACTACTGGTCTTCCAGGGAAAGATCAAAGCGTAGACAGTTTGAGACATTACTCCCATGGAGGAGAGTGCGCATGGTGACTGTTGTATTCAATCCCGATGCAATTTCTGTGTTTCATCAACACTCTGATACTCCACAGATTACAGAATGCCTCCAGATGTGCATCTGAAACTACCACTGGTCTTCCAGGGAACGATCAAAGCGTAGACTGTTTGAGACACTACTCACACCGAGGAAAGTGCGCATGGTGACTGTTGTATTCAATCCTGATGCAACTTCTGTGTTTCAACAACACTTTGAAGGTCCACAGATTACAGAGTGCCTCCAGATGTGCATCGGAAACTACTACTGGTCTTCCAGGGAACGATCAAAGCGTAGACTGTATGAGAACTTACACCCGTGGAGGAAAGTACGCATGGTGAGTGTTGTATTCAATCCCGATGCAATTTCTGTGTTTCATCTACACTCTGATACTCCACAGATTGCAGAATGCCTCCAGATGTGCTTCGTAAACTGCTTCTGGTCTTCCAGGGTACGATCCAAGCGTAGACAGTTAGAGACATTACTCCCATGGAGGGAAGTGCGCATGGTGACTGTTGTATACAATCCCGATGCAATTTCTGTGTTTCAACAACACTTTGAAGGTCCACAGATTACAGAGTGCCTCCAGATGTGCATCGGAAACTACTACTGGTCTTCCAGGGAACGATCAAAGCGTAGACTGTATGAGAACTTACACCCGTGGAGGAAAGTACGCATGGTGAGTGTTGTATTCAATCCCGATGCAATTTCTGTGTTTCATAAACACTCTGATACTCCACAGATTACAGAATGCCACCAGATGTGCATCGGAAACTACTACTTGTCTTCCAGGGAACGATCAAAGCGTAGACTGTTTGAGACATTTCTCCCATGGAGGAAAGTGCGCATGGTGACTGTTGTATACATTCCCGATGCAATTTCTGTGTTTCATTAACACTCTGATAGTCCACAGATTACCGAATGCTCCATATGTGCATCGGAAACTACTACTGGTCTTCCAGGGTACGATCAAAGCGTAAACTCTTTGAGACATTTCTCCCTTGGAGGAAGGTGCGCTTGGTGACTGTTGTATTCAATCCCGATGCAATTTCTGTGTTTCATCAACACTCTGATACTCCTTAGATTACAGAATGCCTCCAGATGTGCTTCGTAAACTGCTTCTGGTCTTCCAGGGTACGATCCAAGCGTAGACAGTTAGAGACATTACTCCCATGGAGGGAAGTGCGCATGGTGACTGTTGTATTCAATCCCGATGCAATTTCTGTGTTTCATCAACACTCTGATACTCCACAGATTACAGAATGCCTCCAGATGTGCATCTGAAACTACCACTGGTCTTCCAGGGAACGATCAAAGCGTAGACTGTTTGAGACACTACTCACACGGAGGAAAGTGCGCATGGTGACTGTTGTATTCAATCCTGATGCAACTTCTGTGTTTCAACAACACTTTGAAGGTCCACAGATTACAGAGTGCCTCCAGATGTGCATCGGAAACTACTACTGGTCTTCCAGGGAACGATCAAAGCGTAGACTGTATGAGAACTTACACCCGTGGAGGAAAGTACGCATGGTGAGTGTTGTATTCAATCCCGATGCAATTTCTGTGTTTCATCAACACTCTGATACTCCACAGATTACAGAATGCCACCAGATGTGCATCGGAAACTACTACTTGTCTTCCAGGGAACGATCAAAGCGTAGACTGTTTGAGACATTTCTCCCATGGAGGAAAGTGCGCATGGTGAGTGTTGTATTCAATCCCGATGCAACTTCTGTGTTTCATCAACACTCTGATAGTCCACAGATTACAGAATGCCTACAAATGTGCATTGGAAACTACCACTGGTCTTCCAGGGAACGATCAAAGCGTAGACTGTTTGAGACATTGCTCCTGTGGAGGAAAGTGTGCATGGTGACTGTTGTATTCAATCCCTATGCAATTTCTGTGTTTCATCAACACTCTGATAGTCCACAGATTACAAAATGACACCAGATGTGCATCGGAAACTACTACTGGTCTTCCAGGGAACGATCAAAGCGTAGACTGTTTGAGACATTACTCCCATTGAGGAAAGTTCGCATGGTGACTGTTGTATTCAATACCGATGCAATTTCTGTGTTTCATCAACACCCTGATAGTCCACAGATTACAGAATGATACCAGATGTGCATCGGAAACTACTAATGGTCTTCCAGGTAACGATCAAAGCGTAGACTCTTTGGGATATACCTACCGTGGAGGAAAGTGCGCATGGTGACTGTTTTATTCAATCCCGATGCAATTTCTGTGTTTCATCAACACTCTGATAGTCCACAGATTACAGAATGCCACCAGATGGGCATTGGAAACTACTACTGGTCTTCCAGGAAATGATTAAAGGGTGGACTGTTTCAGACATTACTCCCATGGAGAAAAGTGCGCATGGTGACTGTTGTGTTCAATCCCGATGCAATTTCTGTGTTTCATCAACACTCTGATACTCTACGAATTACAGAATGCATCCAAATGTGCATCGGAAACTACTAATGGTCTTCCTTTGAACGATCCAAGCGTAGACTGTTAGAGACATTACTCCCATGGAGGGAAGTGCGCATGGTGAATGTTGTATTCAATCCCGATGCTATTTCTGTGTTTCATCAACATTCTGATAGTCCACAGATTATGGAAAGCCACCAGATGTGCATCGGAAAATACTACTGGTCTTCCAGGGAAAGATCAAAGCGTAGACAGTTTGAGACATTACTCCCATGGAGGAGAGTGCGCATGGTGACTGTTGTATTTAATCCCGATGCAATTTCTGTAATTCATCAACACTCTGATAGTCCACAGATTACAGAATGCCTCCAGATGTGCATTGGAATCTACTACTGGTCTTCCAGGGAACGATCAAAGCGTAGACTGTTTGAGACATTACTAACATTGAGGAAAGTGCGCATGGTGTCCTTTGTATTCAATCCCGATGCAATATCTGTGTTTCATCAACACCTTGAAGGTCCGCAGATTACAGAAAGCCTCCAGATGTGCATCGGAAACTACTACTGGTCTTCCAGGGAACGATCAAAGCGTAGACTGTATGAGAACTTACACCCGTGGAGGAAAGTACGCATGGTGAGTGTTGTATTCAATCCCGATGCAATTTCTGTGTTTCATCAACACTCTGATACTCTACGAATTACAGAATGCATCCAAATGTGCATCGGAAACTACTAATGTTCTTCCTTTGAACGATCCAAGCGTAGACTGTTAGAGACATTACTCCCATGGAGGAAAGTGCGCATGGTGAGTGTTGTATTCAATCCCGATGCAACTTCTGTGTTTCATCAACACTCTGATAGTCCACAGATTACAGAATGCCTACAAATGTGCATTGGAAACTACCACTGGTCTTCCAGGGAACGATCAAAGCGTAGACTGTTTGAGACATTGCTCCTGTGGAGGAAAGTGTGCATGGTGACTGTTGTATTCAATCCCTATGCAATTTCTGTGTTTCATCAACACTCTGATAGTCCACAGATTACAAAATGACACCAGATGTGCATCGGAAACTACTACTGGTCTTCCAGGGAACGATCAAAGCGTAGACTGTTTGAGACATTACTCCCATTGAGGAAAGTTCGCATGGTGACTGTTGTATTCAATCCCGATGCAATTTCTGTGTTTCATCAACACCCTGATAGTCCACAGATTACAGAATGATACCAGATGTGCATCGGAAACTACTAATGGTCTTCCAGGTAACGATCAAAGCGTAGACTCTTTGGGATATACCTACCGTGGAGGAAAGTGCGCATGGTGACTGTTTTATTCAATCCCGATGCAATTTCTGTGTTTCATCAACACTCTGATAGTCCACAGATTACAGAATGCCACCAGATGGGCATCGGAAACTACTACTGGTCTTCCAGGAAATGATTAAAGGGTGGACTGTTTCAGACATTACTCCCATGGAGAAAAGTGCGCATGGTGACTGTTGTGTTCAATCCCGATGCAATTTCTGTGTTTCATCAACACTCTGATACTCTACGAATTACAGAATGCATCCAAATGTGCATCGGAAACTACTAATGGTCTTCCTTTGAACGATCCAAGCGTAGACTGTTAGAGACATTACTCCCATGGAGGGAAGTGCGCATGGTGACTGTTGTATTCAATCCCGATGCTATTTCTGTGTTTCATCAACATTCTGATAGTCCACAGATTATGGAAAGCCACCAGATGTGCATCGGAAAATACTACTGGTCTTCCAGGGAAAGATCAAAGCGTAGACAGTTTGAGACATTACTCCCATGGAGGAGAGTGCGCATGGTGACTGTTGTATTTAATCCCGATGCAATTTCTGTAATTCATCAACACTCTGATAGTCCACAGATTACAGAATGCCTCCAGATGTGCATTGGAATCTACTACTGGTCTTCCAGGGAACGATCAAAGCGTAGACTGTTTGAGACATTACTAACATTGAGGAAAGTGCGCATGGTGTCCTTTGTATTCAATCCCGATGCAATATCTGTGTTTCATCAACACCTTGAAGGTCCGCAGATTACAGAAAGCCTCCAGATGTGCATCGGAAACTACTACTGGTCTTCCAGGGAACGATCAAAGCGTAGACTGTTTGAGACATTTGTTCCATGGAGGAAAGTGCGCATGGTGAGTGTTGTATTCAATCCCGATGCAACTTCTGTGTTTCATCAACACTCTGATAGTCCACAGATTACAGAATGCCTACAAATGTGCATTGGAAACTACCACTGGTCTTCCAGGGAACGATCAAAGCGTAGACTGTTTGAGACATTACTAACATGGAGGAAAGTGGGCATGGTGACTGTTGTATTCATTCCCGATGCAATTTCTGTGTTTCATTAACACTCTGATAGTCCACAGATTACAGAATGCCTCCAGATGTGCATCGGAAACTACTACTGGTCTTCCAGGGTACGATCAAAGCGTAAACTCTTTGAGACATTTCTCCCTTGGAGGAAGGTGCGCTTGGTGACTTTTGTATTCAATCCCGATGCAATTTCTGTGTTTCATCAACACTCTGATACTCCTTAGATTACAGAATGCCTCCAGATGTGCTTCGAAACTGCTTCTGGTCTTCCAGGGTACGATCCAAGCGTAGACAGTTAGAGACATTACTCCCATGGAGGGAAGTGCGCATGGTGACTGTTGTATTCAATCCCGATGCAATTTCTGTGTTTCATCAACACTCTGATACTCCACAGATTACAGAATGCCTCCAGATGTGCATCTGAAACTACCACTGGTCTTCCAGGGAACGATCAAAGCGTAGACTGTATGAGAACTTACACCCGTGGAGGAAAGTGCGCATGGTGAGTGTTGTATTCAATCCCGATGCAATTTCTGTGTTTCATCAACACTCTGATACTCCACAGATTACAGAATGCCACCAGATGTGCATCGGAAACTACTACTTGTCTTCCAGGGAACGATCAAAGCGTAGACTGTTTGAGACATTTCTCCCATGGAGGAAAGTGCGCATGGTGAGTGTTGTATTCAATCCCGATGCAACTTCTGTGTTTCATCAACACTCTGATAGTCCACAGATTACAGAATGCCTACAAATGTGCATTGGAAACTACCACTGGTCTTCCAGGGAACGATTAAAGAGTAGACTGTTTGAGACATTATCTTCATGGAGGAAAGTGCGCATGGTGACAGTTGTATTCAATCCCGATGCAATTTCTGTGTTTCATCAACATTCTGATAGTCCACAGATTATGGAAAGCCACCAGATGTGCATCGGAAAATACTACTGGTCTTCCAGGGAACGATCAAAGCGTAGACTGTTAGAGACATTACTCCCATGGAGGGAAGTGCGCATGGTGACTGTTGTATTCAATCCCGATGCTATTTCTGTGTTTCATCAACATTCTGATAGTCCACAGATTATGGAAAGCCACCAGATGTGCATCGGAAAATACTACTGGTCTTCCAGGGAACGATCAAAGCGTAGACTGTTTGAGACGTTACTCCCGTGGAGGAAAGTGCGCATGGTGACTGTTGTATTCAATCCCGATGCAATTTCTGTGTTTCATCAACACTTTGAAGGTCCACAGATTACAGAATGCCTCGAGATGTGCATCGGAAACTACTACTGGACTTCCAGAGAACGATCAAATCGTAGACTGATTGAGAAATTACTCCCGTGGAGGAAAGTGCTCATGGTGAGTGTTGTATTCAATCCCGATGCAATTTCTGTGTTTCATCAACACTCTGATAGTCCACAGATTACAGAATGCCACCAGATGTGTATCGGAAACTACTACTGGTCCTCCAGGGAATGATCAAAGCGTAGACTGTTTGAGACACTACTAGTGTTGAGGAAAGTGCGCATGGTGAGTGTTGTATTCAATCCCGATACAATTTCTGTGTTTCATCAACACTCTGATAGTCCACAGATTACAGAATGCCTCCAGATGTGCATCGGAAACTACTACTGGTCTTCCAGGGAACGATCAAAGCGTAGACTGTTTGAGACATTTCTCCCGTGGAGGAAAGTGCGCATGGTGAGTGTTGTATTCAATCCCGATTCAACTTCTGTGTTTCATCAACACTTTGAAGGTCCACAGATTACAGAATGCCAACAGATGTGCATCAGAAACTACTACTGGTTTTCCAATTAACAATCAAAGCGTAGACAGTTTGAGACATACCTCCCGTGGAGGAAAGTGCGAATGGTGTCTGTTTTATTCAATCCCGATGCAATTTCTGTGTTTCATCAACACTCTGATAGTCCACAGATTACAGAATGCCTCCAAATTTGCATTGGAAACTACCACTGGTCTTCCAGGGAACGATCAAAGCGTAGACTGTTTGAGACATTACTAACATGGAGGAAAGTGCGCATGGAGACTGTTGTATTCAATCCCGATGCAATTTCTGTGTTTCATCAACACTCTGATAGTCCACAGATTACAGAATGCCTCCAGATGTGCATCGGAAACTACTATTGGTCTTCCAGGGTACGATCAAAGCGTAAACTCTTTGAGACATTTCTCCCTTGGAGGAAGGTGCGCTTGGTGACTGTTGTATTCAATCCCGATGCAATTTCTGTGTTTCATCAACACTCTGATACTCCTTAGATTACAGAATGCCTCCAATGTGCTTCGGAAACTGCTTCTGGTCTTCCTTGGCACTATCCAAGCGTAGACTGCTAGAGACATTACTCCCATGGAGGGAAGTGCGCATGGTGACTGTTGTATTCAATCCCGATGCAATTTCTGTGTTTCATCAACACTCTGATACTCCACAGATTACAGAATGCCTCCAGATGTGCATCTGAAACTACCACTGGTATTCCAGGGAACGATTAAAGCGTAGACTGTTTGAGACATTATCCTCATGGAGGAAAGTGCGCATGGTGACAGTTGTATTCAATCCCGATGCAATTTCTGTGTTTCATCAACACTAAGTTAGTCCACAGATTTCAGAATGCCTCCAGATGTGCATCGGAAACACTACTGGTCTTCCAGGGAACGATCGAAGCGTAGACTGTTTGAGACATTACTCCCATGGAGGAGAGTGCGCATGGTGACTGTTGTATTTATCCCGATGCAATTTATGTGTTTCACCAACAATCTAATAGTCCACAGATTACAGAATGCCTCCAGATGTGCATTGGAAACTACCACTGGTCTTCCAGGGAACGATCAAAGCGTAGACTGTTTGAGACATTACTAACATGGAGGAAAGTGCGCATGGTGATTGTTGTATTCAATCCCGATGAAACTTCTGTGTTTCATCAACACTTTGAAGGTCCACAAATTACAGAATGCCTCCAGATGTGCATCGGAAACTACTACTGGTCTTCCTTTGAACGATCCAAGCGTAGACAGTTAGAGACATTACTCCCATGGACGGAACTGCGCATGGTGACTGTTATATTCAATCCCGATGCAATTTCTGTGTTTCATCAACACTCTGATAGACCACAGATTACAGAATGCATCCAGATGTGCATCGTAAACAACCACTGGTCTTCCAGGGAACGAGCAAACGTAGACTATTTGAGACATTACTCCCATGGAGGAAAGTGCGCATGGTGACTGTTGTATTCAATCCCTATGCAATTTCTGTGTTTCATCAACATTCTGATAGTCCACAGATTATGGAAAGCCAACAGATGTGCATCGGAAACTACTACTGGTCTCCCAGGGAACGATCAAAGCGTTGACTGTTTGAGACATTACTCCCGTTGAGGAAAGTGCGCATGGTGAGTGTTGTATTCAATCCCGATTCAACTTCTGTGTTTCATCAACACTTTGAAGGTCCACAGATTACAGAATGCCAACAGATGTGCATCAGAAACTACTACTGGTTTTCCAATTAACAATCAAAGCGTAGACAGTTTGAGACATACCTCCCGTGGAGGAAAGTGCGAATGGTGTCTGTTTTATTCAATCCCGATGCAATTTCTGTGTTTCATCAACACTCTGATAGTCCACAGATTACAGAATGCATCCAGATGTGCATCGTAAACAACCACTGGTCTTCCAGGGAACGAGCAAACGTAGACTATTTGAGACATTACTCCCATGGAGGAAAGTGCGCATGGAGACTGTTGTATTCAATCTCGATGCAATTCCTGTGTTTCATCAACACTTTGAAGGTCCACAGATTACATAATGCCTCCAGATGTGCAACGGAAACTACTACTGGACTTCCAGAGAAAGATCTAAGCGTAGACTGTTTGAGACATTACTCCCGTGGAGGAAAGTGCTCAAGGTGAGTGTTGTATTCAATGATGCAATTTTTGTGTTTCATCAACACTCTGATAGTCCACAGATTACAGAATGCCACCAGATGTGCATCGGAAACTACTACTCGTCTTCCAATGAACGATCAAAGCGTAGACTGTTGAGACATTACTCCCTTGGAGGAGAGTGCGCATGGTGACTGTTGTATTTATCCTGATGCAATCTCTGTGTTTCACCAACACTCTAATAGTCCACAGATTACAGAATTCCTCCAGATGTGCATTGGAAACTACATCTGGTCTTCCAGGGAACGATCAAAGCGTAGACTGTTTGAGACATTACTCACATGGAGGAAAGTGCGCATGGTGATTGTTGTATTCAATCCCGTTGCAACTTCTGTGTTTCAACAACACTTTGAAGGTCCACAGATTACAGAATGACTCCAGATGTGCATCGGAAACTACTACTGGTCTTCCAGGGAACGATCAAAGCGTAGACTGTATGAGAACTTACACCCGTGGAGGAAAGTGCGCATGGTGAGTGTTGTATTCAATCCCGATGCAATTTCTGTGTTTCATCAACACTCTGATAGTCCACAGATTACAGAATGCCACGAGATGTGCATCGGAAACTACTAGTTGTCTTCCAGGGAATGATCAAAGCGTAGACTGTTTGAGACATTGCTCCTGTGGAGGAAAGTGCGCATGGTGACTGTTGTATTCAATCCCGATGCAATTTCTGTGTTTCATCTACACTCTGATAGTCCACAGATTACAGAATGCCACCAGATGTGCATCGGAAACTACTACTGGTCTTCCAATGAACGATCAAAGCGTATACTGTTTGAGACATTACTCCCATTGAGGAAAGTTCGCATGGTGTCTGTTGTATTCAATCCCGATGCAATTTCTGTGTTTCATCAACACTCTGATAGTCCACAGATTACAGAAAGCCACCAGATTTGCATCGGAAACTACTACTGGTCTTCCAGGGAATGATTAAAGGGTGGACTGTTTCAGACATTACTCCCATGGAGGAAAGTGCGCATGGTGACTGTTGTATTCAATCCCGATGCAATTTCTGTGTTTCATCAACACTCTGATATTCCACAGATTACAGAATGCCTCCAGATGTGCATCGGAAACTGCTACTGGTCTTCCAGGGAACGATCAAAGCGTAAACTCTTTGAGACATTACTCCTTTTGAGGAAGGTGCGCATGGTGACTGTTGTATTCAATCCCGATGCAATTTCTGTGTTTCATCAACACTCTGATACTCTACTGATTACAGAATGCATCCAGATGTGCATCGGAAACTACTACTGGTCTTCCTTTGAACGATAAAAGCGTAGACTGTAAGAGACATTACTCCCATGGAGGGAAGTGCGCATGGTGAGTGTTGTATTCAATCCCGATGCAATTTCTGTGTTTCATCAACACTCTGATAGACCACAGATTACAGAATGCATCCAGATGTGCATCGTAAACAACCACTGGTCTTCCAGGGAACGAGCAAACGTAGACTATTTGGGACTTTACTCCCATGGAGGAAAGTGCGCATGGTGACTGTTGTATTCAATCCCGATGCAATTTCTGTGTTTCATCAACATTCTGATAGTCCACAGATTATGGAAAGCCACCAGATGTGCATCGGAAACTACTACTGGTCTTCCAGGGAACGATCAAAGCGTTGACTGTTTGAGACATTACTCCCATGGAGGAAAGTGCGCATGGTGACTGTTGTATTCAATCTCGATGCAATTTTTGTGTTTCATCAACACTTTGAAGGTCCACAGATTACAGAATGCCTCCAGATGTGCATCGGAAACTACTACTGGACTTCCAGAGAACAAACAAAGCGTAGACTGTTTGAGACATTACTCAAGTGGAGGAAAGTGCTCATGGTGAGTGTTGTATTCAATCTCGATGCAATTTCTGTGTTTCATCAACACTCTGATAGTCCACAGATTACAGAATGCCACCAGATGTGCATCGGAAACTACTACTCGTCTTCCAATGAACGATCAAAGCGTAGAAAGTTTGAGACATTACTCTCATGGAGGAAAGTGCGCATGGTGACAGTTGTATTGAATCCCGATGCACTTTCCGTGTTTCATCAACACTCTGATAGTCCAGAGATTACACAATGCCTCCAGATGTGCATTAGAAACTGCCACTGGTCTTCCAGGGAACGATCAAAGCGTAGACTGTTTGAGACATTACTCTCATGGAGGAAAGATCGCATGGCGACTGTTGTATTCAATCCCGATGCAATTTCTGTGTTTCAAAAACACTCAGTTAGTCCACAGATTTCAGAATGCCTCCAAATGTGCATCGGAAACTACTACTGGTCTTCCAGGGAACGATCATAGCGTTGACTGTTTGAGACACTACTCCCATGAAGGAGAGTGCGCATGGTGACTGTTGTATTTAATCCCGATGCAATTTCTGCGTTTCACCAACACTCTGATAGACCACAGATTACAGAATGCCTCCAGATGTGCATCGGAATCTACTATGGGTCTTCCTGGGAATGATCCAAGCGTAGACTGTTAGAGACATTACTCCCATGGAGGGAAGTGCGCATGGTGACTGTTGTATTCTATACCGATGCAATTTCTGTGTTTCATCAACACTCTGATAGTTCACAGATTACAGAATGATTCCAGATGTGCATCGGAAACTACCACTGGTCTTAAAGGGAACGATCAAAGCGTACACTGTTTGAGACATTACTATAATGGAGGCAAGTGCGCATGGTGACTGTTGTATTCAATCCCGATGCAATTTCTGTATTTCATCAACACTCTGATAGTCCACAGATTACAGAATGCCACCAGATGTGCATCGGAAACTACTACTGGTCTTCCAGGGAACGATCAAAGCGTAGACTGTTTGAGACATTACTCTCGTGGAGGAAAGTGTGCATGGAGACTGTTGTATTCAATCCCGATGCAATCTCTGTGTTTCATCAACACTCTGATAGTCTACAGATTATAGAATGCCTACAGATGTGCATCGGAAACTACTACTGGTCTTCCAGGGAACGATCAAATCGTAGACTGTTTGAGACATTACTCTCGTGGAGGAAAGTGTGCATGGAGACTGTTGTATTCAATCCCGATGCAATTTCTGTGTTTCATCAACACTTTGAAGGTCCACAGATTACAGCATGCCTCCAGATGTGCATCGGAAACAACTACTGGTCTTCCAAGGAACGATCAAAGCGTAGACTGTTTGAGACATTACTCCCGTGGAGGAAAGTGGGATGGTGAGTGTTGTATTCAATCCCGATGCAATTTCTGTGTTTCATCAACACTCTGATAGTCCACAGATTAACGAATGCAACCAGATGTGCATCGGAAACTACCACTGGTCTTCCAGGGAACAATCATAGCGTAGACTGTTTGAGACATTATTCCCGTGGAGGAAAGTGCGCATGGTGACTGTTGTATTCAATCCCGATGCAATCTCTGTGTTTCATCAACACTCTGATAGTCCACAGATTGCAGAATGCCTCCAGATGTGCATCGGAAACTACGACTGGTCTTCCAGGGAACGATCAAAGCGTAGACTGTTTGAGACATTACTCCCGTGGAGGAAAGTGCTCATGGTGTTGTATTCAATCCCGATGCAATTTCTGTGTTTCATCAACTCTCTGATAGTCCACAGATTGCAGAATGCCTCCAGATGTGCATCGGAAACTACTACTGGTCTACCTGGGAACGATCGAAGCGTGGACTGTTAGAGACATTACTCCCATGGCGGGAAGTGCGCGTGGTAACTGTTGAATCCAATCCCGATGCAATTTCTGTGTTTCATCAACACTCTGATTGTCCACAGATTACAGAATGCCTCCAGATGTGCAGCCGAAACTACCACTGGTCTTCCAGGGAACGATCAAATCGTATAATGTTTGAGACATTACTAACACGGAGGCAAGTGCGCATGGTGACTGTTGTATTCTATCCCGATGCTATTTCTGTGTTTCATCAACACGCTGATAGTCCACAGATTACAGAATGCCACCAGATGTGCATCGGAAACTACTACTTGTCTTCCAGGTAACGATCAAAGCGTAGACTGTTTGAGACATTACTCCCATGGAGGAAAGTGCGAATGGTGACTGTTGTATTCAATCCCGATGCAATTTCTGTGTTTCATCATCACTCTGATAATCCACAGATTAAGGAATGCCACCAGATGTGCATCGGAAACTACTACTGGTCTTCCACGTAACGATTTAAGCGTAGACTGTTTGAGACATACCTCCCGTGTAGGAAAGTCCGCATGGTGACTGTTTTATTCAATCCCGATGCAATTTCTGTGTTTCATCAACACTCTGATAGTCCACAGATTACAGAATGCCACCAGATGTGCATCGAAAACTACTACTTGTCTTCCAGGTAACGATCAAAGCGTAGACTGTTTGAGACTTTTCTCCCATGGAGGAAAGTGCGCATGGTGACTGTTTTATTCAGTCCCGATGCATTTTCTGTGTTTCATCAACACTCTGATAGTCCACAGATTACAGAATGCCACCTGATGTGCATCGGAAACTACTACTGGTCTTCCAGGGAACGATCAAAGGGTGGACTGTTTCAGACATTACTGCCATGGAGGAAAGTGCGCATGATGACTGTTGTATTCAATCCCGATGCAATTTCTGTGTTTCATCAACACTCTGATAGTCCACAGATTACAGAATGCCTCCAGATGTGCATTGGAAACTACTACTGGTCTTCCAGGGAACGATCAAAGCGTAAACTCTTTGAGACATTACTCCATTGGAGGAGGGTGCGCATTGTGACTGTTGTATTCAATCCCGATGCAATTTCTGTGTTTCATCAACACTCTGATACTCTACAGATTACAGAATGCCTCCAGATGTGCAACGGTAACTACTACTGGTCTTCCAGGGAACGATCAAAGCGTAGACTATTTGAGACATTACTCCCGTGGAGGAAAGTGCGCATGGTGACTGTTGTATTCAATCCCGATGCAATTTCTGTGTTTCATCAACACTCTGATATTCCACAGATTCGGAATGCCTCCAGATGTGCATCGGAAACTACCACTTGTCTTTCAGGGTACGATCAAAGCGTAGACTGTTTGAGACATTACTAACATGGAGGAAAGTGCGCATGGTGACTGTTGTATTCAATCCCGATGCAATTTCTGTGTTTCATCAACACTCTGATAGTCCACAGATTACAGAATGCCTCCAGATGTGCATCGGAAACTACTACTGGTCTTCCAGGGAACGATCAAAGCGTAAACTCTTTGAGACATTACTCATATGGATGAAAGTGCGCATGGTGAATGTTGTATTCAATCCCGATGCAATATCTGTGTTTCATCAACACTTAGAAAGTTCCACAGATTACAGAATGCCTCCAGATGTGCATCGGAAACTACTACTGCTCTTCCAGGGAACGATCAAAGCGTAGACTGTTTGAGATATTGCTCGAGTGGAGGAAAATGCGCATGGTGACTGTTGTATTCAATGCCGATGCAATTTCTGTGTTTCATCAACACTGTGATAGTACACAGATTACAGAATGCCTCCAGATGTGCATTGGAAACTACCACTGGTCTTCCAGGGAACCATCAAAGATTAGACTGTTTGAGACATTACTAACATGAAGGAAAGTGCGCATGGTGACTGTTGTATTCAATCCCGATGCAATTTCTGTGTTTCATCAACACTCTGATAGTCCACAGATTGCAGAATGCCTCCAGATGTGCATCGGAAACTACTACTGGTCTTCCAGGGAACGATCAAAGCGTAAACTCTTTGAGACATTTCTCCCATGGAGGGAAGTGCGCATGGTGACTGTTGTATTCAATCCCGATGCAATTTCTGTGTTTCATCAACGCTCTGATAGTCCACAGATTCGGAATGCCTCCAGATGTGCCTCGGAAAGTATTACTTGTCTTCCAGGTAACGATCAAAGCGTAGACTGTTTGAGACATTACTCCCATGGAGGAAAGTGCGCATGGTGACTGTTTTATTCAAACCCGATGCAATTTCTGTGTTTCATCAACACTCTGATAGTCCACAGATTACAGAATGCCACCTGATGTGCATCGGAATCTACTACTGGTCTTCCAGGGAACGATCAAAGGGTGGACTGTTTCAGACATTACTCCCATGCAGGAAAGAGCGCAAGGTGACTGTTGTATTCAATCCCGATGCAATTCCTGTGTTTCATCAACACTCTGATAGTCCACAGATTCAGAATTCCTCTAGATGTGCATCGGAAATTACAACTGGTCTTCCAGGGTACGATCAAAGCGTAGACTGTTTGAGACATTACTAACATTGAGGCAAGTGCGCGAGGTGACTGTTGTATACAATCCCGATGCTGTTTCTGTGTTTCATCAACACTCTGAAGGTCCACAGATTACAGAATGCCTCCAGATGTACATCGGTAACTACTACTGGTCTTCCAGGGAACGATCAAAGCGTAGACTGTTTGAGACATTACTCCCATGGACGAAGGTGCGCATGGTGACCGTTGTATTCAATACCGATGCAATTTCTGTGTTTCATCAACGCTCTGATAGTCCACAGATTCGGAATGCCTCCAGATGTGCCTCGGAAACGACTACTTGTCTTCCAGGAATCGATCACAGCGTAGACACTTTGAGACATTACTCCCATGGAGAAAGTCCGCATGCTGCCTCTTGTATTCAATACCGTTATACAGAATGCCTATAGATATTCTTTGGAAACTACTACGGGTCTTCCAGGAATCGATCAAAGAGTAGACAGTTTGAGACATTACTCCCATGGAGAAAACTCTGCATGATGCCTGTTGTATTCAATCCCGATGAAATTTCTGTGTTTCATCAACACTCTGATACTCCACAGATTACAGAATGCCTTCAGATGTGCGTTTTAAACTACCACTGGTCTTCCAGGGAACGATCAAAGCGTAGACTGTTTGAGACATTACTAACATGGAGGAAAGTGCGCATGGTGTCTGTTGTATTCAATCCCGATGCAATTTCTGTGTTTCATCAACACTCTGATAATCCACAGATTACAGAATGCCTCCAGCTGTGCATTTTAAACTACCAATGGTCTTTCAGGGAACGATCAAAGCGTAGACTGATTGAGACATTACTAACATCTAGGAAAGTGCGCATGGTGTCTGTTGTATTCAATCCCGATGCAATATCTGTGCTTCATCAACACTTTGAAGGTCCACAGATTACAGAATGCCTCCAGATATGCATCGGAAACTACTACTGGTCTTCCAGGTAACGATCAAAGCGTAAACTCTTTGAGACAATACTCCCTTGGAGGAAGGTGCGCATGGTGACTGTTGTATTCAATCCCGATGAAATTTCTGAGTTTCATCTACACTCTGATACTCCACAGATTACAGAATGCCTCCAGATGTGCATCGGAAACTGCTACTGGTCTTCCTGGGAACTATCCAAGCGTAGACTCTTAGAGACATTACTCCCATGGAGGGAAGTACGCATGGTGACTGTTGTATTTAATCCATTGCAATTTCTGTGTTTCATCAACACCCTGATAGTCCACAGATTACAGAATGCCACCAGATGTGCATCAGAAACTACTACTGGTTTTCCAATTAACTATCAAAGCGTAGTCAGTTTGAGACATACTTCCCGTGGAGGAAATTGCGCATGGTGAATGTTGTATTCAATCCCGATACTATTTCTGTGTCTCATTAACACTCTGATAGTCCACAGATTACAGAATGATACGAGATGTGCATCGGAAACTACTACTTGTCTTCCAGGGAATGATCAAAGCGTAGACTGTTTGAGACATTGCTCCTTTGGAGGAAAATGCGCATGGTGACTGTTGTATTCAATCCCTATGCAATTTCTGTGTTTCATCAACACTCAGTTAGTCCACAGATTTCAGAATGCCTCCAGATGTGCATCGGAAACTACTACTGGTCTTCCAGGGAAAGATCAAAGCGTAGACAGTTTGAGACATTACTCCCATGGAGGAGAGTGCGCATGGTGACTGTTGTATTTGATCCCGATGCAATTTCTGTAACTCATCAACACTCTGATGGTCCACAGATTACAGAATGCCTCCAGATGTGCATTGGAATCTACTACTGGTCTTCCAGGGAACGATGAAAGCGTAGACTGTTTGAGACATTACTAACATTGAGGAAAGTGCGCATGGTGTTCTTTGTATTCAATCCCGATGCAATATCTGTGTTTCATCAACACCTTGAAGGTCCGCAGATTACAGAAAGCCTCCAGATGTGCATCGGAAACTACTACTGGTCTTCCAGGGAACGATCAAAGCGTAGACTGTTTGAGACATTTGTTCCATGGAGGAAAGTGCGCATGGTGAGTGTTGTATTCAATCCCGATGCAACTTCTGTGTTTCATCAACACTCTGATAGTCCACAAATTACAGAATGCCTACAAATGTGCATTGGAAACTACCACTGCTCTTCCAGGGAACGATCAAAGCGTAGACTGTTTGAGACATTACTAACATGGAGGAAAGTGCGCATGGTGACTGTTGTATTCATTCCCGATGCAATTTCTGTGTTTCATTAACACTCTGATAGTCCACAGATTACAGAATGCCTCCAGATGTGCATCGGAAACTACTACTGGTCTTCCAGGGTACGATCAAAGCGTAAACTCTTTGAGACATTTCTCCCTTGGAGGAAGGTGCGCTTGGTGACTGTTGTATTCAATCCCGATGCAATTTCTGTGTTTCATCAACACTCTGATACTCCTTAGATTACAGAATGCCTCCAGATGTGCTTCGAAACTGCTTCTGGTCTTCCAGGGTACGATCCATGCGTAGACAGTTAGGGACATTACTCCCATGGAGGGAAGTGCGCATGGTGACTGTTGTATTCAATCCCGATGCAATTTCTGTGTTTCATCAACACTCTGATACTCCACAGATTACAGAATGCCTCCAGATGTGCATCTGAAACTACCACTGGTCTTCCAGGGAACGATCAAAGCGTAGACTGTTTGAGACATTACTCACACGGAGGAAAGTGCGCATGGTGACTGTTGTATTCAATCCCGATGCAACTTCTGTGTTTCAACAACACTTTGAAGGTCCACAGATTACAGAGTGCCTCCAGATGTGCATCGGAAACTACTACTGGTCTTCCAGGGAACGATCAAAGCGTAGACTGTTTGAGACATTACTCCCATTGAGGAAAGTTCGCATGGTGACTGTTGTATTCAATCCCGATGCAATTTCTGTGTTTCATCAACACCCTGATAGTCCACAGATTACAGAATGACACCAGATGTGCATCGGAAACTACTAATGGTCTTCCAGGTAACGATCAAAGCGTAGACTCTTTGAGACATACCTCCCGTGGAGGAAAGTGCGCATGGTGACTGTTTTATTCAATCCCGATGCAATTTCTGTGTTTCATCAACACTCTGATAGTCCACAGATTACAGAATGCCACCAGATGGGCATCGGAAACTACTACTGGTCTTCCAGGAAATAATTAAAGGGTGGACTGTTTCAGACATTACTCCCATGGAGGAAAGTGCGCATGGTGACGGTTGCATTCAATCCCGATGCAATTTCTGTGTTTCATCAACACTCTGATACTCTACAGATTACAGAATGCATCCAAATGTGCATCGGAAACTACTAATGGTCTTCCTTTGAACGATCCAAGCGTAGACTGTTAGAGACATTACTCCCATGGAGGGAAGTGCGCATGGTGACTGTTGTATTCAATCCCGGTGCTATTTCTGTGTTTCATCAACATTCTGATAGTCCACAGATTACAGAATGCCTCCAAATTTGCATTGGAAACTACCACTGGTCTTCCAGGGAACGATCAAAGCGTAGACTGTTTGAGACATTACTAACATGGAGGAAAGTGCGCATGGAGACTGTTGTATTCAATCCCGATGCAATTTCTGTGTTTCATCAACACTCTGATAGTCCACAGATTACAGAATGCCTCCAGATGTGCATCGGAAACTACTACTGGTCTTCCAGGGTACGATCAAAGCGTAAACTCTTTGAGACATTTCTCCCTTTGAGGAAGGTGCGCTTGGTGACTGTTGTATTCAATCCCGATGCAATTTCTGTGTTTCATCAACACTCTGATACTCCTTAGATTACAGAATGCCTCCAATGTGCTTCGGAAACTGCTTCTGGTCTTCCTTGGCACTATCCAAGCGTAGACTGCTAGAGACATTACTCCCATGGAGGGAAGTGCGCATGGTGACTGTTGTATTCAATCCCGATGCAATTTCTGTGTTTCATCAACACTCTGATACTCCACAGATTACAGAATGCCTCCAGATGTGCATCTGAAACTACCACTGGTATTCCAGGGAACGATTAAAGCGTAGACTGTTTGAGACATTATCCTCATGGAGGAAAGTGCGCATGGTGACAGTTGTATTCAATCCCGATGCAATTTCTGTGTTTCATCAACACTAAGTTAGTCCACAGATTTCAGAATGCCTCCAGATGTGCATCGGAAACACTACTGGTCTTCCAGGGAACGATCGAAGCGTAGACTGTTTGAGACATTACTCCCATGGAGGAGAGTGCGCATGGTGACTGTTGTATTTATCCCGATGCAATTTCTGTGTTTCACCAACAATCTAATAGTCCACAGATTACAGAATGCCTCCAGATGTGCATTGGAAACTACCACTGGTCTTCCAGGGAACGATCAAAGCGTAGACTGTTTGAGACATTACTAACATGGAGGAAAGTGCGCATGGTGATTGTTGAATTCAATCCCGATGAAACTTCTGTGTTTCATCAACACTTTGAAGGTCCACAAATTACAGAATGCCTCCAGATGTGCATCGGAAACTACTACTGGTCTTCCAGGGAATGATCAAAGCGCAGACTGTATGAGAACTTGCACCCGTGGAGGAAAGTGCGCATGGTGAGTGTTCTATTCAATCCCGATGCAATATCTGTGTTTCATCAACACTCTGATAGTCCACAGATTACAGAATGCCACGAGATGTGCATCGGAAACTACTAATGGTCTTCCAGGTAACGATCAAAGTGTAGACTCTTTGAGACTTTACTCCCTTTGAGGAAGGTGCGCATGGTGACTGTTGTATTCAATCCCGATGCAATTTCTGTGTTTCATCAACACTCTGATACTCTACAGATTACAGAATGCATCCAGATGTGCATCGGAAACTACTACTGGTCTTCCTTTGAACGATCCAAGCGTATACTGTTAGAGACATTACTCCCATGGACGGAACTGCGCATGGTGACTGTTATATTCAATCCCGATGCAATTTCTGTGTTTCATCAACACTCTGATAGACCACAGATTACAGAATGCATCCAGATGTGCATCGTAAACAACCACTGGTC
The DNA here is from genome assembly GCF_023897955.1 of Schistocerca gregaria. Taxonomy (NCBI): domain Eukaryota; kingdom Metazoa; phylum Arthropoda; class Insecta; order Orthoptera; family Acrididae; genus Schistocerca; species Schistocerca gregaria. The sequence goes on from NW_026061745.1 coordinate 650,765, forward strand.
TTCCAGGGAACGAGCAAACGTAGACTATTTGAGACATTACTCCCATGGAGGAAAGTGCGCATGGTGACTGTTGTATTCAATCCCTATGCAATTTCTGTGTTTCATCAACATTCTGATAGTCCACAGATTATGGAAAGCCACCAGATGTGCATCGGAAACTACTACTGGTCTTCCAGGGAACGATCAAAGCGTTGACTGTTTGAGACATTACTCCCGTGGAGGAAAGTGCGCATGGTGACTGTTGTATTCAATCTCGATGCAATTCCTGTGTTTCATCAACACTTTGAAGGTCCACAGATTACATAATGCCTCCAGATGTGCAACGGAAACTACTACTGGACTTCCAGAGAAAGATCTAAGCGTAGACTGTTTGAGACATTACTCCCGTGGTGGAAAGTGCTCATGGTGAGTGTTGTATTCAATGATGCAATTTTTGTGTTTCATCAACACTCTGATAGTCCACAGATTACAGAATGCCACCAGATGTGCATCGGAAACTACTACTCGTCTTCCAATGAACGATCAAAGCGTAGACTGTTGAGACATTACTCCCATGGAGGAGAGTGCGCATGGTGACTGTTGTATTTATCCTGATGCAATCTCTGTGTTTCACCAACACTCTAATAGTCCACAGATTACAGAATTCCTCCAGATGTGCATTGGAAACTACATCTGGTCTTCCAGGGAACGATCAAAGCGTAGACTGTTTGAGACATTACTCACATGGAGGAAAGTGCACATGGTGATTGTTGTATTCAATCCCGTTGCAACTTCTGTGTTTCAACAACACTTTGAAGGTCCACAGATTACAGAATGCCTCCAGATGTGCATCGGAAACTACTACTGGTCTTCCAGGGAACGATCAAAGCGTAGACTGTATGAGAACTTACACCCGTGGAGGAAAGTGCGCATGGTGAGTGTTGTATTCAATCCCGATGCAATTTCTGTGTTTCATCAACACTCTGATAGTCCACAGATTACAGAATGCCACGAGATGTGCATCGGAAACTACTACTTGTCTTCCAGGGAATGATCAAAGCGTAGACTGTTTGAGACATTGCTCCTGTGGAGGAAAGTGCGCATGGTGACTGTTGTATTCAATCCCGATGCAATTTCTGTGTTTCATCAACACTCTGATACTCCACAGATTACAGAATGCCACCAGATGTGCATCGGAAACTACTACTGGTCTTCCAGGGAACGATCAAATCGTAGACTGTTTGAGACATTACTCTCGTGGAGGAAAGTGCGCATGGAGACTGTTGTATTCAATCCCGATGCAATTTCTGTGTTTCATCAACACTTTGAAGGTCCGCAGATTACAGAAAGCCTCCAGATGTGCATCGGAAACTACTACTGGTCTTCCAGGGAACGATCAAAGCGTAGACTGTTTGAGACATTACTAACATTGAGGAAAGTGCGCATGGTGTTCTTTGTATTCAATCCCGATGCAATATCTGTGTTTCATCAACACCTTGAAGGTCCGCAGATTACAGAAAGCCTCCAGATGTGCATCGGAAACTACTACTGGTCTTCCAGGGAACGATCAAAGCGTAGACTGTTTGAGACATTTGTTCCATGGAGGAAAGTGCGCATGGTGAGTGTTGTATTCAATCCCGATGCAACTTCTGTGTTTCATCAACACTCTGATAGTCCACAAATTACTGAATGCCTACAAATGTGCATTGGAAACTACCACTGCTCTTCCAGGGAACGATCAAAGCGTAGACTGTTTGAGACATTACTAACATGGAGGAAAGTGCGCATGGTGACTGTTGTATTCATTCCCGATGCAATTTCTGTGTTTCATTAACACTCTGATAGTCCACAGATTACAGAATGCCTCCAGATGTGCATCGGAAACTACTACTGGTCTTCCAGGGTACGATCAAAGCGTAAACTCTTTGAGACATTTCTCCCTTGGAGGAAGGTGCGCTTGGTGACTGTTGTATTCAATCCCGATGCAATTTCTGTGTTTCATCAACACTCTGATACTCCTTAGATTACAGAATGCCTCCAGATGTGCTTCGAAACTGCTTCTGGTCTTCCAGGGTACGATCCATGCGTAGACAGTTAGAGACATTACTCCCATGGAGGGAAGTGCGCATGGTGACTGTTGTATTCAATCCCGATGCAATTTCTGTGTTTCATCAACACTCTGATACTCCACAGATTACAGAATGCCTCCAGATGTGCATCTGAAACTACCACTGGTCTTCCAGGGAACGATCAAAGCGTAGACTGTTTGAGACATTACTCACACGGAGGAAAGTGCGCATGGTGACTGTTGTATTCAATCCCGATGCAACTTCTGTGTTTCAACAACACTTTGAAGGTCCACAGATTACAGAGTGCCTCCAGATGTGCATCGGAAACTACTACTGGTCTTTCAGGGAACGATCAAAGCGTAGACTGTATGAGAACTTACACCCGTGGAGGAAAGTGCGCATGGTGAGTGTTGTATTCAATCCCGATGCAATTTCTGTGTTTCATCAACACTCTGATACTCCACAGATTACAGAATGCCACCAGATGTGCATCGGAAACTACTACTTGTCTTCCAGGGAACGATCAAAGCGTAGACTGTTTCAGACATTTCTCCCATGGAGGAAAGTGCGCATGGTGAGTGTTGTATTCAATCCCGATGCAACTTCTGTGTTTCATCAACACTCTGATAGTCCACAGATTACAGAATGCCTACAAATGTGCATTGGAAACTACCACTGGTCTTCCAGGGAACGATCAAAGCGTAGACTGTTTGAGACATTGCTCCTGTGGAGGAAAGTGTGCATGGTGACTGTTGTATTCAATCCCTATGCAATTTCTGTGTTTCATCAACATTCTGATAGTCCACAGATTACAAAATGACATCAGATGTGCATCGGAAACTACTACTGGTCTTCCAGGGAACGATCAAAGCGTAGACTGTTTGAGACATTACTCCCATTGAGGAAAGTTCGCATGGTGACTGTTGTATTCAATCCCGATGCAATTTCTGTGTTTCATCAACACCCTGATAGTCCACAGATTACAGAATGATACCAGATGTGCATCGGAAACTACTAATGGTCTTCCAGGTAACGATCAAAGCGTAGACTCTTTGAGACATACCTCCCGTGGAGGAAAGTGCGCATGGTGACTGTTTTATTCAATCCCGATGCAATTTCTGTGTTTCATCAACACTCTGATAGTCCACAGATTACAGAATGCCACCAGATGGGCATCGGAAACTACTACTGGTCTTCCAGGAAATAATTAAAGGGTGGACAGTTTCAGACATTACTCCCATGGAGGAAAGTGCGCATGGTGACGGTTGCATTCAATCCCGATGCAATTTCTGTGTTTCATCAACACTCTGATACTCTACAGATTACAGAATGCATCCAAATGTGCATCGGAAACTACTAATGGTCTTCCTTTGAACGATCCAAGCGTAGACTGTTAGAGACATTACTCCCATGGAGGGAAGTGCGCATGGTGACTGTTGTATTCAATCCCGATGCTATTTCTGTGTTTCATCAACATTCTGATAGTCCACAGATTACAGAATGCCTCCAAATTTGCATTGGAAACTACCACTGGTCTTCCAGGGAACGATCAAAGCGTAGACTGTTTGAGACATTACTAACATGGAGGAAAGTGCGCATGGAGACTGTTGTATTCAATCCCGATGCAATTTCTGTGTTTCATCAACACTCTGATAGTCCACAGATTACAGAATGCCTCCAGATGTGCATCGGAAACTACTACTGGTCTTCCAGGGTACGATCAAAGCGTAAACTCTTTGAGACATTTCTCCCTTTGAGGAAGGTGCGCTTGGTGACTGTTGTATTCAATCCCGATGCAATTTCTGTGTTTCATCAACACTCTGATACTCCTTAGATTACAGAATGCCTCCAATGTGCTTCGGAAACTGCTTCTGGTCTTCCTTGGCACTATCCAAGCGTAGACTGCTAGAGACATTACTCCCATGGAGGGAAGTGCGCATGGTGACTGTTGTATTCAATCCCGATGCAATTTCTGTGTTTCATCAACACTCTGATACTCCACAGATTACAGAATGCCTCCAGATGTGCATCTGAAACTACCACTGGTATTCCAGGGAACGATTAAAGCGTAGACTGTTTGAGACATTATCCTCATGGAGGAAAGTGCGCATGGTGACAGTTGTATTCAATCCCGATGCAATTTCTGTGTTTCATCAACACTAAGTTAGTCCACAGATTTCAGAATGCCTCCAGATGTGCATCGGAAACACTACTGGTCTTCCAGGGAACGATCGAAGCGTAGACTGTTTGAGACATTACTCCCATGGAGGAGAGTGCGCATGGTGACTGTTGTATTTATCCCGATGCAATTTCTGTGTTTCACCAACAATCTAATAATCCACAGATTACAGAATGCCTCCAGATGTGCATTGGAAACTACCACTGGTCTTCCAGGGAACGATCAAAGCGTAGACTGTTTGAGACATTACTAACATGGAGGAAAGTGCGCATGGTGATTGTTGAATTCAATCCCGATGAAACTTCTGTGTTTCATCAACACTTTGAAGGTCCACAAATTACAGAATGCCTCCAGATGTGCATCGGAAACTACTACTGGTCTTCCAGGGAATGATCAAAGCGCAGACTGTATGAGAACTCGCACCCGTGTAGGAAAGTGCGCATGGTGAGTGTTCTATTCAATCCCGATGCAATATCTGTGTTTCATCAACACTCTGATAGTCCACAGATTACAGAATGCCACGAGATGTGCATCGGAAACTACTAATGGTCTTCCAGGTAACGATCAAAGTGTAGACTCTTTGAGACTTTACTCCCTTTGAGGAAGGTGCGCATGGTGACTGTTGTATTCAATCCCGATGCAATTTCTGTGTTTCATCAACACTCTGATACTCTACAGATTACAGAATGCATCCAGATGTGCATCGGAAACTACTACTGGTCTTCCTTTGAACGATCCAAGCGTAGACTGTTAGAGACATTACTCCCATGGACGGAACTGCGCATGGTGACTGTTATATTTAATCCCGATGCAATTTCTGTGTTTCATCAAAACTCTGATAGACCACAGATTACAGAATGCATCCAGATGTGCATCGTAAACAACCACTGGTCTTCCAGGGAACGAGCAAACGTAGACTATTTGAGACATTACTCCCATGGAGGAAAGTGCGCATGGTGACTGTTGTATTCAATCCCTATGCAATTTCTGTGTTTCATCAACATTCTGATAGTCCACAGATTATGGAAAGCCACCAGATGTGCATCGGAAACTACTACTGGTCTTCCAGGGAACGATCAAAGCGTTGACTGTTTGAGACATTACTCCCGTGGAGGAAAGTGCGCATGGTGACTGTTGTATTCAATCTCGATGCAATTCCTGTGTTTCATCAACACTTTGAAGGTCCACAGATTACATAATGCCTCCAGATGTGCAACGGAAACTACTACTGGACTTCCAGAGAAAGATCTAAGCGTAGACTGTTTGAGACATTACTCCCGTGGTGGAAAGTGCTCATGGTGAGTGTTGTATTCAATGATGCAATTTTTGTGTTTCATCAACACTCTGATAGTCCACAGATTACAGAATGCCACCAGATGTGCATCGGAAACTACTACTCGTCTTCCAATGAACGATCAAAGCGTAGACTGTTGAGACATTACTCCCATGGAGGAGAGTGCGCATGGTGACTGTTGTATTTATCCTGATGCAATCTCTGTGTTTCACCAACACTCTAATAGTCCACAGATTACAGAATTCCTCCAGATGTGCATTGGAAACTACATCTGGTCTTCCAGGGAACGATCAAAGCGTAGACTGTTTGAGACATTACTCACATGGAGGAAAGTGCACATGGTGATTGTTGTATTCAATCCCGTTGCAACTTCTGTGTTTCAACAACACTTTGAAGGTCCACAGATTACAGAATGCCTCCAGATGTGCATCGGAAACTACTACTGGTCTTCCAGGGAACGATCAAAGCGTAGACTGTATGAGAACTTACACCCGTGGAGGAAAGTGCGCATGGTGAGTGTTGTATTCAATCCCGATGCAATTTCTGTGTTTCATCAACACTCTGATAGTCCACAGATTACAGAATGCCACGAGATGTGCATCGGAAACTACTACTTGTCTTCCAGGGAATGATCAAAGCGTAGACTGTTTGAGACATTGCTCCTGTGGAGGAAAGTGCGCATGGTGACAGTTGTATTCAATCCCGATGCAATTTCTGTGTTTCATCAACACTCTGATAGTCCACAGATTACAGAATGCCACCAGATGTGCATCGGAAACTACTACTGGTCTTCCAGGGAACGATCAAAGCGTTGACTGTTTGAGACATTACTCCCATGGAGGAAAGTGCGCATGGTGACAGTTGTATTCAATCCCCATGCAATTTCTGTGTTTCATCAACACTCTGATAGTCCGCAGATTACAGAATGCCACCAGATGTGCATCGGAAACTACTACTCGTCTTCCAATGAACGATCAAAGCGTAGAATGTTTGAGACATTATTCTCATGGAGGAAAGTGCGCATGGTGACAGTTGTATTCAATCCCGATGCACTTTCCGTGTTTCATCAACACTCTGATAGTCCAGAGATTACACAATGCCTCCAGATGTGCATTAGAAACTGCCACTGGTCTTCCAGGGAACGATCAAAGCGTAGACTGTTTGAGACATTACTCTCATGGAGGAAAGAGCGCATGGCGACTGTTGTATTCAATCCCGATGCAATTTCTGTGTTTCAAAAACACTCAGTTAGTCCACAGATATCAGAATGCCTCCAAATGTGCATCGGAAACTACTACTGGTCTTCCAGGGAACGATCATAGCGTAGACTGTTTGAGACACTACTCCCATGAAGGAGAGTGCGCATGGTGACTGTTGTATTTAATCCCGATGCATTTTCTGTGTTTCACCAACACTCTGATAGTCCACAGATTACAGAATGCCTCCAGATGTGCATCGGAATCTACTACGGGTCTTCCTGGGAATGATCCAAGCGTAGACTGTTAGAGACATTACTCCCATGGAGGGAAGTGCGCATGGTGACTGTTGTATTCAATACCGATGCAATTTCTGTGTTTCATTCACACTCTGATAGTTCACAGATTACAGAATGATTCCAGATGTGCATCGGAAACTACCACTGTTCTTAAAGGGAACGATCAAAGCGTAGACTGTTTGAGACATTACTATAATGGAGGCAAGTGCGCATGGTGACTGTTGTATTCAATCCCGATGCAATTTCTGTGTTTCATCAACACTCTGATAGTCCACAGATTACAGAATGCCACCAGATGTGCATCGGAAACTACTACTGGTCTTCAAGGGAAGAATCAAAGCGTAGACTGTTTGAGACATTACTCCCATTGAGGAAAGTGCGCATGGTGACTGTTGTATTCAATCCCGATGCAATTTCTGTGTTTCATCAACACTCTGATAGTCCACAGATTAACGAATGCAACCAGATGTGCATCGGAAACTACCACTGGTCTTCCAGGGAACAATCAAAGCGTAGACTGTTTGAGACATTACTCCCGTGGAGGAAAGTGCGCATGGTGACTGTTGTATTCAATCCCGATGCAATCTCTGTGTTTCATCAACACTCTGATAGTCCACAGATTGCAGAATGCCTCCAGTTGTGCATCGGAAACTACGACTGGTCTTCCAGGGAACGATCAAAACGTAGACTGTTTGAGACATTACTCCCGTGGAGGAAAGTGCTCATGGTGTTGTATTCAATCCCGATGCAATTTCTGTGTTTCTTCAACTCTCTGATAGTCGACAGATTGCAGAATGCCTCCAGATGTGCATCAGAAACTACTACTGGTCTACCTGGGAATGATCGAAGCGTGGACTGTTAGAGACATTACTCCCATGGCGGGAAGTGCGCGTGGTGACTGTTGAATCCAATCCCGATGCAATTTCTGTGTTTCATCAACACTCTGATAGTCCACAGATTACAGAATGCTTCCAGATGTGCATTGGAAACTACCACTTGTCTTCCAGGGAACGATCAAAGCGTAGACTGTTTGAGACATTGCTCCTGTGGAGGAAAGTGCCCATGGTGAGTGTTGTATTCAATCCCGATGCAATTTCTTTGTTTCATCAACACTCTGATAGTCCACAGATTACAGAATGCCTCCAGATGTGCATCGGAAACTACTACTGGTCTTCCAGGGAACGAATAAAGCGTAGACTCTCTGAGACATTACTCCCATGGAGGAAAGTGCACATGGTGACTGTTGTATTCAATCCCTATGCAATTTCTGTGTTTCATCAACACTCTGATAGTCCACAGATTACAGAATGCCTCCAGATGTGGATCGGAAACTACTACTGGTCTTCCATGGAACGATCCAAGAGTAGACTGTTAGAGACATTACTCCCATGGAGGGAAGTGCGCATGGTGACTGTTGTAATCAATCCCGATGCAATTTCTGTGTATCATCAACTCTCTGATAGTCCACAGATTACAGAATGCCTCCAGATGTGCATCGGAAACTACTACTGGTCTACCTGGGAACGATCGAAGCGTGGACTGTTAGAGACATTACTCCCATGGCGGGAAGTGCGCATGGTGACTGATGAATTCAATCCCGATGCAATTTCTGTGTTTCATCAACACTCTGATTGTCCACAGATTACAGAATGCCTCCAGATGTGCATCCTAAACTACCACTGGTCTTCCAGGGAACGATCAAAGCGTGTAATGTTTGAGACATTACTAACACGGAGGCAAGTGCGCATGGTGACTGTTGTATTCAATCCCGATGCAATTTATGTCTTTCATCAACACTTTGAAATTCCAGAGATTAAGGAATGCATCCAGATGTGCATCGGAAATTACTACTGGTCTTCCAGGGAACGATCAATGCGTAGACAATTTGAGACATTACTCCCATGGGGGAAAGTGCGCATGGTGACTGTTGTATTCAATCCCGATGCAATTTCTGTGTTTCATCAACACTCTTATAGTCCACAGATTAAGGAATGCCACCAGATGTCCATCGGAAACTACTACTGGTCTTCCAGGGAACAATCAAAGCGTAGACTGTTTGAGACATTACTCCCGTGGAGGAAAGTGCGCATGGTGACTGTTGTATTCTCCCCGATGCAATCTCTGTGTTTCATCAACACTCTGATAGTCCACAGATTACAGAATGCCTCCAGATGTGCATCCGAAACTACCACTGGTCTTCCAGGGAACGATCAAAGCGTATAATGTTTGAGAAATTACTAACACGGAGGCAAGTGCGCATGGTGACAGTTGTATTGAATCCCGATGCAATTTCTGTGTTTCATCAACACTTTGAAGGGCCACAGATTAAGGAATGCATTCAGATGTGCATCGGAAATTACTACTGGTATTCCAGGGAACGATAAAAGCGTAGACTGTTTGAGACATTACTCCTTTGGAGTAAAGCGCGCATGGTGACTGTTGTATTCAATCCCTATGCAATTTCTTAGTTTCATCAACACTCTGATAGTCCACAGATTACAGAATGCCACCAGATCTGCATCGGAAACTACTACTGGTCTTCCAATGAACGATCAAAGCGTAGACTGTTTGAGACATTACTCCTGTGGAGGAAAGTGCGCATGGTGACTGTTGTATTCTATCCTGATGCAATTTCTGTGTTTCATCAACACTCTGATAGTCCACAGATTACAGAATGCCTCCAGATGTGCATCGGAAACTACTACTGGTCTTCCAGGGAACGAATAAAGCGTAGACTCTCTGAGACATTACTCCCATGGAAGAAAGTGCACATGGTGACTGTCGTATTCAATCCCGATGCAATTTCTGTGTTTCATCAACACTCTGATAGTCCACAGATTACAGAATGAAACCAGATGTGCATCGGAAACTACTACTGGTCTTCCAGGTAACGATCTAAGCATAGACTCTTTGAGACATAACTCCCGTGGAGGAAAGTGCGCATGGTGACTGTTGTATTCAATCCCTATGCAATTTCTGTGTTTCATCAACACTCTGATAGTCCACAGATTACAGAATGCCACCAGATGTGCATCGGAAACTACTACTGTTCTTCAAGGGAACGATCAAAGCGTAGACTGTTAGAGACATTACTCCCATGGAGGGAAGTGCGCATGGTGACTGTTGTATTCAATCCCGATGCAATTTCTGTGTTTCATCAACACTCTGATAGTCCACAGATTACAGAATGCATCCAGATGTGCATCGGAAACTACTACTGGTCTTCCAGGGAACGATCAAAGCGTAGACTGTTTGAGACATTACTCCCATGGCGGAAACTGCGCTTGGTGAGTGTTGTATTCAATCCCGATGCAATTTCTGTGTTTCATCAACACTCTGATAGTCCACAGATTACAGAATTCCACCAGATGTGCATCGGAAACTACTACTGGTCTTCCAGGGAATGATCAAAGCGTAAACTCTTTGAGACATTACACCCTTGGAAGATGGTGCGCATGGTGACTATTGTATTCAATCACGATGCAATTTCTGTGTTTCATCAACACTCTGATAGTCCACAGATTACAGAATACCACCAGATGTGCATCGGAAATTACTACTGGTCTTCCAGGGGACGATCAAATGGTGGACTGTTACAGACATTACTCCCAAGGAGGAAAGTGCGCATGGTGACTGTTGTATTCAATCCCGATGCAATTTCTGTGTTTAATCAACACTGATAGTCCACAGATTACATAATGCCTCCAGATGTGCATTGGAAACTACCACTGGTCTTCCGGGGAACGATCAAAGCTTAGACTGTTTGAGACATTACTAACATGGAGGAAAGTGCGCATGGTGATTGTTGTATCAATCCCGATGCAATTTCTGTGTTTCATCAACACTGATAGTCCACAGATTACAGAATGCCTCCAGATGTGCATCGGAAACTACTACTTGTCTACCAGGGAACGACCAAAGCGTAAACTCTTTGAGACATTACTCCCTTGGAGGAAGGTGCGCATGGTGACTGTTGTATTCAATCACGATGCAAATTCTGTGTTTCATCAACACTCTGTTACTCCACAGATTACAGAATGCCTCCAGATGTGCATCGGAAACTACTACTGGTCTTCCAGGGAACGATCGAACCGTAGACTGTTAGAGACATTACTCCCGTGGAGGAAAGGGCGCATGGTGACTGTTGTATTCAATCCCGATGCAATTTCTGTGTTTCATCAACACTTTGAAGGGCCACAGATTAAGGAATGCATTCAGATGTGCATCGGAAATTACTACTGGTATTCCAGGGAACGATAAAAGCGTAGACTGTTTGAGACATTACTCCTTTGGAGTAAAGCGCGCATGGTGACTGTTGTATTCAATCCCTATGCAATTTCTTAGTTTCATCAACACTCTGATAGTCCACAGATTACAGAATGCCACCAGATCTGCATCGGAAACTACTACTGGTCTTCCAATGAACGATCAAAGCGTAGACTGTTTGAGACATTACTCCTGTGGAGGAAAGTGCGCATGGTGACTGTTGTATTCTATCCTGATGCAATTTCTGTGTTTCATCAACACTCTGATAGTCCACAGATTACAGAATGCCTCCAGATGTGCATCGGAAACTACTACTGGTCTTCCAGGGAACGAATAAAGCGTAGACTCTCTGAGACATTACTCCCATGGAAGAAAGTGCACATGGTGACTGTCGTATTCAATCCCGATGCAATTTCTGTGTTTCATCAACACTCTGATAGTCCACAGATTACAGAATGAAACCAGATGTGCATCGGAAACTACTACTGGTCTTCCAGGTAACGATCTAAGCATAGACTCTTTGAGACATAACTCCCGTGGAGGAAAGTGCGCATGGTGACTGTTGTATTCAATCCCTATGCAATTTCTGTGTTTCATCAACACTCTGATAGTCCACAGATTACAGAATGCCACCAGATGTGCATCGGAAACTACTACTGTTCTTCAAGGGAACGATCAAAGCGTAGACTGTTAGAGACATTACTCCCATGGAGGGAAGTGCGCATGGTGACTGTTGTATTCAATCCCGATGCAATTTCTGTGTTTCATCAACACTCTGATAGTCCACAGATTACAGAATGCATCCAGATGTGCATCGGAAACTACTACTGGTCTTCCAGGGAACGATCAAAGCGTAGACTGTTTGAGACATTACTCCCATGGCGGAAACTGCGCTTGGTGAGTGTTGTATTCAATCCCGATGCAATTTCTGTGTTTCATCAACACTCTGATAGTCCACAGATTACAGAATTCCACCAGATGTGCATCGGAAACTACTACTGGTCTTCCAGGGAATGATCAAAGCGTAAACTCTTTGAGACATTACACCCTTGGAAGATGGTGCGCATGGTGACTATTGTATTCAATCACGATGCAATTTCTGTGTTTCATCAACACTCTGATAGTCCACAGATTACAGAATACCACCAGATGTGCATCGGAAATTACTACTGGTCTTCCAGGGGACGATCAAATGGTGGACTGTTACAGACATTACTCCCAAGGAGGAAAGTGCGCATGGTGACTGTTGTATTCAATCCCGATGCAATTTCTGTGTTTAATCAACACTGATAGTCCACAGATTACATAATGCCTCCAGATGTGCATTGGAAACTACCACTGGTCTTCCGGGGAACGATCAAAGCTTAGACTGTTTGAGACATTACTAACATGGAGGAAAGTGCGCATGGTGATTGTTGTATCAATCCCGATGCAATTTCTGTGTTTCATCAACACTGATAGTCCACAGATTACAGAATGCCTCCAGATGTGCATCGGAAACTACTACTTGTCTACCAGGGAACGACCAAAGCGTAAACTCTTTGAGACATTACTCCCTTGGAGGAAGGTGCGCATGGTGACTGTTGTATTCAATCACGATGCAAATTCTGTGTTTCATCAACACTCTGTTACTCCACAGATTACAGAATGCCTCCAGATGTGCATCGGAAACTACTACTGGTCTTCCAGGGAACGATCGAACCGTAGACTGTTAGAGACATTACTCCCGTGGAGGAAAGGGCGCATGGTGACTGTTGTATTCAATCCCGATGCAATTTCTGTGTTTCATCAACACTTTGAAGGGCCACAGATTAAGGAATGCATTCAGATGTGCATCGGAAATTACTACTGGTATTCCAGGGAACGATAAAAGCGTAGACTGTTTGAGACATTACTCCTTTGGAGTAAAGCGCGCATGGTGACTGTTGTATTCAATCCCTATGCAATTTCTTAGTTTCATCAACACTCTGATAGTCCACAGATTACAGAATGCCACCAGATCTGCATCGGAAACTACTACTGGTCTTCCAATGAACGATCAAAGCGTAGACTGTTTGAGACATTACTCCTGTGGAGGAAAGTGCGCATGGTGACTGTTGTATTCAATCCTGATGCAATTTCTGTGTTTCATCAACACTCTGATAGTCCACAGATTACAGAATGCCTCCAGATGTGCATCGGAAACTACTACTGGTCTTCCAGGGAACGAATAAAGCGTAGACTCTCTGAGACATTACTCCCATGGAAGAAAGTGCACATGGTGACTGTCGTATTCAATCCCGATGCAATTTCTGTGTTTCATCAACACTCTGATAGTCCACAGATTACAGAATGAAACCAGATGTGCATCGGAAACTACTACTGGTCTTCCAGGTAACGATCTAAGCATAGACTCTTTGAGACATAACTTCCGTGGAGGAAAGTGCGCATGGTGACTGTTGTATTCAATCCCTATGCAATTTCTGTGTTTCATCAACACTCTGATAGTCCACAGATTACAGAATGCCACCAGATGTGCATCGGAAACTACTACTGTTCTTCAAGGGAACGATCAAAGCGTATAATGTTTGAGACATTACTAACACGGAGGCAAGTGCGCATGGTGACTGTTGTATTCAATCCCGATGCAATTTATGTGTTTCATCAACACTTTGAAGGTCCAGAGATTAAGGATTGCATCCAGATGTGCATCGGAAATTACTACTGGTCTTCCAGGGAACGATCAATGCGTAGACAATTTGAGACATTACTCCCATGGAGGAAATTGCGCATGGTGACTGTTGTATTCAATCCCGATGCAATTTCTGTGTTTCATCAACACTCTTATAGTCCACAGATTAAGGAATGCCACCAGATGTCCATCGGAAACTACTACTGGTCTTCCAGGGAACAATCAAAGCGTAGACTGTTTGAGACATTACTCCCGTGGAGGAAAGTGCGCATGGTGACTGTTGTATTCCCCCCGATGCAATCTCTGTGTTTCATCAACACTCTGATAGTCCACAGATTACAGAATGCCTCCAGATGTGCATCCGAAACTACCACTGGTCTTCCAGGGAACGATCAAAGCGTATAATGTTTGAGAAATTACTAACACGGAGGCAAGTGCGCATGGTGACAGTTGTATTCAATCCCGATGCAATTTCTGTGTTTCATCAACACTTTGAAGGGCCACAGATTAAGGAATGCATTCAGATGTGCATCGGAAATTACTACTGGTATTCCAGGGAACGATAAAATCGTAGACTGTTTGAGACATTACTCCTTTGGAGTAAAGCGCGCATGGTGACTGTTGTATTCAATCCCTATGCAATTTCTTAGTTTCATCAACACTCTGATAGTCCACAGATTACAGAATGCCACCAGATCTGCATCGGAAACTACTACTGGTCTTCCAATGAACGATCAAAGCGTAGACTGTTTGAGACATTACTCCTGTGGAGGAAAGTGCGCATGGTGACTGTTGTATTCAATCCTGATGCAATTTCTGTGTTTCATCAACACTCTGATAGTCCACAGATTACAGAATGCCTCCAGATGTGCATCCGAAACTACCACTGGTCTTCCAGGGAACGATCAATGCGTAGACTGTTTGAGACATTACTAACATGGAGGAAAGTGCGCATGGCGATTATTGTATTCAATCCCGATGCATTTTCTGAGTTTCATCAACACTGATAGTCCACAGATTACAGAATGCCTCCAGATGTGCATTGGAAAATACCACTGGTCTTCCAGGGAACGATAAAAGCGTAGACTGTTTGAGACATTACTCCTTTGGAGTAAAGCGCGCATGGTGACTGTTGTACTCAATCCCTTTGCAATTTCTTTGTTTCATCTACACTCTGATAGTCCACAGATTACAGAATGCCACCAGATGTGCATCGGAAACTACTACTGGTCTTCCAGGGAATGATCAAAGCGTAAACTCTTTGAGACATTACACCCTTGGAGGATGGTGCGCATGGTGACTATTGTATTCAATCACGATGCAATTTCTGTGTTTCATCAACACTCTGATAGTCCACAGATTACAGAATGCCACCAGATGTACATCGGAAATTACTACTGGTCTTCCAGGGGACGATCAAATGGTGGACTGTTACAGACATTACTCCCAAGGAGGAAAGTGCGCATGGTGACTGTTGTATTCAATCCCGATGCAATTTCTGTGTTTAATCAACACTGATAGTCCACAGATTACATAATGCCTCCAGATGTGCATTGGAAACTACCACTGGTCTTCCAGGGAACGATCAAAGTTTAGACTGTTTGAGACATTACTAACATGGAGGAAAGTGCGCATGGTGATTGTTGTATCAATCCCGATGCAATTTCTGTGTTTCATCAACACTGATAGTCCACAGATTACAGAATGCCTCCAGATGTGCATCGGAAACTACTACTTGTCTTCCAGGGAACGACCAAAGCGTAAACTCTTTGAGACATTACTCCCTTGGAGGAAGGTGCGCATGGTGACTGTTGTATTCAATCACGATGCAATTTCTGTGTTTCATCAACACTCTGTTACTCCACAGATTACAGAATGCCTCCAGATGTGCATCGGAAACTACTACTGGTCTTCCACGGAACGACGAACCGTAGACTGTTAGAGACATTACTCCCATGGAGGGAAGTGCGCATGGTGACTGTTGTATTCAATCCCGATGCAATTTCTGTGTTTCATCAACAGTCTGATAGTCCACAGATTACAGAATGCCTCCAGATGTGCATCGGAAACTACTATTGGTCTTCCAGGGAACGATCAAAGCGTAAACTCTTTGAGACATTACTCCCTTGGAGGAAGGTGCGCATGGTGTCTGTTGTATTCAATCACGAAGCAATTTCTGTGTTTCATCACCACTCTGATAATCCACAGATTACAGAATGCCTCCAGATGTGCATCGGAAACTACTACTGGTCTACCTGGGAACGATCGAAGCGTGGACTGTTAGAGACATTACTCCCATGGCGGGAAGTGCGCATGGTGACTGTTGAATTCAATCCCGATGCAATTTCTGTGTTTCATCAACACTCTGATTGTCCACAGATTACAGAATGCCTCCAGATGTGCATCCGAAACTACCACTGGTCTTCCAGGGAACGATCAAAGCGTATAATGTTTGAGACATTACTAACACGGAGGCAAGTGCGCATGGTGACTTTTGTATTCAATCCCGATGCAATTTATGTGTTTCATCAACACTTTGAAGGGCCACAAATTAAGGAATGCATCCAGATGTGTATCGGAAATTACTACTGGTCTTCCAGGGAACGATCAAAGCGTAGACTGTTTGAGACATTACTCCTTTGGAGTAAAGTGCGCATGGTGACTGTTGTATTCAATCCCTATGCAATTTCTTTGTTTCATCAACACTCTGATAGTCCACAGATTACAGAATGCCTCCAGATGTGCATCGGAAACTACTACTGGTCTTCCAGGGAACGAATAAAGCGTAGACTCTCTGAGACATTACTCCCATAGAGGAAAGTGCAAATGGTGACTGTTGTATTCAATCCCGATGTAATTTCTGTGTTTCATCAACACTCTAATAGTCCACAGATTACAGAATGCCACCAGATGTGCATCGGAAACTACTACTGGTCTTCCAGGTAACGATCTAAGCAAAGACTCTTTGAGACATTACTCCCGTGGAGGAAAGTGCGCATGGTGACTGTTGTATTCAATCCCTATGCAATTTCTGTGTTTCATCAACACTCTGATAGTCCACAGATTACAGAATGCCTCCAGATGTGCATCGGAAACTACTACTGGTCTTCCAGGGAACGAATAAAGCGTAGACTCTCTGAGACATTACTCCCATGGAGGAAAGTGAACATGGTGACTGTTGTATTCAATCCCGATGCAATTTATGTGTTTCATCAACACTCTGATAGTCCACAGATTACAGAATGCCACCAGATGTGCATCGGAAACTACTACTGGTCTTCCAGGTAACGATCAAAGCATAGACTCTTTGAGACATAACTCCCGTGGAGGAAAGTGCGCATGGTGACTGTTGTATTCAATCCCTATGCAATTTCTGTGTTTCATCAACACTCTGATAGTCCACAGATTACAGAATGCCTCCAGATGTGGATCGGAAACTACTACTGGTCTTCCATGGAACGATCCAAGAGTAGACTGTTAGAGACATTACTCCCATGGAGGGAAGTGCGCATGGTGACTGTTGTAATCAATCCCGATGCAATTTCTGTGTATCATCAACTCTCTGATAGTCCACAGATTACAGAATGCCTCCAGATGTGCATCGGAAACTACTACTGGTCTACCTGGGAACGATCGAAGCGTGGACTGTTAGAGACATTACTCCCATGGCGGGAAGTGCGCATGGTGACTGTTGAATTCAATCCCGATGCAATTTCTGTGTTTCATCAACACTCTGATTGTCCACAGATTACAGAATGCCTCCAGATGTGCATCCTAAACTACCACTGGTCTTCCAGGGAACGATCAAAGCGTATAATGTTTGAGACATTACTAACACGGAGGCAAGTGCGCATGGTGACTGTTGTATTCAATCCCGATGCAATTTATGTCTTTCATCAACACTTTGAAGGTCCAGAGATTAAGGAATGCATCCAGATGTGCATCGGAAATTACTACTGGTCTTCCAGGGAACGATCAATGCGTAGACAATTTGAGACATTACTCCCATGGGGGAAAGTGCGCATGGTGACTGTTGTATTCAATCCCGATGCAATTTCTGTGTTTCATCAACACTCTTATAGTCCACAGATTAAGGAATGCCACCAGATGTCCATCGGAAACTACTACTGGTCTTCCAGGGAACAATCAAAGCGTAGACTGTTTGAGACATTACTCCCGTGGAGGAAAGTGCGCATGGTGACTGTTGTATTCTCCCCGATGCAATCTCTGTGTTTCATCAACACTCTGATAGACCACAGATTACAGAATGCCTCCAGATGTGCATCCGAAACTACCACTGGTCTTCCAGGGAACGATCAAAGCGTATAATGTTTGAGAAATTACTAACACGGAGGCAAGTGCGCATGGTGACAGTTGTATTGAATCCCGATGCAATTTCTGTGTTTCATCAACACTTTGAAGGGCCACAGATTAAGGAATGCATTCAGATGTGCATCGGAAATTACTACTGGTATTCCAGGGAACGATAAAAGCGTAGACTGTTTGAGACATTACTCCTTTGGAGTAAAGCGCGCATGGTGACTGTTGTATTCAATCCCTATGCAATTTCTTAGTTTCATCAACACTCTGATAGTCCACAGATTACAGAATGCCACCAGATCTGCATCGGAAACTACTACTGGTCTTCCAATGAACGATCAAAGCGTAGACTGTTTGAGACATTACTCCTGTGGAGGAAAGTGCGCATGGTGACTGTTGTATTCAATCCTGATGCAATTTCTGTGTTTCATCAACACTCTGATAGTCCACAGATTACAGAATGCCTCCAGATGTGCATCGGAAACTACTACTGGTCTTCCAGGGAACGAATAAAGCGTAGACTCTCTGAGACATTACTCCCATGGAAGAAAGTGCACATGGTGACTGTCGTATTCAATCCCGATGCAATTTCTGTGTTTCATCAACACTCTGATAGTCCACAGATTACAGAATGAAACCAGATGTGCATCGGAAACTACTACTGGTCTTCCAGGTAACGATCTAAGCATAGACTCTTTGAGACATAACTCCCGTGGAGGAAAGTGCGCATGGTGACTGTTGTATTCAATCCCTATGCAATTTCTGTGTTTCATCAACACTCTGATAGTCCACAGATTACAGAATGCCACCAGATGTGCATCGGAAACTACTACTGTTCTTCAAGGGAACGATCAAAGCGTAGACTGTTAGAGACATTACTCCCATGGAGGGAAGTGCGCATGGTGACTGTTGTATTCAATCCCGATGCAATTTCTGTGTTTCATCAACACTCTGATAGTCCACAGATTACAGAATGCATCCAGATGTGCATCGGAAACTACTACTGGTCTTCCAGGGAACGATCAAAGCGTAGACTGTTTGAGACATTACTCCCATGGCGGAAACTGCGCTTGGTGAGTGTTGTATTCAATCCCGATGCAATTTCTGTGTTTCATCAACACTCTGATAGTCCACAGATTACAGAATTCCACCAGATGTGCATCGGAAACTACTACTGGTCTTCCAGGGAATGATCAAAGCGTAAACTCTTTGAGACATTACACCCTTGGAAGATGGTGCGCATGGTGACTATTGTATTCAATCACGATGCAATTTCTGTGTTTCATCAACACTCTGATAGTCCACAGATTACAGAATACCACCAGATGTGCATCGGAAATTACTACTGGTCTTCCAGGGGACGATCAAATGGTGGACTGTTACAGACATTACTCCCAAGGAGGAAAGTGCGCATGGTGACTGTTGTATTCAATCCCGATGCAATTTCTGTGTTTAATCAACACTGATAGTCCACAGATTACATAATGCCTCCAGATGTGCATTGGAAACTACCACTGGTCTTCCGGGGAACGATCAAAGCTTAGACTGTTTGAGACATTACTAACATGGAGGAAAGTGCGCATGGTGATTGTTGTATCAATCCCGATGCAATTTCTGTGTTTCATCAACACTGATGGTCCACAGATTACAGAATGCCTCCAGATGTGCATCGGAAACTACTACTTGTCTTCCAGGGAACGACCAAAGCGTAAACTCTTTGAGACATTACTCCCTTGGAGGAAGGTGCGCATGGTGACTGTTGTATTCAATCACGATGCAATTTCTGTGTTTCATCAACACTCTGTTACTCCACAGATTACAGAATGCCTCCAGATGTGCATCGGAAACTACTACTGGTCTTCCAGGGAACGATCGAACCGTAGACTGTTAGAGACATTACTCCCATGGAGGGAAGTGCGCATGGTGACTGTTGTATTCAATCCCGATGCAATTTCTGTGTTTTATCAACACTCTGATAGTCCACAGATTACAGAACGCCACCAGATGTGCATCGGTAACTACTACTGGTCTTCCAGGGAACAATCAAAGCGTAGACTGTTTGAGACATTACTCCCGTGGAGGAAAGGGCGCATGGTGACTGTTGTATTCAATCCCGATGCAATTTCTGTGTTTCATCAACACTCTGATAGTCCACAGATTACAGAATGCTTCCAGATGTGCATTGGAAACTACCACTTGTCTTCCAGGGAACGATCAAAGAGTAGACTGTTTGAGACATTGCTCCTGTGGAGGAAAGTGCCCATGGTGAGTGTTGTATTCAATCCCGATGCAATTTCTTTGTTTCATCAACACTCTGATAGTCCACAGATTACAGAATGCCTCCAGATGTGCATCGGAAACTACTACTGGTCTTCCAGGGAACGAATAAAGCGTAGACTCTCTGAGACATTACTCCCATGGAGGAAAGTGCACATGGTGACTGTTGTATTCAATCCCGATGCAATTTCTGTGTTTCATCAACACTCTGATAGTCCACAGATTACAGAATGCCACCAGATGTGCATCGGAAACTACTACTGGTCTTCCAGGTAACGATCAAAGCATAGACTCTTTGAGACATAACTCCCGTGGAGGAAAGTGCCCATGGTGACTGTTGTATTCGATCCCTATGCAATTTCTGTGTTTCATCAACTCTCTGATAGTCCACAGATTACAGAATGCCTCCAGATGTGCATCGGAAACTACTACTGGTCTACCTGGGAACGATCGAAGCGTGGACTGTTAGAGACATTACTCCCATGGCGGGAAGTGCGCATGGTGACTGTTGAATTCAATCCCGATGCAATTTCTGTGTTTCATCAACACTCTGATTGTCCACAGATTACAGAATGCCTCCAGATGTGCATCCTAAACTAAAACTGGTCTTCCAGGGAACGATCAAAGCGTATAATGTTTGAGACATTACTAACACGGAGGCAAGTGCGCATGGTGACTGTTGTATTCAATCCCGATGCAATTTATGTGTTTCATCAACACTTTGAAGGTCCAGAGATTAAGGAATGCATCCAGATGTGCATCGGAAATTACTACTGGTCTTCCAGGGAACGATCAATGCGTAGACAATTTGAGACATTACTCCCATGGGGGAAAGTGCGCATGGTGACTGTTGTATTCAATCCCGATGCAATTTCTGTGTTTCATCAACACTCTTATAGTCCACAGATTAAGGAATGCCACCAGATGTCCATCGGAAACTACTACTGGTCTTCCAGGGAACAATCAAAGCGTAGACTGTTTGAGACATTACTCCCGTGGAGGAAAGTGCGCTTGGTGACTGTTGTATTCTCCCCGATGCAATCTCTGTGTTTCATCAACACTCTGATAGACCACAGATTACAGAATGCCTCCAGATGTGCATCCGAAACTACCACTGGTCTTCCAGGGAACGATCAAAGCGTATAATGTTTGAGAAATTACTAACACGGAGGCAAGTGCGCATGGTGACAGTTGTATTGAATCCCGATGCAATTTCTGTGTTTCATCAACACTTTGAAGGGCCACAGATTAAGGAATGCATTCAGATGTGCATCGGAAATTACTACTGGTATTCCAGGGAACGATAAAAGCGTAGACTGTTTGAGACATTACTCCTTTGGAGTAAAGCGCGCATGGTGACTGTTGTATTCAATCCCTATGCAATTTCTTAGTTTCATCAACACTCTGATAGTCCACAGATTACAGAATGCCACCAGATCTGCATCGGAAACTACTACTGGTCTTCCAATGAACGATCAAAGCGTAGACTGTTTGAGACATTACTCCTGTGGAGGAAAGTGCGCATGGTGACTGTTGTATTCAATCCTGATGCAATTTCTGTGTTTCATCAACACTCTGATAGTCCACAGATTACAGAATGCCTCCAGATGTGCATCGGAAACTACTACTGGTCTTCCAGGGAACGAATAAAGCGTAGACTCTCTGAGACATTACTCCCATGGAAGAAAGTGCACATGGTGACTGTCGTATTCAATAACGATGCAATTTCTGTGTTTCATCAACACTCTGATAGTCCACAGATTACAGAATGAAACCAGATGTGCATCGGAAACTACTACTGGTCTTCCAGGTAACGATCTAAGCATAGACTCTTTGAGACATAACTCCCGTGGAGGAAAGTGCGCATGGTGACTGTTGTATTCAATCCCTATGCAATTTCTGTGTTTCATCAACACTCTGATAGTCCACAGATTACAGAATGCCACCAGATGTGCATCGGAAACTACTACTGTTCTTCAAGGGAACGATCAAAGCGTAGACTGTTAGAGACATTACTCCCATGGAGGGAAGTGCGCATGGTGACTGTTGTATTCAATCCCGATGCAATTTCTGTGTTTCATCAACACTCTGATAGTCCACAGATTACAGAATGCATCCAGATGTGCATCGGAAACTACTACTGGTCTTCCAGGGAACGATCAAAGCGTAGACTGTTTGAGACATTACTCCCATGGCGGAAACTGCGCTTGGTGAGTGTTGTATTCAATCCCGATGCAATTTCTGTGTTTCATCAACACTCTGATAGTCCACAGATTACAGAATTCCACCAGATGTGCATCGGACACTACTACTGGTCTTCCAGGGAATGATCAAAGCGTAAACTCTTTGAGACATTACACCCTTGGAAGATGGTGCGCATGGTGACTATTGTATTCAATCACGATGCAATTTCTGTGTTTCATCAACACTCTGATAGTCCACAGATTACAGAATACCACCAGATGTGCATCGGAAATTACTACTGGTCTTCCAGGGGACGATCAAATGGTGGACTGTTACAGACATTACTCCCAAGGAAGGAAAGTGCGCATGGTGACTGTTGTATTCAATCCCGATGCAATTTCTGTGTTTAATCAACACTGATAGTCCACAGATTACATAATGCCTCCAGATGTGCATTGGAAACTACCACTGGTCTTCCGGGGAACGATCAAAGCTTAGACTGTTTTAAGACATTACTAACATGGAGAAAAGTGCGCATGGTGATTGTTGTATCAATCCCGATGCAATTTCTGTGTTTCATCAACACTGATAGTCCACAGATTACAGAATGCCTCCAGATGTGCATCGGAAACTACTACTTGTCTTCCAGGGAACGACCAAAGCGTAAACTCTTTGAGACATTACTCCCTTGGAGGAAGGTGCGCATGGTGACTGTTGTATTCAATCACGATGCAATTTCTGTGTTTCATCAACACTCTGTTACTCCACAGATTACAGAATGCTTCCAGATGTGCATCGGAAACTACTACTGGTCTTCCAGGGAACGATCGAACCGTAGACTGTTAGAGACATTACTCCCATGGAGGGAAGTGCGCATGGTGACTGTTGTATTCAATCCCGATGCAATTTCTGTGTTTTATCAACACTCTGATAGTCCACAGATTACAGAACGCCACCAGATGTGCATCGGTAACTACTACTGGTCTTCCAGGGAACAATCAAAGCGTAGACTGTTTGAGACATTACTCCCGTGGAGGAAAGGGCGCATGGTGACTGTTGTATTCAATCCCGATGCAATTTCTGTGTTTCATCAACACTCTGATAGTCCACAGATTACAGAATGCTTCCAGATGTGCATTGGAAACTACCACTTGTCTTCCAGGGAACGATCAAAGCGTAGACTGTTTGAGACATTGCTCCTGTGGAGGAAAGTGCCCATGGTGAGTGTTGTATTCAATCCCGATGCAATTTCTTTGTTTCATCAACACTCTGATAGTCCACAGATTACAGAATGCCTCCAGATGTGCATCGGAAACTACTACTGGTCTTCCAGGGAACGAATAAAGCGTAGACTCTCTGAGACATTACTCCCATGGAGGAAAGTGCACATGGTGACTGTTGTATTCAATCCTGATGCAATTTCTGTGTTTCATCAACACTCTGATAGTCCACAGATTACAGAATGCCACCAGATGTGCATCGGAAACTACTACTGGTCTTCCAGGTAACGATCAAAGCATAGACTCTTTGAGACATAACTCCCGTGGAGGAAAGTGCGCATGGTGACTTTTGTATTCGATCCCTATGCAATTTCTGTGTTTCATCAACTCTCTGATAGTCCACAGATTACAGAATGCCTCCAGATGTGCATCGGAAACTACTACTGGTCTACCTGGGAACGATCGAAGCGTGGACCGTTAGAGACATTACTCCCATGGCGGGAAGTGCGCATGGTGACTGTTGAATTCAATCCCGATGCAATTTCTGTGTTTCATCAACACTCTGATTGTCCACAGATTACAGAATGCCTCCAGATGTGCATCCTAAACTACCACTGGTCTTCCAGGGAACGATCAAAGCGTATAATGTTTGAGACATTACTAACACGGAGGCAAGTGCGCATGGTGACTGTTGTATTCAATCCCGATGCAATTTATGTGTTTCATCAACACTTTGAAGGTCCAGAGATTAAGGATTGCATCCAGATGTGCATCGGAAATTACTACTGGTCTTCCAGGGAACGATAAATGCGTAGACAATTTGAGACATTACTCCCATGGAGGAAATTGCGCATGGTGACTGTTGTATTCAATCCCGATGCAATTTCTGTGTTTCATCAACACTCTTATAGTCCACAGATTAAGGAATGCCACCAGATGTCCATCGGAAACTACTACTGGTCTTCCAGGGAACAATCAAAGCGTAGACTGTTTGAGACATTACTCCCGTGGAGGAAAGTGCGCATGGTGACTGTTGTATTCCCCCCGATGCAATCTCTGTGTTTCATCAACACTCTGATAGTCCACAGATTACAGAATGCCTCCAGATGTGCATCCGAAACTACCACTGGTCTTCCAGGGAACGATCAAATCGTATAATGTTTGAGAAATTACTAACACGGAGGCAAGTGCGCATGGTGACAGTTGTATTCAATCCCGATGCAATTTCTGTGTTTCATCAACACTCTGATAGTCCACAGATTACAGAATGCCACCAGATGTACATCGGAAATTACTACTGGTCTTCCAGGGGACGATCAAATGGTGGACTGTTACAGACATTACTCCCAAGGAGGAAAGTGCGCATGGTGACTGTTGTATTCAATCCCGATGCAATTTCTGTGTTTAATCAACACTGATAGTCCACAGATTACATAATGCCTCCAGATGTGCATTGGAAACTACCACTGGTCTTCCAGGGAACGATCAAAGCTTAGACTGTTTGAGACATTACTAACATGGAGGAAAGTGCGCATGGTGATTGTTGTATCAATCCCGATGCAATTTCTGTGTTTCATCAACACTGATAGTCCACAGATTACAGAATGCCTCCAGATGTGCATCGGAAACTACTACTTGTCTTCCAGGGAACGACCAAAGCGTAAACTCTTTGAGACATTACTCCCTTGGAGGAAGGTGCGCATGGTGACTGTTGTATTCAATCACGATGCAATTTCTGTGTTTCATCAACACTCTGTTACTCCACAGATTACAGAATGCCTCCAGATGTGCATCGGAAACTACTACTGGTCTTCCACGGAACGATCGAACCGTAGACTGTTAGAGACATTACTCCCATGGAGGGAAGTGCGCATGGTGACTGTTGTATTCAATCCCGATGCAATTTCTGTGTTTCATCAACAGTCTGATAGTCCACAGATTACAGAATGGATCCAGATGTGCATTGGAAACTACCACTGGTCTTGCAGGGAACGATCAATGCGTAGACTGTTTGAGACATTACTAACATGGAGGAAAGTGCGCATGGTGATTATTGTATTCAATCCCGATGCATTTTCTGAGTTTCATCAACACTGATAGTCCACAGATTACAGAATGCCTCCAGATGTGCATCGGAAACTACTATTGGTCTTCCAGGGAACGATCAAAGCGTAAACTCTTTGAGACATTACTCCCTTGGAGGAAGGTGCGCATGGTGTCTGTTGTATTCAATCACGAAGCAATTTCTGTGTTTCATCACCACTCTGATAATCCACAGATTACAGAATGCCTCCAGATGTGCATCGGAAACTACTACTGGTCTACCTGGGAACGATCGAAGCGTGGACTGTTAGAGACATTACTCCCATGGCGGGAAGTGCGCATGGTGACTGTTGAATTCAATCCCGATGCAATTTCTGTGTTTCATCAACACTCTGATTGTCCACAGATTACAGAATGCCTCCAGATGTGCATCCGAAACTACCACTGGTCTTCCAGGGAACGATCAAAGCGTATAATGTTTGAGACATTACTAACACGGAGGCAAGTGCGCATGGTGACTTTTGTATTCAATCCCGATGCAATTTATGTGTTTCATCAACACTTTGAAGGGCCACAAATTAAGGAATGCATCCAGATGTGTATCGGAAATTACTACTGGTCTTCCAGGGAACGATCAAAGCGTAGACTGTTTGAGACATTACTCCTTTGGAGTAAAGTGCGCATGGTGACTGTTGTATTCAATCCCTATGCAATTTCTTTGTTTCATCAACACTCTGATAGTCCACAGATTACAGAATGCCTCCAGATGTGCATCGGAAACTACTACTGGTCTTCCAGGGAACGAATAAAGCGTAGACTCTCTGAGACATTACTCCCATAGAGGAAAGTGCAAATGGTGACTGTTGTATTCAATCCCGATGTAATTTCTGTGTTTCATCAACACTCTGATAGTCCACAGATTACAGAATGCCACCAGATGTGCATCGGAAACTACTACTGGTCTTCCAGGTAACGATCTAAGCAAAGACTGTTTGAGACATTACTCCCGTGGAGGAAAGTGCGCATGGTGACTGTTGTATTCAATCCCTATGCAATTTCTGTGTTTCATCAACACTCTGATAGTCCACAGATTACAGAATGCCTCCAGATGTGCATCGGAAACTACTACTGGTCTTCCAGGGAACGATCAAAGCGTAGACTGTTAGAGACTTTACTCCCATGGAGGGAAGGGCGCAAGGTGACTGTTGTATTCAATCCCGATGCAATTTCTGTGTTTCATCAACACTCTGATAGTCCACAGATTACAGAATGCCTCCAGATGTGCATCGGAAACTACTACTCGTCTACCTGGGAACGATCGAAGCGTGGACTGTTAGAGACATTACTCCCATGGCGGGAAGTGCGCATGGTGACTGTTGTATTCAATCCCGATGCAATTTCTGTGTTTCATCAACACTCTGATTGTCCACAGATTACAGGATGCCTCCAGATGTGCATCCGAAACTACCACTGGTCTTCCAGGGAACGATAAAAACGTATAATGTTTGAGACATTACTAACACGGAGGCAAGTGCGCATGGTGACTGTTGTATTCAATCCCGATGCAATTTCTGTGTTTCATCAACACTTTGAAGGTCCAGAGATTAAGGAATGCATCCTGACGTGCATCGGAAATTACTACTGGTCTTCCAGGGAACGATCAAATCGTAGACAATTTGAGACATTACTCCCATGGAGGAAAGTGCGCATGGTGACTGTTGTATTCAATCCCGATGCAATTTCTGTGTTTCATCAACACTCTTATTGTCCACAGATTAAGGAATGCCACCAGATGTCCATCGGAAACTACTACTGGTCTTCCAGGGAACAATCAAAGCGTAGACTGTTTGAGACATTACTCCCGTGAAGGAAAGTGCGCATGGTGACTGTTGTATTCAATCCCGATGCAATTTCTGTGTTTCATCAACACTTTGAAGGTCCAGAGATTAAGGAATGCATCCAGACGTGCATCGGAAATTACTACTGGTCTTCCAGGGAACGATCAAATCGTAGACAATTTGAGACATTACTCCCATGGAGGAAAGTGCGCATGGTGACTGTTGTATTCAATCCCGATGCAATTTCTGTGTTTCATCAACACTCTTATAGTTAACAGATTAAGGAATGCCACCAGATGTGAATCGGAAACTACTACTGGTCTTCCAGGGAACAATCAAAGCGTAGACTGTTTGAGACATTACTCCCGTGAAGGAAAGTGCGCATGGTGACTGTTGTATTCAATCCCGATGCAATTTCTGTGTTTCATCAACACTCTGATAGTCCACAGATTACAGAATGCCTCCAGATGTGCATCCGAAAGTACCACTGGTCTTCCAGGGAACGATCAAAGCGTATAATGTTTGAGACATTACTAACACGGAGGCAAGTGCGCATGGTGACTGTTGTATTCAATCCCGATGCAATTTCTGTGTTTCATCAACACTTTGAAGGGCCACAGATTAAGGAATGCATCCAGATGTGCATCGGAAATTACTACTGGTATTCCAGGGAACGATAAAAGCGTAGACTGTTTGAGACATTACTCCTTTGGAGTAAAGCGCGCATGGTGACTGTTGTATTCAATCCCTATGCAATTTCTTAGTTTCATCTACACTCTGATAGTCCACAGATTACAGAATGCCACCAGATCTGCATCGGAAACTACTACTGGTCTTCCAATGAACGATCAAAGCGTAGACTGTTTGAGACATTACTCCTGTGGAGGAAATTGCGCATGGTGACTGTTGTATTCAATCCCGATGCCATTTCTGTGTTTCATCAACACTCTGATAGTCCACAGATTACAGAATGCCTCCAGATGTGCGTCGGAAACTACTACTGTTCTTCCAGGGAACGATCAAAGCGTAGACTCTTAGAGACATTACTCCCATGGAGGGAAGTGCGCATGGTGACTGTTGTATTCAATCCCTATGCAATTTCTGTGTTTCATGAACACTCTGATAGTCCACAGATTACAGAATGCCACCAGATGTGCATCGGAAACTACTACTGGTCTTCCAGGTAACGATCTAAGCATAGACTCTTTGAGACATAACTCCCGTGGAGGAAAGTGCGCATGGTGACTGTTGTATTCAATCCCTATACAATTTCTGTGTTTCATCAACACTCTGATAGTCCACAGATTACAGAATGCCTCCAGATGTGCATCGGAAACTACTACTGGTCTTCCAGGGAACGATCAAAGCGTAGACTGTTAGAGACTTTACTCCCATGGAGGGAAGTGCGCAAGGTGTCTGTTGTATTCAATCCCGATGCAATTTCTGTGTTTCATCAACACTCTGATAGTCCACAGATTACAGAATGCCTCCAGATGTGCATCGGAAACTACTACTGGTCTACCTGGGAACGATCGAAGCGTGGACTGTTAGAGACATTACTCCCATGGCGGGAAGTGCGCATGGTGACTGTTGTATTCAATCCCGATGCTTTTTCTGTGTTTCATCAACACTCTGATTGTCCACAGATTACAGGATGCCTCCAGATGTGCATCCGAAACTACCACTGGTCTTCCAGGGAACGATAAAAACGTATAATGTTTGAGACGTTACTAACACGGAGGCAAGTGCGCATGGTGACTCTTGTATTCAATCCCGATGCAATTTCTGTGTTTCATCAACACTTTGAAGGTCCAGAGATTAAGGAATGCATCCAGACGTGCATCGGAAATTACTACTGGTCTTCCAGGGAACGATCAAATCGTAGACAATTTGAGACATTACTCCCATGGAGGAAAGTGCGCATGGTGACTGTTGTATTCAATCCCGATGCAATTTCTGTGTTTCATCAACACTCTTATTGTCCCCAGATTAAGGAATGCCACCAGATGTCCATCGGAAACTACTACTGGTCTTCCAGGGAACAATCAAAGCGTAGACTGTTTGAGACATTACTCCCGTGAAGGAAAGTCCGCATGGTGACTGTTGTATTCAATCCCGATGCAATTTCTGTGTTTCATCAACACTTTGAAGGTCCAGAGATTAAGGAATGCATCCAGACGTGCATCGGAAATTACTACTGGTCTTCCAGGGAACGATCAAATCGTAGACAATTTGAGACATTACTCCCATGGAGGAAAGTGCGCATGGTAACTGTTGTATTCAATCCCGATGCAATTTCTGTGTTTCATCAACACTCTTATAGTCCACAGATTAAGGAATGCCACCAGATGTCCATCGGAAACTACTACTGGTCTTCCAGGGAACAATCAAAGCGTAGACTGTTTGAGACATTACTCCCGTGAAGGAAAGTGCGCATGGTGACTGTTGTATTCAATCCCGATGCAATTTCTGTGTTTAATCAACACTCTGATAGTCCACAGATTACAGAATGCCTCCAGATGTGCATCCGATACTACCACTGGTCTTCCAGGGAACGATCAAAGCGTATAATATTTGAGACATTACTAACACGGAGGCAAGTGCGCATGGTGACTGTTGTATTCAATCCCGATGCAATTTCTGTGTTTCATCAACACTTTGAAGGGCCACAGATTAAGGAATGCATCCAGATGTGCATCGGAAATTACTACTGGTATTCCAGGGAACGATAAAAGCGTAGACTGTTTGAGACATTACTCCTTTGGAGTAAAGCGCGCATGGTGACTGTTGTATTCAATCCCTATGCAATTTCTTAGTTTCATCTACACTCTGATAGTCCACAGATTACAGAATGCCACCAGATCTGCATCGGAAACTACTACTGGTCTTCCAATGAACGATCAAAGCGTAGACTGTTTGAGACATTACTCCTGTGGAGGAAAGTGCGCATGGTGACTGTTGTATTCAATCCCGATGCAATTTCTGTGTTTCATCAACACTCTGATAGTCCACAGATTACAGAATGCCTCCAGATGTGCATCGGAAACTACTACTGTTCTTCCAGGGAACGATCAAAGCGTAGACTCTTAGAGACATTACTCCCATGGAGGGAAGTGCGCATTGTGACTGTTGTATTCAATCCCTATGCAATTTCTGTGTTTCATGAACACTCTGATAGTCCACAGATTACAGAATGCCACCAGATGTGCATCGGAAACTACTACTGGTCTTCCAGGTAACGATCTAAGCATAGACTCTTTGAGACATAACTCCCGTGGAGGAAAGTGCGCATGGTGACTGTTGTATTCAATCCCTATACAATTTCTGTGTTTCATCAACACTCTGATAGTCCACAGATTACAGAATGCCTCCAGATGTGCATCGGAAACTACTACTGTTCTTCCAGGGAACGATCAAAGCGTAGACTGTTAGAGACATTACTCCCATGGAGGGAAGTGCGCATGGTGACTGTTGTATTCAATCCCGATGCAATTTCTGTGTTTCATCAACACTCTGATAGTCCACAGATTACAGAATGCCTCCAGATGTGCATCGGAAACTACTACTGGTCTACCTGAGAACGATCGAAGCGTGGACTGTTAGAGACATTACTCCCATGGCGGGAAGTGCGCATGGTAACTGTTGTATTCAATCCCGATGCAATTTCTGTGTTTCATCAACACTCTGATTGTCCACAGATTACAGGATGCCTCCAGATGTGCATCCGAAACTACCACTGGTCTTCCAGGGAACGATCAAAGCGTATACTGTTTGAGACATTACTAACACGGAGGCAAGTGCGCATTGTGACTGTTGTATTCAATCCCGAAGCAATTTCTGTGTTTCATCAACACTTTGAAGGTCCAGAGATTAAGGAATGCATCCAGATGTGCATCGGAAATTACTACTGGTCTTCCAGGGAACGATCAATGCGTAGACAATTTGAGACATTACTCCCATGGAGGAAAGTGCGCATGGTGACTGTTGTATTCAATCCGATGCAATTTCTGTGTTTCATCAACACTCTTATAGTCCACAGATTAAGGAATGCCACCAGATGTCCATCGGAACTACTACTGGTCTTCCAGGGAACAATCAAACCGTAGACTGATTGAGACATTACTCCCGTGGAGGAAAGTTCGCATGGTGACTGTTGTATTCCCCCCGATGCAATCTCTGTGTTTCATCAACACTCTGATAGTCCACAGATTACAGAATGCATCCAGATGTGCATCGGAAACTACTACTGGTCTTCCAGGGAACGATCAAAGCGTAGACTGTTTGAGACATTACTCCCATTACGGAAACTGCGCATGGTGAGTGTTGTATTCAATCCCGATGCAATTTCTGTGTTTCATCAACACTCTGATAGTCCACAGATTACAGAATTCCACCAGATGTGCATCGGAAACTACTACTGGTCTTCCAGGGGACGGATCAAGTGTGGACTGTTTCAGACATTACTCGCAAGGAGGAAAGTGCGCATGATGACTGTTGTATTCAATCCCGATGCAATTTCTGTGTTTGATCAACACTCTGATAGTCCACAGATTACAGAATGCCTCCAGATGTGCATTGGAAACTACCACTGGTCTTCCAGGGAACGATCAATGGTATAGTGTTTGAGACATTACTAACATGGAGGAAGGTGCGCATGGTGATTGTTGTATTCAATCCCGATGCAATTTCGGTGTTTTATCAAAACTGATAGTCCACAGATTACAGAATGCCTCCAGATGTGCATCGGAAACTAATACTGGTCTTCCAGGGAATGATCAAAGGGTAAACTCTTTGAGACATTACACCCTTGGAGGATGGTGCGCATGGTGACTATTGTATTCAATCACGATGCAATTTCTGTGTTTCATCAACACTCTGATAGTCCACAGATTACAGAATGCCTCCAGATGTGCATCGGAAACTACTACTTGTCTTCCAGGGAACGATCAAAGCGTAAACTCTTTGAGACATTACTCCCTTGGAGGAAGGTGCGCATGGTGACTGGTGTATTCAATCACGATGCAATTTCTGTGTTTCATCAACACTCTGTTACACCACAGATTACAGAATGCCTCCAGATGTGCATCGGAAATTACTACTGGTCTTCCAGGGAACGATCGAACCGTAGACTGTTAGAGACATTACTCCCATGGAGGGAAGTGCGCATGGTGACTGTTGTATTCAATCCCGATGCAATTTCTGTGTTTCATCAACAGTCTGATAGTCCACAGATTACAGAATGCCTCCAGATGTGCATTGGAAACTACCACTGGTCTTCCAGGGAACGATCAATGCGTAGACTGTTTGAGACATTACTAACATGGGGGAAAGTGCGCATGGTGATTGTTGTATTCAATCCCGATGCATTTTCTGAGTTTCATCAACACTGATAGTCCACAGATTACAGAATGCCTCCAGATGTGCATCGGAAACTACTATTGGTCTTCCAGGGAACGATCAAAGCGTAAACTCTTTGAGACATTACTCCCTTGGAGGAAGGTGCGCATGGTGACTGTTGTATTCAATCACGATGCAATTTCTGTGTTTCATCAACACTTTGAAGGGCCACAGATTAAGGAATGCATCCAGATGTGCATCGGAAATTACTACTGGTCTTCCAGGGAACGATCAAAGCGTATAATGTTTGAGACATTACTAACACGGAGGCAAGTGCGCATGGTGACTGTTGTATTCAATCCCGATGCAATTTCTGTGTTTCATCAACACTTTGAAGGGCCACAGATTAAGGAATGCATCCAGATGTGCATCGGAAATTACTACTGGTATTCCAGGGAACGATAAAAGCGTAGACTGTTTGAGACATTACTCCTTTGGAGTAAAGCGCGCATGGTGACTGTTGTATTCAATCCCTATGCAATTTCTTTGTTTCATCTACACTCTGATAGTCCACAGATTACAGAATGCCACCAGATGTGCATCGGAAACTACTACTGGTCTTCCAGGGAATGATCAAAGCGTAAACTCTTTGAGACATTACACCCTTGGAGGATGGTGCGCATGGTGACTGTTGTACTCAATCCCGATGCAATTTCTGTGTTTCATCAACTTTCTGATAGTCCACAGATTACAGATTGCCTCCAGATATGCATCGGAAACAACTACTGGTCTTCCCGGGAACGATCAAAGTGTTGACTGTTTGAGACGTTACTCCCATGGAGGAAAGTGCGCATGGTGACTGTTGTATTCAATTCGGATGAAATTTCTGTGTTTCATCAACGCTCTGATAGTCCACAGATTACAGAATGCCTCCAGATGTGCACCGGAAACTACTACTGAACTTCCGGGGAACGATCAAAGCGTAGAGAGTTTGAGACATTACTCCCATGGAGGAAAGTGCGCATGGTGACTGTTGTATTCAATCCCGATGCAATTTCTGTGTTTCATCAACACTCTGATTGTCCACAGATTACAGGATGCCTCCAGATGTGCATCCGAAACTACCACTGGTCTTCCAGGGAACGATCAAAGCGTATACTGTTTGAGACATTACTAACACGGAGGCAAGTGCGCATTGTGACTGTTGTATTCAATCCCGAAGCAATTTCTGTGTTTCATCAACACTTTGAAGGTCCAGAGATTAAGGAATGCATCCAGATGTGCATCGGAAATTACTACTGGTCTTCCAGGGAATGATCAATGCGTAGACAATTTGAGACATTACTCCCATGGAGGAAAGTGCGCATGGTGACTGTTGTATTCAATCCGATGCAATTTCTGTGTTTCATCAACACTCTTATAGTCCACAGATTAAGGAATGCCACCAGATGTCCATCGGAACTACTACTGGTCTTCCAGGGAACAATCAAACCGTAGACTGATTGAGACATTACTCCCGTGGAGGAAAGTTCGCATGGTGACTGTTGTATTCCCCCCGATGCAATCTCTGTGTTTCATCAACACTCTGATAGTCCACAGATTACAGAATGCATCCAGATGTGCATCGGAAACTACTACTGGTCTTCCAGGGAACGATCAAAGCGTAGACTGTTTGAGACATTACTCCCATTACGGAAACTGCGCATG
This sequence comes from Schistocerca gregaria, assembly GCF_023897955.1. Classification (NCBI taxonomy): domain Eukaryota; kingdom Metazoa; phylum Arthropoda; class Insecta; order Orthoptera; family Acrididae; genus Schistocerca; species Schistocerca gregaria. The sequence continues at coordinate 685,644 of NW_026061745.1, forward strand.
GTGAGTGTTGTATTCAATCCCGATGCAATTTCTGTGTTTCATCAACACTCTGATAGTCCACAGATTACAGAATTCCACCAGATGTGCATCGGAAACTACTACTGGTCTTCCAGGGGACGATCAAGTGTGGACTGTTTCAGACATTACTCGCAAGGAGGAAAGTGCGCATGATGACTGTTGTATTCAATCCCGATGCAATTTCTGTGTTTGATCAACACTCTGATAGTCCACAGATTACAGAATGCCTCCAGATGTGCATTGGAAACTACCACTGGTCTTCCAGGGAACGATCAATGGTATAGTGTTTGAGACATTACTAACATGGAGGAAGGTGCGCATGGTGATTGTTGTATTCAATCCCGATGCAATTTCGGTGTTTTATCAAAACTGATAGTCCACAGATTACAGAATGCCTCCAGATGTGCATCGGAAACTAATACTGGTCTTCCAGGGAATGATCAAAGCGTAAACTCTTTGAGACATTACACCCTTGGAGGATGGTGCGCATGGTGACTATTGTATTCAATCACGATGCAATTTCTGTGTTTCATCAACACTCTGATAGTCCACAGATTACAGAATGCCACCAGATGTGCATCGGAAATTACTACTGGTCTTCCAGGGGACGATCAAGTGGTGGACTGTTACAGACATTACTCCCAAGGAGGAAAGTGCGCATGGTGACTATTGTATCAATCCCGATGCAATTTCTGTTTTTCATCAACACTGATAGTCCACAGATTACAGAATGCCTCCAGATGTGCATCGGAAACTACTACTTGTCTTCCAGGGAACGATCAAAGCGTAAACTCTTTGAGACATTACTCCCTTGGAGGAAGGTGCGCATGGTGACTGTTGTATTCAATCACGATGCAATTTCTGTGTTTCATCAACACTCTGTTACACCACAGATTACAGAATGCCTCCAGATGTGCATCGGAAATTACTACTGGTCTTCCAGGGAACGATCGAACCGTAGACTGTTAGAGACATTACTCCCATGGAGGGAAGTGCGCATGGTGACTGTTGTATTCAATCCCGATGCAATTTCTGTGTTTCATCAACAGTCTGATAGTCCACAGATTACAGAATGCCTCCAGATGTGCATTGGAAACTACCACTGGTCTTCCAGGGAACGATCAATGCGTAGACTGTTTGAGACATTACTAACATGGGGGAAAGTGCGCATGGTGATTGTTGTATTCAATCCCGATGCATTTTCTGAGTTTCATCAACACTGATAGTCCACAGATTACAGAATGCCTCCAGATGTGCATCGGAAACTACTATTGGTCTTCCAGGGAACGATCAAAGCGTAAACTCTTTGAGACATTACTCCCTTGGAGGAAGGTGCGCATGGTGACTGTTGTATTCAATCACGATGCAATTTCTGTGTTTCATCAACACTTTGAAGGGCCACAGATTAAGGAATGCATCCAGATGTGCATCGGAAATTACTACTGGTCTTCCAGGGAACGATCAAAGCGTATAATGTTTGAGACATTACTAACACGGAGGCAAGTGCGCATGGTGACTGTTGTATTCAATCCCGATGCAATTTCTGTGTTTCATCAACACTTTGAAGGGCCACAGATTAAGGAATGCATCCAGATGTGCATCGGAAATTACTACTGGTATTCCAGGGAACGATAAAAGCGTAGACTGTTTGAGACATTACTCCTTTGGAGTAAAGCGCGCATGGTGACTGTTGTATTCAATCCCTATGCAATTTCTTTGTTTCATCTACACTCTGATAGTCCACAGATTACAGAATGCCACCAGATGTGCATCGGAAACTACTACTGGTCTTCCAGGGAATGATCAAAGCGTAAACTCTTTGAGACATTACACCCTTGGAGGATGGTGCGCATGGTGACTATTGTATTCAATCACGATGCAATTTCTGTGTTTCATCAACACTCTGATAGTCCACAGATTACAGAATGCCACCAGATGTGCATCGGAAATTACTACTGGTCTTCCAGGGGACGATCAAATGGTGGACTGTTACAGACATTACTCCCAAGGAGGAAAGTGCGCATGGTGACTGTTGTATTCAATCCCGATGCAATTTCTGTGTTTAATCAACACTGATAGTCCACAGATTACATAATGCCTCCAGATGTGCATTGGAAACTACCACTGGTCTTCCAGGGAACGATCAAAGCTTAGACTGTTTGAGACATTACTAACATGGAGGAAAGTGCACATGGTGATTGTTGTATCAATCCCGATGCAATTTCTGTGTTTCATCAACACTGATAGTCCACAGATTACAGAATGCCTCCAGATGTGCATCGGAAACTACTACTTGTCTTCCAGGGAACGACCGAAGCGTAAACTCTTTGAGACATTACTCCCTTGGAGGAAGGTGCGCATGGTGACTGTTGTATTCAATCACGATGCAATTTCTGTGTTTCATCAACACTCTGTTACTCCACAGATTACAGAATGCCTCCAGATGTGCATCGGAAACTACTACTGGTCTTCCACGGAACGATCGAACCGTAGACTGTTAGAGACATTACTCCCATGGAGGGAAGTGCGCATGGTGACTGTTGTATTCAATCCCGATGCAATTTCTGTGTTTCATCAACAGTCTGATAGTCCACAGATTACAGAATGCCTCCAGATGTGCATTGGAAACTACCACTGGTCTTCCAGGGAACGATCAATGCGTAGACTGTTTGAGACATTACTAACATGGAGGAAAGTGCGCATGGTGATTATTGTATTCAATCCCGATGCATTTTCTGAGTTTCATCAACACTGATAGTCCACAGATTACAGAATGCCTCCAGATGTGCATCGGAAACTACTATTGGTCTTCCAGGGAACGATCAAAGCGTAAACTCTTTGAGACATTACTCCCTTGGAGGAAGGTGCGCATGGTGTCTGTTGTATTCAATCACGAAGCAATTTCTGTGTTTCATCAACACCCTGATAATCCACAGATTACAGAATGCCTCCAGATGTGCATCGGAAACTACTACTGGTCTACCTGGGAACGATCGAACCGTGGACTGTTAGAGACATTACTCCCATGGCGGGAAGTGCGCATGGTGACTGTTGAATTCAATCCCGATGGAATTTCTGTGTTTCATCAACACTCTGATTGTCCACAGATTACAGAATGCCTCCAGATGTGCATCCGAAACTACCACTGGTCTTCCAGGGAACGATCAAAGCGTATAATGTTTGAGACATTACTAACACGGAGGCAAGTGCGCATGATGACTTTTGTATTCAATCCCTATGCAATTTCTGTGTTTCATCAACACTCTGATAGTCCACAGATTACAGAATGCCTCCAGATGTGCATCGGAAACTACTACTGGTCTTCCAGGGAACGATCAAAGCGTAGACTGTTAGAGACTTTACTCCCATGGAGGGAAGTGCGCAAGGTGACTGTTGTATTCAATCCCGATGCAATTTCTGTGTTTCATCAACACTCTGATAGTCCACAGATTACAGAATGCCTCCAGATGTGCATCGGAAACTACTACTGGACTACCTGGGAACGATCGAAGCGTGGACTGTTAGAGACATTACTCCCATGGTGGGAAGTGCGCATGGTGACTGTTGTATTCAATCCCGATGCAATTTCTGTGTTTCATCAACACTCTAATTGTCCACAGATTACAGGATGCCTCCAGATGTGCATCCGAAACTACCACTGGTCTTCCAGGGAACGATAAAAACGTATAATGTTTGAGACATTACTAACACGGAGGCAAGTGCGCATGGTGACTGTTGTATTCAATCCCGATGCAATTTCTGTGTTTCATCAACACTTTGAAGGTCCAGAGATTAAGGAATGCATCCAGACGTGCATCGGAAATTACTACTGGTCTTCCAGGGAACGATCAAATCGTAGACAATTTGAGACATTACTCCCATGGAGGAAAGTGCGCATGGTGACTGTTGTATTCAATCCCGATGCAATTTCTGTGTTTCATCAACACTCTTATAGTCCACAGATTAAGGAATGCCACCAGATGTCCATCGGAAACTACTACTGGTCTTCCAGGGAACAATCAAAGCGTAGACTGTTTGAGACATTACTCCCGTGAAGGAAAGTGCGCATGGTGACTGTTGTATTCAATCCCGATGCAATTTCTGTGTTTCATCAACACTTTGAAGGTCCAGAGATTAAGGAATGCATCCAGACGTGAGTCGGAAATTACTACTGGTCTTCCAGGGAACGATCAAATCGTAGACAATTTGAGACATTACTCCCATGGAGGAAAGTGCGCATGGTGACTGTTGTATTCAATCCCGATGCAATTTCTGTGTTTCATCAACACTCTTATAGTCCACAGATTAAGGAATGCCACCAGATGTCCATCGGAAACTACTACTGGTCTTCCAGGGAACAATCAAAGCGTAGACTGTTTGAGACATTACTCCCGTGAAGGAAAGTGCGCATGGTGACTGTTGTATTCAATCCCGATGCAATTTATGTGTTTCATCAACACTTTGAAGGGCCACAGATTAAGGAATGCATCCAGATGTGTATCGGAAATTACTACTGGTCTTCCAGGGAACGATCAAAGCGTAGACTGTTTGAGACATTACTCCTGTGGAGGAAAGTGCGCATGGTGACTGTTGTATTCAATCCCGATGCCATTTCTGTGTTTCATCAACACTCTGATAGTCCACAGATTACAGAATGCCTCCAGAAGTGCATCGAAAACTACTACTGGTCTTCCAGAGAACGAATAAAGCGTAGAATCTCTGAGACATTACTCCCATGGAGGAAAGTGCACATGGTGACTGTCGTATTTAATCCCGATGCAATTTCTGTGTTTCATCAACACTCTGATAGTCCACAGATTACAGAATGCCACCAGATGTGCATCGGAAACTACTACTGGTCTTCCAGGTAACGATCTAAGCATAGACTCTTTGAGACATAACTCCCGTGGAGGAAAGTGCGCATGGCGACTGTTGTATTCAATCCCTATGCAATTTCTGTGTTTCATCAACACTCTGATAGTCCACAGATTACAGAATGCCTCCAGATGTGCATCGGAAACTACTACTGTTCTTCCAGGGAACGATTAAAGCGTAGACTGTTAGAGACATTACTCCCATGGAGGGAGGTGCGCATGGTGACTGTTGTATTCAATCCCGATGCAATTTCTATGTTTCATCAACACTCTGATAGTCCACAGATTACAGAATGCCTCCAGATGTGCATCGGAAACTACTACTGTTCTATCTGGGAACGATCGAAGCGTGGACTGTTAGAGACATTACTCCCATGGCGGGAAGGGCGCATGGTGACTGTTGTATTCAATCCCGATGCAATTTCTGTGTTTCATCAACACTCTTATAGTCCACAGATTAAGGAATGCCACCAGATGTCCATCGGAAACTACTACTGGTCTTCCAGGGAACAATCAAGGCGTAGACTGTTTGAGACAATACTCCCGTGGAGGAAAGTGCGCATGGTGACTGTTGTATTCCCCCCGATGCAATCTCTGTGTTTCATCAACACTCTGATAGTCCACAGATTACTGAATGCCTCCAGATGTGCATCCGAAACTACCACTGGTCTTCCAGGGAACGATCAAAGCGTATAATGTTTGAGAAATTAATAACACGGAGGCAAGTGCGCATGGTGACAGTTGTATTCAATCCCGATGCAATTTCTGTGTTTCATCAACACTTTGAAGGGCCACAGATTAAGGAATGCATTCAGATGTGCATCGGAAATTACTACTGGTATTCCAGGGAACGATAAAAGCGTAGACTGTTTGAGACATTACTCCTTTGGAGTAAAGCGCGCATGGTGACTGTTGTATTCAATCCCTATGCAATTTCTTAGTTTCATCAACACTCTGATAGTCCACAGATTACAGAATGCCACCAGATCTGCATCGGAAACTACTACTGGTCTTCCAATGAACGATCAAAGCGTAGACTGTTTGAGACATTACTCCTGTGGAGGAAAGTGCGCATGGTGACTGTTGTATTCAATCCTGATGCAATTTCTGTGTTTCATCAACACTCTGATAGTCCACAGATTACAGAATGCCTCCAGATGTGCATCGGAAACTACTACTGGTCTTCCAGGGAACGAATAAAGCGTAGACTCTCTGAGACATTACTCCCATGGAGGAAAGTGCACATGGTGACTGTCGTATTCAATCCCGATGCAATTTCTGTGTTTCATCAACACTCTGATAGTCCACAGATTACAGAATGCCACCAGATGTGCATCGGAAACTACTACTGGTCTTCCAGGTAACGATCTAAGCATAGACTCTTTGAGACATAACTCCCGTGGAGGAAAGTGCGCATGGTGACTGTTGTATTCAATCCCTATGCAATTTCTGTGTTTCATCAACACTCTGATAGTCCACAGATTACAGAATGCCTCCAGATGTGCATCGGAAACTACTACTGATCTTCAAGGGAACGATCAAAGCGTAGACTGTTAGAGACATTACTCCCATGGAGGGAAGTGCGCATGGTGACTGTTGTATTCAATCCCGATGCAATTTCTGTGTTTCATCAACACTCTGATAGTCCACAGATTACAGAATGCATCCAGATGTGCATTGGAAACTACCACTGGTCTTCCAGGGAACGATCAATGCGTAGACTGTTTGAGACATTACTAACATGGAGGAAAGTGCGCATGGTGATTATTGTATTCAATCCCGATGCATTTTCTGAGTTTCATCAACACTGATAGTCCACAGATTACAGAATGCCTCCAGATGTGCATCGGAAACTACTATTGGTCTTCCAGGGAACGATCAAAGCGTAAACTCTTTGAGACATTACTCCCTTGGAGGAAGGTGCGCATGGTGACTGTTTTATTCAATCACGAAGCAATTTCTGTGTTTCATCACCACTCTGATAATCCACAGATTACAGAATGCCTCCAGATGTGCATCGGAAACTACTACTGGTCTACCTGGGAACGATCGAAGCGTGGACTGTTAGAGACATTACTCCCATGGCGGGAAGTGCGCATGGTGACTGTTGAATTCAATCCCGATGCAATTTCTGTGTTTCATCAACACTCTGATTGTCCACAGATTACAGAATGCCTCCAGATGTGCATCCGAAACTACCACTGGTCTTCAAGGGAACGATCAAAGAGTATAATGTTTGAGACATTACTAACACGGAGGCAAGTGCGCATGGTGACTTTTGTATTCAATCCCGATGCAATTTATGTGTTTCATCAACACTTTGAAGGGCCACAGATTAAGGAATGCATCCAGATGTGTATCGGAAATTACTACTGGTCTTCCAGGGAACGATCAAAGCGTAGACTGTTTGAGACATTACTCCTTTGGAGTAAAGTGCGCATGGTGACTGTTGTATTCAATCCCTATGCAATTTCTTTGTTTCATCAACACTCTGATAGTCCACAGATTACAGAATGCCACCAGATCTGCATCGGAAACTACTACTGGTCTTCCAATGACGATCAAAGCGTAGACTGTTTGAGACATTACTCCTGTGGAGGAAAGTGCGCATGGTGACTGTTGTATTCAATCCCGATGCAATTTCTGTGTTTCATCAACACTCTGATAGTCCACAGATTACAGAATGCCTCCAGATGTGCATCGGAAACTACTACTGGTCTTCCAGGGAACGAATAAAGCGTAGACTCTCTGAGACATTACTCCCATAGAGGAAAGTGCACATGGTGACTGTTGTATTCAATCCCGATGCAATTTCTGTGTTTCATCAACACTCTGATAGTCCACAGATTACAGAATGCCACCAGATGTGCATCGGAAACTACTACTGGTCTTCCAGGTAACGATCTAAGCAAAGACTCTTTGAGACATAACTCCCGTGGAGGAAAGTGCGCATGGTGACTGTTGTATTCAATCCCTATGCAATATCTGTGTTTCATCAACACTCTGATAGTCCACAGATTACAGAATGCCTCCAGATGTGCATCGGAAACTACTACTGGTCTTCCAGGGAACGATCAAAGCGTAGACTGTTAGAGACTTTACTCCCATGGAGGGAAGTGCGCAAGGTGACTGTTGTATTCAATCCCGATGCAATTTCTGTGTTTCATCAACACTCTGATAGTCCACAGATTACAGAATGCCTCCAGATGTGCATCGGAAACTACTACTGGTCTACCTGGGAACGATCGAAGCGTGGACTGTTAGAGACATTACTCCCATGGCGGGAAGTGCGCATGGTGACTGTTGTATTCAATCCCGATGCAATTTCTGTGTTTCATCAACACTCTGATTGTCCACAGATGACAGGATGCCTCCAGATGTGCATCCGAAACTACCACTGGTCTTCCAGGGAACGGTAAAAACGTATAATGTTTGAGACATTACTAACACGGAGGCAAGTGCGCATGGTGACTGTTGTATTCAATCCCGATGCAATTTCTGTGTTTCATCAACACTTTGAAGGTCCAGAGATTAAGGAATGCATCCAGATGTGCATCGGAAATTACTACTGGTCTTCCAGGGAACGACCAAAGCGTAAACTCTTTGAGACATTACTCCCTTGGAGGAAGGTGAGCATGGTGACTGTTGTATTCAATCACGATGCAATTTCTGTGTTTCATCAACACTCTGTTACTCCACAGATTACAGAATGCCTCCAGATGTGCATCGGAAACTACTACTGGTCTTCCACGGAACGATCGAACCGTAGACTGTTAGAGACATTACTCCCATGGCGGGAAGTGCGCATGGTGACTGTTGAATTCAATCCCGATGAAATTTCTGTGTTTCATCAACACTCTGATTGTCCACAGATTACAGAATGCCTCCAGATGTGCATCCGAAACTACCACTGGTCTTCCAGGGAACGATCAAAGCGTATAATGTTTGAGACATTACTAACACGGAGGCAAGTGCGCATGGTGACTTTTGTATTCAATCCCGATGCAATTTATGTGTTTCATCAACACTTTGAAGGGCCACAGATTAAGGAATGCATCCAGATGTGTATCGGAAATTACTACTGGTCTTCCAGGGAACGATCAAAGCGTAGACTGTTTGAGACATTACTCCTTTGGAGTAAAGTGCGCATGGTGACTGTTGTATTCAATCCCTATGCAATTTCTTTGTTTCATCAACACTCTGATAGTCCACAGATTACAGAATGCCACCAGATCTGCATCGGAAACTACTACTGGTCTTCCAATGACGATCAAAGCGTAGACTGTTTGAGACATTACTCCTGTGGAGGAAAGTGCGCATGGTGACTGTTGTATTCTATCCCGATGCAATTTCTGTGTTTCATCAACAGTCTGATAGTCCACAGATTACAGAATGCCTCCAGATGTGCATCCGAAACTACCACTGGTCTTCCAGGGAACGATCAAAGTGTATAATGTTTGAGACATTACTAACACGGAGGCAAGTGCGCATGGTGACTGTTGTATTCAATCCCGATGCAATTTCTTTGTTTCATCTACACTCTGATAGTCCACAGATTACAGAATGCCACCAGATGTGCATTGGAAACTACTACTGGTCTTCCAGGGAATGATCAAAGCGTAAACTCTTTGAGACATTACACCCTTGGAGGATGGTACGCATGGTGACTATTGTATTCAATCACGATGCAATTTCTGTGTTTCATCAACACTCTGATAGTCCACAGATTACAGAATGCCACCAGATGTGCATCGGAAATTACTACTGGTCTTCCAGGGGACGATCAAATGGTGGACTGTTACAGACATTACTCCCAAGGAGGAAAGTGCGCATGGTGACTGTTGTATTCAATCCCGATGCAATTTCTGTGTTTAATCAACACTGATAGTCCACAGATTACATAATGCCTCCAGATGTGCATTGGAAACTACCACTGGTCTTCCAGGGAACGATCAAAGCTTAGACTGTTTGTGACATTACTAACATGGAGGAAAGTGCGCATGGTGATTGTTGTATCAATCCCGATGCAATTTCTGTGTTTCATCAACACTGATAGTCCACAGATTACAGAATGCCTCCAGATGTGCATCGGAAACTACTACTTGTCTTCCAGGGAACGACCAAAGCGTAAACTCTTTGAGACATTACTCCCTTGGAGGAAGGTGCGCATGGTGACTGTTGTATTCAATCACGATGCAATTTCTGTGTTTCATCAACACTCTGTTACTCCACAGATTACAGAATGCCTCCAGATGTGCATCGGAAACTACTACTGGTCTTCCACGGAACGATCGAACCGTAGACTGTTAGAGACATTACTCCCATGGAGGGAAGTGAGCATGGTGACTGTTGTATTCAATCCCGATGCAATTTCTGTGTTTCATCAACACTCTGATAGTCCACAGATTACAGAATGCCTGAAGATGTGCATCGGAAACTACTACTGTTCTTCCAGGGAACGATCAAAGCGTAGACTCTTAGAGACATTACTCCCATGGAGGGAAGTGCGCATGGTGACTGTTGTATTCAATCCCGATGCAATTTCTGTGTTTCATCAACACTCTGATAGTCCACAGATTACAGAATGCCTCCAGATGTGCATCGGAAACTACTACTGGTCTACCTGAGAACGATCGAAGCGTGGACTGTTAGAGACATTACTCCCATGGCGGGAAGTGCGCATGGTGACTGTTGTATTCAATCCCGATGCAATTTCTGTGTTTCATCAACACTCTGATTGTCCACAGATTACAGGATGCCTCCAGATGTGCATCCGAAACTACCACTGGTCTTCCAGGGAACGATCAAAGCGTATACTGTTTGAGACATTACTAACACGGAGGCAAGTGCGCATTGTGACTGTTGTATTCAATCCCGAAGCAATTTCTGTGTTTCATCAACACTTGGAAGGTCCAGAGATTAAGGAATGCATCCAGATGTGCATCGGAAATTACTGCTGGTCTTCCAGGGAACGATCAATGCGTAGACAATTTGAGACATTACTCCCATGGAGGAAAGTGCGCATGGTGACTGTTGTATTCAATCCGATGCAATTTCTGTGTTTCATCAACACTCTTATAGTCCACAGATTAAGGAATGCCTCCAGATGTGCATCGGAAGCTACTACTCGTCTTCCAGGGAACGATCCAAGCGTAGACTGTTAGAGACATTACTCCCATTGAGGGAAGTGCGTATGGTGAGTGTTGTATTCCCCCCGATGCAATCTCTGTGTTTCATCAACACTCTGATAGTCCACAGATTACAGAATGCATCCAGATGTGCATCGGAAACTACTACTGGTCTTATAGGGAACGATCAAAGCGTAGACTGTTTGAGACATTACTCCCATTACGGAAACTGCGCATGGTGAGTGTTGTATTCAATCCCGATGCAATTTATGTGTTTCATCAACACTCTGATAGTCCACAGATTACAGAATTCCACCAGATGTGCATCGGAAACTACTACTGGTCTTCCAGGGGACGATCAAGTGTGGACTGTTTCAGACATTACTCGCAAGGAGGAAAGTGCGCATGATGACTGTTGTATTCAATCCCGATGCAATTTCTGTGTTTGATCAACACTCTGATAGTCCACAGATTACAGAATGCCTCCAGATGTGCATTGGAAACTACCACTGGTCTTCCAGGGAACGATCAATGGTATAGTGTTTGAGACATTACTAACATGGAGGAAGGTGCGCATGGTGATTGTTGTATTCAATCCCGATGCAATTTCGGTGTTTTATCTAAACTGATAGTCCACAGATTACAGAATGCCTCCAGATGTGCATCGGAAACTAATACTGGTCTTCCAGGGAATGATCAAAGCGTAAACTCTTTGAGACATTACACCTTTGGAGGATGGTGCGCATGGTGACTATTGTATTCAATCACGATGCAATTTCTGTGTTTCATCAACACTCTGATAGTCCACAGATTACAGAATGCCACCAGATGTGCATCGGAAATTACTACTGGTCTTCCAGGGGACGATCAAGTGGTGGACTGTTACAGACATTACTCCCAAGGAGGAAAGTGCGCATGGTGACTGTTGTATCAATCCCGATGCAATTTCTGTGTTTCATCAACACTGATAGTCCACAGATTACAGAATGCCTCCAGATGTGCATCGGAAACTACTACTTGTCTTCCAGGGAACGATCAAAGCGTAAACTCTTTGAGACATTACTCCCTTGGAGGAAGGTGCGCATGGTGACTGTTGTATTCAATCACGATGCAATTTCTGTGTTTCATCGACACTCTGTTACTCCACAGATTACAGAATGCCTCCAGATGTGCATCGGAAACTACTACTGGTCTTCCAGGGAACGATCGACCCGTAGACTGTTAGAGACATTACTCCCATGGAGGGAAGTGCGCATGGTGACTGTTGTATTCAATCCCGATGCAATTTCTGTGTTTCATCAACAGTCTGATAGTCCACACATTACAGAATGCCTCCAGATCTGCATCGGAAACTACTACTGGTCTTCCAATGAACGATCAAAGCGTAGACTGTTTGAGACATTACTCCTGTGGAGGAAAGTGCGCATGGTGACTGTTGTATTCAATCCCGATGCCATTTCTGTGTTTCATCAACACTCTGATAGTCCACAGATTACAGAATGCCTCCAGATGTGCATCGAAAACTACTACTGGTCTTCCAGAGAACGAATAAAGCGTAGAATCTCTGAGACATTACTCCCATGGAGGAAAGTGCACATGGTGACTGTCGTATTTAATCCCGATGCAATTTCTGTGTTTCATCAACACTCTGATTGTCCACAGATTACAGGATGCCTCCAGATGTGCATCCGAAACTACCACTGGTCTTCCAGGGAACGATCAAAGCATATACTGTTTGAGACATTACTAACAAAGAGGCAAGTGCGCATGGTGACAGTTGTATTCAATCCCGATGCAATTTCTGTGTTTCATCAACACTTTGAAGGTCCAGAGATTAAGGAATGCATCCAGATGTGCATCGGAAATTACTACTGGTCTTCCAGGGAACGATCAATGCGTAGACAATTTGAGACATTACTCCCATGGAGGAAAGTGCGCATGGTGACTGTTGTATTCAATCCCGATGCAATTTCTGTGTTTCATCAACACTCTGATTGTCCACAGATTACAGAATGCCTCCAGATGTGCATCGGAAACTACTACTGGTCTTCCACGGAACGATCGAACCGTAGACTGTTAGAGACATTACTCCCATGGCGGGAAGTGCGCATGGTGACTGTTGAATTCAATCCCGATGCAATTTCTGTGTTTCATCAACACTCTGATTGTCCACAGATTACAGAATGCCTCCAGATGTGCATCCGAAACTACCACTGGTCTTCCAGGGAACGATCAAAGCGTATAATGTTTGAGACATTACTAACACGGAGGCAAGTGCGCATGGTGACTTTTGTATTCAATCCCGATGCAATTTATGAGTTTCATCAACACTTTGAAGGGCCACAGATTAAGGAATGCATCCAGATGTGTATCGGAAATTACTACTGGTCTTCCAGGGAACGATCAAAGCGTAGACTGTTTGAGACATTACTCCTTTGGAGTAAAGTGCGCATGGTGACTGTTGTATTCAATCCCTATGCAATTTCTTTGTTTCATCAACACTCTGATAGTCCACAGATTACAGAATGCCACCAGATCTGCATCGGAAACTACTACTGGTCTTCCAATGACGATCAAAGCGTAGACTGTTTGAGACATTACTCCTGTGGAGGAAAGTGCGCATGGTGACTGTTGTATTCTATCCCGATGCAATTTCTGTGTTTCATCAACAGTCTGATAGTCCACAGATTACAGAATGCCTCCAGATGTGCATCCGAAACTACCACTGGTCTTCCAGGGAACGATCAAAGTGTATAATGTTTGAGACATTACTAACACGGAGGCAAGTGCGCATGGTGACTGTTGTATTCAATCCCGATGCAATTTCTTTGTTTCATCTACACTCTGATAGTCCACAGATTACAGAATGCCACCAGATGTGCATCGGAAACTACTACTGGTCTTCCAGGGAATGATCAAAGCGTAAACTCTTTGAGACATTACACCCTTGGAGGATGGTACGCATGGTGACTATTGTATTCAATCACGATGCAATTTCTGTGTTTCATCAACACTCTGATAGTCCACAGATTACAGAATGCCACCAGATGTGCATCGGAAATTACTACTGGTCTTCCAGGGGACGATCAAATGGTGGACTGTTACAGACATTACTCCCAAGGAGGAAAGTGCGCATGGTGACTGTTGTATTCAATCCCGATGCAATTTCTGTGTTTAATCAACACTGATAGTCCACAGATTACATAATGCCTCCAGATGTGCATTGGAAACTATCACTGGTCTTCCAGGGAACGATCAAAGCTTAGACTGTTTGAGACATTACTAACATGGAGGAAAGTGCGCATGGTGATTGTTGTATCAATCCCGATGCAATTTCTGTGTTTCATCAACACTGATAGTCCACAGATTACAGAATGCCTCCAGATGTGCATCGGAAACTACTACTTGTCTTCCAGGGAACGACCAAAGCGTAAACTCTTTGAGACATTACTCCCTTGGAGGAAGGTGCGCATGGTGACTGTTGTATTCAATCACGATGCAATTTCTGTGTTTCATCAACACTCTGTTACTCCACAGATTACAGAATGCCTCCAGATGTGCATCGGAAACTACTACTGGTCTTCCACGGAACGATCGAAGCGTGGACTGTTAGAGACATTACTCCCATGGCGGGAAGTGCGCATGGTGACTGTTGTATTCAATCCCGATGCAATTTCTGTGTTTCATCAACACTCTGATTGTCCACAGATTACAGGATGCCTCCAGATGTGCATCCGAAACTACCACTGGTCTTCCAGGGAACGATCAAAGCGTATACTGTTTGAGACATTACTAACACGGAGGCAAGTGCGCATTGTGACTGTTGTATTCAATCCCGAAGCAATTTCTGTGTTTCATCAACACTTGGAAGGTCCAGAGATTAAGGAATGCATCCAGATGTGCATCGGAAATTACTACTGGTCTTCCAGGGAACGATCAATGCCTAGACAATTTGAGACATTACTCCCATGGAGGAAAGTGCGCATGGTGACTGTTGTATTCAATCCGATGCAATTTCTGTGTTTCATCAACACTCTTATAGTCCACAGATTAAGGAATGCCTCCAGATGTGCATCGGAAGCTACTACTCGTCTTCCAGGGAACGATCCAAGCGTAGACTGTTAGAGACATTACTCCCATTGAGGGAAGTGCGCATGGTGAGTGTTGTATTCCCCCCGATGCAATCTTTGTGTTTCATCAACACTCTGATAGTCCACAGATTACAGAATGCATCCAGATGTGCATCGGAAACTACTACTGGTCTTCCAGGGAACGATCAAAGCGTAGACTGTTTGAGACATTACTCCCATTACGGAAACTGCGCATGGTGAGTGTTGTATTCAATCCCGATGCAATTTCTGTGTTTCATCAACACTCTGATAGTCCACAGATTACAGAATTCCACCAGATGTGCATCGGAAACTACTACTGGTCTTCCAGGGGACGATCAAGTGTGGACTGTTTCAGACATTACTCGCAAGGAGGGAAGTGCGCATGATGACTGTTGTATTCAATCCCGATGCAATTTCTGTGTTTGATCAACACTCTGATGGTCCACAGATTACAGAATGCCTCCAGATGTGCATTGGAAACTACCACTGGTCTTCCAGGGAACGATCAATGGTATAGTGTTTGAGACATTACTAACATGGAGGAAGGTGCGCATGGTGATTGTTGTATTCAATCCCGATGCAATTTCGGTGTTTTATCTAAACTGATAGTCCACAGATTACAGAATGCCTCCAGATGTGCATCGGAAACTAATACTGGTCTTCCAGGGAATGATCAAAGCGTAAACTCTTTGAGACATTACACCTTTGGAGGATGGTGCGCATGGTGACTATTGTATTCAATCACGATGCAATTTCTGTGTTTCATCAACACTCTGATAGTCCACAGATTACAGAATGCCACCAGATGTGCATCGGAAATTACTACTGGTCTTCCAGGGGACGATCAAGTGGTGGACTGGTACAGACATTACTCCCAAGGAGGAAAGTGCGCATGGTGACTGTTGTATCAATCCCGATGCAATTTCTGTGTTTCATCAACACTGATAGTCCACAGATTACAGAATGCCTCCAGATGTGCATCGGAAACTACTACTTGTCTTCCAGGGAACGATCAAAGCGTAAACTCTTTGAGACATTACTCCCTTGGAGGAAGGTGCGCATGGTGACTGTTGTATTCAATCACGATGCAATTTCTGTGTTTCATCAACACTCTGTTACTCCACAGATTACAGAATGCCTCCAGATGTGCATCGGAAACTACTACTGGTCTTCCAGGGAACGATCGACCCGTAGACTGTTAGAGACATTACTCCCATGGAGGGAAGTGCGCATGGTGACTGTTGTATTCAATCCCGATGCAATTTCTGTGTTTCATCAACGGTCTGATAGTCCACAGATTACAGAATGCCTCCAGATGTGCATTGGAAACTACCACTGGTCTTCCAGGGAACGATCAATGCGCAGACTGTTTGAGACATTACTAACGTGGAGGAAAGTGCGCATGGTGATTGTTGTATTCAATCCCGATGCATTTTCTGAGTTTCATCAACACTGATAGTCCACAGATTACAGAATGCCTCCAGATGTGCATCGGAAACTACTATTGGTCTTCCAGGGAACGATCAAAGCGTAAACTCTTTGAGACATTACTCCCTTGGAGGAAGGTGCGCATGGTGACTGTTGTATTCAATCACGATGCAATTTCTGTGTTTCATCAACACTTTGAAGGGCCACAGATTAAGGAATGCATCCAGATGTGCATCGGAAATTACTACTGGTATTCCAGGGAACGATAAAGGCGTAGACTGTTTGAGACATTACTCCTTCGGAGTAAAGCGCGCATGGTGACTGTTGTATTCAATCCCTATGCAATTTCTTAGTTTCATCAACACTATGATAGTCCACAGATTACAGGATGCCACCAGATCTGCATCGGAAACTACTACTGGTCTTCCAATGAACGATCAAAGCGTAGACTGTTTGAGACATTACTCCTGTGGAGGAAAGTGCGCATGGTGACTGTTGTATTCAATCCCGATGCCATTTCTGTGTTTCATCAACACCCTGATAGTCCACAGATTACAGAATGCCTCCAGATGTGCATCGAAAACTACTACTGGTCTTCCAGAGAACGAATAAAGCGTAGAATCTCTGAGACATTACTCCCATGGAGGAAAGTGCACATGGTGACTGTCGTATTTAATCCCGATGCAATTTCTGTGTTTCATCAACACTCTGATAGTCCACAGATTACAGAATGCCACCAGATGTGCATCGGAAACTACTAGTGGTCTTCCAGGTAACGATCTAAGCATAGACTCTTTGAGACATAACTAACGTGGAGGAAAGTGCGCATGGTGACTGTTGTATTCAATCCCTATGCAATTTCTGTGTTTCATCAACACTCTGATAGTCCACAGATTACAGAATGCCTCCAGATGTGCATCGGAAACTACTACTGTTCTTCCAGGGAACGATCTAAGCGTAGACTGTTAGAGACATTACTCCCATGGAGGGAGGTGCGCATGGTGACTGTTGTATTCAATCCCGATGCAATTTCTATGTTTCATCAACACTCTGATAGTCCACAGATTACAGAATGCCTCCAGATGTGCATCGGAAACTACTACTGTTCTATCTGGGAACGATCGAAGCGTGGACTGTTAGAGACATTACTCCCATGGCGGGAAGTGCGCATGGTGACTGTTGTATTCAATCCCGATGCAATTTCTGTGTTTCATCAACACTCTGATTGTCCACAGATTACAGGATGCCTCCAGATGTGCATCCGAAACTACCACTGGTCTTCCAGGGAACGATCAAAGCATATACTGTTTGAGACATTACTAACAAAGAGGCAAGTGCGCATGGTGACTGTTGTATTCAATCCCGATGCAATTTCTGTGTTTCATCAACACTTTGAAGGTCCAGAGATTAAGGAATCCATCCAGATGTGCATCGGAAATTACTACTGGTCTTCCAGGGAACGATCAATGCGTAGACAATTTGAGACATTACTCCCATGGAGGAAAGTGCGCATGGTGACTGTTGTATTCAATCCCGATGCAATTTCTGTGTTTCATCAACACTCTTATAGTCCACAGATTAAGGAATGCCACCAGATGTCCTTCGGAAACTACTACTGGTCTTCCAGGGAACAATCAAAGCGTAGACTGTTTAAGACATTACTCCCGCGGAGGAAAGTTCGCATGGTGACTGTTGTATTCCCCCCGATGCAATCTCTGTGTTTCATCAACACTCTGATAGTCGACAGATTATAGAATGCATCCATATGTGCATCGGAAACTACTACTGGTCTTCCAGGGAACGATCAAAGCGTTGACTGTTTGAGACATTACTCCCATGGCGGAAACTGCGCATGGTGGGTGTTGTATTCAATCCCGATGCAATTTCTTTGTTTCATCAACACTCTGATATTCCACAGATTACATAATTCCACCAGATGTGCATCGGAAACTACTACTGGTCTTCCAGGGGACGATCAAGTGTGGACTGTTTCAGACATTACTCCCATTGAGGAAAGTGCTCATGGTGACCTTTGTATTCAATCCCGATGCAATTTCTGTGTTTCTTCAACACTCTGATAGTCCACAGATTACAGAATGCCACCAGATGTGCATCAGAAACTACTACTGGTCTTCAATGTAACGATCAAAGCGTAGACTGTTTGAGACATTACTAACATGGAGGAAAGTGCGCATGGTGATTGTTGTATCAATCCCGATGCAATTTCTGTGTTTCATCAACACTGATAGTCCACAGATTACAGAATGCCTCCAGATGTGCATTGGAAACTACCACTGGTCTTCCAGAGAACGATCAATGCGTAGACTGTTTGAGACATTACGAACATGGAGGAAAGTGCGCATGGTGATTGTTGTATTCAATCCCGATGCATTTTCTGAGTTTCATCAACACTGATAGTCCACAGATTACAGAATGCCTCCAGATGTGCATCAGAAACTACTACTGGTCTTCCAGGGAACGATCAAAGCGTAAACTCTTTGAGACATTACTCCCTTGGAGGAAGGTGCGCATGGTGACTGTTGTATTCAATCACGATGCAATTTCTGTGTTTCATCAACACTCTGATACTCCACAGATTACAGAATGCCTCCAGATGTGCATCGGAAACTACAACTCGTCTTCCAGAGAACGATCCAAGCGTAGACTGTTAGAGACATTACTTCCATGGAGGGAAGTTCGCAAGGTGACTGTTGTATTCAATCGCGATGCAATTTCTGTGTTTCATCAACACTCTGAAAGTCCACAGATTACAGAATGCCTAAAGATGTGCATTGGAAACTACCACTGGTCATCCAGGGAACGATCAAAGCGTAGTCTGTTTGAGACATTACTAACATGGAGGAAAGTGCGCATGGTGTCTATTGTATTCAATCCCGATGCAATTTTTGTGTTTCATCAACACTCTGATAGTCCACAGACTACAGAATGCCTCCAGATGTGCATCGGAAACAACTACTGGCCTTCCAGGGAACGATCAAAGCGTAAACTCTTTGAGACATTATTCCCTTGGAGGTAGGTGCGCATGGTGACTGTTGTATTCAATCACGATGCAATTTCAGTGTTTCATCAACACTCTGATAGTCCACAGATTACAGAATGCCTCCAGATGTGCATCGGAAACTACTACTCGTCTTCCAGGGAACGATCCAAGTGTAGACTGTTAGAGACATTACTCCCATGGAGGGAAGTGCGCATGGTGACTGTTGTATTCAATCTCGATGCAATTTCAGTCTTTCATCAAAACTGATGTCCACAGATTACAGAATGCCTCCAGATGTGCATCGGAAACTACTACTGGTCTTCCAGGGAAGTATCAAAGCGTAGACTGTTTGAGACATTACTCCTGTGGAGGGAAGTGCGCATGGTGACTGTTGTATTCAATCCCGATGCAATTTCGGTGTTTCATCAACACTCTGATAGTCCACAGATTACAGAACGCCTCCAGATGTGCATCGGAAACTACTACTGGTCTTCCAGGGAACGATCAAAGCGTTGACTGTTTGAGACATTACTCCAATGGAGGAAAGTGCGCATGGTGACTGTTGTATTCAATCCCGATGCAATTTTTATGTTTCATCAACACGCTGATAGTCCACAGATTACAGAATGCCACCAGATGTGCATCGGAAACTACTACTGGTCTTCCAGGGAACGATCAGATTGTGGACTGTTTCAGACATTACTCCTATGGAGGAAAGTGCGCATGGTGACTGTTGTATTCAATCCTGTTGCAATTTCTGTGTTTCATCAACACTCTGATAGTCCACAGATTACAGAATGCCACCAGATGTGCATCGGAAACTACTCCTGGTCTTCCAGGGAACGATCAGAGTGTGGACTGTTTCAGACATTACTCCCATGGAGGAAAGTGCGCATGGTGACTGTTGTATTCAATCGGGATGCAATTGCTGTGTTTCATCAACACTCTGATACTCCACAGATTACAGAATGCCTCCAGATGTGCATCGGAATCTACTACTGGTATTCCAGGGAACCATCAAAACGTAGACTGTTTGAGACATTACTCCCATAGAGGAAAGTGCGCATGGTGACTGTTGTATTCAATCACGATGCAGTTTCTGTGTTTCATCAACACTCTGATAGTCCACAGGTTACAGAATGCCACCAGATGAGCATCGGAAACTACTACTGGTCTTCCAGGTAACGATCAAAGCGTAGACTGTTTGAGACATACCTCCCGTGGAGGAAAGTGCGCATGGTGACTGTTGTATTCAATCCCGATGCAATTTCTATGTTTCATCAACACTCTGATAGTCCACAGATTACGTAATGCCACCAGATGTGCATCGGAAACTACTACTGGTAGTCCAGGGAACGATCAGAGGGTGGACTGTTTCAGACATTACTCCCATGGAGGAAAGTGCGCACGGTGACTGTTGTATTCAATCCCGATGCAATTTCTGAGTTTCATCAACACTGATAGTCCACAGATTACCGAATGCCTCCAGATGTGCATCGGAAACTACTACTGGTCTTCCAGGGAACGATCAAAGCGTAAACTCTTTGAGACATTACTCCCTTGGAGGAAGGTGCGCATGGTGACTGTTGTATTCAATCCCGATGCAATTTCTGTGTTTCATCAATACTCTGATATTCCACAGATTACAGAATGCCTCCAGATGTGCATTGGAAACTACCACTGGTCTTCCAGGGAACGATCAAAGCGTAGACTGTTTGAGACATTACTAACATGGAGGAAAGTGCGCATGGTGATTGTTGTATTCAATCCCGATGCAATTTCTGAGTTTCATCAACACTGATAGTCCACAGATTACAGAATGCCTCCAGATGTCCATCGGAAAATACTACTGGTCCTCCACGTAACAATCAAAGCGTAGACTGTTGTGACATACCTCCCGTGGAGCAAAATGCGCATGGTAACTGTTGTATTCAATCCCGATGCAATTTCTATGTTTCATCAACACTCTGATAGTCCACAGATTACAGAATGCCACCAGATGTGCATCGGAAACTACTACTGGTCTTCCAGGGAACGATCAGAGGGTGGACTGTTTCAGACATTACTCTTATGGAGGAAAGTGCGCACGGTAACTGTTGTATTCAATCCCGATGCAATTTCTGAGTTTCATCAACACTGATAGTCCACAGATTACAGAATGCCTCCAGATGTGCATCGGAAACTACTACTGGTCTTCCAGGGAACGATCAAAGCTTAAACTCTTTGAGACATTACTCCCTTGGAGGAAGGTGCGCATGGTGACTGTTGTATTCAATCACGATGCAATTTCTGTGTTTCATCAACACTCTGATACTCCACAGATTACAGAATGCCTCTAGATGTGCATCGGTAGCTACTACTCGTCTTCCAGGGAACGATCCAAGCGTAGACTGTTAGAGACATTACTCCCATGGAGGGAAGTGCGCATGGTGACTTTTGGGTTCAACCCCGATGCAATTTCTGTGTTTCATCAACAATCTGATAGTCCACAGATTACAGAATGCCTCCAGATGTGCATCGGAAACTACTGCTGGTCTTCCAGGGACCGATCAAAGCGTAGACTGTTTGAGACATTACTCCCATGGAGGAAAGTGCGCATGGTGACTGTTGTATTCAATCACGATGCAATTTCTGTGTTTCATCAACACTCTGATAGTCCACAGACTACAGAATGCCTCCAGATGTGCATCGGAAACAACTACTGGCCTTCCAGGGAACGATCAAAGCGTAAACTCTTTGAGACATTATTCCCTTGGAGGTAGGTGCGCATGGTGACTGTTGTATTCAATCACGATGCAATTTCAGTGTTTCATCAACACTCTGATAGTCCACAGATAACAGAATGCCTCCAGATGTGCATCGGAAACTACTACTCGTCTTCCAGGGAACGATCCAAGTGTAGACTGTTAGAGACATTACTCCCATGGAGGGAAGTGCGCATGGTGACTGTTGTATTCAATCTCGATGCAATTTGAGTCTTTCATCAAAACTGATGTCCACAGATTACAGAATGCCTCCAGATGTGCATCGGAAACTACTACTGGTCTTCCAGGGAAGTATCAAAGCGTAGACTGTTTGAGACATTACTCCTGTGGAGGGAAGTGCGCATGGTGACTGTTGTATTCAATCCCGATGCAATTTCGGTGTTTCATCAACACTCTGATAGTCCACAGATTACAGAACGCCTCCAGATGTGCATCGGAAACTACTACTGGTCTTCCAGGGAACGATCAAAGCGTTGACTGTTTGAGACATTACTCCAATGGAGGAAAGTGCGCATGGTGACTGTTGTATTCAATCCCGATGCAATTTCTATGTTTCATCAACACGCTGATAGTCCACAGATTACAGAATGCCACCAGATGTGCATCGGAAACTACTACTGGTCTTCCAGGGAACGATCAGATTGTGGACTGTTTCAGACATTACTCCTATGGAGGAAAGTGCGCATGGTGACTGTTGTATTCAATCCTGTTGCAATTTCTGTGTTTCATCAACACTCTGATAGTCCACAGATTACAGAATGCCACCAGATGTGCATCGGAAACTACTCCTGGTCTTCCAGGGAACGATCAGAGTGTGGACTGTTTCAGACATTACTCCCATGGAGGAAAGTGCGCATGGTGACTGTTGTATTCAATCGGGATGCAATTGCTGTGTTTCATCAACACTCTGATACTCCACAGATTACAGAATGCCTCCAGATGTGCATCGGAATCTACTACTGGTATTCCAGGGAACCATCAAAACGTAGACTGTTTGAGACATTACTCCCATAGAGGAAAGTGCGCATGGTGACTGTTGTATTCAATCACGATGCAGTTTCTGTGTTTCATCAACACTCTGATAGTCCACAGGTTACAGAATGCCACCAGATGAGCATCGGAAACTACTACTGGTCTTCCAGGTAACGATCAAAGCGTAGACTGTTTGAGACATACCTCCCGTGGAGGAAAGTGCGCATGGTGACTGTTGTATTCAATCCCGATGCAATTTCTATGTTTCATCAACACTCTGATAGTCCACAGATTACGTAATGCCACCAGATGTGCATCGGAAACTACTACTGGTAGTCCAGGGAACGATCAGAGGGTGGACTGTTTCAGACATTACTCCCATGGAGGAAAGTGCGCACGGTGACTGTTGTATTCAATCCCGATGCAATTTCTGAGTTTCATCAACACTGATAGTCCACAGATTACCGAATGCCTCCAGATGTGCATCGGAAACTACTACTGGTCTTCCAGGGAACGATCAAAGCGTAAACTCTTTGAGACATTACTCCCTTGGAGGAAGGTGCGCATGGTGACTGTTGTATTCAATCCCGATGCAATTTCTGTGTTTCATCAATACTCTGATATTCCACAGATTACAGAATGCCTCCAGATGTGCATTGGAAACTACCACTGGTCTTCCAGGGAACGATCAAAGCGTAGACTGTTTGAGACATTACTAACATGGAGGAAAGTGCGCATGGTGATTGTTGTATTCAATCCCGATGCAATTTCTGAGTTTCATCAACACTGATAGTCCACAGATTACAGAATGCCTCCAGATGTCCATCGGAAAATACTACTGGTCTTCCACGTAACAATCAAAGCGTAGACTGTTGTGACATACCTCCCGTGGAGCAAAATGCGCATGGTAACTGTTGTATTCAATCCCGATGCAATTTCTATGTTTCATCAACACTCTGATAGTCCACAGATTACAGAATGCCACCAGATGTGCATCGGAAACTACTACTGGTCTTCCAGGGAACGATCAGAGGGTGGACTGTTTCAGACATTACTCTTATGGAGGAAAGTGCGCACGGTAACTGTTGTATTCAATCCCGATGCAATTTCTGAGTTTCATCAACACTGATAGTCCACAGATTACAGAATGCCTCCAGATGTGCATCGGAAACTACTACTGGTCTTCCAGGGAACGATCAAAGCTTAAACTCTTTGAGACATTACTCCCTTGGAGGAAGGTGCGCATGGTGACTGTTGTATTCAATCACGATGCAATTTCTGTGTTTCATCAACACTCTGATACTCCACAGATTACAGAATGCCTCTAGATGTGCATCGGTAGCTACTACTCGTCTTCCAGGGAACGATCCAAGCGTAGACTGTTAGAGACATTACTCCCATGGAGGGAAGTGCGCATGGTGACTTTTGGGTTCAACCCCGATGCAATTTCTGTGTTTCATCAACAATCTGATAGTCCACAGATTACAGAATGCCTCCAGATGTGCATCGGAAACTACTGCTGGTCTTCCAGGGACCGATCAAAGCGTAGACTGTTTGAGACATTACTCCCATGGAGGAAAGTGCGCATGGTGACTGTTGTATTCAATCACGATGCAATTTCTGTGTTTCATCAACACTCTGATACTCCACAGATTACAGAATGCCTAAAGATGTGCATTGGAAACTACCACTGGTCTTCCAGGGAACGATCAAAGCGTAGTCTGTTTGAGACATTACTAACATGGAGGAAAGTGCGCATGGTGTCTATTGTATTCAATCCCGATGCAATTTTTGTGTTTCATCAACACTCTGATAGTCCACTGACTACAGAATGCCTCCAGATGTGCATCGGAAACAACTACTGGCCTTCCAGGGAACGATCAAAGCGTAAACTCTTTGAGACATTACGCCCTTGGAGGTAGGTGCGCATGGTGACTGTTGTATTCAATCACGATGCAATTTCAGTGTTTCATCAACACTCTGATAGTCCACAGATTACAGAATGCCTCCAGATGTGCATCGGAAACTACTACTCGTCTTCCAGGGAACGATCCAAGTGTAGACTGTTAGAGACATTACTCCCATGGAGGGAAGTGCGCATGGTGACTGTTGTATTCAATCCCGATGCAATTTCAGTCTTTCATCAAAACTGATGTAAACAGATTACAGAATGCATCCAGATGTGCATCGGAAACTACTACTGGTCTTCCAGGGAAGTATCAAAGCGTAGACTGTTTGAGACATTACTCCTGTGGAGGAAAGTGCGCATGGTGACTGTTGTATTCAATCCCGATGCAATTTCGGTGTTTCATCAACACTCTGATAGTCCACAGATTACAGAACGCCTCCAGATGTGCATCGGAAACTACTACTGGTCTTCCAGGGAACGATCAAAGCGTTGACTGTTTGAGACATTACTCCCATGGAGGAAAGTGCGCATGGTGACTGTTGTATTCAATCCCGATGCAATTTCTATGTTTCATCAACACGCTGATAGTCCACAGATTACAGAATGCCACCAGATGTGCATCGGAAACTACTACTGGTCTTCGAGGGAACGATCAGATTGTGAACTGTTTCAGACATTACTCCTATGGAGGAAAGTGCGCATGGTGACTGTTGTATTCAATCCTGTTGCAATTTCTGTGTTTCATCAACACTCTGATAGTCCACAGATTACAGAATGCCACCAGATGTGCATCGGAAACTACTACTGGTCTTCCAGGGAACGATCAGAGTGTGGACTGTTTCAGACATTACTCCCATGGAGGAAAGTGCGCATGGTGACTGTTGTATTCAATCGGGATGCAATTGGTGTGTTTCATCAACACTCTGATACTCCACAGATTACAGAATGCCTCCAGATGTGCATCGGAAACTACTACTGGTATTCCAGGGAACCATCAAAACGTAGACTGTTTGAGACATTACTCCCATAGAGGAAAGTGCGCTTGGTGACTGTTGTATTCAATCACGATGCAGTTTCTGTGTTTCATCAACACTCTGATAGTCCACAGGTTACAGTATGCCACCAGATGAGCATCGGAAACTACTACTGGTCTTCCAGGTAACGATCAAAGCGTAGACTGTTTGAGACATACCTCCCGTGGAGGAAAGTGCGCATGGTGACTGTTGTATTCAATCCCGATGCAATTTCTGAGTTTCATCAACACTGATAGTCCACAGATTACAGAATGCCTCCAGATGTCCATCGGAAAATACTACTGGTCATCCACGTAACAATCAAAGCGTAGACTGTTGTGACATACCTCCCGTGGAGCAAAATGCGCATGGTAACTGTTGTATTCAATCCCGATGCAATTTCTATGTTTCATCAACACTCTGATAGTCCACAGATTACAGAATGCCACCAGATGTGCATCGGAAACTACTACTGGTCTTCCAGGGAACGATCAGAGGGTGGACTGTTTCAGACATTACTCTTATGGAGCAAAGTGCGCACGGTAACTGTTGTATTCAATCCCGATGCAATTTCTGAGTTTCATCAACACTGATAGTCCACAGATTACAGAATGCCTCCAGATGTGCATCGGAAACTACTACTGGTCTTCCAGGGAACGATCAAAGCGTAAACTCTTTGAGACATTACTCCCTTGGAGGAAGGTGCGCATGGTGACTGTTGTATTCAATCACGATGCAATTTCTGTGTTTCATCAACACTCTGATAATCCACAGATTACAGAATGCCTCCAGATGTGCATTGGAAACTACCACTGGTCTTCCAGGGAACGATCAAAGCGTAGACTGTTTGAGACATTACTAACATGGAGGAAAGTGCGCATGGTGATTGTTGTATTCAATCCCGATGCAATTTCTGAGTTTCATCAACACTGATAGTCCACAGATTACAGAATGCCTCCAGATGTCCATCGGAAAATACTACTGGTCTTCCACGTAACAATAAAAGCGTAGACTGTTGTGACATACCTCCCGTGGAGCAAAATGCGCATGGTAACTGTTGTATTCAATCCCGATGCAATTTCTATGTTTCATCAACACTCTGATAGTCCACAGATTACAGAATGCCACCAGATGTGCATCGGAAACTACTACTGGTCTTCCAGGGAACGATCAGAGGGTGGACTGTTTCAGACATTACTCTTATGGAGGAAAGTGCGCACGGTAACTGTTGTATTCAATCCCGATGCAATTTCTGAGTTTCATCAACACTGATAGTCCACAGATTACAGAATGCCTCCAGATGTGCATCGGAAACTACTACTGGTCTTCCAGGGAACGATCAAAGCGTAAACTCTTTGAGACATTACTCCCTTGGAGGAAGGTGCGCATGGTGACTGTTGTATTCAATCACGATGCAATTTCTGTGTTTCATCAACACTCTGATACTCCACAGATTACAGAATGCCTCCAGATGTGCATCGGTAGCTACTACTCGTCTTCCAGGGAACGATCCAAGCGTAGACTGTTAGAGACATTACTCCCATGGAGGGAAGTGCGCATGGTGAGTGTTGTATTCAACCCCGATGCAATTTCTGTGTTTCATCAACACTCTGATAGTCCACAGATTACAGAATGCCTCCATATGTGCATCGGAAACTACTACTGGTCTTCCAGGGAACGATCAAAGCGTAGACTGTTTGAGACATTACACCCATGGAGGAAAGTGCGCATGGTGACTGTTGTATTCAATCCCGATGCAATTTCCGTGTTTCATCAACACTCGTATAGTCCACAGATTACAGAATGCCTCCAGATGCGCATCGTAAACTACTACTGGTCTTCCAGGGAACCATCAAAGCGTAGACTGTTTGAGACATTACTCCCATGGAGGAAAGTGCGCATGGTGACTGTTGTAATCAATCACGATGCAGTTTCTGTGTTTCATCAACACTCTGATAGTCCACAGGTTACAGAATGCCACCAGATGAGCATCGGAAACTACTACTGGTCTTCCAGGTAACGATCAAGGCGTAGACTGTTTGAGACATACCTCCCCTGGAGGAAAGTGCGCATGGTGACTGTTGTATTCAATCCCGATGCAATTCCTATGTTTCATCAACACTCTGATAGTCCACAGATTACAGAATGCCACCAGAAGTGCATCTGAAACTACTACTGGTCTTCCAGGGAACGATCAAAGGGTGGACTGTTTCAGACATTAATCCCATGGAGGAAAGTGCGCACGGTGACTGTTGTATTCAATCCCGATGCAATTTATATGTTTCATCAACACTCTGATAGTCCACAGATTACAGAATTCCTCCAGATGTGCATTGGAAACTACCACTGGTCTTCCAGGGAACGATCAAAGCGTAAACTCTTTGAGACATTACTCCCTTGGAGGAAGGTGCGCATGGTGACTGTTGTATTCAATCACGATGCTATTTCAGTGTTTCATCAGCGCTCTGATACTCCACAGATTACAGAATGCCTCCAGATGTGCATCGGAAACTATTACTGGTCTTCCAGGGAACGATCCAAGATTAGACTGTTAAAGACATTACTTCCATGGAGGCAAGTGCACATGGTGGCTGTTGTATTCAATCCCGATGCAATATCTGTGTTTTATCAAAACTGATAGTCCACAGATTACAGAATGCCTCCAGATGTGCATCGGAAAGTACTACTGGTCTTCCTGGGAACGATCAAAGCGTAGACTGTTTGAGACATTACTCCCATGGAGGCAAGTGCGCATGGTGACTGTTGTATTCAATCGCGATGCAACTTCTGTGTTTCATCAACACTCTGATAGTCCACAGATTACAGAATGCCACCTGATATGCATCGAAAACTACTACTGGTCTTTCAGGTAACGATCAAGGAGTAGACTGTTTGAGACATAACTCACGTGGAGGAAAGTGCGCATGGTGACTGTTGTATTCAATCCCGATGCAATTTCTATATTTCATCAACACTCTGTTAGTCCACAGATTACAGAATGCCACCAGATGTGCATCGGAAACTACTACTGGTCTTCCAGGTAATGATCAAAGCGTAGACTGGTTGAGACATACCTCACGTGGAGGAAAGAGCGCATGGTGACTGTTGTATTCAATCCCGATGCAATTTCTATATTTCATCTACACTCTGATAGTCCACAGATTACAGAATGCCTCCAGATGTGCATTGGACACTTCCACTGGTCTTCCAGGAACGATCAAAGCGTAGACTGTTTGAGACATTACTAACATGGAGCAAAGTGCGCATGGTGGTTGTTTTATTCAATCCCGATGCAATGTATGAGTTTCATCAACACTGATAGTCCACAGATTACAGAATGCCTCCAGATGTGCATCGGAAACTACTACTGGTCTTCCAGGGAACGATCAAAGCGTAGACTGTTTGTGACATTACTCCCATGGAGGAAAGTACGCTTGGTGACTGTTGTATTCAATCCCGATGCAATTTCTGTGTTTCATCAACACTCTGATAGTCCACAGATTATAGAATGCCTCCAGATGTGCGTCGGAAACTACTACTGGTCTTCCAGGGAACGATCAAAGCGTAGACTGTTTGAGACATTACTAACATGGAGGAAAGTGCGCACGGTGTCTGTTGTATTCAATCCCTATGCAATTTCTGTGTTTCATCAACAATCTGATATCCACAGATTACAAAATGCCTCCAGATGTGCATCGGAAACTATTACTGGTCTTCCAGGGAACGATCAAAGCGTAAACTCTTTGAGACATTACTCCCTTGTAGGAAGGTGTGCATGGTGACTGTTGTATTCAATCCCGATGCAATTTCTGTTTTTCATTAACACTCTTATACGCCACAGATAACAGAATGCCTCCAGATGTGCATCGGAAACTACTACTGGTCTTCCTGGGAACGATCCAAGCGTAGACCTTAAGAGACATCACTCCCATGGAGGGAAGTGCGCATGGTGACTGTTGTATTCAATCCCGATGCAATTTCTGTGTTTCATCAACACCCTGATAGTCCACAGATTACAGAATGCCTCCAGATGTGCATCGGAAACTACCACTGGTTTTCCAGGGAACGATCAAAGCGTAGACTGTTTGAGACACTACTAACATGGAGGCAAGTGCGTATGGTGACTGTTGTATTCAATCCCGATGCAATTTCTGTGTTTCATCAACACTATGATAATCCACAGATTAAGGTAATGCCACCAGATGTGGAACGGAAACTACTACTGGTCTTCCAGTGAACGGTCAAAGCGTAGACTCTGTGAGACATTACTCCCGTGGAGGAAAGTGCGCATGGTGACTGTTGTATTCAATCCCGATGCAATTTCTGTGTTTCATCAACGCCCTGATAGTCCACAGATTACAGAATGCCACCAGATGTGCATCGGAAACTACTACTGGTCTTCAGGGAACGATCAAAGCGTAGACTGTTTGAGACATTACTCCCATGGAGGAAAGTGCGCATGGTGACTGTTGTATTCAATCCCGATGCAATTTCCGTGTTTCATCAACACTCGTATAGTCCACAGATTACAGAATGCCTCCAGATGCGCATCGTAAACTACTACTGGTCTTCCAGGGAACCATCAAAGCGTAGACTGTTTGAGACATTACTCCCATGGAGGAAAGTGCGCATGGTGACTGTTGTAATCAATCACGATGCAGTTTCTGTGTTTCATCAACACTCTGATAGTCCACAGGTTACAGAATGCCACCAGATGAGCATCGGAAACTACTACTGGTCTTCCAGGTAACGATCAAGGCGTAGACTGTTTGAGACATACCTCCCCTGGAGGAAAGTGCGCATGGTGACTGTTGTATTCAATCCCGATGCAATTCCTATGTTTCATCAACACTCTGATAGTCCACAGATTACAGAATGCCACCAGAAGTGCATCGGAAACTACTACTGGTCTTCCAGGGAACGATCAAAGGGTGGACTGTTTCAGACATTAATCCCATGGAGGAAAGTGCGCACGGTGACTGTTGTATTCAATCCCGATGCAATTTATATGTTTCATCAACACTCTGATAGTCCACAGATTACAGAATTCCTCCAGATGTGCATTGGAAACTACCACTGGTCTTCCAGGGAACGATCAAAGCGTAAACTCTTTGAGACATTACTCCCTTGGAGGAAGGTGCGCATGGTGACTGTTGTATTCAATCACGATGCTATTTCAGTGTTTCATCAGCGCTCTGATACTCCACAGATTACAGAATGCCTCCAGATGTGCATCGGAAACTATTACTGGTCTTCCAGGGAACGATCCAAGATTAGACTGTTAAAGACATTACTTCCATGGAGGCAAGTGCACATGGTGGCTGTTGTATTCAATCCCGATGCAATATCTGTGTTTTATCAAAACTGATAGTCCACAGATTACAGAATGCCTCCAGATGTGCATCGGAAAGTACTACTGGTCTTCCTGGGAACGATCAAAGCGTAGACTGTTTGAGACATTACTCCCATGGAGGCAAGTGCGCATGGTGACTGTTGTATTCAATCGCGATGCAACTTCTGTGTTTCATCAACACTCTGATAGTCCACAGATTACAGAATGCCACCTGATATGCATCGAAAACTACTACTGGTCTTTCAGGTAACGATCAAGGAGTAGACTGTTTGAGACATAACTCACGTGGAGGAAAGTGCGCATGGTGACTGTTGTATTCAATCCCGATGCAATTTCTATATTTCATCAACACTCTGTTAGTCCACAGATTACAGAATGCCACCAGATGTGCATCGGAAACTACTACTGGTCTTCCAGGTAATGATCAAAGCGTAGACTGGTTGAGACATACCTCACGTGGAGGAAAGAGCGCATGGTGACTGTTGTATTCAATCCCGATGCAATT
This sequence comes from Schistocerca gregaria, assembly GCF_023897955.1. Taxonomy (NCBI): domain Eukaryota; kingdom Metazoa; phylum Arthropoda; class Insecta; order Orthoptera; family Acrididae; genus Schistocerca; species Schistocerca gregaria. The sequence goes on from NW_026061745.1 coordinate 717,722, forward strand.
TCTATATTTCATCTACACTCTGGTAGTCCACAGATTACAGAATGCCTCCAGATGTGCATTGGACACTTCCACTGGTCTTCCAGGAACGATCAAAGCGTAGACTGTTTGAGACATTACTAACATGGAGCAAAGTGCGCATGGTGGTTGTTTTATTCAATCCCGATGCAATGTATGAGTTTCATCAACACTGATAGTCCACAGATTACAGAATGCCTCCAGATGTGCATCGGAAACTACTACTGGTCTTCCAGGGAACGATCAAAGCGTAGACTGTTTGTGACATTACTCCCATGGAGGAAAGTACGCTTGGTGACTGTTGTATTCAATCCCGATGCAATTTCTGTGTTTCATCAACACTCTGATAGTCCACAGATTATAGAATGCCTCCAGATGTGCGTCGGAAACTACTACTGGTCTTCCAGGGAACGATCAAAGCGTAGACTGTTTGAGACATTACTAACATGGAGGAAAGTGCGCACGGTGTCTGTTGTATTCAATCCCTATGCAATTTCTGTGTTTCATCAACAATCTGATATCCACAGATTACAAAATGCCTCCAGATGTGCATCGGAAACTATTACTGGTCTTCCAGGGAACGATCAAAGCGTAAACTCTTTGAGACATTACTCCCTTGTAGGAAGGTGTGCATGGTGACTGTTGTATTCAATCCCGATGCAATTTCTGTTTTTCATTAACACTCTTATACGCCACAGATAACAGAATGCCTCCAGATGTGCATCGGAAACTACTACTGGTCTTCCTGGGAACGATCCAAGCGTAGACCTTAAGAGACATCACTCCCATGGAGGGAAGTGCGCATGGTGACTGTTGTATTCAATCCCGATGCAATTTCTGTGTTTCATCAACACCCTGATAGTCCACAGATTACAGAATGCCTCCAGATGTGCATCGGAAACTACCACTGGTTTTCCAGGGAACGATCAAAGCGTAGACTGTTTGAGACACTACTAACATGGAGGCAAGTGCGTATGGTGACTGTTGTATTCAATCCCGATGCAATTTCTGTGTTTCATCAACACTATGATAATCCACAGATTAAGGTAATGCCACCAGATGTGGAACGGAAACTACTACTGGTCTTCCAGTGAACGGTCAAAGCGTAGACTCTGTGAGACATTACTCCCGTGGAGGAAAGTGCGCATGGTGACTGTTGTATTCAATCCCGATGCAATTTCTGTGTTTCATCAACGCCCTGATAGTCCACAGATTACAGAATGCCACCAGATGTGCATCGGAAACTACTACTGGTCTTCAGGGAACGATCAAAGCGTAGACTGTTTGAGACATTACTCCCATGGAGGAAAGTGAGCATGGTGACTGTTATATTCAATCCCGATGCAATTTCTATATTTCATCAACACTCTGATAGTCCACAGATTACAGAATGCCTCCAGATGTGCATTGGAAACTACCACTTGTCTTCCAGGAACGATCAAAGGGTAGACTGTTTGAGACATTACTAACATGGAGCAAAGTGCACATGGTGGTTGTTTTATTCAATCCCGATGCAATGTATGAGTTTCATAAACACTGATAGTCCACAGATTACAGAATGCCTCCAGATGTGCATCGGAAACTACTACTGGTCTTCCAGGGAACGATCAAAGCGTAGACTGTTTGTGACATTACTCCCATGGAGGAAAGTACGCATGGTGACTGTTGTATTCAATCCCGACGCAATTTCTGTGTTTCATCAACACTCTGATAGTCCACAGATTATAGAATGCCTCCAGATGTGCGTCGGAAACTACTACTGGTCTTCCAGGGAACGATCAAAGCGTACACTGTTTGAGACATTACTAACATGGAGGAAAGTGCGCATGGTGTCTGTTGTAGTCAATCCCTATGCAATTTCTGTGTTTCATAAACAATCTGATATCCACAGATTACAAAATGCCTCCAGATGTGCATCGGAAACTATTACTGGTCTTCCAGGGAACGATCAAATCGTAAACTCTTTGAGACATTACTCCCTTGTAGGAAGGTGTGCATGGTGACTGTTGTATTCAATCCCGATGCAATTTCTGTGTTTCATCAACACCCTGATAGTCCACAGATTACAGAATGGCTCCAGATGTGCATCGGAAACTACCACTGGTCTTATAGGGAACGATCAAAGCGTAGACTGTTTGAGACACTACTAACATGGAGGCAAGTGCGCATGGTGACTGTTGTATTCAATCCAAACTCAATCTCTGTGTTTCATCAACACTCTGATAGTCCACAGATTACAGAATGCCTCCAGATGTGCATCGGAAACTACTACTGGTCTTCCAAGGAACGATCAAAGCGTAATCAAAGCGTAGACTTTTAGAGACATTACTCCCATGGAGGGAAGTGCGCATGGTGACTGTTGTATTCAATCCCGATGCAATTTCTGTGTTTCATCAACACTGTGATAGTCCACAGATTACAGAATGCCTCCAGATGTGCATCGGAAAATACCACTGGTCTTGCAGGGAACGATCAAAGGGTGGACTGTTTCAGACATTACTCTTATGGAGGGAAGTGCGCATGGTGACTGTTGTAATCAATCACGATGCAATTTCTGTGTTTCAGCAAGAGTCTGATAGTCAGCAGATTACTGAATGCCTCCAGATGTGCATTAGAAACTACCACTGGTTTTTCAGGGAACGATCGAAGCGTAGACTGTTTAAGACAATACTAACATGGAGGAAAGTGCGCATGGTGACTGTTGTATTCAATCTCGATGCAATTTCTGTGTTTCATCAACACTCTGATAGTCCACAAATTAAAGAATGCCTCCAAATGTGCATCGGAAACTACTACTGGTCTTCCGGGGATCGATCAAAGAGTTAACTCTTTGAGACATTACTCCCCTGGAGGAAGGAGCGCATGGTGACTGTTGTATTCAATCCCGATGCAATTTCTGTGTTTCATCAACACTCTGATACTCCACAGATTACAGAATGCCTCCAGATGTGCATCGGAAACTACTACTGGTCTTCCAGGGAAAGGTCCAAGCGTAGACTGTTAGTGACATTACTCCCATGGAGGGAAGTGAGCACGGTGACTGTTGTATTCAATCCCGATGCAATTTCTGTGTTTCATCAACACTCTGATAGTCCACAGATTACAGAACGCCACCAGATGTGCATCGGAAACTACTACTGGTCTTCCAGGTAACGATCAAAGCGTAGACTGTTTGAGACATATCTCCCGTGGAGGAAAGTGCGCATGGTGACTGTTTTATTCAATCCCGATGCAATTTCTGTGTTTCATCAACACTCTGATAGTCCACAGATTACAGAATGCCACCTGATATGCATCGAAAACTACTACTGGTCTTTCAGGTAACGATCAAGGAGTAGACTGTTTGAGACATAACTCACGTGGAGGAAAGTGCGCATGGTGACTGTTGTATTCAATCCCGATGCAATTTCTATATTTCATCAACACTCTGTTAGTCCACAGATTACAGAATGACACCAGATGTGCATCGGAAACTACTACTGGTCTTCCAGGTAATGATCAAAGCGTAGACTGGTTGAGACATACCTCACGTGGAGGAAAGAGCGCATGGTGACTGTTGTATTCAATCCCGATGCAATTTCTATATTTCATCAACACTCTGATAGTCCACAGATTACAGAATGCCTCCAGATGTGCATTGGACACTTCCACTGGTCTTCCAGGAACGATCAAAGCGTAGACTGTTTGAGACATTACTAACATGGAGCAAAGTGCGCATGGTGGTTGTTTTATTCAATCCCGATGCAATGTATGAGTTTCATCAACACTGATAGTCCACAGATTACAGAATGCCTCCAGATGTGCATCGGAAACTACTACTGGTCTTCCAGGGAACGATCAAAGCGTAGACTGTTTGTGACATTACTCCCATGGAGGAAAGTACGCTTGGTGACTGTTGTATTCAATCCCGATGCAATTTCTGTGTTTCATCAACACTCTGATAGTCCACAGATTATAGAATGCCTCCAGATGTGCGTCGGAAACTACTACTGGTCTTCCAGGGAACGATCAAAGCGTAGACTGTTTGAGACATTACTAACATGGAGGAAAGTGCGCACGGTGTCTGTTGTATTCAATCCCTATGCAATTTCTGTGTTTCATCAACAATCTGATATCCACAGATTACAAAATGCCTCCAGATGTGCATCGGAAACTATTACTGGTCTTCCAGGGAACGATCAAAGCGTAAACTCTTTGAGACATTACTCCCTTGTAGGAAGGTGTGCATGGTGACTGTTGTATTCAATCCCGATGCAATTTCTGTTTTTCATTAACACTCTGATACGCCACAGATAACAGAATGCCTCCAGATGTGCATCGGAAACTACTACTGGTCTTCCTGGGAACGATCCAAGCGTAGACCTTAAGAGACATCACTCCCATGGAGGGAAGTGCGCATGGTGACTGTTGTATTCAATCCCGATGCAATTTCTGTGTTTCATCAACACCCTGATAGTCCACAGATTACAGAATGCCTCCAGATGTGCATCGGAAACTACCACTGGTTTTCCAGGGAACGATTAAAGCGTAGACTGTTTGAGACACTACTAACATGGAGGCAAGTGCGTATGGTGACTGTTGTATTCAATCCCGATGCAATTTCTGTGTTTCATCAACACTATGATAATCCACAGATTAAGGTAATGCCACCAGATGTGGAACGGAAACTACTACTGGTCTTCCAGTGAACGGTCAAAGCGTAGACTCTGTGAGACATTACTCCCGTGGAGGAAAGTGCGCATGGTGACTGTTGTATTCAATCCAAACTCAATCTCTGTGTTTCATCAACACTCTGATAGCCTACAGATTACAGAATGCCTCCAGATGTGCATCGGAAACTACTACTGGTCTTCCAAGGAACGATCAAAGCGTAATCAAAGCGTAGACTGTTTGAGACATTACTCCCGTGGAGGAAAGTGCGCATGGTGACTGTTGTATTCAATCCCGATGCAATTTCTGTGTTTCATCAACGCCCTGATAGTCCACAGATTACAGAATGCCACCAGATGTGCATCGGAAATTACTACTGGTCTTCAGGGAACGATCAAAGCGTAGACTTTTTGAGACATTACTCCCATGGAGGAAAGTGAGCATGGTGACTGTTATATTCAATCCCGATGCAATTTCTATATTTCATCAACACTCTGATAGTCCACAGATTACAGAATGCCTCCAGATGTGCATTGGAAACTACCACTTGTCTTCCAGGAACGATCAAAGCGTAGACTGTTTGAGACATTACTAACATGGAGCAAAGTGCACATGGTGGTTGTTTTATTCAATCCCGATGCAATGTATGAGTTTCATAAACACTGATAGTCCACAGATTACAGAATGCCTCCAGATGTGCATCGGAAACTACTACTGGTCTTCCAGGGAACGATCAAAGCGTAGACTGTTTGTGACATTACTCCCATGGAGGAAAGTACGCATGGTGACTGTTGTATTCAATCCCGACGCAATTTCTGTGTTTCATCAACACTCTGATAGTCCACAGATTATAGAATGCCTCCAGATGTGCGTCGGAAACTACTACTGGTCTTCCAGGGAACGATCAAAGCGTACACTGTTTGAGACATTACTAACATGGAGGAAAGTGCGCATGGTGTCTGTTGTAGTCAATCCCTATGCAATTTCTGTGTTTCATAAACAATCTGATATCCACAGATTACAAAATGCCTCCAGATGTGCATCGGAAACTATTACTGGTCTTCCAGGGAACGATCAAATCGTAAACTCTTTGAGACATTACTCCCTTGTAGGAAGGTGTGCATGGTGACTGTTGTATTCAATCCCGATGCAATTTCTGTTTTTCATTAACACTCTGATACTCCACAGATAACAGAATGCCTCCAGATGTGCATCGGAAACTACTACTGGTCTTCCTGGGAACGATCCAAGCGTAGACCTTAAGAGACATCACTCCCATGGAGGGAAGTGTACATGGTGACTGTTGTATTCAATCTCGATGCAATTTCTGTGTTTCATCAACACCCTGATAGTCCACAGATTACAGAATGCCTCCAGATGTGCATCGGAAACTACCACTGGTCTTATAGGGAACGATCAAAGCGTAGACTGTTTGAGACACTACTAACATGGAGGCAAGTGCGCATGGTGACTGTTGTATTCAATCCAAACTCAATCTCTGTGTTTCATCAACACTCTGATAGTCCACAGATTACAGAATGCCTCCAGATGTGCATCGGAAACTACTACTGGTCTTCCAAGGAACGATCAAAGCGTAATCAAAGCGTAGACTTTTAGAGACATTACTCCCATGGAGGGAAGTGCGCATGGTGACTGTTGTATTCAATCCCGATGCAATTTCTGTGTTTCATCAACACTGTGATAGTCCACAGATTACAGAATGCCTCCAGATGTGCATCGGAAAATACCACTGGTCTTGCAGGGAACGATCAAAGGGTGGACTGTTTCAGACATTACTCTTATGGAGGGAAGTGCGCATGGTGACTGTTGTAATCAATCACGATGCAATTTCTGTGTTTCAGCAAGAGTCTGATAGTCAGCAGATTACTGAATGCCTCCAGATGTGCATTAGAAACTACCACTGGTTTTTCAGGGAACGATCGAAGCGTAGACTGTTTAAGACAATACTAACATGGAGGAAAGTGCGCATGGTGACTGTTGTATTCAATCTCGATGCAATTTCTGTGTTTCATCATCACTCTGATAGTCCACAAATTAAAGAATGCCTCCAAATGTGCATCGGAAACTACTACTGGTCTTCCGGGGAACGATCAAAGAGTTAACTCTTTGAGACATTACTCCCCTGGAGGAAGGAGCGCATGGTGACTGTTGTATTCAATCCCGATGCAATTTCTGTGTTTCATCAACACTCTGATACTCCACAGATTACAGAATGCCTCCAGATGTGCATCGGAAACTACTACTGGTCTTCCAGGGAAAGGTCCAAGCGTAGACTGTTAGTGACATTACTCCCATGGAGGGAAGTGAGCACGGTGACTGTTGTATTCAATCCCGATGCAATTTCTGTGTTTCATCAACACTCTGATAGTCCACAGATTACAGAACGCCACCAGATGTGCATCGGAAACTACTACTGGTCTTCCAGGTAACGATCAAAGCGTAGACTGTTTGAGACATATCTCCCGTGGAGGAAAGTGCGCATGGTGACTGTTTTATTCAATCCCGATGCAATTTCTGTGTTTCATCAACACTCTGATAGTCCACAGATTACAGAATGCCACCAGATGTGCATCGGAAACTACTACTGGTCTTCCAGGGAACGATCAAAGGGTGGACTGTTTCAGACATTACTCCCATGGAGGAAAGTGCGCATGGTGACTGTTGTATTCAATCCCGATGCAATTTCTGTGTTTCATCAACAGCCTGATAGTCCACAGATTACAGAACGCCACCAGATGTGCATCGGAAACTACTACTGGTCTTCCATGTAACGATCAAAGCGTAGACTGTTTGAGACATTACTCCCATGGAGGAATGTGCGCATGGTGACTGTTGTATTCAATCATGATGCAATTTCTGTGTTTCATCAACACTCTGATAGTCCACAGATTACATAATGCCATCAGACGTGCATCGGAAACTACTACTGGTCTTCCAGGGAACGATCAAAATTGTGGACTGTTTCAGACATTACTCCCATGGAGGAAAGTGCGCGTGGTGACTGTTGTATTCAATATCGATGCAATTTCTGTGTTTCATTAACACTCTGATACTCCACAGATTACAGAATGCCTCAAGATGTGCATCGGAAACTACTACTGGTCTTCCTGGGAACGATCCAAGCGTAGACTTTTAGAGACATTACTCCCATGGAGGGAAGTGCTCATGGTGACGGTTGTATTCAATCCCGATGCGATAACTGTGTTTCATCAACACTCGGATAATCCACAGATTACAGAATGCCTCCAGATGTGCATCGGAAACTACTACTGGTCTTCCTATAAACGATCCAAGCGTAGACTTTTAGAGACATTACTCCCATGGAGGGAAGTGCGCATGGTGACTGTTGTATTCAATCCCGATGCAATTTCTGTGTTTCATCAACACTCTGATAGTCCACAAATTACAGAATGCCTCCAGATGTGCATTCGAAACT